>NC_091246.1:169107500-170307500 GCF_042477335.2 Ovis canadensis | reverse complement strand
AATAAAGTTATGAAACCAGATGAAGTCCCCTAGAGAAGAGAGATGGATCTTGGATACTACTACAGGTAGAGGTGTAATAAATAAACCATTGAGGAGTATTGAGAGATGTTAAAGGAAAGCTGAGGGAGAGTGGTGTCAAAGAAAGCAAGGAGATACTACTGTTTTAAGGAGGAAAGATAGTTATGCTAAACGACAATTGATGTTTTGAACAATAATAGTAACAGTAACTCCAAGGTCTTTTAAACTGTATTAGTTTTAATGAACAAAATGCAGTAAAGGCTGAGGGACATGACATGTAACATGGGGTTTGTATCTCCATATTTCTTCCTTTACCTTCATCTTTCTGGATTGGAAGCACTTTGGTAAATAATTGACAATACAAGACCTCAAATATGAGCTAACATTTGACAGTTCCTGGCTCCCAGTTCACTCCCTGTTTCACTTTCACCTCATCTGGGACTCTCCAGGTCCCCTGCAATTATGGCCACTCATTATCTGAATCTCCATTCTGGATCTACTGTTATTTTCTTTTTTCTGTGCACACCACAAAGACTTGCAGTCTTAAATCAATATATGAATGCAGGGGCAAACTAAAGTTTGACTGTCTTGGCAGTGGCTCCATTTATTATAGTTAATATCTACCTTGGTCAGAAAAACATCTGAGTCATTTATTTTCTTCAATAAAAACTCCTCTGTGATCCCTCAGTGTTCAGCTAACTAATCTGAAAACCAAATTATGTGTTAAACAATTAATAGTGTAATAGCTTCCCATTCAAAATGTTACATTTTGAAAGAAATCTTCATAGCAGCACATGGTACTAGTTGAAAAAATAATGAATAATTTCTCTAGTGAGGTATGGCCCAACATAGTTGATAGGGAGAAGGTTTGAGTAGTTCCCTAGTGGCTCAGATAGTAAAGAATTTGCCTGCAGTGTGGGATCCCTGGATGAGGAGATTCCCTGGAGAAGGGCATGGCTACCCACTCCAGTATTCTGGCCTGGAGAATTCCATGGACAGAGGAGCCTGGCAGGCTAGTCTATGGGATTGCAAAGAATCAGACACAACTGAGCAACTAACACATATTCACTGAAAAGTAATCCTCAACTCAACTGAAAGTGGGCAGTTGTTCACATTCCAACATGATGGTTCACTTGTTATATATGAGACAATGACCTTATTTTTTCCTTCAGTTCAGGCTAAATTCATAATTTGTAAAATATTTTGAGATTATTTTTAATCAGTGAGTTTCTGCTTTAGAAAAGTCCTATAAAATATTTCTCTACACATTCCTGTATATTTCCCTCTTACTTTGTTTCTTGGAGTGGTATGCAACAGGAATATGCTTCTTTAACAATAAGAAAAGTTATATTTAGAAGTTGTGTTCACGGTTGCATTTACAAACAAAGCTGTTGTAGAGCAGGATTGTCAAACATCCGATGTGGCGTCTAGTTCTGACCAGCGCACCGGTTACTAGACTCATCAAGCCACTAGAAAATCCTTTTCTGGCTCTGCGGTGAGTCTGTCCCCTAATGTGGGGAGTCTGCCCTGCCTGCAAGTTCACCTCGGACTAGTCTATGGAGTTAGGCAATAGGGCTATGTGAGTTGTAAAAATGTCACCTCTGTTGAACCCAAAGAACTTTAGTGTCTAGCTTCTAGTTATAATAATAAAATCTGTTGCTGAGTTGCTTATCTGTTTCTTTTTAAATGCTCAGAACCTCACAAGTTAGTTAGTCTGCAAAATTGGGTTGAAAATTTGGCCAGATTTCTAGAACATCCACCCCTGGCATTTGCCAAAAATATCAAAAGAGCAGCCTTTCTTGTGGTACTCAGCTCCTCTGATTTCAGGCCCAGTTAAATACCAGGCACTTTCTTCTTCCTTTCTGGGTGGGAAAATAGGGTATGAGAAAACTAGGCAGAAGACAGAATATTTAGACGTTTAAAAATTAATCTTTTCCTATTTTCAAATCTTTGATTGAAAGTAACATAAATTAATGATTTTGAATGTTTTTTGTTTGAAGTGAAAAGATCAGCATAGACAAAAAGAAAAAAAAAATTGAGGCATTGCTGTGCCAAGACCAAAGGGTAATTTTGTGTCCTGGCAATTCAAGTTGTGGGTTGCTTCTCCACAACTGTGCTTTCACTGCTATTAGTCTGCTCGGAGTTCTACCCTGACTAGTGACACATAATCTAATAATGAGCAGATGCTCCTGCTGTGCACATGGCTCTTAGATGGTGATTTGGAGGAGGCTTAACTCTTTCATGATACCAGACAATGGAATGAAAAAATGATGAGTAACCTAATAATTAATGCAACTTTCAAATTTACCTAATGTACAAGGAAGACCTAGATCAACAGTAACAGAAAACCGAGAGAGAGCTGTGTCTTAGGAAACTTTCTCTTTTGTTTTCTGCAATGTTTAAGATATGGGTAAGTATATTCAAACTATCCAGTTTTATTAGGGACCATGAATTAAATATAGACACACTGCACAGCTTGTCAGAGGTATGATATTTCCATGTTATGTATAATTGAGTAATATATGTTCAAAGTTCAAGCAGGAAATTTTAACTGGCTAGATGGTGGCCCCTAGAAGCAAGGTTTGGCACCTATTTTTGAGAAAACAAAAGTACATGTAGACTGGTTAGGTAGCTAGAGAATTCCCCCTTTAACCAGAGATCCATGGGCACCTCAGGAACAACAGGTATTCCAGAAAACTCAGGGAATAAATTATGCTTCAGAATTTTGATCCAAACATGTCTCCACAAGGTATAAATTATGAGTTTTAGTTGTGCTGGTTCAACCATCACCTCTCCTAGACTTCACCTCATACTTGTAGAAGCTGGTAGAGGCATAGATAGCTTCCTCTGTGGAAGATAGTAGATCCTTAGTTTGAGGATATAATTATTAATAATTTAAATATTTTTTATAATTTTAACATAATGAATGGTAATACAAGAGGGTATCCCCAAGATAATAATAAAATTTTCTTCCTACAGCCTCATAGGTGAACAGTATGGAATTTGTTTTTATCTTTCAATTTTTCACAAAGCTATATATTAAATTTTTTGTTTTCCTATAAAATATCATCATATAATACAGTTTTGTTTTCTGCTCTTTTGCACTTAGTATTTCATCCAGAGGGGATTTTATGCTATTAAATATTCTTAAGAACATGCTTTTCAGTGGTTTCATATTAATTTGTTACATGCTAAACCACATTATTAAGTCATATCACACTTAGAGTAGTAATGATGACTCCAAATTTCTACTATTATAAATGAACCACCTTTACATATAATTTCACAAATATTTCTTATGATTTATTTTGCAAGATATTTTTCTGTGTAAACAGTTTAAAATATATAGTAAATTTTAAGATTTGTGATGTATATTGACAAATTGCTTCCTAGAAACATATGCCCTTTGCAAAATCCCATAGTATGTACGTCTGTGTGCATTTTAAGTCTTTCACAATGCTGTGTTTTCTTTGCTTTTTCCTCACTGAGGCTTTGATCTTTCATAAGGTTTGTATTTGTTTTCCAGTGGCTAGTTTTATAATGAGACCTCATTCAGTTCAGTTCAGTTCAGTTCAATCACTCAGTTGTGTCCGACTCTTTGCAACCCCATGAATTGCAGCACGCCAGGCCTCCCTTTCCATCACCAACTCCCAGAGTTCACTCAGACTCACATCCATCGAGTCAGTGATGCCATCCAGCCATCTCATCCTCTGTTGTCCCCTTCTCCTCCTGCCCTCAAACCCTCCCAGCATCAGAGTCTTTTCCAATGAGTCAACTCTTCGCATTAGGTGGCCAAATTGCTGGAGTTTCAGCTTTAGCATCATTCCCTCCAAAGAAATCCCAGGGCCGATCTTCAGAATGGACTGGTTGGATCTCCTTGCAGTCCAGGGACTCTCAAGAGTCTTCTCCAACACCACAGTTCAAAAGCATCAATTCTTCAGTGCTCAGCCTTCTTCACAGTCCAACTCTCACATCCATACATGACCACAGGAAAAACCATAGCCTTGACTAGATGGACCTTAGTTGGCAAAGTAATGTCTCTGCTTTTGAATATGCTATCTAGGTTGGTCATAACTTTTCTTCCAAGGAGTAAGCATCTTTTAATTTCATGGCTGCAGTCACCATCTGCAGTGATTTTGGAGCCCCCAAAAATAAAGTCTGTCACTGTTTCCACTGTTTCCCCATCTAATTCCCATGAAGTGATGGGACCAGACGCCATGATCTTCATTTTCTGAATGTTGAGCTTTAAGCCAGCTTTTTCACTCTCCTCTTTCACTTTCATCAAGAGGCTTTTTAGTTCCTCTTCACTTTCTGCCATAAGGGTGGTGTCATCTGTATATCTGAGGTTATTGATATTTCTCCTAGCAATCTTGATTCCAGCTTGTGTTTCTTCTAGTCCAGCGTTTCTCATGATGTACTCTGCATATAAATTTTAAGATCCCTATTCCCCTATTTTCCCAGACAGTGTAACATTTTTCTACTAGGAAAGTTCTCCTATTTATTGTTGCCTAACAAACCATCCTAGCAAAAAATGACGTTTTATTATATATTTTAATTTTGTGGATAAAAATTCAGATAGGGCTCAGCTGGCAATTCTTCTACTCCATATTACATCAAGTGAAATTACTTGCTGATATTCAGCTGTTGGCTTGGCTAGTCTGAAGGTTTTAAAATGATGTAACTTACACATTGATGACTTGGCAGAGATAGCCAGAAGTCTGGGCTCATTCGGGACACTCTCCCTTCCCACGTACTTGTAGGGCCTTTCTGAGTGTTATCTCTATCTTGGCAGTCAAACTTATATGGTAGCTCATGGCACAAATAGTGTTACATGAAACCTGGGTAGAAGCTAGAGGGCTTCTTATAACCTAGTGTCAACTTCAGAAGTAGTTGAGTGATTCTTCAACTGTCTTCTTTTGAGAAAACAAGTCACTAGATTCAGCTCTGATTTAAGGGGAAGGGAATTAGAGTCAAACTCTCAATGAGAAAAGTAGATGATTATTTGTAGTTATCTTTAATCTACACCATTCATCCTCTGGTTACAAATTATTTACTTTCTACAATATCTGAAAGACTTTAATCTCCTCCCAAGATCTGCAAAAATCTTACCCTCTTACTATATCAATATGGACTCCAGGATTTCATCATCTAAATTAGGACTATGTGAGAATTTGTATCCTATTGTTGTGTGAAAATTGTATAAATCTTATGTTGAGTTGCTTCATGGTGCTTTTCAGGTCTACTATGTCTTTCTACTTCTCTGTATATTCATTCCATTAATTTTTGAGAGTTTGATATTGAAACTCCAATTAAAATCTTAATTTATCTACTTAAAAAACAATTATCATATATAGTGGAACTATATGTAACTTTGTTGTGTATTTTCCAAGTTTCCTGTAAATGTGTTATCATATTTTCATAATTTAAAAAATGAAAAAAAGTGATAACAATTTTTAAAAGTAAATAAATAGTTCTATATGCTCTGTAATCCCACTCTCACCCATACCCCCACAGACATTGACAGGCTCAACGAAGAACAGGAGGCGTGTAAAAGTCAATGGCTCACAGAAATTCTGAAATTCAGCAGTGTTCATGGTCTAATTCAACTCTCTAATAATGATTCTTTGAGAGCCTTGGCTATACTCTCTGAGGTCCTGGTTTTTCCCTCTGAATCATTTGTCCTTTTCCACTAGAAATTGCCAATATTTGAATCTACATAGTTTTCCCAGCATGCTTTATATCTGTAGAAATTTTGAATTTTGAAGCTCAAATCTTTTTATTTTGTGCGGTTTCTGTCCATTTTGATTTGGCTTAATATAATTAAACTTTTTGATTTCTTATCTATCAGTTAATAGTCTACTCCATTAGACAAAAGGTATGTGTACAAATCTCTTTGACATTAGTCCTTTTTCATCTTAAGCTCCCTGTGAGATTGTAGAGGGATGACATCCTCTGGTTTTACAAATGTCATTGTCTATGGATAAAAGCTTTCTTAATAAGTACCCTTCTTGTGGTTCATGTCTTCTCTGCCTCTCAGAACATAACCCATTCCCTCTATGTTTCTGGAGTCATTTCTGTGCTTCTTCAGTGTGTTCATGGCCACTATCATCAATAGATATAGTCAATATATAGAAGATGTTTTTATCCGACACTTTCTGAGATCTGCCACCACTTTCTCACCCTCTTGTTTTTCATTTTTCACTATCACTCCTATTGCCCCTTTCTGTAAGGATAACTGAAAGGCTTTGTCAATCTCAGCTGCCTAGTTAGCATATACACAATCTGAAACTTATATTCTAATTTCCCTGGAATGGGATTCATGAATTTTGCAGTTGTTGTTTTCTTTCTAGTATAGTTTTCAAGAGAGGTGGGATCTCAGATCTAATCTTTTGCTATGTTTTTACTAGAATTAGAATTGAATTATTTGTTATAGTCATAAATATTTTTTCAAATGGTCACCATTAGAGATGAATGACAGTCTGGTAAGGGGTAAAATAGAGTATTTTGAAACAGTCAATTTGATTTTACTTTAATTTATGTGGACATAGTTGATTGAGGACATTTCTGATGTCACAATTTTTATTAACAAGTAATATCTCAAATGATTCACCCCATCCTTCATTTCAGTGATGAGTTCAGGTGGCAGTGAGAGCCAGAGATAAGATGAAGGAAAAAAAAAGAGGATGAAGAGATAGTTTAAGAAGGAAGACAATATTTAACATTTCATGCTGCTAAGTTGCTTCAGTTGTGTCCGACTCTGTGTGACCCCATAGACGGCAGCCCACCAGGCTCCCCCATCCTTGGGATTTTCCTGGCAAGAACACTGGAGTGGGTTGCCATTTCCTTCTCCAATGCATGAAAGTGAAAAGTGAAAGTGAAGTTGCTCAGTCGTGTCCGACTCTTCACGACCCCATGGACTGCAGCCCACCAGGCTCCTCCATCCACGGGATTCTCCAGGCAAGAGTACTGCAGTGGGGTGCCATTGCCTTCTCCTAACATTTCATAAGAAGTGTCAAAATGAAGTCAAAGCAGCTAAATTCAGAAGGCTAAGTTCCAATGGATATTTTAATAAATATGACATTAATATTGGAGAGGGAAGAATCCCACATTACATTTACATTAAAATAAGCATGCACATATTATAAAATCCAATGTAAAGTTTAAATTAAGTTTTAAGTTAAAATATGAGATTATTTCTGAAGTTCTTTTCAGTCTGATCTTTATGCATCTTGCCTACATCATTCAAGTTTCAACTTAAATATCACCTGCTGAGGAAAGTTAGCCCATGCGTCTGCAGCCTATTGGTACATTTTATTCCTTATATCACTTTTTACTCTCAGCTGTTTCCTTGTATATTTTTCGTTTTTTTTTTTTAAATCAAGACTTGCTCTGCTCACCCCAATAAATGATAAAATTTATAAGAATGGAAACTTGTGGGTCTTTTCCAGTGCTATTTTCTCTGCATCAGGACAGACCCTAATGCCTAGTTGGAATACAATAATAATTTTGCTTATGAATGATAGAAATATTACCAAAATTTCATATTGGTAGCAGTATGTTGAAAAGGCTTTAAATTCCAGGAATCTAGTCATTCTTTTCTGCTCTTAGACATACTGAGATACAAATAGGACACTGTTCCAATAAATTGACTATTTCTAATATTCAAGAAGCTGAAAATTTTATCATTTTTCTGTTGCATCTGATCACCTTAACAACATTCAATTTTGCTTTAAGGAGTAACTGAATTAACACACAAAGCTTTAAAGATAGCATCTGCTACAGAGAAGCATACAGTATATCATAGCTGTTTATTGTTATAATTATCATCATGATCATTTCCCTCTTGTTTTTATTTGCAGAAGTTTTTCTGTTTTTTTATATTTTTATATTTATTTAATATTTCTCTTATCTTTCTCTTTAATAATTTCTGCTTTTATCTTTGCTATTATTTTTCTTCTATTTTGCTTAAGAATGTTTCACCAATTTCTTGAATTGAATGTTTGGTTATATATTTTTTCTCATGTAATTATAAAAATATTCCAAGGCTGTAATTTTGTTTCTGAATATCACCTTGGCTGCATCTCATAAGCGTTAAACTGTAGTGTACTAATTTCAGTATTTTCTAAACCAATAATTTTTATTTCTTCTTGGCCCAAACAAAATTATTTAGCAAAACTATTGTAAATTTCTCATAGTTAGAATTTTTGTTTCTTTAGTGTTTTATTATTATTTCTTCTTTTATAGCAGTCAGAGAATGTGCCCTGCATAATTTCTGCTTTGCAAAATATTTTGAATTATTTGCAAAATTATAGATAATATTTTTCTACGTTTCATGAATAATATATATATCACATGTTGTAGATTTTGTATTTAAATATATTATTAATTTAATCATATTAATTACCTTTTTCAAATGATTTGTATTTTTTTCTTGATCTATGGGAGGCATCAAAGACAGAGAACAATATTAAAGTCAGTCACAGAGGTTATGTTTCTATTTTTTACATGGTGTTCTTTAGTGCCATTCATTTAGCATATAAAGATTTGTGATATTTTTACAATTTTATTATTATTATAAAGTGCACTTTTTCTGTATAAATGACCTTTTGTAATCTGATTACTTTTTCAGATACATTTTGGTTTTACAGTAATATTTTCATCCATGCAATTTAACTTATGGACAACTTTTCTGTGTAAAAGTCCTTTGATGAGAACTGAAAAGATCAAAGTCTATAATGATCTCTTTAGAGCAAAGTAAGTGTCCTTATTCTTTTCAAGAAGGACCATCTTTGCCTGAAAATTTTTCTCCTGACATGCAGGTGATAACGTGCAACATTAGCATGAAAACATATGAGAAGGAAGGATTTGCTCTTGACTAGTTGAGAAATAGGCTTAACAATTCACAAATTTCTTATGGGATTAGACTTTAATACCTAGTAATCACCTTTGTCAAGGAAAATGTATTCGACACTGTGGGAAGTAATTGCAATTTATGGAAATGTTTTGAACCAAGAAAGAAAAACCCAATGTCACTCTCAGGGGTGATAAGATGGAGTTGGCTCCCTGTGTTACAAGGAAGAAGTTTCTCTAGCAGCTCATTCTTCTGCTCTTCTTCTTAGACAAGACTTCATGACTGGGAGGCCTTCCTAGCTTTGGTTCAATAAACTCATACTTTATCATCACAATTAAAATCCCTTTGCTACAAAACCTTAAAGAGAGACTGAAATTAATTCCTCAGGTGTCTTTTCCCGTTAATCCTTTTTTTCACAACTATCAGTTTCATTTTGTTTTGTTTTACATCTAACTACTTATAGAAATGATTGCTTAATGCTTTTTCATTTGTTCATGTCTATTTTTTCCATATAGAGATCATAAGCTTCTAGAGGACATAAATCTTCTTGAGTTTAGTTTGCTCTGTACTACACTGAGCACAGATACATGTTTACAAATCTATAAAGGTGTGCCAGCTATCTCTTTTAAACAATTATCAATCTCTACCTTTCCCTACTCTCCCCCCACCCCCTGCCAAAAAAACAACATAATAGTTGATGCTAATCCAAGTGATAGTAAAAAGGTGAGGTATAAAGATGAAAGAAGTTTTAATTTTCCTTTTTACATTGTCAATCCTTGACCACAGTTATTTAAAAACTGCATTTGACCAGTCATACAATATAAATATGGTTTGAAATGTTTTCAGAAAAGTTGCAATTGCCTAGTTATTTGGGTGCAAGGGAGTAGCAGACAGTTAGGTTAGATGTAAGCTGATGCATCTTCTCATCAAAGGAATCTAAGTAGCCTCTTGTCTCAAACTATCTATTAATTTTCATCTACATTTTAACCACTTCATAATCTACTGATTACTGAATGAGCTATTATCTATGTAGTCTCATATTTGGGGGCCTTAAAAAGAAAATTGTCTGGAACATGCAGTACCTGTTAGAGGTTAGAATAAAAAAAATGCCAAAATACACTGGCTTGATCTCAGGACAGCTAGGATTGCTGAATAGTCTGTAACTGAGGAGCTGAGGAGGAGTGGTACTTGTATTATGTAAAGGAGGGATACATAATTGAATTAAGCAGTGGAGGAAGGGGAAGAAAACAAAGATCAAAGCTCGAATAACATCAGTTCCTGTTCTTGGCGATAACATTAATGACAAAAGATTTCCTTGCTCTTTCCCATATGATACCACCCTACTTAAAGTGAACACACTATTGCAAAATTTGCAGTTTGCCCAAAGACCCTGACCATTTTGAATGCTAAGAGAAAGCTTTAACAGGTTTAGCATTAGTAGTTTTAGAAATCTCCTCCTAATACTTCCTATGCAGAACTTTAAGGTTGAACATGAAAGTGGCTAACAATGTTAAGGGGGGGAAAAAAACCCTTAAGAGAGAACACTGTTATTGGTATCCGACATATAAACTGTGCAGTTGGGAATAGCCTCAGGGGGCCATTTCCAGGGAAAGCCTCACCTGGTGAGGTCAGAACCTCTGGAGTTTAAAGCAAGGGGCATACTTTATTACAATGTGGACTGGAGGTGAACATACAGATCCCATCAGTCTTTAGAGAAGCTATTTCAAAGCTCACCCAAGAGCTCAGGCATAAATATACAAGCAGGAGGCCCTTTAGAAGGGGTTCAGACAAGTTATAATACTACCTGAACGTGAGCCAGGCCAAACGGCTAGGGCCCGAATTAAAAGGAAACAGTTTATAGGCTGTGGGACCTCTTACCAATACATCTTTTTCACTAGGGAGAAAAAAAATCCCTTTTGCAGAGGTGATGAAAACCAGTATTAAAAGGTGACACAGCAGAAAAAAAAAAAATGTAGGCTAAGCCAATTGATTGAGTATTTTAAAAAACAAGGGGAAAAGAGCCAGCAAGATTTTAAAATAAGTGGGGAGGGGAGAGAGGGAGGAAAAAAAATCATGGTATATTCTATGATTAACCTAGGACAAATGATATTTACAGCAAAGAACACTTAGAAAATTCAAGAATTATATTTAGTTAAACCTGTGCTTTTTTAATAGTTACATCTATGAATGTGTTGATGAACTTTTTTTCAATGATGTGAGATGTAAGATTTGTAAAATTCAAACACAATGACATATCCCCATAAGTAAATGCAGTGTTCTTGATAAGTCTAGAGGGAGAAGTCCAGCCAAAGCATAATTCATAAAATTGATAACTGTTCTTATCTGTTATAGATATTAACCTACAGACAACCTTTGGCACACTTCAAACTCTCCTTCTTATCCCTTCCAGCCCATGGCCACTTACAGATACGTATATGTGCATGCTTAGTTGATCAGTCATGTCCATCTCTTTGTGACCCTGTGGACTGTAGCCTGCTAGGCTCCTCTGTCCATGGATTTCTCCAGGCAAGAATATTGGAGTGGGTTGTCATTTCCTTCTCCAGGTAATCTTTCCAACTCAGGGATCAAACCCCAGTCTCCTGCACTGTAGGCAGATTCTTTACTGTCTAAGCCCCCATGAAAGCCCAAGATATGGTATAGTTCAATCTAAATGATAATGGTTATTACTATTGTCTATTACAGATTGAAACTTGAATGTACATTAATACATATACCTGTTGATTGTCTTTGGTAAAGTGCCCATGTAGGGTATATCTTATTCTTTGCTGTTAATGTAAAAGGCATAAGAGGATTTGCTAGATGGTTGTATCACTGGAAAAAATGGAAATGTGTCAGATCCCTCTACAAGAAGGGACTTATTGCCCCAAATGCCAGCTGACAGTCTCCATCTATCAGCTCTTTCGTGGTTTGCCAAAGTTTCTATGGGTTTTCTCCAAGACATGCTCTTCCTCCTCCCCACCCCAACTCCATCCCTATCTAAAGACTGACTGAGCAGATATAAGCATCCATCCATTTTTTCCCAAGACAGGCCAACTCTGAAGTATATGCTCCAGAGCTCTCCTGATCAAAGCGTTATTGAACTTCCACGGCCATGCTGTTTCTCCTGCCCAACCTTGCTTGCCAAATTCCCTCTCAGTGCCTGCTTCCAGAAAATCCAATCTAAGAATATGACCATATTTGTTGAGCCTTTCTAATAAGTGATCTGTGCATCCACCTTATTTTATAGTTTAGGAAATGAAAATACAAACAACAAGAACTTACTTGGGATGAACAGTGAATTACATATTAGATATCAGGGCTATGACTTTTATAATCTTCTGATTGGCCTCTCATTCTTTTCATTGTGAGTTGGCCAACTGATTGTAAGTGTTGCCAGGGACATTCAAAAAGAATGCCAAACTTGGAAAGTTGTAGCTCCATTGGCAAGTGAATACCTAGGCTGTCAAGTGACTTTAACTGTATATTAAAATTATGTGTGAAGTGAAGTGAAGTTGCTCAGTCGTGTCTGACTCTTTGTGACCCCACAGACTGTAGCCTATCAGGCTCCTCTGTCCATGGGATTTTCCAGGCAAGAGTGCTGGAGTGGATTGCCATTTCCTTCTCCAGGGGATCTTCCCGACCTAGGAATCGAACCCGGGTCTCCCACATTGCAGGCAGATGCTTTACCGTCTGAGCCAGAATTAGCATTAAGTTTTTATCTTTTTCTAAAATATTTTGGTTAAATCTCTTAAATGTTCAGTAAAATTATGTAATCTGAGGGGACCTTGAAAATTAGAGAGTTCACCCTTTCTATTGGCAGATAAGTTGAACCTGAAACTATGATCTTGGAGCTAAACATGAAAAGTAGATAACATGCTCTGACTGAGCCATAAGTAGATAAAACCCCCTAAAGAGTCAATGCATATGTAGTATTGAGGGTAGATATGAGGCATGAAAGCTGTGGCAATCAAGATGTAACTGTCTTTATGCTAATTAGCAAGTTTTGTTAACCATTTATTAATATACATGGACTTATTTTAATATGTAAAATGAGTAATGAAACTATATGGCATATCTTACCTCTTATTCTCATATATTATAAAACTTCAAATTGAAAAAAAAAAATCCTCATTTAGACCATTAATGTGTATTTAGTATCTGCTACGTGCTAGGCAATGTTTTAGGTGCTGGGATTATAGTGATAAGCAAACACATAAAGTCTCTGACCACTGGGAGCTTAGAATTCTGGTGGAGGAGAAAACAATAATTAAGAAAGTAATTAGGTAAATAAGTAACTATAATCTATAAGTTTATATTATAATGTCAAATAAATTATAAAAATAAATGCAGAGGATAATGCCATTAGAGGCTGCTCTAGAACTGGAAATATTGTACTCTGGGAAGTTAATTTCTCATAGACAGGTGAAAGAAGTGACAGAATGGGCCAGGCAATTATCTGGGATACAAGTATTCCAAGCAGAGTATAATTGACTTTAGATGGGAAAGGCTTTGGGGTGTAAAAAAAAAATCATCAAAGGAAATGCTATAGGAATGCAGTGAATAAGCTGAGAGATACGTAGGAAATTAAGTCAGAGAGGTTGCCAGAGGCTAGATTTTGTGTGGATTTAGGAGGTATAATAGTAATTTTAAACCTTATTCTAGGCATATCAGAAAGGCATTGGAAGATTGAGGGTATGGGCATCATATAATCTGCTTTATCTTTTTAAAGGATCACTGGCTACTGTCTGGAGGTGAAACAGTAGGGAGAAACAGTAGAATCAAACTGTTTGAGGAATAGTGAGGAGACTATTGCAATAATATAGATAAATGGTCATAATGGCTTGGCTTATGGTGATAGCCCTCGGGATGATGAAAAGTTGTTGGATTTGCTAATGATTTGGATTTTGGATGTGAGAGAATGGGAATAGTCAACAGTGACTCTCAGAGTTCGGAGCAACTACCTGGATGATGGTAACATTTACTGAGGCCACTATTTCAAGAAATAAAATGGTGTCATAAGTAGCATTGACCTATTGCCAGTGTCTCATGCGTGACATAATGGAGTTTTCTAGTCTCATCATACCCAATTATAGCTAGCTTTTAGTTCTTAGTCCTTCATCATTTAGTTGGGACTAAAATAAGTACAAAATAAGTGTGACATGCCAGAATGCCAAATGAGGAGAGATGAGAACTGGAAAGCATACAATTGCAGAGAAAGAGAAGCATGTTAGTGGCAGAGCAATTTTTTTTTCTTGGAATGGTTACAACAAAGCAAAAGATATATTCTGTTCTTCTATCAGGAACATGAAAGACAACACAAGGGCTCTTTAAAATTCTGTTATGTCCCTGTTTTTTTTAAAGATGACCTTTCTGATTACAGTTTTCATTTTTATTAAAGTACAGCACTTCACCCACAGGTATATGTTTAGTGGCAAAATAGACAAGTGACAGTCCATCTTCTAATAATCCTCTTTCCTGTCAACTTTTCCTTGCTGGCTTGGGTGGAGGACCATTTTAACTGTGACTTCATGTATGTTTGTGAAAAGGAACACTGGTTGCAGGTATTCAAAGATATATTTTTATTTAGGTTTCCATTTAAATTCCATTCACTGCTTAAATTCAGTTTGTTTCAAGAAAAAGGTTGTAAGGTCATAGCTATGGTCCCAGCTAGAATCCCTTGAGAATTTTAAGACACATGGGGCTGCAGTGCCAAGAGAGTAACATTTTAAAGAGTACCTATTGATTAATTCTACCATCTACCATATAACTTTCATCCAACCAATAACACTAGTATTAGTCGGTCAGACATGTCTGACTCTTTGCAACCCCATGGACTGTAGCCCACCACGCTCCTCTGTCCATGGAATTCTCCAGGCAAGAATACTGGAGTGGGTTGCCATGCCCTTCTTCAGGGGGTCTTCCCAATCCAGGAATCGAACCCAGGTCCTTCATTGCAGGCAGATTCTTTACCATATGAGCCACCTGGGAGCCCAACCAGTAACAGATGCCTACAAAATAAATTCTTTGTTAGTTCTACTGAGACAAATATGCATTTGGCTTGGGAAGGGTTTGTCAAAAGTAGAACATGTTGGTGAGGAGCACTTACCAATATCAACCTCTCATCATTATATCACTGTTATAATCATCATTATTTTGGGGTGGGAGGGAAAGAAAATTTGTGATAAGGTGATACAGTTCTTGGACACTGGGACAATTTTCTAATTTCTATTACACTTGTCTTATGTCTTGAAATCTTTTAAAATGCAAGTTCAGACACTAGTAATCATTACAATAAAGCTAAACTTAATTGATGTCCTGCAGTAATATGTAGCTTCAACTAACTCTTATAAAGTGGCAACCAACCTATAGAGAAAAATTCCGATTCTTAATTAATATTACTATAGCTACCTATGTGATTTATCTCTGAAGACGTTTCAAAGAGCATTGAATTTTCAATATAGGTCAATTAATGTCATATTAATTGCTGTTATTATGTTGCCCCAATTGACCTATTTCATATTTGTGAGACTCCAGTGAGAAGGAAGAAGAGTCAGAATAACAAACCTTTCCTTTTTAGCTGCTGTAATGTCCCATCTTTCTGCAATTGCATTCAGAGTAAAGCTTTTGCATGAAAGGGCTTCAGGAAGTTACAAAACTCCTTTACATGGCTTGTTGGATCTGTGTACAATTTCCAGCATTACCCAGAATAAATACCAGGAGACTGGTGTGGTTTATACAAGAGTTTATAGAGAAAAAAAATCCACCCACTAGCTCCCATGCTGAGGATTACAACCAGGTCCCTGCTGCCAAGTTCTGTGTTTAGGTAAAGCATGAGAAAATCTGCCATTTTTTTTTTTTTTTTTTAAGTCACACAAGGGTTTCTATAGTAAGGAGTGGTAAGAAGCTGACAGCTTTTTATGCATAAAAGGCAGCTGTTCCTTCTCAGGTAATATTATTAATAAACCCTAAGGTAATGTTTGCTCTGAAATATGTCTAATTGAAATAATTTACTCTGACCCTTGGAGAATTATGAAACTGTTTTCATCATGTTCACACACAGCAAAATAATTATGAGATGCCATATGGAAAAGCCATCATGTGGTAGATGTCTTTCTGAATCTATATTTTTGAAATGTTTCCCACAGATAAATCATATACCTAATTTACAAAGTAGAGGTGAACAGCCCCTTTTCCACATGGAGATTTGATGTGAAATGTTTGCAGTTCGAGAATATTAACAGGGGTGTTGACATCAGTAATTACTGCAGTTATGAGACATTTTTCATAAAGTATTATGAGAGCAATACTTGATCATATAGGGAGGAAAAAGGTAGGGGACTTTATACTTAACATATAAAATTGCGAGGTATCGTCAGTCTCAGAAAACAGTGTGGGTACATTGGTGACTGAGGTACTTTTTGCCTTTAGAATAAAATCTGTCTGGAAAGTTCCAGCAGTTTCCACTGAGATAGCACATTTGGCAAGATGAGGCTGAGCGTGGTGGTATGTAAGGACTTTCGGGAAAACTTGTCAGCTTTCACAGGGAAAGGTCCAAGTGTTTATGGGAACTATGAAGTGGGTTGGGTGGCTCTCAAAGGGATCTGTGGGGTCATTTGGGACAAGGATTTGAAAGCTTTTTTGATTGAAGCTCTTCTGAACTTATCAAAATGGTTAAAAGTCTGGCTGTGAGTCTCATGAGAGCTGATTTTCTTGTGAAATTTCTGGTATGGTACTTTCCTGCTGGGGTGAGAAAATCTTAGTAGGACAGACTTTCCACCGTATTTTAATTCTTGGGATCCATGTCCCTGTTAAACCCAGGAAATGTAGAATCACAGGAAACTGAGCTTTACTTTCAACCTCTGGGAAGTTAGATTCAGATTTCTCTAGAGTTTCAATTGTTTAATTATGTCAACTGGCCCAATTTCCTGACCATAACCCCCACTCCCAACCCCACCTAAAAACGTGGGGTACAAGAAAAAAAGAAAAAAAAAGGCTTTTTAAAAAGCATAATTCACATTTCCATAAGCTTCCAGTTTCTCCTGAATTGTATTAAATGAGAATTAAAATGTGGTAAATAAACTATAGCCTGTTAATCCTGCATTCCCTACCTCTCCAAGGGTGGTGCCAGAAGCTTCTTTGATCCTTAACATTGTCACAGTCATCTGAGGAACCTCCATTTCCAATGCACATATCTGGATTTCAGAGCTCTTGGTCACATTTGCAAGAAATGAGCATTCTCTTCTTAAAACAGCTCTTTTGAGGCGGACGCTGGGATGTGGATTGTGAGTCTGGCCAGAACCGTGTCATCCTCATAATTAGCTAATAGCTGGCGTTTTGAAATCCTAGTTCCAGCCCCCTCGGGTCCTTTGTAGGAGCCTCCCATTTGTTTGCCTCATCTTGCTTCAATTCTCAGCAGTCAGTTATCCTTGGATGTTCAAAGAACGTCAAATTTACATAAAAGCTCATGTATGTATATACAGTTCCCAAATATTTAAAGAGTTTCTTTGGGAAACACGTGACAGAAAAGTTTTCCACCTTTTTAAAGTTGTAGTCCTACCTTTAACAAAAAAAGACATGGAATTTTTAAGAAAAATGATGAAATGTAAAACTGGAACCTTGACAAAACGATGAAACTGCTCTTTTCTGATATATTTCAGGTCAGATCCTTGTATTTCCCATTTTTAAACAACTGCCAAGCATTTGTTTTTATATCTACTAGACATCTGTGCTATTGGTGAGCACTTTTTCTAGCTATTGACTCTCTAAAATAAAGGTAACATTTTTGTGTGTGATTTATAGTCTATCATTATTATAGTGCAGCCTCTGAGCCCATGAACTAGAGATTTATTGCACACTCGTGTCTTCTCCCTGACTTATGTAATAGTGAAAAGGTAAAATGTCTTGGCTTGTTGAAGGCTTCCTTCTTTAAGCAGCTGTCTTCCTTGGTGTGGTGCTTTTGCAGCTTGATTAAACTATATCGAGAAGGTCAGTGACCAAACTTTGCCTTTAACAGTTTCTCATAACATGCATTCCTCATAGGGAGCTTTTCTCAGCTCAGGTTTTTTCCAGCAATGTTCTCAAACCAAAAGAATGATCTTTGCAGTAAACCAATACATTCCCACTTTTTATCCTTATCTCCCATGTAAGTGATGACAGCATTTCTATTTCTTCTGCTGACTGGGCCAAGAACAACTAGATTAATGATGAGCCTGTTTCTTTTTCCTAAGTGTATTATATTCTTTCTTTGACCTTTCGAGACATGGGAATCTTTAATTTCATAAGACAGCTTAAAAAGGGAAATTCCCCACCCCCATTCCTCTCTACTTCTCATCACTGTTTCCCCCTACTTGGCTGGCTATCAGTGGGAATAATGCATTCAGAAGACACACACACACTCACACACACTCACACCAGTCCCAACACATTTTCTGGAAATTCCGAGTATATTGCATAATTATAAAGAAAAGCTTGGCTGTAAGATTGGATTCCCACCTTAATCCCACCACAAAACTTTTTGGAAGATAGTGTCACAAAAAGATTCTATAAACTGCATGAATGTTGAAAGCAAACAAAGTAGCCCACAGAAATGAATGAAACTTAGGACAGATATTTTGGCACCTAATTTCCTTTTCTGAAATACAAGATATTTTATGTTTTATTCCACATTTTTATTTATTAATAGTCCCTGATTTCTGATTATGTTTTATATGTGAATGACTTATAACTGTTTGGAATAGAAACATAAGAGGATGACTAAATTCATAAAGCTAAATCTTACCTAGTACTTCTTTTATATCCTTCAATCAAGCACCAAAGTGCTTATAATTTTTTACTTTAGATTCCAGAATCTCTTTCTTAGGTCATGCAGACCTGTTTTTCCTCCTATTTCCCTCCTGTCTTTAATCAGAAATTTAGCTGAGACTAAGGCAGAAAATTGGTTATGTCCTAAAAAAGAGTGTTGATTGAGAGTAGTTTCTTAAGAGCCTGCTAAAAGCAATTGTCTGTTGAGTAATTAGGTCTCTCACTGCTCTCAGAACATCCAAACAAGCACCTGAGTATTGCCTCAAGGTTTCCTTGTTTAGATCTTCATGTATATTTGTTATCCCAGAATCAGATAAAATACTTTTTAGTAAACTGAAGCAGTCAGTCAAATTATTTTACTCTATAGGAGCACTGTGGTTTAAATGGAATTATTCCTAGAAATTCCATTTCTCCCCCTGTGAGATAAAAGCCACAAAAAGAGTTGGGATCTAACCACTCAGGAGTTAATTATAAGTGAAAAAGAGAGTTTAGAACTACAGGATAAAGATCAGGAGGCTAGGTCTTTCCACAAATCTCTAGATTCCATTAGCCATCTGTCAATTAAAGAAATCCACTTTGCTGTCCTATAGGGATCTCACCATGAACCCATCTCAATAAATGGCACTATTATGATTCAGTTTCCCCAAATAGAAAAGCAAGCATCTTCCTTGATTCCTCCCTTTTCTCAACATCTACAAGTTATTTATCAATAAGTCCTCAACTCTGTCCAAGTCTGTTGATCAATATTGCTAGACCCTAGTACCCTGGATTAAACCACCATCATTTCCCACCTGAACTACTGAAATAGCCTCATGATCAGGGTCAAGTCAATGCCTGTTCACTGAACTTTAGGAACAGAAAATGTATTACAAAGGTATTAGAAAAGCTGAAAAGCCAAATATGAATGGTATCTCAACTGCAATATTAAGTATATCAGCAAGTCACATCCATTTTTATGAAGAGCCAAAGAATCAGGGCCACCAGGCAGGAAAGGAAATCACAGTGGAAGGGTCTGTTTATGCTCTTGATTAGAGTTAGAACCATGGGAAGATGAGGTGGTACCAGACATTTTGCTGAAGCAGTGGGAGAGTTGGAGTGGAGGGCTTGATTTCTCCTTTTTTTTAGCCCGAAACTCATATCACAGCTTCACATTTGCCCTACCTGTCTAGAGAGTGGTGGACAAAAGTAGCCTGGAAATGTTTGCAAAATGCCATTTCCCGGACAACAGAGTAAGCATAAGGAAAGGATCTGTGAATAAAATTGTGACTGTCACAATCCACCCCTTTTACTATGTAGTATGCATTCTCTCCAACCATATAAAATTTATTCTCATGTAATAAAAGCTTTTTGCTTCCACCTAAGACAATACAAACCAAACACAAATTAAAACCAGCACACTTCCTCACAAAAAGGGCACATGAGGTCTCATCATCATGCACCATTCACTCTCAAAGTTGAATGTCTCTAGGTGATGTAATACCTCCTTCATTGATCTGCATGTGATTTCTCAATGTATGGCGGCCTGGGAATGAAAATGTAAATTTGAGTATCACCAACAGTTTTCATATATAGAGTGAAGTAAGGGTAAAACATGAATAATTTGTTAATATATAAATGACAAAAATATGCAGATCTGATATAACCCTCATTTTTGACTCTAATCATGAGGGCACTTCTTTGATTCACCCTTTTATATTCTTCTTGCCCTCATCCAGAACCTCAGTTGATTTGATCAGGGTTCTATATCTGATGGTGATCCAAGCCTTCTTTCTCAAAGGATCTGAATACTTCATGGTTCTAGCTCTATCAGTTAATTGTTGTAGATTTTACTGCTGGGTTTGGAATTATTAAGGGAGGGAGGTCCCAAGTGGATTCCACAATATTGTTAAGCAGAATCAATATTCACATTTCTTTTCTGCCTGATGGTTCAATGGCAAGAGAAACCCAAACAATCCAAATAGTGGTTTCAACTTATAATTCAATAGGACAATTGTTGTGTCATTAATGAAAGTATTTCTCTTTGGGAACCAAGATTTTTGAACTTCAGAACATAAAGGTGTAAGGACAGGAAGCAAAAATGATTCAAGCATAGATATTTTGGTATAATAATGAAAACAGTAACTCCTATTTCTATTTCTTTGTTCCTAAACGCTTATATATTGCCCATGGGAGAAGTTGTGCTTATACTGGTCCACTTTTCAAAGCAATCAACACTACCAGGATGTGGTCTTCCACAAGTGAATCATCAGTAAGCACTCACTACTCTAAGTCAGTTCCCTTTAGGCAACAGGGTACATTGCAATACAAGTGAATCTCATGGGTGGAAAGCTGCACTTTTTGCTGTGAAATAAGCTTCAACGTCTTACAGGATTCTATGAATTACAAGGTTTTTTTCATAAATTCATGGATGATAGTGCTGGCAGATCACAGCAAATCTATTTATAGAATAAGTATATATTTAAGTCAGAACTTGATGCCCCTTCAGAATTATAGAGGGTCACAGTCTTCAACCTGCTATCAGGAAGTTACTGATCTCTTTGAAAATATTGCAGTGTGAGGGGTAAAGCATTGGTCACTGAGGTTACACATTGGACTCTATACTGAGGGGGTAAAGTTGAACCCTTGTGAACTTCAATTTCTGGCATGATGGTACCTTTGTACATGGATCCTTTGAATAAGTACTGAAGTGTCTGGGGAAGGATACTGTCTGATATCCATTGTATAAATTATTTGCCCATCTGATTTGAGAGCTTTCTCAACTGTGGATGTCTTTCAATGAGCATTTAATTTAGGATACAAACACCTTCATGCTTTGTGCCTGTTCTTAGTACATTAATCTAACTTTTTCCCAGAACATGTCCACCAATCTTCTAATGCTCTTCTTCCAATTTCTGGCCAACTAGCCAGAAAGCTATTGATGGCCAATGAATCAGGTTTGCCCTCAGGCCATTTATTATCCTGGGTAAAGTAGATAACCAGATTTATTATCTGAAATTTTGCCCATGAGAGAGGATATTCCTTCATCATATTCTTTGACTGGGGGTTCATATTCTTTAAGTCAACTATAGAGCTGTAGCAGAACAGAAATCCATGGCTGGCTGGTTCCACTACATCATGCCACCTGTTGGTAATGAGGTCTGAGCTTTTCTTTCTCAGTCCAGTGGTTATAGGAGCTCCCTAATAGGTCACATGTGTGGATTGGAAAAAAAAAAAAAAAAGGGATAGTGTAGTATACCTAATCTAAATGTTATTTGACTCCAAAATGACCTTCTCACTGTTCTGGTTCTCTGCTGCTACTGCTACTGCTAAGTTGCTTCAGTCGTGTCCTACTCTGCGTGACCCCACAGACGGCAGCCCACAAGGCTCTGCCGTCCCTGGGATTCTCCAGGCAAGAACACTGGAGTGGGTTGCCATTTCCTTCTCCATCTGGTTCTCTGGGGTTATTTAAATATCTATTTTTTCTCAGTCATCACATCTTTTGAACATGAACGTGAAGTCACTCAGTCGTGTCCAACTCTTTGCAACCCCATGGACTGTAGCCTACCAGGCTCCTCCCTTCCACGGGATTCTCCAGGCAAGAATACTGGAGTGGGTTGCCATTTCCTTCTCCAGGGGATCTTCCTGACCCAGGGATCGAACTCAGGTCTCCAGCATTCCAGGCAGATGCTTTAACCTCAGAAAACCTGTGTAGAAAGAGCTTTATACTTCACATGGTCGATGGTTTCAAGGCCTGAGAATCATCTGAGTCAAGTATCCCTGGTGAAACACTCAGAGTTTCTGTGTTGTTTTGTCTGTGTAGGTTTGTGACTTGTAGCATCTTATTTCTTGAATCTGGACCCTGACCTTGATATTGAATTGCTCTGAGGAACTCTATGGCAGAAAGTGAAGAAGAACTAGAGAGCCTCTTGATGAACGTGAAAGAGAGAGTGAAAAAGTTAGCTTAAAGCTCAACATTCAGAAAACTAAGACCATGGCATCTGGTCCCATCACTTCATGGCAAATAGATGGGGAAACAGTGGCTGACTATTTTGGGGGGCTCCAAAATCACTGTAGATGGTGATTGTAGCCATGAAGTTAAAAAGACGCTTCCTCCTTGGAAAGAATGTTATGACCAACCTAGACAGCATATTAAAAAGCAGAAATATTACTTGGCCAACAAAGATTTGTCTAGTCAAGGCTATGGTTTTTCCAGTAGTCATGTATGGATGTGAGAGTTAGACTATAAAGAAGGCTGAGTGCCAAAGAATTGATGCTTTTGAGCTGTGGTATTGGAGAAGACTCTGGAGAGTCCCTTGGACTGCAAGGAGATCCAACCAATCCATCCTAAAGGAGATCAGTCCTGGGTGTTCATTGGAAGGACTGATGTTGAAGCCGAAACTCCAATACTTTGGCCACCTGATGGGAAAAGCTGACTCATTTGAAAAGACCCTGATGTTGGGAAAGATTGAGGGCAGGAGGTGAAGGGAACGACAGAGGATGAAATGGTTGGATGGCATCACCGAGTCAATGGACATCAGTTTGGGTAAACTCTGGGAGTTGGTGATGGATAGGGAGGCCTGGCGTGCCGTGGTTCATGGGGTTACAAAGAGTCAGACAGGACTGAGTGACTGAACTGAACTGAGGAACTCTTTCAGTAGGAATAATTGTTACATTTATTAGTCAAAGTGTATGTGGATAATGTACAAATAGTGTATGTGTGCATTAGGTGGTATCTGGGGAATCTAGCTTCTAGAAGTCCACTTATTTTTTCCTTAGTTTCAGTTTATCTCAGTAATTTTCCAGTGTCTCTACCATTGCTCAAAATTTTATCTTGGGTCAGACAATTTGTATTTTGTAATTCTATAAATCATGAGAATAATTTATTCTAGTCATTTTTAACAGATGATCTGAACCTCTTCCCCCATATGCTCCCAGAAGTCTGGCATGGAGAAAGACTTTGTCTCCCATAGGACTTTAGTAGAAGTGCTGAAGGATGCATATCTGTCAGGATCCTTGATCCAAGCTACAGAGATCTGGATACATCAAGCAGAAAATGGAGTGTCTAAAGAATATTTTGGAGTTTAATGATGGCCAGAGAGCAGGCTCCACCATCTAGAATGTCCTCAGTCACGCCAGAGTTCTGTCCATGAGGATGTTGAGTTGCTGCCATTCCCCTTACGCCACTGAGGCTTTTGGTGCTGGATGCTGCGCGCAGCTGAACATGTCACATGCTACCATTTCAGTGTGTGTGTTTTTTTTAGGATCTTCCCAAATACACATATACATTTTTTATTCTATCCAAACTACAGTGTATTTTTTAATGTCAACAATACATTATAAACATTCTTCCTGTGCTCAGAAGCTTTTTATTTCTATTATATAATTTACAGTAGAGCAAATAGATTATCACATAGGTCTATCATAGTTTATTTAACAAATCTCCTATTGCTTGTGCTGTTTCCAAATCTTTATCATCTTATATAATGTTTCAATGAACATCCTTGCATTTGTACTTTATACTCATTTCAGAGTTTGTTTTTTTTTAGGATAAAATTTATAGAGTTTGAATTTCTGGTTCTGGCAGGCTTCAAGTCTTTTCACTGATATTGCCAAATTGCAGTTCTGCGTTATCTTGAGAAATGGAGTGCAGAGACAAGGTCATTTTTTGAGAAATGATTTGTTATAGAAAATAGAATATTCTAAATTTTCCTTATTCTCTTATCCCCACTATCATTCTCTAACATTTCACTTATCTGGATTGCAATCTAATTCTGACTTTCCTCTTTTTTTTAAAAATAAGATTTTGATAAAGATTAAAGTATATAAAGAATAAAATTGCTGCTTACCACATACGTTGCATAAACCAAAACTTTGCAGCAGTCAGCTATTATAATAATGTTGTTATTAATTTGTTTTTTTCTCACTTTCCTTATTGATGGTCAACTTTTTATTTTCTGTTTTTTTAAGGACTTTCAATATTCACAATATATGCATTAGGAATTCTACCCCCTGAAAACACTGAGATACAGGTTCAAAATGATATTGTTAAGGTGAAATAATTATAGTTATAAAACAGCATTTTTTTCTTAATTAAATCTCATATAATCCTTAAAGCCTCTATAGAAAGTAATAAAGTGATCTCTCATAAATAGGAAAATATTATTTTCACATATTTTTTGGAAATATTTAGACTAAAAATATATTTTTAATTCATTTTGACAGAAGTAATTTGTTACAATTACATCACTGACACATTTAGTTATTATATATATGTCACCTTGACTTAATAGTGACCTGAGGAGGAAATTTGTAGGTTTAGCAAATCTCTTCTGGTAACACCCACAGAACTGAAAATTTATCCCACTTCTTGGTGGTCTTCTGCCCATCCAAAGCTCCCGAGGATCATAAAAAATATCATTTTCTCTCCTAAATTGCTGTAAAATTATCCTGAGAGACACATGGGAAAATCCTTCTCAGGTTGGGCATTCTATGGAGACTTAATATTCTATATTTTGAAATGTGGCTAGAAGTGGAAATGGATTTACTTCTCATGATCTCTTTGTTTATAATTGGAGATATAAAAATTAAGTTTAAAATGTGAATAAAATATAATTGAAAAGCCTTGATTTTTGCATATAAAATTTCTTTACCGAATGGGTGAGCTGGTGTAATTTACTATGGTACTTAAGATTAAATACCCATGAATGAAACTATGAAATACAAAACTTCTGATGAGCTAGTTCTTAGAAAGAAGGCACATACATTTAACAAATATTGTATTCACTACATATAAGGTATAAGAACTTAAACATAATTCAGTGATACAATTCGAAGAAGGCAATGGCAACCCACTCCAGTACTCTTGCCTGGAAAATCCCATGGATGGAGGAGCCTGGTAGGCTGCAGTCCATGGGGTCGCGAAGAGACAGACAGGACTGAGCGACTTCACTTTCACTTTTCACTTTCATGCATTGGAGAAGGAAATGGCAACTCACTCCAGTGTTCTTGTCTGGAGAATTCCAGGAATGGGGGAGCCTGGTGGGCTGCCGTCTATGGGGTCGCACAGAGTCGGATACGACTGAAGCGACTAGCAGCAGCAGCAGCAGTGATAAAATTAGTTGTAATTCAGTAATCATTAGTTATTACTCAATACTCAGTAATAGAGTTAGCAACCACAGTGCAGGTTAGGTTTTTTTTTTCCCCCTCTGCTTTCTCCTTTTTCTATTGACTTTCTTAATTTAGCTTAATCTCTCATTTAAATATAACCTATGTTGTTCCAAAAAATATTTGTGACAAACATTTTATTATATTCATTAATAACCTGAGTATTATCTTAGCAGCCTTGTCTTTCATTTTTTGCTCCATTAGTTGAGACTAAATGCTGTGATTTCTCTCTTTCTCTTCTTTAAAACCATGGTTTAGAGATACATACTCCCTTGTGTGTGAAATTCTGTATTGATATGGAATTCACTTTCTTTGATAACCCTTAGTTTGGCTTGAGTCACAGTGATTCAGACTTAGTCAACACATTGACACTTGGTTAATTGGAACGTTCTAGATGATTGGAAACCCTGGCCAGTTGGATTCTTAGAACTATTTTAGCAGAGACACCACATCCTTTCATTAAGAGCTGGAGGCATCATGCTCTTTAGTCCTTATAGCAGTTTTCTAATATCTTATTTTCTCCATTTTAAAAAGAAGTAAAGAAGGTTTAGCACTAAAGGTAAATCCAGGGTTTAAATTCAAGTTTACCTTAGCTTATTCGAACAATGAGTGTATTATGTGCCTCATTATGTTTTATGCATTGGTGTAATTGAAGTTGTTAGAAATTATGAAGGTATTATGGTGGTGGAAATGATTCCAAAGTTGCTTTGTATTCTACTATACTGTTGCCAAAAATATTTAGGTACTTCCTTGGTGTTTCCTGAAGATTAGAATCCTAATATCGGAAGTCAATTTTAATTTACAATTGAATCACACATAAACTAAACACCAGTAGCCAAATGTACTGGTTGTGTCTACTCTGGCATTGTCATCAACAGTGACAATGTCCTGACATGGTCTGCTTTAGTTTAAGAATCTGTAGGGTCTGGAATATTCAGTGTGGACTTAAGGCAAGCACTCAACTGATATGCTTTGGTGTGGCCATAGCTAGAGGTGGATTTTTATAAAATTAATCCTGATTAAGTTTCAGAGGTCCGAGGAGAGACTTTAGTAATGATGATATTCTTTCTTTTTTTTTTTTTTAATTTCTGAAAAGCAATTTTTATTCACTTCCTTCTTGAATATATTCCAAATTATATAAATTTTAGACAGAAAAAATTATTTATCCACCTCTAGTTGTATCAGTATTTAAAATATTGACCTACTCATAAAACTGATTAATTACTAGCCAAAACCCAAGTCCTTAGGGGTCACCTCTTCCGTTCTAGCTCAAAGACTTCTTGGAAATCACCTGGCTTTCATATTTATGAGCTGGCAACTGAAAGGCTATGCTAGTACAGAAGGAAGGTTGTAGGACTCTACTCCTGGGCCATGGCTAGGATCTTTTGGATTGGTTGTTTCTTGTACTCTTATCACTGGTTAAATGTTTTGAATATTATCTCTTGCAAACCTGAAGATCCAGCTGAACTTCAAACCTCCCAAAGCAATTGAAGGATAGTTACAAAGCAATGCCAACTATTTTATCAGGATTCCATTACTTTGGCTTAATAAATGGGTAGAACTTGAACCCAGGTCAGTTCTTGATTTTCCCAAGTAATTAAGTCAACCTGAGTCAGGGTTAGAATCAAATTATCATTTGATTCATTATATTTGTTACATTGTGATCTTTGACTCTCAGATTTCAGGATCTGGGGAGAGCAGGAGATTGAGCAGGACTGGATAACGGCTAAATCTTCTCCCTTTCATCTCTTTTCCTGAATAAAGACTTTTTTTCATCCTTCTCAGCCATACATTCACAGATTAATTTTAAGGCCTGCACTAGTAAATAACCAATATTTAAAATTTGACAACACATTATTTACGTTTGGACCTCAGATGGTCCCCCAAAAGAATTGATGGTTGTAAATCGTAAATCACCAGTCATAAATCCTTGGTTCATAACACATTAAAATCATTGGTTATGAATGGACCTCTACTTATGAACACACCAATCTAAGAAATGATTCAGTTCTTATCAGTAACTTGATGTTTAGTCGCTAAATTGTGTCTGACTCTTTTGTCACCCTAGGGACCGGCAGGCTCTGCCCATGGGATTTCCCAGGCAAGAATACTGGAATGGGTTGTCATTTCCTTCTCCAGGGGATTTTTCTGATCTAAGGATTGAACCCATATCTCCTGCATTCGCAGGTGGATTCTTTACCAGTGAGCCATGAGGTAAGCCCTCAATAGCTTAATACCCTTATCAATAACTAGGGTGACTCTATGTCCAGTTTTCCTGGGACAGTCCCTGTTTACTATGACCATCCCTATTTATGAACAGTGCCCCCACTTCAATCTCAAAATTGTCCCAGTCTTGATGATATATTATATTGTAACTCACCCCTGTGTTTCTTTCTGTCCCATCCCTCTGCCTCATTTCAGAGGAAAATACTATCCTTAAAGTTGTATTTATTGTTTGGTATGATTTGCTTTTTTTTTTCATCCATATATATGACTAAATATTATATTGTTCATTTAAAAACTTTATAAAGAGGATGTCATACAATTCTACTCTTTTGGAACTGTTTTTTCCCAATCATTATTATGTTTATCAATGTTATTGTGCTTTGAGGTTCAGTTCAGTTCAGTCGCTCAGTCGTGTCCGACTCTTTGTGACCCCATGAATCGCAGCACGCCAGGCCTCCCTGTCCATCACCAACTCCCGGAGTTCATTCAGACTCACATCCATCGAGTCAGTGATGCCATCCAGCCATCTCATCCTCTGTCGTCCCCTTCTCCTCCTGCCCCCAATCCCTCCCAGCATCAGAGTCTTTTCCAATGAGTCAACTCTTCGCATGAGGTGGCCAAAGTACTGGAGTTTCAGCTTTAGCATCATTCCTTCCGAAGAAATCCCAGGGCTGATCTCCTTCAGAATGGACTGGTTGGATCTCCTTGCAGTCCAAGGGACACTCGAGTCTTCTCCAACACCACAGTTCAAAAGCATCAATTCTTCAGCGCTCAGCCTTCTTCATGGTCCAACTCTCACATCCGTACATGACCACTGGAAAAACCATAGCCTTGACTAGATGGACCTTAGTCGGCAAAGTAATGTCTCTGCTTTTGAATATGCTATCTAGGTTGGTTATAACTTTTCTTCCAAGGAGTAAGCCTGTTTTAATTTCATGGCTGTAGTCACCATCTGCAGTGATTTTGGAGCCCCCAAAAATAAAGTCTGGCACTGTTTCCACTGTTTCCCCATCTATTTCCCATGAAATGATGGGACCAGATGCCATGATCTTCATTTTCTGAATGTTGAGCTTTAAGCCAACTTTTTCACTTTCCACTTTCACTTTCATCAAGAGGCTTTTTAGTTCCTCTTCACTTTCTGCCATAAGAACAAAGCTAGTTGAGGTGATGGAATTCCTATTGAGCTATTTCAAATCCTGAAAGATAATGCTGTGAAAGTGCTGCACTCAATATGCCAGCAAATTTGGAAAACTCAGCAGTGGCCACAGGACTGGAAAAGGTCAGTTTTCATTCTAATCCCAAAGAAAGGCAATGCCAAAGAATGCTCAAACTACTGCACAATTGCACTCGTCTCATATGCTAGTAAAGTAATGCTCAAAAGTCTCCAAGCCAGGCTTCAGCAATATGTGAACCATGAACTCCCTGATGTTCAAGCTGGTTTTAGAAAAGGCAGAGGAACCAGAGATCAAATTGTCAACATCCGCTGGATCATAGAAAAAGCAAGAGAGTTCCAGAAAAACATCTATTTCTACTTTATTGACTATGCCAAAGCCTTTGACTATGTGGATCACAATAAACTGGAAAATTCTGAAAGAGATGGGAATACCAGACCAACTGACCTGCCTCTTGAGAAATCTGTATGCAGGTCAGGAAGCAACAGTTAGAACTGGACATGGAACAACAGACTGGTTTCAAATAGGAAAAGGGGTACATCAAGGCTGTATATTGTCACCCTGCTTATTTAACTTATATGCAGAGTGCTTAGAGGTAGTTCATTCATATTAATTTTCTCTGCTGTATTATATTATATATATTATATTTTATATATTATATTATATATTAAATTATATATTATATTGTGTAATTATGCTCTAACTTACTATTTCAGGGTTATTGTTATATGTAATTTTTTTGCAAGTTTAAGCTATAACAGCCAGTTTTGTTCTGAACATTCTGGTTTGCATCTATGTATGCATATATATGGAGAAGACACCCCGCTCCAGTACTCTTGCCTGGAAAATCCCACGGATGGAGGAGCTTGGTAGGCTGCAGTCCATGGGGTCGCTAAGAGTCGGACACGACTGAGCGACTTCACTTTCACTTTTCACTTTCATGCACTGGAGAAGGAAAAGGCAACCCACTCCAGTATTCTTGCCTAGAGAGTCCCAGGAATGGAGGAGCCTGGTGGGCTGCTGTCTATGGGGTCACACAGAGTTGGACATGACTGAAGCAACTTAGCAGTAGCATACATATATGTGATACACATATATGAGTGGAATTGCTGTATATATGTAGGTTTGTGTATGTGCGTGTTTGTATAGACACACATCATCTGTGTGTATGAGTTAAAGAGCATTCAACTTAAAAACCATAACATCAGAGCATTTTGGGGGTACTGGTATTGTTCTGTTTCCCAAAAGTACTTTGATTTAATATCTGTCTACAAAGAATATTTATTGACTGAATATTTAAATTTTACATAGTTGTTAATAATATCATATGAAAGTTTCTAGATATACTTTCACCAAATTTGGAGTGTATATTTAAAATAGTCTGACCTAACAAAATATAGTTTACTTGAAATACAAAATTCCTTTTGTAAGTCATGCAGTTTCACAAAGATATAGAAATATTTTTCAGAGTAGCTCATGCAATGCCATTTTGGAGAAAAATGGTATATAAATACAAATATTAGTGACAGAGAAAACAACCTGTATTTTAAGCACAGACTCCAACTGGAATGACCCAAAGAAGACAGTTTGAATGGAAGACTTTGATTGGCTGAGCATCTTCTCATGACGGGCAGGCAGCACTAGGACTCTGGACTCTTCTTGAATTCCTTTACATTCCCCACCCTGCTTTCTTCCTATTTCCTCTTTGGTGGTCTGGTTTTCTGTCTCCTTCTTATCTTGTTTGAAGTTATTCTGGTTCTGTCCAGGCCTCTCTTCTCTTCTCCCTGCCTACGCTCCCTAAGTGACCTCAACATCCTTGTTTTCCAAATGTTCTCTGCAGATTGGTGACTCCTGAACTGTATTTTTTTTCAGCAAAATTCTCTCATCTGGGCTCCAGATTTTCTATCTGTGTGCTTATTCAGCACTCCCACTTTGTTACCTCAGGGCAGTTGAAACTTTGTATCTGAAGGTCAGGAGCAGAGGTGGTGAGGAGATACCCCAAGTCCAAGGTCAAAGAAACCCCAGTAATTTGGTAGGTGCTGAGAGAGGGCATCAGAGGGCAGACAGACTGAAACCACAATCACAGAAAACTAACCAATCTGATCACATGGACCACAGTCTTGTCTAACTTGACGAATCTGTGAGCCATGTCATGTAGGGGCACCCAAGACAGGCGGGTCATGGTGGAGAGTTATGAGAACGTGGTCCACTGGAGAGGGGAATGGCAAACCACTTCAGTGCTCTTGCCTTGAGAACCCCATGAACAGTATGAAAAGGCAAAAAGACTGGACACTGAGAATGAACTCCCCAGGTAGGTAGGTGCCAAATATAGTACTGGAGATCAGAGGAGAAATAACTCCAGAAAGAATGAAGAGACAGAGCCAAAGCAAAAACAGCACTTGATTGTGGATATGACTGGTGATGGAAGCAAAGTCCAATGCTCTAAAGAGAAATATTGCATAGGAACCTGGAATGTTAGATCCATGAATCAAGACAAATTGGGTGGTCAGACAGGAGATGGCAAGAGTGAACATCAACATTTTAGGAATCAGTGAACTAAAATGGACTGGAATGGGTGAATTTAATTTGGATAACCATTATATCTACTACTGTGGGCAAGAATCCCTTAGAAGAAATGGAGTAGCCATCATAATCAATAAAAGAGTCCGAAATGCAGTATTTGGATGCAATCTCAAAAATGACAGAATGGTCTCTGTTCATTTCAAAGGAAAACCATTCAGTATCACGGTAATCCAAGTCTATGCCCCGACCAGTAATGCTGAAGAAGCTGAAGCTGAATGGTTCTATGAAGACCTATAAGACCTTCTAGAATTAACAGCCCAAAAGATGTCCTTTTTATTATAGGGGATTGGAAAGCAAAAGTAGGAAGTCAAGAAACACCTGGAGTAACAGGCAAGTTTGGCCTTGGAATGCAGAATAAAGCAGGGCAAAGACTAATAGAGTTTTGCCAAGAGAATGCATGGTTATAGCAAACACCCTCTTCCAAAAACACAAGTAAAGACTCTACACATGGACATCACTAGATGGTCAGCACCAAAATCAGAATGATTACATTCTTTGCAGCCAAAGATGGAGAAGCTCTATACAATCAGCAAAAACAAGACTGGGAGTTAACTGTGGCTAAGATCATGAACTCCTTATTGTCAAATTCAGACTTAAATTGAAGAAAGTAGGGAAAACCACTAGAAAATTCAGGTATGACCTAAATGAAATCCCTTATGATTATTCAGTGAAAGTGAGAAATAGATTTAAGGGACTAGATCTAATAGACAAAGTGCCTGATGAACTATGGACAGAGGTTCATGACATTGTACAAGAGACAGAGATCAAGACCATCCCCAAGGAAAGAAATGCAAAAAAGCAAAATGGATGTCTGGGGAGGCCTTACAAATAGCTGTGAAAAGAAGAGAGGCCAAAAGCAAAGGAGAAAAGGAAAGATATACCCATTTGAATGCAGAGAGAATGACATTCTAACATGTATACTATCATGTGAATTGAATCGCCAGTCTATGTCTGACGCAGGATGCAGCATGCTTGGGGCTGGTGCATGGGGATGACCCAGAAAGTTGTTATGGGGAGGGAGGTGGGAGGGCGGTTCATGTTTGGGAATGCATGTAAGAATTAAAGATTTTAAAATTTAAAAAATAAAAAACTAAAATTAAAAAAAAAAAAATGAATGCAGAGTTCCAAAGAACAACAAGAAGAGATAAGAAAGCCTTCCTCAGTGATCAGTGCAAAGAAATAGAGGAAAATGATAGAATGGGAAAGACTAGAGATCTCTTCAAGAAAATTAGAGATACCAAGGGAATATTTCATGCAAAGATGGGCTTGATAAGGGACAGAAATTGTATAGACCTAACAGAAGCAGAAGATATTAAGAAGTGGCAAGAATACACAGAAGAACTGTACAGAAAAGATCTTCATGACACATATAATCATGATGGTGTGATCACTCACCTAGAGCCGGACATCCTGGAATGTGAAGTCAGGTAGGCCTTTGGAACCATGACTACGAACAAAGCTAGTGGAGGGGAAGGAATTTCAGTTGAGCTATTTCCAATCCTAAAAGATGATGCTGTGAAAGTGCTGCACTCAATATGCCAGCAAATTTGGAAAACTCAGCAGTGTCCATGGAGCTAGAAAAAGTCAGTTTTTATTCCAATCCCAAAGAAAGGCAATGCCAAAGAATGCTCAAATTTGCACTATTGCACACATCTCACATGCTAGTAAAGTAATGCTCAAAATTCTCCAACCAGGCTTCAACAATATATGAACTGTGAACTTCCAGATGTTCAAGCTGGTTTTAGAAAGGCAGAGGAACCAGAGATCAAATTGTCAACATCTGTTGGATCATGGAAAAGCAAGAGGGTTCCAGAAAAACATCTATTTCTGCTTTATTGACTATGCCAAGCCTTTGACTGTGTGGATCACAAAAAACTGTAGAAAATTCATCAAGAGATGGGACTACCAGACCAACTGACCTGCCTCTTGAGAAATCTGTATGCAGGTCGGAAGCATCAGTTAGAACTGGACATGGAACAACAGACTGGTTCCAAATAGGCAAAGGAGTACATCAAGGTTGTATATTGTTACTCTGCTTATTTAACTTGTATGCAGAGTACATCATGAGAAATGCTGGGCTGGATGAAGCACAAGCTGGAATCAAGATTGCCAGGAGAAATATCAATAACCTCAGATATGCAGATGACACCACCCTTATGGCAGAAAGCGAAGAACTAAAGAGCCTCTTGATAAACATGAAAGAGGAGAGTGAAAAAGTTGGCTTAGAACTCAACATTCAGAAAACTAAGATCATGGCATCTGGTCCCATCACTTCATGGCAAATAGATGGGGAAACAGTGGAAACAGTGGCTGACTTTTTTTTTTTTTTTTGGTCTCCAAAGTCCCTACAGATGGTGATTGCGGCCATGAAATTAAAAGACACTTCCTCCTTAGAAGGAAAGCTATGACCAACCTAGACAGCATATTAAAAAGCAGAGACGTTACTTTGACAACAAATGTCTGTCTAGTCAAGGGTATGGTTTTTCCAAAAGTCATGCATGGTTGTAAGAGTTGCAGTATAAAGAAAGCTGAGCGCTGAAGAATTGATGCTTCTGAACTGTGGTGTTGGAGAAGATTCCTGAGAGTCCCCTGGACTGCAAGGAGATCCAACTAGAACATCCTAAAGGAGATCAGTCCTGGGTATTCATTGGAAGGACTGATGCTGAAGCTGAAACTCCAATACTTTGGCCACCTGATGCAAAGAGCTGACTCATCGGAAAAGACCCTGATGCTGGGAAAGGTTGATGGCAGGAGGAGAAGGGGATGTCAGAGGATGAGATGGTTGGATGGCATCACTGACTCAATGAACATGAGTTTGAGTGAACTCCGGGAGTTGGTGATGGACAGGGAGGCCTGGTGTGCTGCGATTCATGGCGTCGCAGAGTCGGACATGACTGAGCTACTGAACTAAACTGAACTGAACTATTGGTTCTCACTCTTCAATCTGTTCCCATGCTGTTTTAGTTTCCCATCTTGGTCGATAGTGCTTAGTTGTTCAGGCTGGCTGCCTGCATATTATTTTTGATCCCTTTGTCTCTGAACTTTGTCTCCTTGTTTCCATGTCGACTCTCATCACTGGTGCTAGTTCAAACTGTCATTTTCCACCTGGAATAATGAAATATTTTCCTGCTAGTTCTCCCTATCTTGACACTTTGTTCTTTTTAATCCATCATTCACTATGCAGGCAGAATAATCTTCTGAAAAAGTGCATCTTATGATACCTCTTGCTGCTCAAAATCCTCAATAGCCTCACAGTAAAAATTAAAATCCTCACCATAGACCATAAGATCTATATAATCCAGCCTCTGATAACCTTTCCAGAATTTTTTTCCATCCCCCCCATCTTTATTGCTTTCCTATCACACTTGTTTTACTTCAGTTCTTCAGTGTAGCCTTTACTTTCTTTTTTCCCAAAATGTTTTTATTCGCTCTTCTTTTGGTAATTTGTAATTACCCTTTGAGTTTAAAGAAGGTGTCAGTTCCTCTGAAAACTTTGCCTCATCCCATAGTCCGTGAACTCTAGATCTCTTCACTTAGAATATCTGCTGTTCTTCCTCCACAGCACTGATCACCAGTTGTAATTTTCCTTGTGGTTCTGTGATTTTTGGCTTACTGTTTCTTCTGTCCTGAAAATATATATGCTACCTAGGGCAAGGAGCTATGACAGTTTAGTACTTGGTCCATAGAAGGTGCTTAATAAATTTTGTTGAATGAATTAATAAATAAAATATTTATTGAGTATCTTCTGTTCAGCACAGCAATTATCTTGAAGGAGGAAGAATACACATTAATGCAAAATAAGTAAAAACTCCTAAACCACTAAACCTTTAAATAATTAGAGGACAAAGGAAGACAGTATGCAATTAAGTGTGAAAATATGTGGTACAGCATGAAACTGCTAGAGGAATGCAAGGAAGGAAGAGAGATCTGGGTCTTCAACAATTGGGGGTGTCTTCTTGGGAGTGGGTAGCACTTCCGTGGATATAGGATTTGGTCACTTTAAACAACAGATATAAACTTGTAATCTCCCATAGTCCAGCCTTAATTATAATAATTATTAGTATGTTTTCTACAGCAATTTTTTGGTTGTTGTAAAGGAGCTCATAAATATGTTATTATTTAAAATTCCTTTCTTCATGTTGACATAGTCATATGTTTCTCTGCTTTTCCTACCACCCATTTGAGTGACATCAAGCAGTGCTGCATTCGCTCTAGAGGACTGTCCCAAATCGGAGTCTTCAGAAAGAATGGTGTTCATGGCACCAGAGTGGCACTCCCCCCACCCCCAGCAGCAGATGAAATATTTCAAAGGGGACATCTGCCACTACCACTGAGATTTTATGGAGTACCCACACATGTAGACTCACTAAAGTGGGCATGACAGCTGAAAAATATTAAAAGTGTGTGTGTTTTTAAAAACAACTTATGGTTAGGAATTAAGAAATGACTTTTAAATAAGAACAGAATTTTTTTTTTTTTTTGCAAGCATGTAGTTTTTTCTTTTTCTTTTTTTTTTGAAGACCCCACACTTGCAAAATCTTTTAGGTCATGTGTTTGCTTTACAAAACATTTGGCAAGTAATAGGTGCCATGGGAATATATCCACTCCATCTGGAGTCAGCAGATCCTCCTGGTTCCACTGTACCTGTGTTACCACCAGTCCCCATGGCTCACAAATGTTTTTGTTTTCTTTCTTTAATAAATTTTGGATGCAATAATTAAACTGAGGAACCTTACTGAAGTGAGTTCCTCCCTCAATTTTGTAAGGCAAATCTAAAGGAAGAAAGGAAATGTATATTTGCCAATTCGATGTTTACAAAAATTAAACCTGCATAGAATGTAATTACTCCTTTTCCTGGTAGAGCATTTCCTTTCACAAAACAAGGCCCAGTGAACACACATTATTTCCGACCTAGTTTTTTTTTTTTTGTTTTTTTAATCCCTCAAGTGAAAACTTTTTAGAAGCTTTTAATTTTATTTCAATAATAGCAAGTTATGGGTCATGTTGTCCTAACTTTCGTCTTCCTTTTAAAAACTGAGCAGATATTAAAACTGGAAAAATGATTGGGTTAATCTCATTCATTTATTGTCAGAATAAGATTGTTTCTTGCTATATCCTTTATTATTTTCAGTTTTTGTCATCAGCTGAGAATAGTTATATTATTTCACAAAGATCCTTCTGGATTTCCCATTTCTCCCATCATTTTATTTTGTTTTATTTATGTTTTATTTTATTTTAAAGGGGAGGTCATGTAGAAAATCAGGCTTATAATCTCACAAATACAGCATCCCTTGTTTGATATTTGGATCTTTCTTCTTTCACTTTGGCAAGAAATACTGTGGGAATAAGTTTTTCTGCCAAGTATCAGTTATTTAAATATTTCATTACCTCACAAAATAAAAAAGAAGATGGAAAAAATTAGCTTCCCAAGACAATTGGACAAAGACAAATTCCTGATTTAACAGAAGACTATTTTTTAGAACAACACTAGAATTTTTAAATCCTTTTTAAAAAATTTCTAGAGGTGTTTATACTACTAAATTAATTCAAATGTTGACAACTGAAAACATAGTTTTCTAAGTAGGAAACATTTGGTATCAAAAAAGAACTTTTTCCCACAAAAGCAAAAACAAAACAGAATAACAGCAAAGCATCAGTTTAAATATGTTATTAGAAGAAAGGAAAACATACATACATACCCACCCACGCACAAACAGTTTTCTGTGATCTTAATGCCTCCTGCCATTTTCTTGTTAACCTTATATTTCTAATTAAAAATTTGCAGTGACAGTAGTTACAAGAAGAGCTTGGTGGTGGTGGTGGTGGTGGTGTGTGTGTGTGTGTGTGTGTGTGTGTGTGTGTGTCTATGAAAGCAAAAACTGAGCAAAACTAGAGATACTATATAAAATTAACTGCTTTTTATGTGCTAAATTTTTTGTTTTAACTTTTATAAAATACAACTTTGTTTTTGGTGGCAAGCCACAAGCCTAAAGATTTTGGTCTTTAAACTTAGTAGAATTATAAGTTAACTAAGAAGATCTAAATTTACTCCTCGAAATATATTATCTGATTGATCTGGCAAGAAACAGTCAAATCATTTCAAGTGAAACACACACTGACGGTTTCATGATGATTTTACCCACAACTTTATAAATGCGGCCTCAACGTCTTTATTGACAAGCCTGCTAAAAACATGACTTAAAAAAAAAAAGAATAGCATTCTCCCAAATCATCCCACCCTCTCCCTCTCCCTCTGAGTCCAAAAGTCCGTTATACACATCTGTGTCTCTTTCCCTGTCTTGCATACAGGGTCGTCATTGCCATCTTCCTAAATTCCATATATATGTGTTGCCATTCTAACATGTATACTATCATGTGAATTGAATCGCCAGTCTATGTCTGACGCAGGATGCAGCATGCTTGGGGCTGGTGCATGGGGATGACCCAGAAAGATGTTATGGGGAGGGAGGAGGGAGGGGGGTTCATGTTTGGGAATGCATGTAAGAATTAAAGATTTTAAAATTTAAAAAAAAAATAAAAAAAAATAAATGCAGAAAAAAAAAAGAATAAAAGAAAAATAAAAGACTAATGTATTTTGCAAAAGGAATCCTATTAGGACATTTCCCACAATGATGGGGTATTTAAGATTGTTTCTTTTGGACCTAGATCAAGGTTCTTTATTACTGATAGTTTCAGAATATCCTTGCTTTAAATCCACGTCAGCCATCTGACAAACCCATAGCAAGGAAACATATTGTCAAGTTTCAGTATATTATTATTTAATTATATTTTAATTTCCTAATGACAGATGGAATCTCCTTTATGCCAAATTACTTTATGCCTGATTTTAAATTTCTATGTTGAAATAAATTCCTCCATTTTAATCTAGAATAACCAATTTCTGAATGAAAAGCATGACACCGCTGAGAAACTGGAGGTAGTGGTAAGTCTAGGATGCACTTCTTGTGCAGCTGAATATAATTTGAACACTTGTAGGTTTAGGTTAGACATTGGTTTTATGTCAGATTTACGGATCTGACTTTAATGGGTAGAAAGATCATATTTTTAGACATTATCGAAAAGAAAAACCTTTCAATATCTTATCAACTACAATTAAAAAAAATTTATTGCAAGATGTTTACTTTATAATATGTGCTGGTTTCTGCCATACATCAACATGAATCAGCAGCAGATATACATATATCCCTTCCTTCTTGAATCTCCCTCCCATCTCCTGCCCAATCCCACCTCTCTAGGTTGTCACAGAGCACTGGGTTGAGCTCCCTGCATCATACAGCAAATTCCCACTGGCTATCTATTTTACATATGGTAATGTATATGTTGGGGCTTCCATCTTAGCTCAGTCGGTAAAGAATCTGCCTGCAATGCAGGAGACCTGGGTTTGATTCCTGGGTCAGGAAGATCCCCTGAAGAAGGAAATGGCAACCCACTCCAGTATTCTTGCCTGGAGAATCCCATGGACAAGGGAGCCTGGTAGGCTACAGTCCATGGTGTTGCAAGAGTCAGACACTACTTAGCGACTAAACCACCACCAGCACCACCAAAGTATATGTCTCCATGCTACTCTCTACATCCGTCCCACCCTCCCTGCTCACACTGTGTCCACAGTCTGTTCTCTGTTTTTCTCTATGTCTGCATGTCCATTGCTGTCCTGAAAATAGTTCTTCCCATCAGGTGGCCAAAGTATTGGAGCTTCAGCTTCAGCATCAGTCCTTCCAATTAATATTCAGGGTTGATTTTCTTTAGGATTGATAGGTTTCATCTCCTTGCAGTCCAAGGGACTCTCAAGAGTCTTCTCCAATACCACAGTTCAAAAGCATCAACTCTTCAGTGCTCAGCTTTCTTTATAGTCCACCTTTCACATCCATACGTAACTAATAGAAAAACCATAGTTTTGACTAGATGGACCTTTGTTGGTAAAGTAATGTCTCTGCTTTTTAATATGCTCTCTAGTTTGGTCTATGTCCTAGCTATTGTAAAAAAAAGTCCTGGAATGAACACTGGGCTACATGCATCTCTTTCAGGTATGGCTTTCTCAGGGTATATGCCTAGTAGTGGGATTGCTGAATCTTATGGTAGTCATATTCTTAGTTTTTTAAGGAATTCCCATACAGTTCTCCATAGTGGTTGCATCAATTACATTCTCACCAGCAGTGCACATCCTTGCCAGCATTTGTTGTTTGTAGATTCTTAAACGAAGGCCATTCTGACCAGCATGAGGTGATAGCTTATTGCAGTTTTGATTTGCAGAATGGGAGAAAATAATTGCAAATGAAACATATGACAAAGAATTAATCTCCAAAACATACAAGCAGCTCATGCAGCTCAGTACCAGAAAAACAAACAACCCCAAATCAAAAAGTGCCAGGACACCTAAACAGACGTTACTCTAGAGAAGATAAATACGTGAAAAATGCTCAATACCACTCATTATTAGAGAAATGCAAATCAGAACTACAGTTTTTATATAAGATGATACTATTAAGATAAAAAAAATAGACAATTATATTACAGGTTAAAGAACAGATCCCAAGCATAATATACCAGTGACTTTAGCTGATAGTTATAGGGTTTCTTCTCTAATAATTATTTTTGGGACTATCCTCTGAAGGCTAGTTAAATAAACAAATAGGACCTAATTAAACTTAAAAGCTTCTGCACAACAAAGGAAACTATAAGCAAGGTGAAAAGACAGCCTTCAGAATGGGAGAAAATAATAGCAAATGAAGCAACTGACAAACAACTAATCTCAAAAATATACAAGCAACTTATGCAGCTCAATTCCAGAAAAATAAATGACCCAAGCAAAAAATGGGCCAAAGAACTAAATAGACATTTCTCCAAAGAAGACATACAGGTGGCTAACAAACACATGAAAAGATGCTCAACATCACTCATTATTAGAGAAATGCAAATCAAGACCACAATGAGGTACTATTTCGAGCCAGTCAGAATGGCTGCTATCCAAAAGTCTACAAGCAATAAATGCTGGAGAGGGTGTGGAGAAAAGGGAACCCTCTTACACTGTTGGTGGGAATGCAAACTAGTACAGCCACTATGGAGAACAGTATGGAGATTCCTTAAAAAACTGGAAATAGAACTGCCTTATGACCCAGCAATCCCACTGCTGGGCAGAACACACCAAGGAAACCAGAATTGAAAGAGACACGTGTACCCCAGTGTTCATCACAGCACTGTTTATAATAGCCAGGACATGGAAGCAACCTAGATGTCCATCAGCAGATGAATGGATAAGAAAGCTGTGGTACATATACACAATGGAGTATTACTCAGCCATTAAAAAGAATACATTTGAATCAGTTCTAATGAGGTGGATGAAACTGGAGCCTATTATACAGAGTGAAGTAAGCCAGAAAGAAAAACACCAATACAGTATACTAACACATATATATGGAATTTAGAAAGATGGTAACAATAACCCTCTATGTGAGACAGCAAAAGAGACACAGATGTCTAGAACAGTCTTTTTGACTCTGTGGGAGAGGGAGAGGGTGGGATGATTTGGGAGAATGACATTGAAACATGTATACTATCATATATGAAACAAATCACCAGTCCAGGTTTGATGCATGATACTGGATGCTTGGGGCTGGTGCACTGGGATGACCCAGAGAGATGGTACTGAGAGGGAGAAGGGAGGGGGGTTCAGGATGGGGAACACGTGTATACCTGTGGTGGACTCATGTTGATGTATGGAAAAACCAATACAACATTGTAAAGTAATTAACCTCCAATTAAAATAAATAAATTTATATTAAAAAAAACTTTAAACATTTTCCTATACTAAAGATCAGGGAAATTGTGAGTCAGATTAATTCAGTTCTGTTCTGTTCAGTTCAGTTCAGTCGCTCGGTCGTGTCCGACTCTTTGCGACCCCATGAATCATAGCACGCCAGGCCTCCCTGTCCATCACCATCTCCCGGAGTTCACTCAGACTCATGTCCATCGAGTCCATGATGCCATCCAGCCATCTCATCCTCAGTAGTCCCCTCCTCCTCCTGCCCGCAATCCCTCCCAGCATCAGAGTCTTTTCCAATGAGTCAACTCTTCGCATGAGGTGGCCAAAGTACTGGAGTTTCAGCTTTAGCATCATTCCTTCCGAAGAAATCCCAGGGCTGATCTCCTTCAGAATGGACTGGTTGGATCTCCTTGCAGTCCAAGGGACACTCGAGTCTTCTCCAACACCACAGTTCAAAAGCATCAATTCTTCAGCGCTCAGCCTTCTTCACAGTCCAACTCTCACATCCATACATGACCACAGGAAAAACCATAGCCTTGACTAGACGGACCTTAGTCGGCAAAGCAATGTCTCTGCTTTTGAATATGCTATCTAGGTTGGTTATAACTTTTCTTCCAAGGAGTAAGCGTCTTTTAATTTCATGGCTGCAGTCACCATCTGCAGTGATTTTGGAGCCCCAAAATATAAAGTTTGACACTGTTTCCACTGTTTCCCCATCTATTTCCCATGAAGTGATGGGACCGGATGCCATGATCTTCGTTTTCTGAATGTTGAGCTTTAAGCCAACTTTTTCACTCTCCTCTTTCACTTTCATCAAGAGGCTTTTTAGCTCCTCTTCACTTTCTGCCATAAGGGTGGTGTCGTCTGTATATCTGAGGTTATTGATATTTCTCCTGGCAATCTTGATTCTAGCTTGTGTTTCTTCCAGTCCAGCGTTTCTCATGATGTACTCTGAATATAAGTTAAATAAGCAGGGTGACAATATACAGCCTTGACGTACACCTTTTCCTATTTGGAACCAGTCAGATTAATTACACCTCTCAAATTCTAGATGATATAGAACATTAAACTAAATATATTTCAGTGCTCTTGATTTTATTCATAAAAACAGATTTTAATGGAATTTAATAATTTTTAAATATTTGAAAGTAGTTTATTCTCTGGTATAATGACTCAGAAAGTGTTCTTCAAAATTAGCAGTTTCTAAGATCGTTCCTTTTGTAAAATTTGGTTTTAGTGACTATTGGATTATCTCCTTTTCTTGAACAACTTGGCTTAGTCACAGACACAGACACACACACACACACAAACTTGTCACCTTCAGTTCAGTTCAGTCGCTCAGTCGTGTCCGACTCTTTGTGACCCCATGAATCGCAGCACGCCAGGCCTCCCTGTCAAATCTTATCAAATACATATATTTTAAATTTTGTTTCCCTGACTGATACATTTGGTCAGTGTATTCAAAGTCTGGGACATGGGCAGAGGTAGATGCACGTTTTTAGACTGAAACATATACAATGGGAGGGGGACCTCCTCCTTGAGAAAAAGAATGCAAAATAACAACCAAAAAAATATAGGTTCAGGATCTTGAAAGGCATGTTGCTAGTGAGGTGCCAGAATCTTAGGCTTTATTGGACTTTCAGAAATATTTCACTTAATATAGGCCATAGATTGGGGCCTGTATGTGAAATTTCAGTCCCCTGTCTAATCTCCTTGTTCTATTCTGTACCTGATTCCCAAAAGGAAAGGTTAATGTTGACAGTGAGACATTTATGAGATTAACATGCTAATGTGCTAATCTCTCTGTTTTTGTTTGTCTCAGTCCCTCTATTCCTCATTTTCTCTCTTTTTCTTTCTTTCTCTCTCTCCTCAAACTCTCTTTAGTCTTTCTAGAAACTGTCTGCTATCGCTTCTTCTTTGTGTGTTCTTAGATTGAGACAAGTCTTGAGAAAGCCTATAGGGAGCAATCATTTTGTTTTTATTGAGTAAGAAACCCTTACTTTTCCCCTTGTCTCTTGAAGTATTTTTTTCTCTGAATTCCTTCTCCCTTGTCATTGATGTTCTCAGGTTGAGAAGGCCAAGACTTAGGTAGAGAGTTTAGGTCAAATGTATCAAATGCATAGCCAATTAGGTGATGAAAATGGGCAATGAAGACCTTTAGGGTCTGGGTATGAGACACAGCAGGGAGTGACAGAGATTGGAAGTTTTGCCTCATAGAGTAACAAAGCTTCAGCTCTGGAAAATGTTGCAGATTTGCCAATATTTCCTGGGGTCTAAATCTTTTTCTTTCTTCTCCAGAAAAAAAATAACAGTATGGTTTTGAAATATAAAGTCTTCTGATTTTTAAATGTCTGCAAATCCCCATTTAAGAATACGGGCATGCTGTCTCTTCAGTCGTGTCTGACTCTTTCAGACCCCATGGACTATATAGCCAGCCAGACTCCTCTGTCCATGGAATTCTCCAGGAAAGAATCCTGGAGTCATTTTCCATGTCCTCCTCCAGGGGATCTTCCCAATCCAGGGATCAAACCTGTGTCTCTTGTGTCTCCTGTGTCTAGCGCCACCTGGGAAGCCCTTTAAGAATACATTGAGGGCCAAAATGTATATTGACCATGAGTCTGTTCCAACTCATAGTCACCAGTTCATAATTTCAGGTCTGTAGGATATGGGTGAACAGGGCTGGCATTCCAATTAGGCTGGAGGCTACTTAAGTCTGTATATAATTTAGGGAACAGGAGCTTTCTTCTAGTCCAGCCTAGGTTTTCAGGGAATTTCCTACTGCATTGGAGGAATAAAGACCATTTATTTGTTTAGCCATAGCCACTGAATGTATATCTCTCCTCCAACACTTCATGTTGTGTGAATATCGAGTTAGACACTGATAGATGGTTGATAGTGGTTGATGGCCAATGTTCAGAAATTCATGATCCTGGACTTCTAATGAAATACATTTCAATTTTACCTTTAAGATTATTAACATGGCATGTGCTTTTCCTTTTACAAGATTTCTGTAACTTCCTCTTGGACTTTAGAGTTTTTTATTCTGTAGCTGTGGCATTTTGTGGTTTCAAATCCATCCAGGAATGCCGTGCTATTGAGGATTTTCCTATTCCCACATTAAACACGAGAGCAGCATGATTATACAGAATGCATTTCCTGTCATTTGGCCTCTTGACATTTCCAGTATGCTCTATAGCTGAGCCTGGAAGGGGTTTTTATGTAGTTGAAATCTCTTGCACACACACACACACACAAAAGCAGGTCTGGAATCTCATTTCTTTTTTCTCTAGGGAATATCCATGCTCTCATTTGACATCAACACATGATAGAAATTGGTCATTCCCTGATACAGTCATTCAGGAATGTTTGCTATTTTAAGGCCTATTATTATTTCCAGCAGTTGCTACTTCATCATTCAGCAAAATATAGCCATCCAGAACTTCCTGACATATCGGTAGTCCTGTTCAGAGCCTTAACTCCCCAGTAGCCAGCATTGTCACTGAATGCAGACATGCTAGGGGCAAGAGCTCATGGGCTTGGCTCTCACACACAATGTGGTCCACTGGGCCTCAGCCCTTGCTCTTTACTTTCCCGAGGAATCTAGGTTTCAGCAGCCTTATCTAAGTAAAATCAAGGAGACTTTGAGACTGTACCCTGTTTCTGCTACTCCAGCTGCATCTGCAACTTCTTTTTGTGCAAAAAAAAAAAAAAAAAAAAGAAGAAGGATACAAACCATGATGAAAACAGAGCAGAAAAATAAACATGTAGAGTTAGCTGCAAAATACACGGGAGCAGAGAACAGAAAAGATGAGGAAGAGAAAAATAGGGGACTCAGAATGAGTCAAAGGAGGCAATTAGGAAGACATGTATGCTCAGTTTCTAGCTGCTTTTTCTGCTTTGACTTCTAGAGAGTATTTGAGTGTCTCATAGAACTTCTTCAGTTTTACAGGAAGAAACTCAATGGGATGATTTTTTTAAAATTACAGGGTTTTTTTTTTCCCCATTATGCTGGTTTACTATAGATTTTATAACCATCTAGTTGCTAAATTAATGCTTCATAAGATGTAATGCTTGCTGATAGCCTGATCTTCCTTTCTTCCTACAAATGCCTCTGTTTGATGTTTGAGGTTTTTGAATCTTTATGATTTTAAAGTATGGGTAACTAAAGATTCCTTAACTTAAGCACTATTAAGTTTCTAGACAAAGTTTTGTATGGATATAGCTTTATATACATAAAAGTTTAACCAACTTCAGATAATAAAATGTCTTAAATCAACTGAGCATAGCTGGAAAGAGTATGTGAGTTCTCTGCAGCTGTGGGGATTTTTTTTAAGCAATTGAAAAGAGGTCATTTTCAACATAGTTTGGTGCATTATCAGTTCGTAGTAGGCAATAAAGACTGATTCTGAGCTGTCGTTTGCTTCGATGACTAAGTTGTCATTTTAAATTAGCTTTTGTTTCTCTTGAAGGCTAATTGCTTTTTTGAAAAAATTCAAGGTTACTTGATTGCCAATGACAAGAGTATTATGGTTACATTAAAAAAAAAATTCCCAAACCTACCTAAATTGTACAGAACTATATTACTTTTGATTCGTCTTACAACAAAGTATATATATATTTAAAACCAGAAAAACACATGTTTACTAATGATATTAGTAAAGTAAAATGCCTTGTTTCTGGCAAGAGGATCACTTCTAATGTGTTTAACGAAACACAAACAAATATTCATGGTTCTCTCAATTTCAAATATGTTTTTACCTCCTTTTCTTATGACTATCATAACTTTCTGGACCAATGCACTCTAGCAATTAAATGCTTTTACTGATACCTGTTGTTGGTGGGTATATGCTTTTCCCCTTTCCAGATCACACCATGAAGGGTGGGCACTATGTCATCCACATTTTCTTATTGTTGTAAACACTGTATACAGTGTTTAGTGGAGGGATACCAATATGGTATTGTCACTGGCTATAAAAATTATTTTTTTCTACAGAGCAAGTTGGGTCAAAGATTAAATAGCTAGTTAGGCTTGTTCCTGTTCTCAAAAGCAGTTAGTAAAATTAAGTACCTCAGAGCCCTAATGGAAATCTCCTGGACTGCTTGCTGTGGGCACGTGTTCTGTGCACCTGCTGCATGCCGGGCACTGTTTGCAACGTGAACAAAACAGATTAAAAAGCACTGTCCCCAGGGGGTGCAGATTCTGGTGGGAGAAGATAGATTATAACTAAGATGAGTAAGTAAATTAAGTAGAATATTAGAAAGCTGTTGTGTGCTATGAGGAAAAAGTGAAACAGGAAGGGTAGGGGTGCAGGCAGGTGTAGAAGAAGCATGATTTTAAGTAGATAGGCAGGAGATGGTTTGACTACAAAGACGATATTTAACAAAAACTTGAAGAAAGTGAAGAAATGAGCCATAAGGATGCTTGGGGAAAGCATGCAGATAAAAACAATGACTGGTGTCTTCCTGGACTATCGAGGCCACTGGAGTGCAAGAAGACTGAGCCAAGGAAGGGACACAGGAAGTTAGGTGAGAGCGACGCAAAGTGCAGTGGGCCTAGGAGGGCCTGTAAATTCAGGGAGAGATCAGGCTTTCAGCTCCGAAGCAAATGGGAGGGGCTCTGCTAAGGGGGAGGATGGCAGAAGCTCACTTAGGGTCCACTAAGAACACTCCATTTAGCAGTGAATGGATGGAGGGGGATGGAGCTGGGGGAATGGGGGATCATATAGGAGGGTATACGGCAATGGCCGAGGCATAAAGAGAGAATCTCATCAGCTACCTTTAATGTGTCTTCACTTATCACAGTTGAGAACTTTAGCTACTTACCCTCAAAGAGAACACTGTAGTCAGGCATTGAGAAGTTACTTGAAGCTGTCCACATGGCTCCACTCTTCACATTCTCCCCATCACAGAAATGGCCACAAGGAGAGCCTCCCATTAAACTCTGTGACATTCTGGTAGATATGTACTTATACATGCAACATCTTCATATGTTCTTTCAGCGACCAATTAATATAAAGCAGATGTGCAGAGAGCCCGAATCTGCTCTGGAGGTTGTCTGGGGAAAGGAAGGACGTATTGATTTAGATTGCACACCTGCACCTCTTGTTGCCATGTGCTGCTCCTGCTGTAGCTTTGACATTAGCTGCTGAAGGAAAGCCTCAGCTTCCAAGATCCCCTCTTGTTGATTAAGTAGAGGAACTCTGGGTCAACAAGGTCATCTAATGACCTCACTGCAAAGCACAGAGCACCAGGGCATGGCATCTTCCTATAAGAAGTCCCTGACCCCTCCGTGTTTAACATGATCTGCTCTAGAGTGAGCTTGAAGCAATCACTTCTTGTTATCTGTAAAAATAAAGACTCAGAAAAAAATGTAAGAACAGGTAGGGAGTATTTGAAAGGTTATGAGTAAAAATGTAACCTTGCTCCGTTCTCCCAATAAGTCAAGAAATACGAGCTTTTGGTTTAAGCTAGATCATGTATGAAAGAAAGATGAAGAAAAATGACTTTATTAAGTCAACAAATTGTCAGAAGAAAAGGATGAAAATCTTGGGATTTAAATTATTTATGAGAATAATCCAAAACCATAGCCAAACAAAGCAGTAAACATAGCTTAGATAAAAAGTGTTTATGTTGTTTTGTAAATTTCCCTGTTTAAGTCTGAGTGGACCTTTATAATTGGTGAAATATGCATAGTTAGAACATTATTCTTAAATATTAAAAGTCCAGTACTTACTGAGGATATCAGCGATAATTCCATCTCTCGAGCTTTGATTTTTTTCCAGATGTTATTTATGTTCACCAAAATCATTAATATGAAATCTTTACTTCTAATGTTATTTTATTAATAAATATTTTGTTAACCCATCACTCATGTTTTATTATCATTGGCTCTTCCCCTGTATAAAGAAATTCCAATTTTACATAAACCATACAATGTCCAAAGTGGAGTAATTTATGCACTTAGCAAGGCAAGCAATTTGAGTTGCTTTTCCTCTTGGTCAGGATGAACTTGTCTTCCCTCCTTTTAATCAATAGACCAAGAATATTGGCAATGGAAGTGATTGGCTCAAAAATGACCTTAGTTTTAGGTGATGGAATAATCATACTCATAGAGATGAATTGTAAATGGGATTGTGGACTACTCACTTCCTTTGGAAAGTCAGAGTTCTTTTCTGTGCAGTTCAATCCTCTTGACATAGCTATGGGTCCTGAAAAGAATGCCCAGCATGCTGAACTTCTCTTCTTCCCTTAGTGGAAATCCCTTGGACCCTGTGTTTTTCCATTTCCTCTTTTAATAAAGACATCTTCTTCCATAAATATTAAGGGTGATAAAATGATAGTGCTTTATTTTTTAAATCTCTGGACAAGATATATGACTCGAGGGCAAGGAAATGCCTGCTTTTTTTTTCTGTCCTTATTCCCCCTCCCCTTTTTTTTCTTATTAAAGAAAAAGGAATGAACTAATTTCATTTGAAGTAACCCAGATGTCTTCAAGATAGAACCTGTCTGCCAAAGGAGTTCTTTAGAAATTCTCTGATGAGTCAAAATTCCAGGATTCTTTCCCATGTTGGCTTGTGCGGTTCCCTAACACTGCTTTGAGTTAGGTCAGAGTGATAAAGTGTCTCTCACTAAACTGTTCCTATAATCCTCTCAGTAGTCACTTGATTCTGTGAATCCAGAATTTCTCCAGAATCTTATCCCAAGAAGTCATTTTTCATTTCCCACTATGTGTGCAGATCCATAAACTAGACGATGAAGAAAATAATATTTGTATGAATACTGATTGATCCAACTACTAATTGGTAATATCTGTGTGCAGTTGTTTCCTTCAATATAATTTATATTATATTTAACTAGTCTCCTGTCTAAGATATCAGCCGTTATATATTAGGACAATATTTGTTATACTTTGTTTAATTATCTTATATAGATTATCAATAGAGCATTAAAAAAAAAAAAAGAATGAAGTGTTTGCAGAGTGCACTCCATAGCTAAATGGATGTGTTTAATTTTCTCCTTGGTAAAATTTCCCAGCTATCCTTCTCTGGAGTAGTCATTTAAATGATAGTGATCTTTGCATGATGCTGTTAAGATTAGATAAAAAGAATATGACTCATAAACATGTCATTTAAACATGGGAACAAGTAACTAGAATCTACTCTCTCTAGCCAAAAACCTCTCATTTTTATGGCTTTTCCACCCCCACATGAATGGCATACACCTCCAGCCTCTAAACTGGCAGGTTTTCTTAGAAAAATGACCCATTCTATGATGAAGAATACCTAAATCCCACAAGTAAAAGAAACAGCCTGTTATTACTCTTCCTGTTCAGCTCATGAAAAGCAGAAGTACGTGAGAACCAGACCCAACCTGTAATTTGGTAGCCAAACAACTGATCTGTGCTGTAACAGGAAAAATAAAAATACAGCTCCATTTTGGTATTCTTGGCTGGTCTACTCTGGAGGAGTGAAGCCTTGATTTCCTCATTTCCAGAGCAATGTTCTTGTCTGTCATTAGATTCCGAATAGAGAAGCTTGTGCACATGGGGAGTTCAATGTTTGCTTCCATTCCAAGGACTGAGATTGAGAGTATATAGTTTGGGTTTCTCTTTTACATCTACGGTCTTCCTCTATTGCACTTTTTTTCCTTCCTTCTTGCTTTTGTCTTTCTTTCTTATTTTTTTAATTAAAAAGGAATGAACTAATTTCATCTGAGGTAACCCAGATATCCTCAAGATAGGTTCTGTCTGCACTCAGGAGGAAGAAAGTGCATTTTAGGGTTGAACTGTTTTAGGCCTTTTTTTTTTTTTTTTTTCCTTTAAGCAAGTGATAAAAGTTAAACTGAAATATATTACAATTTTCAGGAGTTTATTTGTGCATATATGGATTTGAATTTGGCAGTGCCAAACCAGAGGTGGTTAGGAGCACTCCACCCATAGAAGCAAAGGGATAGGTTTTTATACAGAGGATAAAAGCAAAGGAAGAAAATTATTTGACTGGCTATAGTTTAAGCAGTTGCCTTATTTAGGAAAGCTTATTTGGCTGTTTGTGGTTGTTTGTTTGTAACTGTCATCTTTGTGGATTTGAGTTCATTGGCTCTGGCTTAGATTTCAGTTTGTTTTCATAGGCTTCCAAGGCATTAGAGACCTCAATTTGATGGCCTTTTGTTTAATTACTTTAACACAAGGAACACAGTTACCTCACTATTGAAGTAATCAGAGTTCCTCATATCCTTGACTTGTGAGAGTGCTTAGTGAGAGAAAGGACAACTCTTCCTAGTTCTGTCTATAATGCAATAAATGGAGATTGATGAGAGTTCTTGTTTTATCAATACCACTAATACATAATAAATACACACATAAATATATGTACACCTATATACACATATATGAATACATACATATGTGTGTATAATTTAACTGGGAATATTCGTATTTTTCTTGGCCTCTATAACAACAGCAACAAAAGTAATGAAGATAGTGTTATTCTATAACTGTCATTGAAGACAAGATTTTGTCACAGATGAGTGAGGAAAGGGGAATTTGACACTGTTGTAAGAGAAATAGCTTTTAATTGACAGAGTCCCCAAAGCACAAATCATTCCATCAAGATGCTGGGAATCTGAAGCTCAAAAGAGAGGCTTGGTCACTTATCTAGTAAGTGATCTGAAATCAAACCAGAGATTTGATTCTTAGGCCAGTGAGTTCCTCTTTTTCCAGGTTGCCTTGTAACTCGAGCTGTTTAGATCCCAAGTGTTACTGGTTTCTTATTTCTCTAGCTTTTTACTCCTACCGCCCTTTTTATTGAGTATTGTGTATACTAATAGAACCCTGACATTCTAAAAAATATGCGGAATCGTTTCCATCATTAAATAGCACATACCAACTTCATTCTACAAATTTGAGTATATATGTGTTCATAAGACAGTATTACAACATAAATATAATACTTTCCTGTGAGATGTTTAATTTAAATAATGTTTTTGGTGGATACATTTGTTATGGGAAGAATGTCACTAATTTCATCCAGTCTCTGTATTGAAAATATGTTAGCTGCTGCTGCTGTTGCTAAGTCACTTCAGTCGTGTCCGACTCTGTGTGACCCCATAGATGGCAGCCCACTAGGCTCCCCCGCCCCTGGGATTCTCCAGGCAACAACACTGGAGTGGGTTGCCATTTCCTTCTCCAATGCATGAAAGTGAAAAGTGAAAGTGAAGTCGCTCAGTCGTTTCCGACTCTTAGCAATCCCAGGGGCTACAGCCTACCAGGCTCCTCCGTCCATGGGATTTTCCAGGCAAGAGTACTGGAGTGGGGTGCCATTGCCTTCTCTGAAATATGTTAGCAGGTTAAGACAAAAACTAGCTTTGTCTATTCTTTTCCTAGCCTTACCCTAATTTGGTGTTGTTGACGTCTGTGTTAATGGCTAAGTTGCCGTTGCTTTCCCATTCACCTCTGGGATAAGGAAAGAAGAGTATGAAGAAGTGAAAGACTTGTATTTCAGGACCATTGGAGAGAATTAATGAGAACACCAGAACTCAGCGTGTGTTTTGAGCTGATGAGGTTGTATGACAAGGAGGCATGGGGAAAAAAGGTGTTTTCAGGATATTGGAAGTCTTCTCAAGGCTGGAAAGTAGACTTCTTATCTCCTCAGTCCTAAGGTGATCTACACCTCTAACCCTGTGAGATGCCTGTATCCCCTAAGTGGTGGTTTAGGGCTTGTAAATGTGGGGGCTATTCAGGAATGACTATGTCCATGAGGGTCACAGGGAAAAGTACATGTGCCCAGCAGAGAAGGCTCCTAATGGTCTCCTATGATGAACGTAACAGCAATGTCCAGTATTCACTGGTGACCAGCTTGCCCTGCTCTAAATGATCCCAGAAAACATCATGACTAAATCACAGCTTCCTTCCAGAAAAACAGAAGGAAATTCCAAGCAGAATGTTTGATGAGTAAGAATTTCTTTTTAAAGTTGAGGACCAAATTTCATTCACATGACAGAAAGTCTAGCACACTCAAATGGGTTCTCTTCCCCCTTTTTGTCTATGTGCGTACCCTTCATCCAGACTTCAAGGTGAGAAAGAGGAGTTGGGAAAAAAAAAAAAACCCAAACCATGAACGTTATTTCCTGGCATCTTACCTAGGAATGAGTGATGAATAGACCCTAGAAACAGCTTTAAAAGCCATTTTCTTTGCTCATGTGAGGTCATGAGGTTTCTCTGTGCAACTCTCTGGGCACTAGAATGAATGAAAATGGCCCTAAACACACTCAAGGTCTATCATTGATTTAAAGTGATTGATGGCTGGTCTTGTCTGATTGTGCTATATTGTCGAACCATCCATCATTCCAAACAAACCCTGTACTCCATAGTCCAATATACAGTTACTTGTGGCCACAGAGTTGAGGATTTATTTATTTATTTTTCCCGGAGAGCTGTTGGTGGTGGAATGAGGGAAAAGAGGACATATCACTCCCTATTACAAAACTACAAAGTAGTTGTCTGTTAGGAAGAAAGTACTCTGATGACACATGCTACATTTTTGTTAAGTTTATGTAGGAGTGTGTTCATTTCCATTGAGCAACCCACATTTCCTTCATTCCCCACACTTTCTTCAGGTTGTGTCTTCCCCAAGTTTTTTCACAAGACTTAATATTTGTCCTACTTAGAAAACCAGCCTTTTCTGATTCCTAGCCAATGCTGCTTTAAGACAGGTAGTTCACTTTTTAAGATTACCTGAAATGGTTGTAAAAATATTTCATCTGTATTATCTAAAACATAGAAGATAGAAGTTATGAAGAAAGAAAGAAACGTCAGACATGACTCCCTCTTACCCCACATCCTAGAGGATCTCTGTTCTTTTCTTCCAAGGTGTTTCCTAGGTTTTGTGTCCTTTTCCCCCATGCAATGTTATATTTTGAGTGTTTCGGCTAAGGTCATTGCAAAACCTTCCCAGACATGATTCTTGGGGCAGACAGGGAGTGTTAGCCTCTCCTGACTCACTCTGCTGGATTAACAGGACTGCACAGGGCTAAGCCCACCCGTTCTGAATCACCATCGCTGCTTATCTCACCCATGACATGGCATCTCCTTCTCACCTCTGGGCTTCAGAGTTGAGGCCAGAATCTGGCTTGCCATTCAAATCCTGCAGTGCTTCCAGTCTCATGAAATCTTAGGTCTAATCCTGCTAGAGGTGCCGTGGTTCCTAGAACTTGTTTTTTTTCTTCAGTCATCACTGAGGCTTCTATCTTTATATAGTAATTAGAAGCCGGCTTTGCTCTTACCAGATACAGCATCTTCCTCCATCTCTTTTCTGTGCACCTATCCTTCTAGAACCTAGAGAAGAGGGTTGTTTTGCCTTGACATCTGCATACCACTAGCTTAGACCCCATCCCATCCCTCCTTGCTTCCTTGATGCTATATTATGACTGTCTTTCAGCAAGTTCCACTGTGTCTTGGTCGCTTGTACTAAGAGTGCATTATAAATATGTGCAACTGTATTCATTGGGAGTAATTCCTTTTCCTAGTTGTTAACTTCAGCCAGGCCTTCTACAATCATTAGCTCCTAAGTCCAAAAGAAACAGACTTGCTGTGGCTTCAATAGCCGAAAGCTAGCTGGGGGAAGGAATTGCTCTGGGCTTCTCTTTCTCCTATTCTCTTTGACACTTCTCCTCTAACGAGTTTCTTTGATACCTGAATTTTCCTTCTTTGGGGAGCTCCTTTAAAGTGACATTTAATCTGGATTTTACATGAATTTTAGGATGCAGATCTCCTGAGTTTCTTGTCTTGGCTCACTGCTTCAAACCAGTTGTTCCTGATTGGGCATAATTTTGCCTTACTGGGGACATAGAGCAATATCTGGAAATATTTTTGATTGTTCTAAGGGAGGAATGCTACTGGGATGTGGTGAGTAGAGGTATCCTTCATAGGATAAGACTGCCCACACAAGAAAGAATGAATTGGCCTAGAATGTATAGAGTGCCACGTTTGAGAAAAGCTACCTTAGGCTGTCCACATAAATTCTAATAAACATACACTCAACTCTAGTGGAAGGCATGCTGAGCCTTCCTTTCTCTGTGATCCTGGAGAGACACTCAACACCCATCCACCTACCTAACTTGACTGTATTGGTCAAATTATTCCAGGCTCTAAGTTCTCTGTGTTGAAAATAAACTGCCAGAAAATCCTGAACTCTGCATCAGTATAGAAAAGGACCCAACTAGGTATTGTGGATCAGACAGACTCTCCATACTTCAGCACTTTTAGGCCGACATGGAAAATACAATGTGTCCACAGATGACCACATAACATACATCAGTATATTCCAACATGCTGCTGTGGCTACGCCGCTTCAGTCGTGTCCGACTCTGTGCTACCCCAGAGACGGCAGCCCACCAGGCTCCCCTGTCCCTGGGGTTCTCCAGGCAAGAACACTGGAGTGGGTTGCCATTTCCTTCTCCAATGTGTGAAAGTGAAAAGTGAAAGTGAAGTCACTCAGTCATGTTCAACTCTTAGCGACCCCATGGACTGCAGCCTTCCAGGCTCCTTCATCCATGGGATTTTCCAGGTGAGAGTACTGGAGTGGGTTGCCATAGCCTTCTCCGATATTCCAACATGAATCTCTCCAAATAATTAACTATGTGGAATATGGTTACTGCTAGTCTCTTCCTACCCTTCTAATTCCAAGAAATATCTTCAATTCTAGATAGGCATGCTGACACAAAATATTCTGAATAAAGCTCAAATAACGTCCAAAAAATATTATATAAAAAACGCTTCAGTTCAGTTCAGTTGCTCAGTCGTGTCCAACTCTTGGCGACCTCATGGACTGCAGCATGCCAGGCCTCCCTGTCTATCACCAACTCCCAGAGTTTACTCAAACTCATGTCCATTGAGTTGGTGAGGCCATCCAACCATCTCATCCTCTGTCGTCCCCTTCTCCTCCAACCTTCAATCTTACCCAAATCAGGGTCTTTTCAAATGAGTCAAGTGGCCAAAGTATGGGAGTTTCAGCTTTAGTATCAAACCTTCCAATGAATATTCAGGACTAATTTCCTTTAGGATGGACTGGTTGGATCACCGTGCAGTCCAAGGGCCTCTCAAGAGTCTTCTCGAACACCTCAGTTCAAAAGCATCAATTCTTCAGCACTCAGCTTTCTTTATAGTCCAACTCTCACATCCATACATGACCACTGGAAAAACCATAGCCTTGACTAGATGGACCTTTGTTGGCAAAGTAATGTCTCTGCTTTTGAATATGCTATCTAGGTTGGTCATAACTTTTCTTTCAAGGAGTAAGTGTCTTTTAACTTCATGGCTGCAGTCACCATCTGCAGTGATTTTGGAGCCCAAAAAAATAAAGTCTGACACTGTTTCCACTGTTTCCCCATCCATTTTCCATGAAGTGATGGGACCAGATGCCTTAATCTTCGTTTTCTGAATGTTGAGCTTTAAGCCAACTTTTTCACTCTCCTCTTTCACTTTCATCAGGAGGCTCTTTAGTTCTTCTTCGCTTTCTGCCATAAGGGTGGTTTCATCTGCATATCTGAGGTTATTGATATTTCTCCCGGCAATCTTGATTCCAGCTTGTGTTTCTTCCAGCCCAGCATTTCTCATGATGTACTCTGCATATAAGTTAAATAACCAGGGTGACAATACACAGTCTTGACCTACTCTATTCCTGATTTGGAATCAGTATGCTTTTCCATGTCTAGTTCTAACTGTTGTTTTCTGACGTGCATACAGATTTCTCAAGAGGCAGATCAGGTGGTCTTGTAGTCCCGTTTCTTTAAGAATTTTCCACAGTTTATTGTGATCCACACAGTTAAAGGCTTTAGCATTGTCAATAAAGCAGAAATAGATGTTTTTCTGGAACTCTCTTGCTCTTTTGATGATCCAGTGGATGTTGGCAATTTGATCTCTGGTTCCTCTGCCTTTTCTAAAACCAGCTTGAACATCTGAAAGTTCACCATTCACGTCCTGTTGAATCCTGGCTTGGAGAATTTTGAGCATTACTTTGCTAGCGTGTGAGATGAGTACAATTGTGTGGTAGTTTGAGCATTTCTGGCATTGCCTTTCTTTGGAATTAGAATGAAAACTGACTTTTTCTAGTCGTCTGGCTATTGCTGAGTATTGCAAATTTTCTGGCATATTGAGTGCCGCACTTTCACAGCATCATCATTTAGGATTTGAAATAGCTCAACTGGAATTCCATCACCTCTACTAGCTTTGTTCGTAGTGATGCTTCCTAAGGGCCACTTGACTTCACATTCCTGGATGTCTGGCTCAAGGTGAGTGAGCATGCCATCCTGTTTATCTGGGTCATGAAGATCTTTTTTGTATAGTTCTTCTCTGTATGCTTGCTACCTCTTCTTAATATCTTCAGCTTCTGTTCAGTTCAGTTCAGTTCAGTCACTCAGTCATGTCCGACTCTTTGCGACCCCATGAATTGCAGAACTCCAGGCCTCCCTGTCCATCACCAACTCCAGAAGTTCCCTCAGACTCACGTCCATCAAGTCAGTGATGTCATCCAGCCATCTCACCCTCTGTCGTCCCCTTCTCCTCCTGCCCTCAATCCCTCCCAGCATCAGAGTCTTTTCCAATGAGTCAACTCTTTGCATGAGGTGGCCAGGGTACTGGAGTTTCAGCTTTAGCATCATTCCTTCCAAAGAAATCCCAGGGCTGATCTTCTTTAGAATGGACGGGTTGGATCTCCTTGCAGTCCAAGGGACTCTCAAGAGTCTTCTCCAACGCCAGAGTTCAGAAGCGCCAATTCTTCAGTGCTCAGCCTTCTTTACAGTCCAACTCTCACATCCATATATGACCACTGGATAAACCATAGCTTTGACAAGACAGACCTTAGTTGGCAAAGTAATGTCTCTGCTTTTGAATATGTTATCAGGGTTGGTCATAACTTTTCTTCCAAGGAGTAAGAGTCTTTTAATTTCATGGCTGCAATCACCATCTGTAGTGATTTCGGAGCCCTCCAAAATAAAGTCTGACACTGTTTCCACTGTTTCCCCATCTATTTCCCATGAAGTGATGGGACCAGATACCATGATCTTAGTTTTCTAAATGTTGAGCTCTAAGCCAACATTTTTGCTCTCCACTTTCACTTTCATCAAGAGGCCTTTAGTTCTTCTTCACTTTCTGCCATAAGGGTGGCGTCATCTGCATATCTGAGGTTCTTGATATTTCTCCCGGCAATCTTGATTCCAGCTTGTGCTTCTTCCAGCCCAGTGTTTCTCATGATGTACTCTGCATATAAGTTAAATAAGCAGGGTGACAATATACAGCCTTGATGTATTCCTTTTCCTATTTGGAACCAGTCTATTGTTCCATGTCCAGTTCTAACTGTTGCTTCCAGACCTGCATATAGGTTTCTCAAGAGGCAGCTTCAGGTGGTCTGGTATTCCCATCTGTTTCAGAATTTTCCACAGTTTATTGAGATCCACATAGTCAAAGACTTTGGCATAGTCAATAAAGCAGAAATAGATGTTTTTCTGGAACTCTCTTGCTTTTCCATGATGCAGCGGATGTTGGCAATTTGATCTCTGGTTCCTCTGCCTTTTCTAAAACCAGCTTGAACATCTGGAAGTTCACGGTTCACATATTGCTGAAGCCTGGCTTGGAGAATTTTGAGCATTACTTTACTAACCTGTGAAGAAGTGAAGAAGAAGTGAAGTTGCTCAGTCGTGTCTGACTCTTTGCAACCCCATAGACTACAGCCTGCCAGGCTCCTCTGTCCATGGGATTTTCCAGACAGTAGTATTGTAGTGGATTGCCATTTCCTTCTCCAGGGGATCTTCTCAAACCAGGTCTCGAACCCAGGTCTCCTGCTTGTAGACAGACGCTTTACCATCTGAGCCACCAGGGAAGTCCTAGTGTGTGAGATGAGTGCAATTGTGCGGTAATTTGAGCATTCTTTGGCATTGCCTTTCTTTGGGATTGGAATGAAAACTGACCTTTTCCAGTCCTGTGGCCACTGCTGAGTTTAGATCTGTACAATTTCTGTCCTTTATCGAGCCCATCTTTGCATGAAATGTTCCCTTGGTATCTCTAATTTTTTTGAAGAGATCTCTAGTCTTTTCCATTCTATTTGTTTCCTCTGTTTCTTTGTATTGGTCACTGTGGAAGGCTTTCTTATCTGTCCTTGCTATTCTTTGGAATTCTGCATTCAAGGGTATATCTTTCCTTTTCTCCTATGCCTTTGCTTCTCTTCTTTTCACAGCTATTTTTATGGCTTGCTCACAAAATAATTTTGCCTTTTTGCATTTCTTTTTCTTGGGAATGGGTTTATCACTGCCTCCTGCACAATGTCACAAATCTCCGTCCATAGTTCTTCAGGCACTCTGTCTATCAGATCTAATTCCTTGATACTATTTCTCACTTCCATTGTATAATTGTAAGGGATTCGGTTTAGGTCAAGCCTGATTGGCCTAGTGGTTTTTCCTACTTTCTTCAATTAAGTCTGAGTTTGGCAATAAGGGGTTCATGATTTGACCCACAGTCACCTCCCAGTCTTGTTTTTGCTGACTGTATAGAGCTTCTCCATCTTTGGCTGCAAAGAATGTAATCAATCTGATTTTGGTATTGACCATCTGGTGATGTCCATGTGTAGAGTCTTTTCCTGTCTTGTTGGAAGAGGGTGTTTGCTGTGATCAGTGTGTTCTTTTGGTAAAACTCTATTAGCTTTTGTCCTGCTTCATTCCGTACTCCAAAGCCAAATTTGACTGTTACTGCAGGCATCTCTTGACTTCCTACTTTTGCATTCCAGTCCCCTATAATGAAAAGGACATCTTTTTGGGGTGTTAGTTATAGAAGGTCTTGTAGTTCTTCATTGAACTATTCAATTTCAGCTTCAGTATTACTGGTCAGGGCATAAACTTGGATTACTGTGATACTGAATGGTTTGCCTTAGAAACAAATAGAAATCATTCTGTCATTTTTGAGATTGTATCCAAGTACTGCATTTCAGAGCCTTTTGCTGATTATGATGGCTACTCTCTTTCTTTTAAGGGATTCTTGCCCACAGTAGTAGATATAATGATCATCTGAGTTAAATTCACCCATTCCAGTTCATTAATGTTTGCTGATTCCTAAAATGTTGATGTTCACTCTTGCCATCTCCTGTTGACCACTTCCAATTTGCCTTGGTTCATGGACCTAACATTCCAGGTTCCTATGCAATATTGCTCTTTACATCATTGGACTTTAGTTCCATCACCAGTCACATCCACAACTGGGTATTGTTTTTGCTTTGTCCCCGTCTCTTCATTCTTTCTGGAGTCATTTCTCCACTCTTCTCCCTCCAGTAGCATACTGGGCATCTACCAACCTGTGGAGTTCATCATTCATTGTCCTATTTTTTGCCTTTTCATACCATTTGGTGTTCTCAATGCAAGAATAATGAAGTGGTTTGCCGTTTCCTTTTTCAGTGGACCATGTTTTGTCAGAACTCTCCACCATGACGGATCCATCTTGGGTGGCCCAACATGGCATGGCTCACAGTTTCATTGAGTTAGACAAGGCTGTGGTCCATGTGATCAGATTAGTTAGTTTTCTGTGATTGTGGTTTTCAGTCTGTCTTTCCTCTGATGGTGAAGGATAGAGGCTTATGGAAGCTTCCTGATGGGAGAGACTGACTGTAGGGGAAACTGGGTCTTGTTCTGATGGGTGTGGCCATGCTCAGTAAATCTTTAATCCAATTTTCTGTTTATGGGCGGGGCTGTGTTCCCTTCTTGTTATTTGACCTGAGGCCAAACTATGGTGGAGGTAATGTAGATTATGCTGACTTCCTTCAAAAGGTCCCATGCAGGTACTGCTATACTCAGTATCCCCAACCCTGCAGCAGGCCACCACTGGCCCAGGACTCTGCTAGAGAGTCCTGGACACTCACAGGCAAGTCTGTGTCAGTCTCTTGTGGGGTCACTACTCCTTTCTCTTGGGTCCTGGTGAGCAGAAGTTTGTGTTTGTGCCCTCCAAGAGTCTGTTTCCCCAGTCCTGCATAAGTTCTGGTGGCTCTATGGTGGGTTTAGTGGTGACTTCCTCCAAAAGCTAATCCAGTAATTTCATATGGAAGCCATATTCCTTATGCTGCCAAAATTCTTATCTGTCAATGTCCTTTACTTTGCCTAGTAATTCATATGTTCTAATGAATGTGAAAATGAAACAGATTGGTTCTTATCTTGGTGCAATGTATTTTTATTCTCTGTTACCATTGTCCTCCTTATCACCCTTGGTTTTTCCTTTACTTGTGTACTTCAGCTGAATCCAGAGAGGCTTATCTGAGTCAAATCTCAGCTTTTCCCTCAAATTCTTTTCTCCTGATATCCTTTCAATTACATCTCTCTTTGGTATTTACTAATTTTACTTTACTATTTTTTGTCTCCTCAACAGTTTACTATAAGATTTTTCTAACATAAAGATAAGTTTAAAGGACTATACATTGAACTGCTGTTCAATCACCACCTAGACTGTATAATAATGCTTTGTTTTTATACATAACTATTTATCCATCTATCCTCCTTGAGTTCTGATGCACTTCAAGGAATGTTCCAGTTATCAGTGTACTTTATCTTTAAACTCTTCAGTCTGCATAGCCTTACTAGAATTTATATCTAGTATATCTTTTCACATGTATTTTGATAAAATGTATATGCAGTGAAAGAATGCTCAAACTACTGGACGATTGCACTCATCTCACACGCTGGTAAAGTAATGCTCAAAATTCTCCAAGCCAGGCTTCAGCAATACATGAACCGTGAACTTCCTGATGTTCAAGCTGGTTTTAGAAAAGGCAGAGGAACCAGAAATCAAATTGCCAACATCTGCTAGATGATGGGAAAAGTAAGAGAGGTCCAGAAAAACATCTATTTCTGCTTTATTGACTATGCCAAGGCCTTTGACTGTGTGGATCTCAATAAACTGTGGAAAATTCTGAAAGAGATGGGAATACCAGACCACCTAACCTGCCTCTTGAGAAATCTGTATGCAGGTCAGGAAGCAACAGTTAGAACTAGACATGGAACAACAGACTGGTTCCAAATAGGAAAAGGAGTACATCAAGGCTGTATATTGTCACCCTGCTTATTTAACTTATATGAAGAGTACATCATGAGAAATGCTGGACTGGAAGAAACACAAGCTGGAATCAAGATTGCTGGGAGAAATATCAACAACCTCAGATATGCAGATGACACCACCCTTATGGCAGAAACTAAAAAGCCTCTTGATGAAAGTGAAAGAGGAGAGTGAAAAAGTTGGCTTAAAGCTCAACATTCAGAAAACTAAGATCATGGCATCTGGTCCCATCACTTCATGGGAAATAAATGGGGAAACAATGGAAACAGTGTCAGATTTTTTTTCTTTTGGGCTCCAAAATCACTGCAGATTGCGATTGCAGGCATGAAATTAAAAGACTCTTACTCCTTGGAGGAAAAGTTATGACCAACCTAGACAGCATATTCAAAAGCAGAGACATTACTTTGCCAGCTAAGGTCCGTCTAGTCAAGGCTATGGTTTTTCCAGTAGTCATGTATGGATGTGAGAGTTAGACTGTGAAGAAGGCTGAGCACCAAAAAGTTGATGCTTCTGAACTGTGGTGTTGGAGAAGACTCTTGAGATTCTCTCGGACTGCAAGGAGATCCAACCAGTCCATTCTGAAGGAGATCAGCCCTGGGATTTCTTTGGAAGGAATGATGCTGAAGCTGAAACTCCAGTACTTTGGCCACCTCATGCAAAGTGTTGACTCATTGGAAAAGACTCTGATGCTGGGAGGGATTGGGTGCAGGAGTAGAAGGGGATGACAGAGAATGAGATGGCTGGATGGCGTATCTGGCTCGATAGACGTGAGTCTGAGTGAACTCCGGGAGTTGGTGATGGACAGGGAGGCCTGGCGTGCTGCAATCATGGAGTCGTAAAGAGTCGGACACGACTGAGTGACTGAACTGAAACTGATATGCAGTGAAATGCACACACCTTAAGTGTACTATTTGATGAGTTTTGACAAATGCATACACTTGTGTCACCCAAACCAGAAAGACAGTTTTTTTTTTTCTTTAAACAACAAAGTTGATCTCATTATTCATTTCGTTTGACCTCAGTTCCGTGTTTGAGTAAATTCAGCACATCATAATCTGCTGCAGTGATTCACATATCTGGAACTATCTGAGGAATTGTTTTAAAAATGTAGATTCCTGTCTTTAAACCATGATTCAAGCAGTCCAAGATAGGGCCCAGAAATCTATGCGTCTTAAAGTCTCTCTAGGTTAATTATGATAATTAGTTAAGTTTGAAACTTCTCTGAGAAGGTAGTATGCCCCAAACTTGTGTGATAACACTCATCCAGGGTGTGCTTGTTAAATGTGCAGATCACTGTTCCCCCTGCCCCCACCCCTGAAAATTTTGACTCAGTAGGTGTGGTCAGGACTCAGAATTCATGTTGTCATTTGCTTTGTTGTTTTCTTACTAGCTATTCATTCACTTTCTCATTTATTAAACACATGTGTTCTGAGTGCCTATTATGTGTCAGGCATCTGGACAGTTATGAACTTTGGGCAAGTATGGAAATCACTCTATAAAACATCAAAATGATGTCATGGTTAGAGATAAAATATGACTTGGAAGTATTGAGTGGTAATTTTAATCACCACCACCCTCGTAGCCCTTCCTCTCCCTCCTGTGAATGCAGCAGTCAAATGAATGCTGTAGAAAGTGCATCTGAGAAGTGAAGTTTTATCCTGAATTGTCCATCACTCAGCCCCTAGCCAGAAGACTGAGTTAAAAGAAAGACATTCTACTGTCAGGTTACAGAAGCATAATCCTGAAATGTCTTGGCCACATCTACAGCCTCAATATCTACTGACTTTTTGAACGGTGTTGGGTCCAAAATAAATTCATGAGCTGTACAATCTTCTGAAATGTTGAAAAAAGTCTGTAGTATTTTTCTAATTACTTGGCTATGCCATTGGTATTTAATACAGCAGTGTCCATATCTATTCAAGGCCCTTGCCTCCCATCATCTTAGTGTAAACCTGTGAAATGGGCAGGATGGAACTAGGGCCCCAAAGAACTGAACTGATGTTACCTACAGGCCAGGAACTGTGATTCAGGTTAATTGAAATGATAGATAATTGTGCAGAAAAGTAGCAAGATACTTCTTACTTGATTGGCTCCATGTCAGGGCTGCCTCCTCTGTGGGGAATGCAAAAGGCTGTGCCCAGCCTCCCAGCACCTCTATGTGTTTACCAACTCAGACACTCAGCTATTGTTCCCACTTTAAGCAGAATGATGGGAATTATAAGGTGGCTATCTCCAAACTACTATGGAGGTACAGATGGGGACATTATACAATTATCTGAGATTGAATGCACTTATGGTAGAAGTGATACTAGGTAGAAGAATGATCTAGCAGAAGGGACAGGCATGGGCAAAGGCAGCCTTGCAGGGAAGTTTATGACATGTTTAGAAATGAAAAGTTATATGTTTTGATTGGAGTGTAGTGGGTGTGAGAAGGATCAATGAGTAGAGAGGCTGGAAACATAGATTTGGGCCAGATTATAGTAGGCTTTGAATTTTAAGGCTAAGGGTTTAGGCTTTATTTTATGGGCAATAAGGACCCATTGAGTTGAGTGTTATAATCAAAGCTGCACTATAGCTAAATTACTTTGGCAGCAGCTTGAAGGATAAGAGGGAATATGGACTTAAGACTCAGAAGAAGACTAAAGCTATGTGTGAGACATGCCATGTAACAGCTGAGTGAACTAGAGTAGCTCACCAAACTTGTCTCCACCAGTTTCCTCATTTCTAAAATGTGTGTAGCAATAGTTACCTTGCAGGGGCTCTGACATGGGTTTGAGATAATGGCTTTAAAATACCAGTACCAAACTTGACAAATATAGACAACCAGTAAGTGCTCACTGAAAAGGAGGTGACACTGAAGAGGGTTTCTCTACAGTTTGACTGAAAAATATAAGAAAAAGAGAGGGAAGGGATAAAAAGAAAGGAATATGAGATAATATAAAAGAAGAATCTCTAGATCTTTTAAGAATGTGGAAAAGAATAAATGATAAATGATATATTGACAACTGGTAACAGCAAGGATGATGCCACGTCAGAAGTCAGAGTAATAAAGAAAGGTATTTAATAATTTCAGTAAGAATCACAAATGACATAGAATTTAGTTCCTCAAGTAGTTATTTCTGGAAATAATAGTCTCTAAGGAATAAATAACAATTGTCACATAACTCTCCATGGCAGGTATTATATTAGAGATCATAGATTATTCCTATTTTAAAAATTAAAAAACTGAGGTACAGAGAGACTAAGTAAATTGCCTGAGGTTCTACAACTATTAAGTTTCTGAACCAAGCATTAATCATAGGCACTCTGACTCCAGAATTAGGGAGCATCTCTATGTTATATCAAAGGGTAATCTCTATGTTATACCCAAGGGAATTAACATCCTAGGATAATTTCTAGACAACTCAGCTTTGGTGAAGGACTGGTCAGACCTGGCTGGTCTGTTACGGAGAACTATGAAGATATAGTATGCTAATGACTTCCTGTTCAAACAGATACAAATTTTAGTCAGCAAATTGAGATGCTTATTTTTATTTTATTTAAATCAGTTAAAATCCAACAAAGTCTCTTATTCAACCATGGGTTTTAGGTAAAACCAAAATTTGTGGGGACTTCTCCAACCATTAGTCATTATATTACATGTTGCTGAGTCTATGTACAATGTATACTGTTGTACATAGCTGTGTCCAACTCTTTGTGATCCCATGGACTGTGGCCCGCCAGGCTCCTCTGTCCATGGGGATTCTCCAGGTATTCTTATACTGGAAGGGTTGCTGTGCCCTCCCCCAGGGGATCCTCCCAACCCAGGGATTGAACTCAGCCCTGTCGCATTGCAGGCAGATTCTTTACTGTCTGAGCCACCAGGGAAGACCCTTTACTGTTTAAAGTTCCATGTATACCAGCCTACATAGGCACCCTCGAGTCTAGTGCGTCTGCAGCTCCCAAGATCCTTAAAGACAGGGAAAGCTGGAGAGATTCTGGGCGTTCAGACTTCATGTCCAGTGTCTTTACTTATATCATATCTTTTCTGTAACATGTTGGCCCCTCCATGGGACTACGCTACAGTGCCTGATACTCCTAATCTCTCCCTAGTTGAGGAAAGTATCTTCTCTTCCTTACCTGCTGCTTCACTTAGAAAAATTCTCCTCCTTAGCTTCCCACATAAAGATACCCACATAAAGAAAAAAAGATAACTTTTCAATGAGTTTGGGTTTTATAAATAAAGCAATAATGCCTCCACTTTAGATCTGCAAAAATATAGTTTTTGTCATACAGAGGTAACATATAGTAAGTAAAGAGGTTGAATCAGTTATTTAAAGCTTTCCTACAAAGAAAACCCCAAACCCAGATGGCTTCACTGATAAATTATATAAATATTTAATAAGAATTAGTATCAATCTTCATGAATTCTTCAATAAATTAGTATAGAAGAGATTTCCCAGTTTATTCTGAGGCCTGTATACTCTGACACCAAAGCTAGACAAAGATATCACAAGTAAACTACAGACTAATAGAGATGAAAAACTCATCAATAAAATACTAGCAAGCCATATTCAATAACATATAAAAAGGATTATATACCAGGAATACATGGGATTTATATCAGGAATACAAAGTTGGCTTAATATCTAAAAATCAATAATGGAATACACAATGCCAACAGAACAAAGGGCAAAACTATATGATCATCTCAACAGATGCAGAAAAAAGCATTTGACAAAAAATTCAACACTTTATCATGATAAAAGCACTTAATAAAGTGGAATATAAAGGATCTTCTCTAACTTGATAATGGACATTGATGAAAAACTCATCACTGTCTCCATATATAATGGTGAAAGACTAAATGCTTTCTCCATAAAATCAAGAATAAGACAAAGATGTTACTCTTGCCACTTACATTTAGCTTTTTACTGAAAGTTCTAGCAAGGCTAATTAAGAAATAAAAATAAATGCACCCTGATTGGAAAAGAAAAAGTATAAAACTATCTGTATTTGCAGAAGCAATGATCTTCAATATAGAAAGTCCTAAAGAATACACTATAATATTCAGACCAAAAAGTCAGACACAACTGAAAATGCATACATAAATAAATGAGACAAACTAGGGTTCAGGGTACAAGATCAAAATATAGAATTCTACTGTCTTTTTATATACTATTAATAAAAAATCTGAAACAAAAGTAAGAAAAAACTTCCATGAAAAATACTTAGAAATAAAGTTAGCAAATGCAGTACAAAATCTATACTCTTAAAACTGAATACATTTATTAAAAGAATTTAAGAATGGTTTGGGCTTCCATGGTGGCTCAGATGGTAAAGAATCTGCCTGCAATTCGGGAGACCTTAGTTGGGAAGATCCCCTGGAGGAGGGCATGGCAACCCACTCCAGTATTCTTGCCTGGAGAATTCCATGGACAGAGGAACCTGGCAGGCTACAGTCCATGGGATAACAAAGAGTCAGAGAAGCACACAGCACACACACACAAGAATGGTTTATGTAAATGGGAAAACATCTGACATTCATGGGTCAGAAAATTTCATATTGTAAAGAAGGTAATACTCCCAAAACTGATCTACAGATTCAATACAATTTTTATCAAAATCCCAGTTGTTGTTTTTTTTCACAAACTTGTCCTAAAATTCATTCAAGGGACCTAGAATAGTCAAATCAATCTTGAAAAAGAGGAACAAAGTTGAAAAATCCACACATCTTATTTTAAATCTTTATACAAAGCTACATTAATCTAAACAGTTTGTAGTGGCATAAGGACAAACATATAGATAAATGGAATAGAATTGAAATCCCATATATTATTCTGACAGGAAAAGGCAGGGGTGGGGACACAAAGCAAAACCTAAATTTCTATCTTGAAAGAAATAATTCTATATATAATCTGTCTATCATGCCATGATTTTATTTTCATGATTCCCTATGGAATCATTTGGAATGAGTATAATCAATGAGAATAAATGTTTTCCATTTGGCAATTGAACAAATTTGTTGCTGCAAAGAAAATAATCAGTATTTCTATTCTTCACATTATTCCCTACCCACCTCATTCACCCCTGGCCCTGTGGTCAGTCACCTGGTGAACTCTCTGAAAAGGACGAGTACTGGCTGATTTAAATACACACTGAGGTATAAACTTTGCCAACAAAGGTCTGTCTAGTCAAGGCTATGGTTTTTCCTGTGGTCATGTATGGATGTGAGAGTCGGACTGTGAAGAAAGCTGAGCACAGAAGAATTGATGCTTTTGAACTGTGGTGTTGGAGAAGACTCCTGAGAGTCCCTTGGACTGCAAGGAGATCCAACCAGTCCATTCTGAAGGAGATCAGTCCTGGGTGTTCTTTGGAAGGAATGATGCTAAAGTTGAAACTCCAGTACTTTGGACACCTCATGAGAAGAGCTGACTCATTGGAAAAGACTCTGATGCTGGGAGGGATTGGGGGCAGGAGGAGAAGGGGACAACAGAGGATGAGATGGCTGGATGGCATCACCAACTCGATGGACATGAGTTTGGGTGAACTCCAGGAGTTGGTGATGGACAGGGAGGCCTGGTGTGCTGTGATTTATGGGGTCACAAAGAGTCGGACACGACTGAGTGACTGAACTGAACTGAGGTATAAACTATTCATATCCCAAATTTGTGTGAAGCTAACAAGTCCTTGGAGGTTTAGTGAGCCAGAGTATCCCACAAGAAATTCTTCAGCCTCTTCTTCTTTGGAAGGAATGATGCTAAAGCTGAAAGTTGCAGACAGGTCTGCAGACACACTCAGGCGAATCACCATGATATCTAGGATTAGAATTTAGAGCATTTCAGGTGAATTACCTAAACTCCATTAAAGTTACTATAAAGTAGCAAGTGTTATAAAAATTGTGTCTTGAACCAGAACCAGGGGTTAATATTTTAGGAGAGTTGGGAGGATTTCAGAAAGAAGTGAGGGACATTTTAAGGTATCGACTTTGAGAAAGTATTAATAAAGGAAAAATGTTCTTTTTAAGAAATTAAAAGTAGGAAAATGAGGTGGATTTCTCTTGTTTCAGAAGGGGCAGTGAGGGGACAAAACAAAACCAATAATTAATCTTACAATATATGAGACTGAAGGAAATTAAAGTAAAATGAATACGAGTGACTTGAGTTTGTTTTGGAATAGAGACCCTATTTAATAATGAGGCAACTGCCCAGACTGAAGTGAAATGTTTTGGGAGGGATGAAGAAAGTTTATAAAGGCCAAATTTATTGAGCTCTTAAAATATGATCATGTTGGAGTGATTTTCAGAAGTTGTGATTATTAAAACTACTTACTATTTCTCTTCATTTTTACGCTGCCAAATACTAGCAGTTAAAGAGCGCACAAGTTAAAGCTATTGTAACAGAGTTGATAGAATCCATAAAACTTCATTTAATCCCCCCAAAAACACACTGAATCTACAAAAATCAATTCTGCCTACCTATCAAACATTACTTTCATGTTGAAGTGTCTGTAAACAGTGTCTGTAAACTCTAAATATAATAGAGTTATAATGAAAAGAAAAACTGTTAAGTTGCAATTGTTCTGAAGATACTGTGATATTCATCTCCAATAAGAAAATATTTCCCATCCATGCCCCTCCTTCCCCCAGTATTCTAGCAGATACAGATAATATGTGCTACATGGCTAGAAAATCATAATCTAAATAGCTAAATATAATTCTTAAAAAAAAAAACAACAACTAAAAAACTAGAAATGTTTCTTCCTCTAAAAGAGAATATACAAACTTGGTGGTAAGAGTTGGGGAAAGAAAGATGGAAAGTCAGGACAGAGGCTCAGGACTGCTGTAAATACACTGATGGACTAACAATTTAAAAAATTAAATGGCAATATATTTAGTGCAACTGCCTGCATACTTTTACAGGAGAAGGTTAATCTAAAATGACACCAGTCCTGAAAATCTTAACTGTCACACTCAATGGCAGGGACATACAGTAGTCCGTGGCTACCTAAGGGGAGAAGTTGGTAAATCACTTTCTCCAATTCATGTACTTTCCAGCAAGACCAGCTCTTTGGTGTCTTTGGCTGGCCTGCATTAGGAAGGCTTCCCCTTCCATGGAAGGTTTTGTTAACCTAGCTAGCAGCAGGTCCTGATTGGTCATGGGAGAGTCTGGGCTAAATGGTATACATTTCCGATGATGTAAAAGTAAATTAGAGAACAGGGCAAGTTATTACACCAGAGAACGTGGGGCAATGGGGAATAATAAAAATCAGGCTACTCTAATTTCCTTTGAACAACTAAATATATACAGGTCATTATTTCCTGTAATCCGCAGGCCTCCCAGTGCAAGTCTTGGCCCTGCCTTAAAGCCTCCGAGACAAAAACAACAAAATGCAGCATGGAGAGAAATGAAAAAGGCTGTAATGCTATTTAAAGAATGGATTAAGTACAGTTTTCAGACGCTGAATTTCTTCTCCTATTGGAATGTTAGATTAGACAACTGAGAAGGAAAACTCACCTTGCTTGAAAAATTCAGATGTTTCCCTAATAATTTCCATTTATATTCCCTGAGGTCTGTTCCTGTACATCATTGATGTAACTGAGCCACATTTAAACTTTTCTTTGCCAAAGCTAGATCATAAAGGGAATCACAGTTTCTTCTTGATTGGGGTTTAGGCTATACTTAACATTATTTTTCTGGAGACTAAGCTTAGTTCTTAATTTCAAGTCTATGCCAACATTGGTCTATTTTCGCGGGACACACACCATGCCACTTTTATACGAATGAAGGAGTCTCTTTCTCAGTCTTAGGTAGGTGTACACATCCCTGCCAATATAGGAAGCCTCCAAGGCAACCAGAAGAGGCTTTCATAGGCTCTTGGCCTCCTGTGTATTGGTAAGAGAATGACTGAGAAAGATGAAGCCTTTACCAGTGCTTCCGTTTGTAGGGACCCTTTATATCCAAACTGCCTGCAAGGTTTATTAAGTATGTTGATTTGGGGGCATTTAATCAAACCTGCTGTGGGGGTGGAAGCTAGGAACCATTTAAAGTAAGGCCCCCAGGTGATTCTTAAAATAAATACTAAAGTTTGAAACCCACTCACTACCAGTGATTCCTTACATTTTCACAAAACTTATACAAAGGAACTGCTATGAACCTTCTCTATCATAGTTGTATCTGGAGACAGCTACAACCAAATTAATCATGGCTATGCCAAGTTTTTACAGTATAATATCGTGGAGAATAGCATTTTTTCCCCATGCTACTAAATTCTTGTTTCTACTAAGTCAGCTTCTAATAGCATCTTACTGCATTTTCACATGTCCTTATTGGTTTTACTCATGAAACAAAGAATAATCCATGAAGTTTCCTAATGTGGAGATTCTTGGCTCTCAGGCGACTAGACTAGGACAGAGGGGATAGTGAATAATGGTAGAGAGTTCTCACTCTGGCCTGCAGACACCAAAGTTTCACCTGTTCCCAGTTACTCTATCTGGAAAGATTGGAGAATATTTGGTGATAGCAAAGGTTGAGTTGAGAACCTAGGAAGCTAGCAGTGTTGATCCAGGAGTTTAGCTTAAATGAATGGGGCAGTAAATGAAAAAGGCAAATGGAGTAGCCTGACCAAGAAAAGAAAAGATCCAGTCATCTAATGTCCAGTATAGTCCTTTATGCAAGGTTTTGCTTTCTGTCATATTACTTACCCAGTTTGAAAATATTAAGTGGGAAATTTCAGAAATAACCAACTTGTAGGTTTTAAACTGTGTGATTTTCTGAGTAGCATGGTGAAATCCTCAGCCCTCCTGTTCTGTCCACTCAGGAGGTGAATCATCCCTTTTTCTAACATATTCTGCATTAGTCACTTAGTAGACATCTCCATTATCAGGTTGACCTCTTTGAAATCACAGGGATTGTGTTCAAGTCATCATTATTTTACTTAATATTGGTCTCAGAGTGCAAAGTCATGGTGCTGGCAACAAGGATATGCCAATGAGAAGCCTTAAAATGTTTCCTTTAAGTGAAAAGGTAAAAGTTGTTGACCTAACAAAGAAAGAAAAAGAATGATATGCTGATGTTGCTAAAATCTGTGGAATGAACAGATTTTCTATTCATGAACTTATGAGAAGGGAAAAATAAATTTGTACTAGTGTTACTGTTGCACCTCAAAATGAAAAAGCTATGGCCATACAGTGAGTTAATTGCTTAGTTAAAATGGAAAATGCATTAAATTTGTACAAGAATATATTTTAAGAGACATTACATTCATATAACTTTTATTACAGAATGTTTTAATAAATTGTTTTATTATTAGTTATGGTTAATCTCTTACTGGGTCTAATTCATAAATTAACTTTATCATAAGGATGTATATATAGGAAAAAACATAGATAAAATTTGGTGCTGTCCTTGAACTTGTGACATAACAGTGGCAGGTTTGATCCCTGGGTCAGAAAGATTCCCTGGAGAGGGGCATGGCTACCCACTCCAGTATTCCTGCCTGGAAAATTCCCTGGAGAAAGGAGTCTGGTGGGCTGCAGTCCACGGGGTCGCAAAGAGTTGGACTTGACCGAAGTGACTTAGCATGCACATCATGCATGTGGTTTGAGGAATCTGATGGGGGTGTTGGAATATAAAGGGGCTTGGAAGAAAAGTTATGACCAACCTAGATAGTATATTCAAAAGCAGAGACATTACTTTGCCAACTAAGGTCCGTCTAGTCAAGGCTATGGTTTTTCCTGTGGTCATGTATGGATGTGAGAGTTGGACTGTGAAGAAGGCTGAGTGCCGAAGAATTGATGCTTTTGGACTGTGGTGTTGGAGAAGACTCTTGAGGGTCCCTTGGACTGCAAGGAGATCCAACCGGTCCATTCTAAAGGAGATCAACCCTGGGATTTCTTTGGAAGGAATGATGCTAAAGCTGAAGCTCCAGTACTTTGGCCACCTCCTGCGAAGAGCTGACTCATTGGAAAAGACTCTGATGCTGGGAGGGATTGGGGGCAGGAGGAGAAGGGGACGACAGAGGATGAGATGGCTGGATGGCATCACTGACTTGATGGACGTGAGTCTGAGTGAACTCCGGGAGATGGTGATGGACAGGGAGGCCTGGCGTGCTGCGATTCATGGGGTCGCAAATATTCGGACACGACTGATCAACTGAACTGAACTGAACTGTATGTCTAAACATGAATTTCTTTACTATCAAGCATTTAGATAAATACATAATGTGTCTCGTTTTACCTGAAATAGTTCTGGCTTAGGCCTTTTATCCCAGTTCAATCATCAATTGTTCCATTTTCACTCTGAAAGGTGTTCAGTTTGCATAAAAATGGTATATATGTGTGGCAATATCTAACCCTCCCATTACCTTTGCTGGTCTCAAAAGGAGGACATATATTCACATTCTATTATTAAAAGATTACCATCCCTTTAGAGTTTTAGCTTTTAGCAGTACATAGCCTCAGAGAAAGTTTTAGTGAGATAAGAGAAATCATGGGTTCATTGTTACTAGATGTTGAGTGAAGAGTAGCATCTAAGAGAATGGTGTTAAAGAAGATTGAGCAAAAGTTAGTGTCTGACCTACTGAAGACTCCATTACTTCTGAGAGTTATTATTTTTTTTTTTTCTAAAAATGTTGTCTTCATAATTCAGAGCACATAAAATGGAATTCTCTAGGCGAGAATACTGGAGTAGTTTGCCATTCCCTTCTCCAAGGAATCTTCCCAACCCAGGGATCAAAACCGTGTCTCCCACACTGCAGATTCTTTACTGTCTGAGCCACGTGGCTCAGATAAAATTTAGAAATTTTCTTTTTATCAAACCATTAAATATACTTATTTTTCTAAATGTTCTTGATTATTAATATTGAATATTAAATAATAACATTTTAAAATCTCACTTTTACTCCAATTTATCTCATATTAATATTTCCAGAAACATTTTCTAACTTTTCTCACCTTACCATCTTTGGTAATAGCCTAAATATTATTAAAGACATAGTAGAGAAAAAAAAATGTCCTTTCCAGAAGATGGAATTATTCTAAAAATCACAGAAAATTGGCCATTATTGTTTAAAGCAAGATATGGGTTCTATTAGATATAAGAGGCATAGAAGTTAAGCAAAATAGAGGGCTAATATTTAATATTTTGAAATCAGGTGGTGGGCGGGAGAACAGAACTCATAGAACTGAGTTCTGCTGTCACTACCAGAAAGTGTCTCTGAGAAAATACACATACACACCCCCACCAAATAGAAAAGTGAGAGCAGGATATTTTTCCCTCTCTTAATTTGCCATTTGTTTCTAAAAAATAATCCACCCCCACGTAGATCAGTTGGAATTCATTTTGTCTACATCCTGGACAGCACGTAGGGAGACAGAAAAAAAAAAAACAACAAAACGCCTGGGATCTGAAAGAGGAATGTGGTAGGGCATGGGAATTGCAATGTCGTGATGGTCACCAGAGCATATTTTGGCTTGTGTTAAAACAAGCAAGCACCGTTGGGCCTTTGGAATAGAAGCAAATTAGTCCTGCTATCAGGCTACCTATCAGAAGCTGGCTGCCTGAGAAAAACTGTGTGGGTCTGGAGCTGCAACCCAAGGCGCTGGCAGGCCCTCTGTCAGCCCTGCCTGCCTTCTGACTTGCAGTACTACTCAGCGACCTCTGCCCCTATCCGGTGTACTGTTACCGTTCATTTCAATAATTAAACAGTTCGGGGATGGCCAGACTTTTATGTTGTCAAGAGAAAATCAGGGCAGTGGCTTTTTCTTAATACTGAAATCAGGAGTGTTTGGGTTTAATTATATTAGCTAGGGCCTGTTCATTAATTTTCCCAATCATAGGAAGACATGTTCGCAGAAAGATTGGCAATGGGTTAAAGTGGTTATTAAGGCAGGGCATTTCAAAGGAGAGGGATCCGAACTCTGACAAAATCAGATGTCTGAAATTTCAATCAAGCTCCCTCGGTTCTGATGGCAGCTTTACTCCTTGAAACAAGACAGCTTCTCTCCCATCTGGAATCCCAAGTCTCTCAGCGCACTGGACTCAGTCATTGGATCCCAGCCCCAAATATGCTGAGTTCTCAACGCCAGAAATATAAATGGCTCCATTCAAACTCCAAGTCATTGGTTCACGGTACCACTTTGGAAAAGTCTCTTACATCCTCACTTACTATTACTCACTGAAGCGTTCCCACATCCCCATATCAAGAAAGAAAGAAAAAAAAAAGGCAATGTAATGTGCTTTAGTGAAACCAGCAAATTTACCATTTTTGCTACTTTAGCAGAAGTGTTAATACTTCAACTTTTTGTTGGGATGTCTTGGAAATTTTGCTTATTTTTTTCTCTCTGGAGAGTTTAATGTGTACCTTTATGCCCCCTTTCATTATTGGCCTGGCCTCCTTCCCAGCGCTTCCCTGCTGACTCCAGACCTATCTTGGTTATTTTGCAGCGGTAGCTGGCTCCTGGTCATTCAGACATGTTTGTGGCTTATAAGTGTATCAAATTAGATGCTACAGTTTCCTAGGTCTCCTCCCTATGCTCTGAGAAAATTTGCGTTGCTCACAAATCTTCGCTTGCCTCCCTATACTTTTTTTTTTCCCATCATCTATTTCCTTTGTGAGCTTGAGAAATGCTCCAGCTTGCCTCTACTCACAATGAAAATGGGCAAATTATAATAATTCAAAGGTGTCCTACTAACCCTTTTTAATCCTTGAGGATACAGTTCATCAATGAATAGCTTTGGTGTTAAAGCTTGCAGCCAGTTGTGTTGATTATACGAAGGCTCTAGAGAATGAAGTGATGGCTATAATAACCCTATGTTTCTTTTGTGACTAGCTGAAAATTCCTATAGCGATAACCATTAGGATCTGTGCAATATTTCTCATATTTAGTTCTGCAGGGTTTTATTTTAGTTTGGCTCTAATTCCTATAGGCTCTTGAAAGCTATACAGCAGAGAGTTAAAAAATATGGATTTTGGAGCTAGATAACCTAGGCTCAAATCCTAATCTTGTTTCTTTTTATCTGTAAGACTCTGGGCAAATTACTTGAGGTCTATCACCATTTTCTCATCTGTGAAATGGCCTTTATAGTAGCATCTATTTTAGAGCATTGTTGAAATTATTAAATAATACATTTATAGAACTGAGTCTGTCACAAGGGAATGCATTTCATTTCTTAGCACCACCAGCCTAAATCTATTAGAGCATCTAAGATTCTGACTTGTAAATTTTATTTATATGCCTTTGTTCCTTTGTAAACTCTGAGAATAAAGACTTGAGTTCTTTCCATAGTTGTGTCCTTAGTGTGGGAACACAGTGCCTTGTGCAAAGTTACTTAACGCTGTCAAATGGATGGACAGATGGAAATATGGACATCTAGCATTGGGGTTGGTCCTAAGCCATTATTTTAAGGAATGAGGGGTGTCTCTAATGATATCTTCTTTCTATCATTTTCTTTATCTCTTCAGATCATGCTGCCTTTCCAAGCTTGGACATGCTCCAAGCCTTGTCTCTCCTCCACTTTCCTATCGCAGTTTTCCTCCCTTTAGTCTTTTTAAGTGACTGATTATCTAGTCTGATCAGTAAGTGAAAGGAGCTTTATGTGCCATGACTTAAGATAGCTTGTATATTTTATCAGATAATTTTCTTTTCTCACTGCTTCATTCCAAGGTAGTGACTAATATGGGAATTTCAATAAGGCTGTTAGAAAAAGTATTTTTGTAGGATGTTTTTGGACTTAAAAAAATCATACCCTATAAATATATGCCTTCTTTACCTGGGGCTAAGGCTGACACTGAACAGTGCTTTGTTCCAATATAGGAACGGCTAATAAATTCATATTGGATGAAAAAGTAGGGGGTGGATATTGAAAGACTGAGAGGCCACCAAGAAGCCCCTGTAGCATAAGCTGAATTATAGTTTAGCAAGAGGTTTAACACGTGTAGTTTAGCTTCCCCCTGCAAACCCCAAGGGAATTGAAGCTGGAGTGTCAACATGAAATATTCAAGCCTCATATTTTCCAGGTGTACACAAGCCAAATCTTGCAATGATACTGGCGATGTCTCAGAGTTGCAAAATAATGGAGATATTTTCAATTGAATGATTCTCTGGCTTTTTAAAGAATATCTTTTATTTCTACTTGTTCTTTCAAACTTATTATTTCAACACTGGTGAAAGGTCAAAGTGGAACTCAGACAAGTGTCACACATGTTACTGTGGCAACAAGTATAAAAGCTAAATATAATGCATGAAATGAGAGTTGAAAAAAACTTTGAAATTTAATATTTACACTATTGAGGCATTTATCAGCCAGGTTGGGAATATGCCATTATCAGTTTTCCAAATGCCTGAATAATGAATAATGGTTACAAAAATGTTGAGAACACTGTTGGGAGGGGCCTCAAACTACAAAGGGAAGTACAAACTGCTGGTATCACCTTTTCATTATAAGCAGTATCCACCTTGTGGATGCCCTGAAAACAAGTTTGTAGAAGAAGATGCAGAGGGGAAAAGGGCAGGGTGTCTTGAGTTCACTCATAGTGAAAGGGTGAGGACTGAAGGGGACCAGTATAAGAGGTGAAAAAGGAGCAGTCAAAGAGGAGAGGGGAAGACTGATGAATTTAATCCTACAGATAACAAGGTAGAGAAATAATGATCACTGAAAAGTATTACCTGCAGAAAGATCAAACAGTATGAAAAATGAGGAACAGAAAGAATATATATTTATTATTTACCCAATATATTCTGAGCAGAGTTGACCATGATCTACCACACAATTAATCCTCTAATGTAGATACTTTTGGTCCCCAATTCATAAAATAATAAGTTAGGGCTCATTGAAGTAGAGTCACATGATTCATGTCAGTGCTAAATAAAATCCTAGATTCTAAGACTCCAATTCACATTGTCTGGCCACATTTAATTTTTTTTTTTTTTTTTTTTTGTAGTTTGTGCACTTTTCCCTGGACTTTTTCTGCCTCAGGGAGGGCCTATAATTTGTTCCTTAACTTCTTAGGTAGAAGTGGAAACTCTAGATTGAGTAGCATGACATGGTGACGAGAAAGCTGTTATGGGAATGATGGGTCCCTTGGTTCCAGTACAAGTTTTGTTGCTAACTAGCTATGTCCTTTTAACCAATAGTCTAGGTTTCTTTCTTCCTCATCTGTGACATGGGGGGCTAGGGACTCAGTGTTGTCTTAAGGTAGCTTCTGGTTTCAATAATCTGTGGTTCAATTAAGTTAAATGGAAGTGAACATAACTAGACAGGGGCTGGGCTTCTAAAAATAGTACATCAGGGTACTCCTTAGCAAGTCAGTGTTGTTAAGGTCATTTAAAAAATACTTCAAATTTAAATTCCATTTAGAATAGCATGTTAGTAGACGTAAAATAAATTACATGAGAATACTGAACAAATATGAAATTCAAAAGACAGATATTTCAAAACTTTTTGGAAAGCATTTGAAGGGAAGAAAGAAGGGAAGTCGGTAGGAGAAAGGTTGATTCAAATATTTCCCCCCTTTGGGGAAACAGCTGCACTACCAATGTTCTCTCCTCATACCAGAATCATGTACTTATTTCAGAGTATGGAAGCACTTGTAGAATTTTTTCCCTATGCTTAATAGTTTAAGCAAGTAGATTATAACCCTCACTAGGTCATCCCATATTCTTTGTTTATATTATAATTTTCTCTAAGTGCCTTAAATATTGATGATTAATCTATCTTTCTATTGCATTCAGAGACAACTAAACTAAATTAATACAAGTTATAATCTTACTCTGCCTAGTCATCAGACCTTTAATCTCTAATATATTCAAACATTTCTAAGCTATTTTCTATATAACAAGACCTCTTTGGATCTTTTATGCAGTAAGAGTGGTATGAATAAATAGATTAAATTATAACTACACTATGAAATTTCATTTTCACACATTCTTATGAAGGAGATAAAGCAGATTTATTATTTTCAGTTATAGATGATAAATCTGAAGCACATAGAGGTTAACACACTTGCCTGAGTTTCTTCAGTTAATTAGTGGGAAGATGAGTCTAGAACCCTGGTACTGACTGTAATTCCTAGTCACACTTTACTCCCTTGATGATGGTCTGCTTAATACTCTGTTCTACATTCTAGTTAGTCTTGGGAACATCATAAAACAGAGACATCAGACATTGGAGAAATAGAATAGAAGACAGAAAATAGGATGAAAACAGCTTGCTCTGGTGCCAATGTGAACTTCACTACTTAGGAGCTGTTTGGCTTTGGGCAAACTTACTCAGCTTCTCTGAACTTTTTCTTCAATTGTGGAATGCGAATGATTACATACAACTTGAAAGGCTGTTGTCTGAAAGAAGGAAAGATTATCTCTTTGAATATAATTTTAATAATACTTTTATTATTAATAAAAATGTTAAAACTAATTTAATAATTTTACACTTAATTTACATCACCTATAGTCCTGTAACTGTAAAGCCAAATCTTTACTTATCCTTGTTTCTGTCATATAATAGAACATATACAATTTAAGTAATTCCAAGTTTATTCACTTTTAATTTTGATATAATTTGTTTTTCTGTAATTAGGTATATAACATAGCCGTATTATCAGAAGGAAAACATTTAAAAATAAATATGGTCTTTCTGTTCCTAGATCTTTCATTTCTCCTTGTGCCTGCAGAAAACAGCACACTTCTTTGATCAGTGGTTCGTATTTTTACTTAGAATATAATTGCTTTACAATGTTGTGTTAGTTGTACAATGAAGTGAATCAGCAATAAGTATGCATAAATCTCCTCCCTCTTAAGTCTCCCTCCCTACCTCATTCCTCCAGGTCATTACAGAACACCAAGGAGCTGAGTTCCCTGTGCTATACAGCAGCTTCCCATGAGCTATTTTACCCATTGTAGTCTATAATGTCAAAGCTACTCTCTCAATTTGTCCCACCCTCTCCTTCCCTGCTGCTGTGCCCACAAGTCTGTTCTCTATGTCTGCATCTCTATCCCTGCCCTGCAAATAGGTTCATCAGTAATTTTTTGAATTCCACATATGTGTGGGTGGGTGGGTGTGTGCATTGCTCAGTCATGCCCGACTCTTGCGACCCCAGAGACTGTAGCCTTCCAGGCTCCTCTGTCCATGGGATTCTCCAGGCAAGGATACTGGAGTGGATTGCCATTTCCTGCTCCAGAGGATCTTCTCGACCCAGGAATCGAACCTGGGTCTCCTGCATTGCAGGCAGACTATTTACCGACTGAGCTATGAGGGAAGCCCATTCCATATATATACATTAATATATGATATTTGTCTTTCTCTTTCTGACTTACTTCACTCTGTATGATATATTCTAGATTCATTAAAAATCTGTAAACTATAATTGCTAGAGAGAATGTGGAGAAAAGGGAACCCTCTTATACAGTTGGTGGGAATATAAATCAACACAATCAATATAGAGAATAGTATGGAGGTTGCTTAAAAAATTAAAAATAGAACTACCATTTGACCCAACAATCCCACTACTGGGCATATACCCTGAGAAAATCATCATTCAAACAGACACATGTACCTCAGTGTTTATTGCAGCACTATTTACAATAGCTAGGACACAGAAGCAACCTAAATGTTCATCGGCAGATGAATGGATAAGAAAAATACAGTACCTGTATACAATGGAATATTACTCAGCCATAAAAAGTAATGACATTGAGTCATTTATAGTGATGTGGATGAACCTAGAGTCTGTGATCAGTGGTTTTGAAGGGTGGTCCCCAACCAACAGAATCAGCACCACCTGGGAACTTGAAAGAAAAGATGAAGTTTCTATGATCTCTTACCAGATCTACTGAATCAGAAATTCTGGGGTTGAGGTCTAGTTATCTGTGTTTTAAAAAGTTTCCAGGTGGTTCTGACTCATGTTAAGATTGGAGAACCAATGCTTTTGATTAGTATAACTACTAAAGTTCAGTTCAGTCACTCAATCATGTCTGACACTTGACAACCCCATGGACTGCAGCACTCCAGGCTTCCCTTTCCATCACCGACTCCTGGTGCTTGCTCAAACTCATGTCCAGCAGGTTGGTAATGTCATCCAACCATCTCACCCTCTGTTGTCCCTTTCTCCTCCTGCTTTCAATCTTTCTCAGCATCAGGATCTTTTCCAGTGAATCAGTTCTTTGCATCAGGTGGCCAAAGTATTGGAATTTCAGCTTCAGTATCAGTCCTTCAAATGAATATTCAGGACTGATTTCCTTTAGGATTGACTTGTTGGATCTCCTTCCAGTCCAAGGGCCTCTCAAGAGTCTTCTCTAGAATCAATTTTTCAAAAGCATCAGTTCTTCAGTGCTCAGCTTTATGGTTCAGCTCTCACATCCACATCTCACATCTCACATCCACTGGGAAAACCATAGCTTTGACTAGACAGACCTTTGTTGGCAAAGTAATGTCTCTGCATTTTAATATGTGGTCTATGTTGTTCATAGCTTTTCTTGCAAGGAGCAAGTGTCTTTTAAATTCATGGCTGCAGTCACCATCAGCAGTGACTTTGGAGCCCAATAAAATAAAGTCTGTAATATTTAAAATCAGTTCAGTTCAGTTCAGTCACTCAGCCGTGTCTGACTCTTTGCAACCCCATGATTGCAGCACGCCAGGCCTCCCTGTCAATCACCAGCTCCTGTAGTTCACTCAAACTCATGTCCATCTAGTCACTGAGGCCATCCAGCTTGTCCTCTTCTCCTCCTGCCCCCAATCCCTCCCAGCATCAGGGTCTTTTCCAATGAGTCAACTCTTCGCATGAGGTGACCAAAGTACTGGAGATTCAGCTTCAGCATCATTCTTTCCAAAGAAATCCCAGGACTGATCTCCTTTAGGATGGATTGGTTGGATCTCTTTGTAGTCCAAGGGACTTTCAAGAGTCTTCTCCAACAAAAGCATCAATTCTTCTGTGCTCAGCATCAAAAGTTCAAAAGCATCAATTCTTCTGTGCTCAGCTTTCTTCACGTCCAACTCTCACATCCATACATGACCACTAGAAAAACCATAACCTTGACTAGATGGACCTTTGTTGGCAAAGTAATGTCTCTGCTTTTGAATACGCTATCTAGGTTGGTCATAACTTTCCTTCCAAGGAGTAAGCGTCTTTTAATTTCATGGTTGCAGTCACCATCTTCAGTGATTTTGGAGCCCCCCAAAATAAAGTCTGACACTGTTTCTACTGTTTCCACATCTATATCCTATGAAGTGATGAGACCAGATGCCATGATCTTAGTTTTCTGAGTGTTGAGCTTTAAACCAACTTTTTCACTCTCTTCTTTCACTTTCAACAAGAGGCTTTTTAGTTCCTCTTCACTTTCTGCCATAAGTGTGGTGTCATATGCTATCAATAACCAATATCAGGTTATTGATATTTCTCCTGGCAATCTTGACTCCAGCTTGTGTTTCTTCCAGTTCAGCGTTTCTCATGATGTACTCTGCATATAAGTTAAATAAGCAGGGTGACAGTATACAGCCTTGACGTACTCCTTTTCCTATTTGGAACCAGTCTGTTGTTCCATGTCCAGTTCTAACTTTTGCTTCCTGACCTGCATATAGGTTTCTCAAGGGGCTGGTCAAGTGGTCTGGTAGTCCCATCTCTTTCAGAATCTTCTACAGTTTATTGTGGTCCACACAGTCAAAGGCTTTGGCATAGTCAATATAGCAGAAATTGATGTTTTTCTGGAACTCTCTTGGTGTTTCGATAATCCAGCGGATGTTGGCAATTTGATATCTGGTTCCTCTGCCTTTTCTAAAACCAGCTTGAATGTCTGGAATTTCACAGTTCACATATTGCTGAAGCCTGGCTTGGAGAATTTTGAGCATTACTTTACTAGTGTGTGAGATGAGTGCAATTCTGCCATAGTTTGAGCATTCTTTGGCATCACCTTTCTTTGGGATTCGAATAAAAAGTAAGTCTTGCCAAATCCGTAAATATTCCGTGAAGGGCTACTAAAGGTAAGGTACTGGGCACCCAACTAAAGAATTCAAATATAAAGCCGATCTTGTGATTCCTCATTCTGATTTTTTAGTCTAGAAACAAATAGGGAAGGGGAAAGGACTGTGACAAGTACAGAGATATGTAGTTTAAAACCCACATCATCCACCAACTCAGAAATGGCAATTCACTGCAGGATCCAAAGGTGGCCCTGCTCTGTAACAGTGGAGACTTATCCCGCATGCCCGAGAACTGGGTTTTGACAGGATATGTTTCTCTCCTGCCAGCATCATGGATCAGGAACATGCCTCAGAACAGTCAGAAGAGGGAGAGGGAACACGGTATTTGTGCAGTCAGAAGATGTCTCTCAGGAGAGAAGGTGATCCCCTTTGTGCTTAGCTCCTTGAGGAAACATGCATTAGAGGAGGGATGATAAAGGAAAGGGACAGGCCAAAAGAAGGAGGCAGAAGTGGTGGTTCCATGTAGATCAGGTGAAAAACTCCCTCTGAAGACACCCCAGCCCAGGCAATCCTGTGGGGGTGTCTCAATAAGTGGGAGAGACAGCTGCCACTACCCAGAGGACATTCCCTGAGTGTGTGTCATCAGAAAGCGGTTCAGGAACAGAGACTTCCCATTATTTTGAAGTCATAAAAAGTTGAGGTTACACTCTCACAATGTATATTTGTTTGAGTATTTATTTTTGTAACTTTTATAAATATGCACTCAGGAAGACATAGACAATAGCATTTAAAGGATAAGCGCATGCCAAGAAAATGGCTAATATTGTCTTTGCACAGCCCATTGGTCTGCCCTGCTCACTTCACTGTGGAAGTTCCTGATTCTGACTAAAGTGAAAAGAAGTTGGGTTTGCAGTGGGAAAGAAAAGATAGGTTTGCTCACTGTATCCTCAAGCAGAGGTGATCCAAATAGATGTGTAAAGATTGCAGTTAATAAGTATATGAATCTGCTTGATCCTCTATATACTAATATAATAAAATAAACTTTCCCCCATCCTGGTGCTTTCTCACCAGGTTCCTTGAGAATCCAGCACAGCTTTGTCTAGTGGCGGGGTGATCACCATGGCATGTGAGGACAGGAATGTCTCTAAAGGGCCTTAAACATATTTAGCTGACACATTACCCCTTTCCCCATGACTCACAAACCCACAGTTCCATAAACAAGACAAAACAAAATGATATAAAATTAGCCCTGTGTTTGTGGGTGCCTTGGAAAGGTGGGAGGGTGTTAAGTTACTTGGAGAAACCCAAGGAAGGTTTAAAGGTAGATTTTTAAATAGCAATTCAGTAAAGAAGAATTCAGGGAACACCAGGATTTGGAGCCAGATATGACTCATAATCATTTGAAGAAATCTTGAATAGGTTTTGGAATAATTTCTGTTTCTGTTGTGTGTGTGTGTGTGTGTGTGTGTGTGTGTGTGTGTGTGTGTGTGTGTGGTTTCTCTGCAGCAAGGTCAGATACATGAAGAAGGTGGTTTTGTTGGAGGGAAAACAGCAGGAGAAATAAGTCAGTTTGATCTGGAAATAAGAGCCAGGCAGTTCAGAAGGAGCTATTAGGTTCTTTAAGCTGGGGATTTAACCTATCACAGAGAGAATATCCATATTATTTATAATCACGAAACCCAAATCAGAAAATCAAGAGGCTTCCCATGGTATCTATTTTTGGGCTGAATATCCTCTTTGTATAATGAACTGCCTAATACTATCTTACTTTACGGACAGGATCGACATTCAAATCCTTCTCCCCATGTCCTTTCACATGTACCTTGTGAGTACTCACCTTAATGCGGCAAGCATTGTCATATTTGCTGTGACTACGTGGTCAAGATCAGGATGACTAAATCCTTGCACACAGTCATTTATCTCCATTGCATGAATTTTAGGAGTTTATGCAGAAAAGAAAATATGCTCAAAATATATATGTTTATTAGTAATTTCAGATGGAAACCAATGATAGATGTAGTCTACTTGTTGTGAACCAAACTTGACTATGTATGAGCCTCAAGGATTTCTTTGGTTTGTTATTAATTAGAATGAAGAAGACTCCAAACCCCACTAGTATTGTGAGAGGGAAAAGTGAGATGGGAGGTGGTCTAGTAGACAACATACCCCAAAGAGAGCTTTCTATATAGAAGTAACAGCTTCTAACACTGTCTCTCTCCTCTCACAAGTGAAAATCACTAGTATAGGTCTTGAGGATAGAATGTGAGCAGGGGGAAGGGGGACTGGGCCTATATTGCTTTTCATAATTTACAATAGTTTACTTTTTTGTTTGTATGAAAATGATCACTTTCAGAAATCATTCAGTTCAGTTTAGTTCAGTTCAGTCGCTCAGTCGTGTCTGACTCTTTGGACCCCATGAATCGCAGCACACCAGGCCTCCCTGTCCATCACCAACTCCCGGAGTTCACTCAGACTCATGTCTATAGAGTCAGTGATGCCATCCAGCCATCTCATCCTCTGTCGTCCCCTTCTCCTCCTGCCCCCAATCCCTCCCAGCATCAGAGTCTTTTCCAATGAGTCAACTCTTCACATGATGTGGCCAAAGTACTGGAGTTTCAGAGTTAGCATCATTCCTTCCAAAGAAATCCCAGGGCTGATCTCCTTCAGAATGGACTGGTTGGGAATCCTCAAATACTCAGTTCAGTTCAGTTGCTCAGTCGTGTTCAACTCTTTGTGACCCAATGAACTGCAGTACACCAGGCCTCCATGTCCATCACCAACACCTGGAGTCCATCCAAACCATGTCCGTTGAGTCGGTGATGCCATCCAACCATCTCATCCTTTGTCATCCCCTTCTCCTCCTGCCCCCAATCTTTCCCAGCATCAGGGTCTTTTCAAATGAGTCAGCTCTTCCCATCAGGTGGCCAAAGTATTGGAGTTTCAGCTTCAACATCAGTCCTTCCAATGAACACCCAGGACTGATCTGCTTTAGCATGGACAGGTTGGATTTCCTTGCAGTCCAAGGGACTCGCAAGAGTCTTCTCCAACACCACTGTTCAAAATCATCTATTCTTTGGCACTCAGCTTTCTTTATAGTCCAACTCTCACGTCCATACATGACCACTAGAAAAACCATAGCCTTGACTAGACAGACTTCTGTTGGCCAGGTAATGTCTGCTCAAATACTGAAAATGAAAGTGAAGTCGTGTCTGACTCTTTGCGATCCCGTGGACTGTAGCCCACCAAGCTCCTCTGTCCATGGGATTCTCCAGGCAAGAGTACTGGAGTGGGTTGCCATTTCCTTCTCCAGGGGATCTTCCCGACCCAGGGATCGAACCCAGGTCTCCCGCATTGCAGGCAGACTCTTTAACCTCTGAGCCACCAGGGAAGCATTTGAGGAAAATAATCTTGATTTGACAATCAGCTTTACTGTCATTATTGGAGCAAGTATATAAATATGTTCTTCACACAATTCAGAGAAGCATTTTGGAAGCCTTCTGGATCCTTAAGTTTTCACATTCTTAACCAAGGGTGCAAAAACCCATTTAATCTCATTTCTCAATTCTGCTGTTTAGTGGTGACTTCTTGAAATACATGTTGAAAATAATTCCTATACCATAAAATTTCCATAATTAATTTGCAATTTCTTCCACTGGAGTAGATAATAGGAATGGAAGGATGTATTCATGTGTTTGACATTCAAGAAGAATGGGAGTAGGAAGTGAAAAGAGTAAAGAAGAATAACAAAGGCTAGTGGATATTTATAGTGTAAACAGAAAGTGAAATAGGCAGAAATATCATATGAAGAAAAGGAAATTCCCAAGGAAAGGACAAGGTTTATGCTTCAAGATCACACAGCAAGCAAGTACCAGATAATTGATATAAAACAATTTCATTATGTTATTATCAAAAAACCTCAAATCTATGCATCCTTAAAAGATACTAAAAACAGGCTCTAATAAGGACAACTCATGACTCTTTGATGTAGGACAAATTCAGAAAAGAGCCTTTGGAGCCCTGCGAGTGAATTTTCCCAAAGCATTATAAAAGGCTGCAGTCCTGGGACAGTGCACATTCCTTCTCACGGTCTCTACCTTTTCCCTGCTTCCTTTCTGCTGCTGCTGCTTGTTTATGGCTGATCATTTAAGGCTTCTTCCTTTTAATGAATTCTTTAGCCTTTGACTTGCCTGTCACCCCTGAGTTTTATGTCTTTGTTATAAGGCAGTGAGCTTGCTCCACACACAGTCCAAATTGAGCAAAACCCCCTTCAAAAGCCCCCCAAATGGCAATATTGTCCTTTTTAACATATACTTAGAGAATGAAACAATCTGTTTCATCCCTTGTGTTAGAACAGCTGGAATGAAATGAATAGAGGGGATTGAGCAGTTCTGCAAAATCTTTGATAATAGAGAAGTACAAGTGTTCCCCATCAGCAGTTGAATGATAATTTCTCTGGTATGAGTGATGTAACCAAGTGGTTGTATATTACTGCCCCATTCTTTCTTGTCCCAAGACACCCTTGGAAATGCGATGCTGCATCTCAATGGGATTTTCCAGTACAAAAATTCTTTTCAAATAACATAATTGTGGATATACACCACTCCTACAAAGGTAAGTATACTGAAGATGTGCCAAAACATTAGGACAGAAATTCAGCTCCCATGGCACACAAACAGGAATCTAACCATTTGCTGCAATAAATACATTTTTGTGGACTCAGAGATTATAAAGTATACACTCTCTATATGACTCAAATTGCTTGTTCATTTGTTTTGGAGTAAAACAACCTGAAGATGAAGCAAGAGAGAAAAATATACAGGAATACAGATTTTTTTTTTTTTTGCTTCACAGCTGGAATTAGTATATTTCTATTTCTGTCTACCATAGGAAACCTCTAGGTGTGAGTAGTGATGTAAAGAAATAATTTGTTGCTACACATTGAAAGTCAAGTTCTTCCTTGATTTTCAGAAACTATGTAAATTAAGCAAAATAAATAGCAGCAATAAAAAAACCCCAAAACCTTCCAATATGAGGTTCAACCAAAATGTTGTTCAGGGAAAAAAAGTGGTAAAATAGTTGGAGAAAAAATGAACCCAAGTAAATAGTTGGATGTAAAATTTCTAGAAAGAATGTTATAAACATAGCAGTTGCATAAACCTGCCTTTAGACATATGAAGATCTATTATGTACAACACAAAATGAACATAACCTGGATGGGTTTAGAAGGAAAATTTAGAACCAGTGGGTTACACATAGAGGGACAGATACCAACTTAAGAAAGTACATTTTAACTACATCTACTCAACAGTAATGATGATTAGCATCACTGGGAGTTCTTCAGCAGAGATAGTAGTAAGGAAAGCCAAAGGACTTCCTGCCATCATTCCTAAATTTCCTAGGTGTGATAATGAATCTACAATGGTACAGTTTATACTTGAAGAAGCTGATTCACTTAGGAGCAACATGAAGAATGAAATATAATGATCTCTTCTGTCTTCTGTTAAGAAGTGGGAGGTAAGGAAGGGTTGGACCATGGATCACTCTCCAGAGCTATAGGCTTCACTGGATACTTGTTTTGATCTAGCACTCATTCCTCCCCTCTTTTGGGGGCAAAAGCAAGACTGGTTTTTTAGGAAAAGATCTCTCATTCCTTCCCTCTCTTGGATAAAAGTCACCCTGGTTTTTAGGAGGAAGAAAAAAAAGAACCAAGTCTCTTTCTTACTCTTACATCATTCAATTGAGGTTCACATCCCTCAGTTCTAGAAGAAATCCTGACATGGGTTTCCTCATTAAAATAATGACTTTCATGGCCACAGTGATTGGTTAAGCAATGAATGTGCAATTCGTAACCTGGCCAATAGGGTTAAATGAGGAGTCTCTATGCTACAGTTGCTGAGAGGTTACAGCAAAAGCCTAGCACTTCTGGAAGCCATCTTGGTATCATGATTGAAGAGCTGATATTAAAGTCAACTCAGGGTAGAACAGCTGAGATGGAGGCAAAGTACAAAAGGGTTAAATTACGTGTAAGCTTTTGAAAGTGGCCATGTTAAAACTAACTCTACCCCTGGAACGTTTGTTCTTTGAATTCTTCTCCCCCTAAATGACTGTTGTTCTTTAGGTTATGTGGGTGGGTTTTCTGTTGTGTGCATGCTGTGTTTAGTTGCTCAGTCATGTCGACATTTGTGACCCCATGGGCTGTAGTCCACCAGGCTCCTCTGCCCATGGTGATTCTCCAGGCGAGAATACTAGAGTAGGTTGCCACCCCCTCCTCCAGGGGACCTTCCCAACCCAGGGATTGAACCCAGGTCTGCTGCATTACAGGTGGAATCTTTACCACCTGAGATACCAGGGAAGCCTAAGAATACTGGGTGGGTAGCCTATCCCTTCTCCAGGGGATCTTCCTGACCCAGAAATTGAACTGGGGTCACCTACATTGCAGGTGGATTTTTTTAAAAGCTGAGCTACCAGGGAATGCTACCAAAGTGTTTTGATTACTGTAGCAATGTCCAATGAGAAGCATAGTGTCCAATGAGAAGCTCTTGACAGAGCCATCAGTCACCAAGGGCCAGGAAAAAAGCAATAACAAATTTGGTCTCCTCACAGTTTCTTTAGCACCTGGTGCTGAATAACGTCGGAGAAGGCAATGGCACCCCACTCCAGTACTCTTGCCTGGAAAATCCCATGGACAGAGGAGCCTGGTAGGCTGCGGTCCATGGGGTCGCTATGAGTCGGACACGACTGAGCGACTTCACTTTCACTTTTCACTTTCACGCATTGGAGAAGGAAATGGCAACCCACTCCAGTGTCCTTGCTTGGAGAATCCCAGGGATGGGGGAGCCTGGTGGGCTGCCGGCTATGGGTTGCACAGGGTCGGACATGACTGAAGTGACTTAGCAACAGCAGCAGCAGCTGAATAACATACACTACTGATCTAACCAGATTCTCTCTTCACATTATTGATTAAATTTTAATTTTTTTCTCTCAACCTCTGCTAAATAATTTAGGTTTCTTATACTTTTTCCAAACTGATCACATCTGATTTCCTTTATTCCAGATTTCAGTCCATCTTACATTTTTATAGGCCCAGATATGCAGATGTAATTTGGTGCAATTTAAAAGGTTGATAATTAAATTGATTGAAAATATTTACCTGTTATTGTCTTACTGTATTCCACCCTCTCCATTTCCTTATTCTTGTATTATTTATTATTTTTTATTATTATTGAGTTTTGTGTTATCTTTGCATTTCATTTTACATACTCTAGAAAGAGGGAATTGTTATGAATGCCTACAATGATGTAGTATTTATACAAACACTTTATGTGTATTTTGATGTTTGTAAATTTTAAATTTTCCTTAAAATACTTTGGTCAAGCCCCTGGTAAATATTGTTTTTATTTTTAATGGAATTTAATTCAATTTGATTAGACACAATTTCTAATACATAATATATCCTTAAGCAGATGTATTTTCTTTCTGTTTTGTTTCTGATAGAGCGTGCCTTGCAATGAAGAAGATAGCGTGATGAGGAAGCTCAAGAAGTAGGAAAATGAAAATTTAGGATGTCAGGGTCATGAGGTAGGTAAATGCTATGAGTTCTTTAATTTCTCACCTTTTTAAGATTTATTTTTTATTGAAGCATAGTTGATTTATAATATTGTGTTAGTATCTGGTATATAGCAAATTGATTCAGTTATATACATATATGTATATTTTTTATATTCTTTTCCATTATGGTTTATTACAGGATGTTGAATATAGTTCCTTGTGCTATACAGTAGGACCTTGTTGTTTGTCCATTCTGCATATGATAGTTTACAGCTGTTAATCCCAAACTCACAATCCATCCACCCCTCACTCCCTCCTCTGTCTTGGTAACCACAAGTCTATTCTGTATGTCTGTGAGTATATTCCTATTTCATAAGCAAGTTTGTTTGTGTCATAATTTAGATTCCACACATAAGTGTTATCAAATGGTTTTTGTCTTTCTCTTTCTGAATTCTCTTAGTATGATCATCTCTATGTCCATCCTTATTGCTGCAAATAGCATTATTTCATTCTTTTGTTTAATTGCTGAGGAGTACTCCACTGTGTATATATAACACATCTTTAGCTATTATTCATTTGTCTATGGACATTTAGGTTGCTTCCATGTCTTGTCTATTGTAAATAGTGTTGCTGTGAACATAATGGTGCATGTATATTTTTGAATTATAGTTTTTTATGGATGTATGCCCAGGAGTGGCTTTGCTGTTCATATGGATACTCCATTTTTATTTTTTTGAGGAACTTCCAAGCTGTTTTCCATAGTAGTTATACCACAACTTCTCACTGTTGACTGTTGGGAGAAAAAACTTAGGAACTCATCTCTTATGAAATAGTGAAGAAAGGAAATTAGTACCTTTTTATGATTGCAGTGCTTCTTAATTTTTCAATAATAATACATGTATGGAAAATAATAATACTTATTCTGAATGCTAAAGTTAAAAGACAAGATTGCTGTCATTGGGGGAACTGGCCCAGGTTCCAGCTCATCTAGTCTTATCTGACTAGTCTTAGGGCAGAAGAAAGCAACAATTTGTGTTTACTTTTAACTTAAAATAATCACCGAAATTAATTATTCTGAAGTTTTGTTGCTTTTAGTAACCAAATGATTCCAAGAGGAGCAGAACTCGTGTTTATTTTCCCACTCAATTCCATTTCAAACCTTTTCAGTAAAGAAAGAGTGAGAAGATCGTTTTAGTATTGCAAATGCTTGCTGAGATAAGAATAATTTGTTCATATGTAATTATCCCACATAGGCATCTTTTTCTTTTAAGAAGAGCTACCATGTACTTCAATGGTTTAGAATCTTGTTTATAGAAGGTTTTAACATGTGTCTTTTCTTGCATTCATTTAATCATTTGTCAAATATAAATATAACAGCTAGGACCTCTGACTTTGTATAAGAATGTACTAAATCTAGAAAGTTACTGTTGAAGGTTATACCTGCAAGAATGTAAAAATGTTCCTTTAATCTGAGGAACAGTATAGATAACATATGCAAAAGCTATTAAATAAAAAGCACACACATTTTTTTTTCTTTTTGGTCTCCCTAAACACTTTATTAATACAAAACCAAACGGCCAACATAAAGATCAACTTGAGGTTTAGAAAAAAGAATATTACATTTGCATAGTTGAGAGAAGTCTGATTGAGAATTCAGGGACTATGGCATTTAGCCTGGCTTTGACTCTGTACTCTATCCTCTGCCAGAAGACAGTTTAGACCAGAAGTGCTCAGCTTAAATGATTGTGGGAATCACTGGTCAGGCTTGTTAGAAATACAGATTCCTGGGTGGACCCTGCCCTTAGAGATTCTGACTCAGCCAGTCTGGTGGGAGCAGAGGGTGGGTGAGAGGCATGTATTCACATTCCAGTGAAGCTAATGTGCTGACTCTTGAAAATTCACTGTTCTAGACCTCAGTTGTCCTCGTCTTTATAACGTAGAGATCTCATTAGGCCTAATAATTATAGACCCCAAAATTAAAGGAAGCAATAATTTCTACTTTTGAAAGGGAAAACAATATCTGATTATAAGTTCTATATGTTAAAATAATAATATTTTAATTTATATTAATAATATTACTATATCTCTCACAAATGCCTTGTAAGAAAATATAGGATGAATATTGGTACTGGGGTCCAGAAATGGTGATAAAAGTTTTGAGTGTCTAAATGTATATAGCTGGATGGCAGGAAAGTTAGGACTAATCTTGTCTCACAACTTAAAGGCCTATTTTCTTTCATTTATACTTCACAGCTTTTTATAAGTGAACCATATTGTCTTACAGCCTGTTATCATTCGTGTATGTAGAAGGAGGATTCTGTTTTGGATAGGTCAACATGACCCTTGAACATAGCTCTGTAGCAGAGACAGGTGATGGTTGAAGAAGAAGAAGGAAAAGAAGGAGTAGAAGAAGGGGAAGCAGAAGCAAAGCAAAGCAAAATTAATAATAACGATAACATTTTCTGGAACAAGATACTTGTCATCTTTGAAGGTATCAACAGTGCTAGCAAGAGAGCCCCCGTCTGCACTCTTAAACAAGACTCCTCAAATTGATTCCTATGGCTTTGTATGTGGTGGTGGTGGCTTAGTTGCTAAGTTGTGTCTGACCCTTGCAACCCCAGGGACTGTAGCCTGCCAGGCTCATCTGTCCATGGGATTTTCCAGGTAAGAATACTGGAGTAGGTAGCCATTTCCTGCTCCCGGGGATCTTCCAGATCCCTGTATATTATATATATATACATATATATATATATATATATTCATATATATATGTGTATGTATATGTATGTGTGTATATGTATATGTGTGTGTGTATATATATAATATACATGTATGTATATATATATACACACTAATTGAGATGAGACACCAGACACGAACAGTGTTAGCTAAGACTGCAGTTCTGTACCTCCTGCCTAAACCTTAATTACTGTCCCACACCAACAAGCGTTTGCTCTGACCTCACCTTTAATATCTCAGCTGCTAGAAAATAAATCCCCAAACATTCCTTAAGTTCTTGTTTCATTCTTGTAAGTTAATAATGAGATGCTAAGCTGCAAGGTGGGGGCATTGTTAGTGACAACTAAAATTAAAAGCAAAGTGAGAACTGATTGTTTCTATAGGTGTCAATGGGGACCCCTCTGAAGAAATGCCAGGATGTAACTCCAGTTGCTATATTGTGTTAGGGATTACATCAGCTTGTGTATCTCTAATAAACTCTAGCCATTTGGTGCATAATGACATTTTAGGCTATCCAATAGGTTGGGTCTCATGAGGCTTTGTTTCATTTCTTTGTTTCAGACATATTTTTATAGATACTTTTCACACAACAGCTTTGGTACTCTTAAATATGAAAACAATTTGCAAATGATATTATTTGACTTCCATTCTTTTAGTTGTTATACCTTTAGCCCATTTTTAAAAAATCTCGATTTTGGAAAATTAATTTCGAAATGTATTTCTGAATTGTGTGCAAGGTAAAAGGAATGACAATACTTATTTTATATTGGGACTCCCTGACTTATATTTTATAGACCAGTAAAATTAAATAAAAATAAGTACTTACATTGAATTGGTAATTTTATACTTAATGAAAAGAGCAATGAAAACATAACACCGCTTATTATTATAATTTTCTCATTTATCAACAAACATTTTTTAGAATAAATAGAGAAAGTATCATGTCAAACATTTTAAATTAGTTTAATGAAAAATACAAGACAATGTCTTTATTGTTTTTTGTTCAAGATGCACCCCTGAAAACTTGGTTGAACACCTATTAATGCCAAGAACCCTGTTTTTTTTTTTTTACCTTTATATTTTCTATTGAGGTATAGCCAATTATGGAGAAGGCAATGGCACCCTACTCCAGTACTCTTGCCTGGACAGTCCCATGGATGGAGGAGCCTGGTAGGCTGCAGTCCATGGAGTCGCGAAGAGTCGGACACGACTGAGCAACTTCACTGTCAATTTTCACTTTCCACTTTCATGTGTTGGAGAAGGAAATGGCAACCCACTCCAGTGTTCTTGCCTGGAGAATCCCAGGGACGAGGGAGCCTGGTGGGCTGCTGTCTATGGGGTCGCACAGAGTCGGACATGACTGAAGCAACTTAGTAGCAGCAGCAGCAGCATAGCCAATTAACAGTATTGTGATACTTTCAGGTAAATGGTGAAGGGACTCAGTCATACATATACATATACATGTATCCATTCTCCCCCAAACTCCCCTCCCACACAGGCTACCACGTAACATTGAGTAGAGTTCTTGCTTAATGGAAGAATCACCTGTTTTAGAGACAGAGAGTCAATTATCTGCTCAGCTAAGGAGGAAGTCATGTGATCAGTTCAGTTCAGTCGCTCAGTTGTGTCTAACTCTTTGCGACCCCATGAATTGCAGCTATGATGATTTTATATCCAAAGCAGCAGTATTTCAGGGTACTTGGGAAACAATGATGTGCTTAGTGACTAAGGCTCTTAGAAATCTCAATGCTTCCCTCAATATTGACTAACTAGTATGCGTGGGTCTGGCCAGTAGCTCTATCTTTTCTCATCAAATCTTGAAAGGCTTATTAAGTATTCTATCACCATGATCATTTTGAGAATTTTATGCTCCATGAATTATCATAATATTAGTAGGAAAATGAGATTTGTCTTTAAAAACTTTACTTTGCTGTAAATAATTTGCTTGCATTCTGTCATATGATATGAGTGCTTTTCATGTCAGAAGAAAAAGTGGCATGTATTCATTCTGTATATAGATTTTGGCCCATGAAGTTGCATAATCTGGTAGAACCCTGTGTGTTCAGTAAAGCACAGGATGGTGGGCCCCTATTTGGTCAGGACCAGAATAGCTAGACATCATGGCCTATTGCCTGTAGGCTGTGTATCTTGGCTTTAAACACCCTGCCAGGCTGGCTCTGATAGTGAAAGCCTGCAGATGGTCAGCAGGAGAGTAAAGTCTGGGATCTGCTCCTTTGCTGTGGTTCTCTAGGCTCAGCAGCAAACGTAGGACACAATCACTTCATGGGCTGGGTGCAGAGCTTACTGTGTCCATCTTGAATAAAGACCTTTTGGAATTTATTTCAGGTTTCCAAGGAAGAAGCTATGTAGCCCCAGTTGGAGTGGGAACTCTGCTGGTTGACTGGCAGTGAACTGGAGTCAGAGTTGAGGGGTTGGCATTACATTGTTGTTTTACATGTATTGAATTCATCTATCTTATTGTGGACTAATTGTACCCTAAAAGGCTAGCATGTTATTCATGCTAGCTGTATGACAGCTGCACTAATCATATGTATGTTTATAAACTAATGGGAAAAATTCTGTTGGATTCAAAATTATTAAAAGAAATTTCAGCATTTATGAATAACCTTTATCAATAATCTTTCTGATTCACTAATCCTAATTTTTTAACTGTTTTAATTTTTAAATGGTTTTAAATGTTGATTTTAAAGTTGTAACATCTGTCAGTGATATATATATATATATATGTATATATTTTTTACTGGTGATGACTATTAGTGGTTTGAAGATGCTATTCATTGAAGTGTCTAAGGCTGGGATGTGCTTATATCATTTTAGATGTGGATGTGATATAAAGTTTTACACATGCACCCTAGTACTCCTGGGCAGAGGTGGAAGTTCTGGCTACTTTCTGGTTCTCTACTGATACCACTTAGACACCATCTAATTTCAAACCCCTGTGAGTGTGAATGGAGGCTGAGCCAGGGAACTGGAACTGCTTTCTCAAGCTGGTAGTGATGCAGTGTGCCCCATATTCTCTTGCTGGAGTGGGTATGAGAGGAAGTTGGCAGGAATAAAATATTTAAATAATATCTAGAGTTTCATAACTTGATAACCCCAAATCCAAGTTCAATAAAAAACTAGTCCTATCAAGGTCCGGGCAAATCTTTGAATGAAAAAATATAACCAATAAATGCCAGTTCAAAGAAGACAGAGATGTTAGAATTATTTGATAAAGATTTTAAAACAGCCATCATAAAATGCTTAAATGACCAGCTGATCTTTGACCAATAATACACAGATTAAATGAATTTGAAAATCATAGTAAAGAGAAGGAAAATTTCAGCATATAAATAGAATACAAAAGAAAAACCAAAGGGAAATTTAGAATTTAAAAGTTAAAATGTGAATGGGTTCAACAGTAGGAAAGAGGGAATAGAGGAAAGAATGTAGACAATAAAATTTTCTTCAATTTGAAAAATGAAGAGAAAACAGACTGAGAGGAAAAATCAAAGAGACTTAATCCCTTTAGGACTATATCTAAAGATCTAACAGTCATTTATGGAGTGTTAGAAGGATAAGGAGAATAAGGCAGGGAAGAAAAGTAAATTGTATGCTGGGCTAAAAAACAATCTTGATAAAGTTAAAAGAATTGAAATTATAAAAAATTTGTTCTCTGACCAAATGAAATCAAGCTAGAAGTCAAAAACAGAAAATAACAGGAAATTCTCAAGAGGGAGGTGATATATGTATAATTATGGCTGATTTGCATTGTTGTATAGCAGAAACCAACACAACATTGTAAAGCAATTTTTCTCCAATTAAAAAAAGAAAAACAGGAAGTTCTCAAATACCTAGAAACTAAACAGTAGACCTCTAAATAATTTATGGGTCAAAAAGAAAGCCTCAAAAATTAAAAATATATCAAACTGAATAAAAATGAAAATATAATATGCCAAGCATTTACGTGACACAGCAAAACCAGTAATAAGAGGGAAATTTCTAGCATTAAATACTTATATGAGAAAAGAAGTAAAGTTTCAAATCAATAATTTCATCTCCTACTTAAGAATTCAGAAAGAAAAGATCAAACATAATTATAGCAACCAGATAGAAGGAAGTAATAAAAAATACGAGCAGAAATAAATGAAACAGAAAGGAGAAAAACAATGAAGTAAAAATTTTTTTTTGCAAAGATCAATAAAATTTATCAACTGACAAAGAAAAAAGACAATTTGCCAATATCTTTAATGAACAAGGGATTTCACTACAGACCCTACAGACATCGAAACAAAAAATAATACAATGTTTATAACAAATCTACTCGATTAATTTGGCAGCTTAGATGAAACAGACCAATTTCTTGAAAGCACAAACTACCACAAATTACTAAATGTGAAATAGATAATTTGGGTAGTCCTACAACTATTAAGAAAATTGAGCTCATAATTTTAAAACTCATAAAGGAAAAATTCCCAGGCCTAAATCATTTCACTGGGGAATTCCATTGAATTTTATAAAAGAATTAATACAAATTATATACAATTTCTTTCGGAAAAGAGAAGACATGGAATATATGCTGCTTTATTTTATTAAGCTAGTATTACACCAAGACTAGATAAACGTAATAAAGAAAAATAAAACTATGGTCTATGGTCAGATATCCCTCATGGGCCAGATACAAAATTTTTTAATATTATGTTAGCAAGTAGAATTAGATAATATATAAAAATAATCATATGCCATGACTAAGTGGGGTTTATTACAGTGATGTGAGATTGCTTCAATATTTAAAAACTATGAATATAATCCACTGTATTAATAGGTCAAAGTAGAAAAAGCGTATGATTATATCACTGATACAGAAAAGACATTTGACAGAATTCAATACCCATTCATGAAAAACTCTAAGAAAAATAGAAATTGAGGAAGTTTTTTCAATTTGATAAAGAGCTCCTATAAAAAAATCTTACAGTCAGTATTTAAGGATGAAGAATTAGAATGCTTTCCCCCTGCATTCAGGAGCAAAGCAAGCATATCTGCTGTCACTGTTTTATAACATAGTGCTGGAAGTCCTAGCCAGGGCAATAAGGTTAGCGAAGGAAATAAAATAAATGGCACACAGTTTGAAAAGGAAGAAATAAAACTCTATTTGCAGATAATATGATTGTCTACATAGAAAATTCCTAAGATTCTTCTTAACAATTCCTAGAAAATAAGAGAGTTCAGCAAGTTTGCAGGATACAATATAAACATCCAAAAGTATTGTCTTTCTACATGCTGACAATGAACACATTGGACACCAAAAGTAAAAATATAATGACACACTTGCTCAAAAAAAGAGAAATACTTAAGTATGAACCTAAAACCATATTGATAGGACTTATGTGCTGAAAAATGTATACAGCAGTATGCTGTAAAAAACCAAAGATCTAAATAAACAGATAAACTGTGTTCATGGATTGGAAGACTCAACATAGTAGAGATTTTAAGTGTATTCAAATTTATAAATAGGTTACTGCAATTGTTATTAAAATGCCTAATTATTTTGTACATACAAAGAAGAGTATTGTGAAATTTACAACAAAAGGCAAAGGAGTTAGGATAGTTAACACAATTCTTTATAAAAAGAGTGAAAAGGGAGGAATCAATCTACCCAATTTTAAGAATTATATATCAGTTCAGTTTCAGTTCAGTTGCTCAGTCGTGTCCGAATCTTTGCGACCCCATGAATCGCAGCACGCCAGGCCTCCCTGTCCATAACCATCTCCCGGAGTTCACTCAGACTCATGTCCATCGAGTCTGTGATGCCATCCAGCCATCTCATCCTCAGTTGTCCCCTTCTCCTCCTGCCCCCAATCTCTCCCAGCATCAGAGTCTTTTCCAATGAGTCAACTCTTTGCATGAGGTGGCCAAAGTACTGGAGTTTCAGCTTCAGCATCATTCCTTCCAAAGCAATCCCAGGGATGATCTCCTTCAGAATGGACTGGGTGGATCTCCTTGCAGTCCAAGGGACTCTCAAGAGTCTTCGCCAACACCACAGTTCAAAAACATCAATTCTTTGGTGCACAGCCTTCTTCACAGTCCAACTCTCACATCCATACATGACCACTGGAAAAACCATAGCCTTGACTAGACGGACTTTAGTCGACAAAGTAATGTCTCTGCTTTTCAATATGCTCTCTAGGTTGGTCATAACTTTTCTTCCAAGGGGTAAGCGTCTTTTAATTTCATGGCTACAATCACCATCTGCAGTGATTTTGGAGCCCAAAAAAATAAAGTCTGACACTGTTTCTACTGTTTCCCCATCTATTTCCCATGAAGTGATGGGACCAGATGCCATGATCTTCATTTTCTGAATGTTGAGCTTTAAGCCAACTTTTTTGATCTCCTCTTTCATTTTCATCAAGAGGCTTTTTAGCTCCTTTTCACTTTCTAAGGGCGGTGTCATCTGCATATCTGAGGTTATTGATATCTCTCCCAGCAATCTTGATTCCAGCTTGTGTTTCTTCCAGTCCAGCGTTTCTCATGATGTACTCTGCATATAAGTTAAATAAGCAGGGTGACAATATACAGCCTTGATGTACTCCTTTTCCTATTTGGAACCAGTCTGTTCCATGTCCAGCTCTAACTGTTGCTTCCTGACCTGCATACAGATTTTTCAAGAGGCAGATTAGGTGGTCTGGTAGTCCCATCTCTTTCAGAATTTTCCACAGTTGATTGTGACCCACACAGTCAAAGGCTTTGGCATAGTCAATAAAGCAGAAATAGATGTTTTTCTGGAACTGTCTTGCTTTTTCCATCATCCAGCGGATGTTGGCAATTTGATCTCTGGTTCCTCTGCCTTTTCTAAATCCAGCTTGAACATCAGGGAGTTCACGGTTCACATATTGCTGAAGCCTGGCTTGGAGAATTTTGAGCATTACTCTACTAGCATGTGAGATAAGTGCAATTTTGCGGTAGTTTGAGCATTCTTTCGCATTGCCTTTCTTTGGGATTGGAATGAAAACTGACCTTTTCCAGTCCTGTGGCCACGGCTGAGTTTTCCAAATTTGCTGGCATATTGAGTGCAGCACTTTCACAGCATCATCTTTCAGGATTTGAAACAGCTCAATAGGAATTCCATCACCTCCACTAGTTTTGTTCATAGCGATGCTTTCTAAAGCCCACTTGACTTCACATTCCAAGATGTCTGGCTCTAGATTAGTGATCACATCTTCATGATTATATGGGTCATGAAGATCTTTTTTGTGCAGTTCTTCTGTGTATTCTTGCCACCTCTTCTTAACATCTTCTGCTTCTGTTAGATCCCTACCATTTCTGTCCTTTATTGAGCCCATCTTTGCATGAAATGCTCCCTTCTTCCCTATGTTCTCTAATTTTCTTGAAGAGATCTCTAGTCTTTCCCATTCTGTTGTTTTCCTCTATTTCTTTGCATTGATCGCTGAAGAAGGCTTTCTTATATCTGCTTGTTATTCTTTGGAACTCTGCATTCAGATGCTTATATCTTTCCTTTTCTCCTTTGCTTTTCACCTCTCTTCTTTTCAGAGCTATTTGTAAGGCCTCCCCAGACAGCCATTTAGCTTTTTTGCATTTCTTTTCCATGGGGATGGTCTTGATCCCTGTCTCCTGTACAATGTCATGAACCTCATGCCATAGTTCATCAGGCACTCTATCAGATCTAGGCCCTTAAATCTATTTCTCACTTCCACTGTATAATCATAAGGGATTTGATTTAGGTCATACCTGAATGGTCTAGCAGTTTTCCCTACTTTCTTCAATTTGAGTCTGAATTTGGTAATAAGGAGTTCATGATCTGAGCCACAGTCAGCTCCTGGTCTTGTTTTTGCTGACTGTATAGAGCTTCTCCATCTTTGGCTGCAAAAATATAATCAATCTGATTTCAGTGTTGACCATCTGGTGATGTCCATGTGTAGAGTCTTCTCGGGCCGGTGGCTGGGAGGAGCAACCTGAGGAGTGGCTACGCAGGCGCAGGAGGGCCTAGAGGAGCTATCCCATGTTGAAGGTCAGGAACTGTGGTGGTAAGGAGATACCCCTCGTCCAAGGTAAGGAGCAGCGGCTGTGCTTTGCTGGAGCAGCCGTGAAGAGATACCCCACACCCAAGGTAAGAGAAATCCAAGTAAGATGGTAGCTGTTGCAAGAGGGCATCAGAGGGCAGACACACTGAAACCATACTCACAGAAAACTAGTCAATCTAATCACACTAGGACCACAGCCTTGTCTAACTCAATGAAACCAGCCAGGCCTGCAGGGCAACCCAAGATGGTCAGGTCATGGTGGAGAGGTCTGACAGAATGTGATCCACTGGAGAAGGGAATGGCAAGCCACTTCAGTATTCTTGCCTTGAGAACCCCATGAACAGTATGAAAGGCAAAATGATAGGATACCAAAAGAGGAACTCCCCAGGTCAGTAGGTGCCCAATATGCTACTGGAGATCAGTGGAGAAATAACTCCAGAAAGAATGAAGGGATGGAGCCAAAGCAAAAACAATACCCAGTTGTGGATGTGACTGGTGATAGAAGCAAGATCCGATACTATAAAGAGCAATATTGCATAGGAACCTGGAATGTCAGGTCCATGAATCAAGGCAAATTGGAAGTGGTCAAACAAGAGATGGCAAGGGTGAATGTTGACATTCTAGGAATCAGTGAACTAAAATGGACTGGAATGGGTGAATTCAACTCAGATGACCATTATATCTACTACTGTGGGCAGGAATCCCTCAGAAGAAATGGAGTAGCCGTCATGGTCAACAAAAGAGTCCAAAATGCAGTACTTGGATGCAATCTCAGAAACAACAGAATGATCTCTGTTCATCTCCAAGGCAAACCATTCAATATCACAGTTATCCATGTCTATGCCCCAACCAGTAACGCTGGTGAAGCTGAAGTTGAACAGTTTTATGAAGACCTACAAGACCTTTTAGAACTAACACCCCAAAAAGATGTCCTTTTCATTATAGGGGACTAGAAAGCAAAAGTAGGAAGTCAAGAAACACCTGGAGTAACAGGCAAATTTGGCCTTGGAATGCAGAATGAAGCAAGGCAAAGACTAATAGAGTTTTGCCAAGAAAATGCCCTGGTCATAGCAAACACCCTCTTCCAACAACACAAGAGAAGACTCTACACATGGACATCACCAGATGGTCAACACCGAAATCAGATTGATTATCTTCTTTGCAGCCAAAGATGGAAAAAGAATTATATATAGATAAATTATATATATATAATATATAATAATATAATATAATTATAATTATAATATATAATATAATATTATTATATATTATAATATATAATATAATAATATAATAATATATAATAATATAATATAGCTAACGCATTCAAGACTATGTGGCATTGGTGATCATACACGTAGATCAATGGAATACAATAAGGAAGCCATAATTAGATCCACATAAGTATGCTTAACTGAATTTTTAAAAATACAAAAGCAATTTAATGGAGGAAGGATAGCCTTTTCAACAAAATATGCTGGAGCAATTGAACAATCATAGGCAAAAATATAACCTTGACCAAGACCTATTATCTAAAATAAAAATTATTTCAAAATAATTATTGACTTAAATGTAAACATAAAATTATAAAACTTTTGAAAAAATTATAGGTGAAAAATATTTAGGATCTAATAGCATGATCCTTAGAAGAAAAATTGAGTTAATTGTGTTTAATCAAAATTAAAAACTTTGCTCTGCAAAAGATGCTTTTAAGACAATGAGAAAACAAGCTACAGAATTGGAGAAAATATTTGTGAGTCATATATCTTACCAAACTATACTAGCTAGAACATGTAAAGAGCTCTGAAAGTTTAACAATAAAATTTCAAACAATACAATTAGAAAATAGGCAAAAGACTTAATTATACATTTCACTGAAGAGGATATATAGGGGGCAAATAAGTTCATTCAGTAAGTTCAACATAACTGGTCATTAAGGAAATGAAAATTAAAAATGTAAGATATCACCACATATCTACCAGAATGATTAAAGTTAAAAAATAGTCATAAAACTAAATGCTCATAAAGATGAGAAGAAATTGGATCACTCATATGTTGCTGGCAAGAATGAAAAATTGTTCAGGCACTTTATAAAAACGTTTCTCAGTATAAGGAATTTAAGCATGCAAACATCATACAACCCAGTAATTGCACTTCAGAGCATTTATCCCTGAGAAATAAAAGCTCATAGTCACACAGTAACCTCTATACAAATATCCAAAGCATTTTTATTCATAATAACCAAATACTGGCAACAATCAAGATGGGCTTCAGGGGATGAATGACTAAATAGTCTTAGGTATGTGGAATACTACTCAGAAATTACAAAGGAATGAACCGTTGACACACAGAACAACTTGGGTGAATCTCCAGAGAGTTACACAGTGAAAAATGCCAATCTTCGGAAGTTATATACTGAATGATCTCATATACATAACCTTCTTGAAATGACAAAATTATACAAATAGAAATAGACTAGTGGTTGCCACAGTTTAAGAATGAGGGAGGCACGGAGACTATAGAGAGAAACTTGAGTTGTTTGGGCAGTGACAGAAATGTGCTGGCTCTATCAGTGTCAATATCCTGATTGTGGTATTGTACTACGGTTTTGCAAGATGATACCACTGGGGAAAACAGAGCAAAGGAAACACAGAATCTGTGTATTATTACTTACAACTCCATATGTATCTTTAATTCTCTTCAACAACAGCAACAAAAAGTTTAGTTGAAGTATAGTAACAAGCTCAACTTTCTCATAAATATTTTATAAAATATAATCCAGAAATGTAAACATTCATTTTTAATAATCCCTTAATATTTGAGATTTGTTCTTATCACAGGTATTTAACATGAGGAGAAGTATGATTAACTGTTTTCTATAAGCCCAAACTGAATATCCACCAGGCTTATGCCAATTTACCAGGATATATGTTTCAAAGAAATGAAGATTTTTAGGATAGAGGGAATTGCACACACACACAAAAAAATAATTTTTTAAAACCACTGTTTTCCAACCTCCAGTAAGTATAGTACATTTTCCTGCTGACTTGTCATATGAGACCAGAAAGCTATATTTTTGTTCAATCTCATGAAATTAGAAAAAAAAAACATGCAAATTAAGTGTGAAACATAAATTATTCTGAAAACAAACAAGAAAAGCAATATTAAAAGAACAGGGTCATCAAGGGAAATTCAAATCCAGGACACAACTGTGTAAAACCTCAGAAAGTGAAAAGCAGCAACATTCATGTAAGGAGGGAAAGGACTGCATTAAAAGAGAATACTCGATGAAAAAGAGACTCAGTATATTTTTATTTAGAGGAGACCATTTCAAGCTATTTTAATTAACTGTTTAAACATATCTTTAAGGAGCAACTTTCATTTACATTACAGATGACACAATGACATTTTTCTTTATTTTGCATGTCTTTATAACTACAGGATGTATAAAATGAATATGCTGTTACCTAATGTAGTCAACGTAGAGATTACTCATTCATTCATTCACTAATTCAACAACATGTTATTGTTTCCCTGCTATATGAGAGACATTAATTCAAAATTAAGGAGGTGTAATCCTCAATTTTCGTGTACTTGAAATCCTGCCTGGGATACTAGATATCAAATATAAACAATTATCACAGGGAAATGTATCAAGAGAGATATACCTAAAGCTCAAGCAAAGCACAAAGAGGCCCCTAGTCATGGAATGCACATGGAAATTAAGTTTTGGAGACTATAACAGTTAAGCTACTGGGAAAAAAAAGATGATGATGGCTACAGTGGTGATGGATGGTGGGAAGTTATTGGCATTGCAAGCAGAAGAAACCATATGAAACATTTGTGGTTGTTCAGTCGCTCAGTCATGCCCCCATTCTTTTGTGACCCAATAGCCTATAGCCTGCCAGCCTCCTCTGTCCCTGGGATTTCCCAGGCCAGGGAAAAATACTCGAATAAGTTGTCATTTCCTTCTCCAGAGGATCTTCCCAACCTTGGGATTCAACTAAAAATGTCTCCTGCATCGGCAGATAGGTTCTTTACCACTGGGCCACCAGGGAAGCCCCATATAAGACATGCTGCTGCTGCTGCTAAGTCGCTTCAGTCATGTCCGACTCTGTGCAACCCCATAGACAGCAGCCCATCAGGCTGCTCTGTCCATGGGATTTTCCCGGCAAGAGTACTGGAGTGGGGTGTCTGCAAAAGCTTGAAACATTCAACAATTTAAATGATTTAGGTTGGGCAAGAGGGTATATTTTGGTGGCCAGAAGGAGGTGCTGGAGGTGAAATGGGCATAAAGCACAAAGAGTCTGTGTGATAAACTATACTGCAATATAATATAAACAAACTAATGTTTATATTATAAAGCATAAGAATGAATTGAAGGATATAAAATGGAGAGGACTGATATGAACTCGTAGGCATTTCAGAAAGATATCCCCATTCTCAAGCAGAATGGCAATGGTGTTAGAATATCACAGAGTTGGTAAGAAAGGCAGGGGAGAGTCTATTTTAGTACTGTTCTCCTGTATCTAATATTTGTGGTTAATATGAAATTATTAATTATGAAATTGTGCGAGTCATTCTCATATCCATTTTGTGTCTTTCTCCTCCTCTGCTCTATGAAAATGTCACTGATCTCTGCAAAATATTACCTTTCCCAGCCTCCTCTGTCCACTGGGCTTCCAGTGAAGCTTGGCCAATTAAAGTTATTGGTGGAGACTGGAGGACAAGAAGTAAAGAGAAGTCAGTCTCCAAACATTTCACTTTACTATAGTTTAGGACCCAGTGTATTTTTCTTTTTTGTTTTAAACTATGCCCCAAGAATAGTTGAGCAGTATGATAAGATACCTCTAAGTTCAGTTCAGTTCAGTCATGTCTGACTCTTTGAGACCCCACGAACCACAGCACGCCAGCCTCCTTGTCTATCACCACTGCCAGAGCCTACCCAAACCCATGTCCATTGAGTTGGTGATGCCATCCAGCCATCTCATCCTCTGTCATCCCCTTCTCCTGCCCTCAATCTTTCCCAGCATCAGGGTCTTTTCAAATGAGTCAGCTCTTCACATCAGCTGGAGTTTCAGCTTCAACATCAGTCCTTCCAATGAACACCCAGGACTGATCTCCTTTAGGATGGACTGGTTGGATTTCCTTGCAGTCCAAGGGACTCTCAAGAGTCTTCTCCAACACCACAGTTCAAAAGCATCAATTCTTCAGCGCTCAGCCTTCTTCACAGTCCAACTCTCACATGACTACTGGAAAAACCATAGCCTTGACTAGATGGACCTTTGTGGACAATGTAATGTTTCTGCTTTTGAATATACTGTCTAGGTTGGTCATAACTTTCCTTCCAAGGAGTAAGCATCTTTTCATTTCATGGCTGCAGTCACCATCTGCAGTGATTTTAGAGCCCCCTCAAAATAAAGTCAGCCGCTGTTTCCACTGTTTCCCCATCTATTTCCCATGAAGTGATGGGACCAGATGCTATGATCTTAGTTTTCTGAATGTTGAGCTTTAACTCAATTTTTTCACTCTCCTCTTTCACTTTAATCAAGAGGCTCTTTATTGTTCTTCATTTTCTGCCATAAGGTTGGTGTCATCTGCATTCTGAGGTTATTGATATTTCTCCCGGCAATCTTGATTCCAGCTTGTGCTTTCTCCAGTCCAGCGTTTCTCATGATGTACTCTGCACATAAATTAAATAAGCAGGGTGACAATATACAGCCTTGACACATTCCTTTTCCTATTTAGAACTAGCCTATTATCCCATGTCCAGTTCTAACTGTTGCTTCCTGACCTGCATAGGTTTCTCAAAAGGCAGGTCATGTGGTCTGGTATTCCCATCTCCTTCAGAATTTAGTTGGTGATGCCTCTGTTGTCAGAGGATGAGATGGTTGGATGGCATCACTGACTCAATAGAAATGAGTTTGGGCAAAGTCCGGGAGCTGGTGATGGACAGGTAGACCTGGCATGCTACAGTTCATAGGGTCGCAAAGAGTCAGACACGACTGACTGAACTGAACTGAACCTTCCTGATGCAAGTGAGCATAATCCAAAGCAAATATTCAATAGATGGATGACTTTTTTGATATTAAAATTTAAGGAGGAATTTCTTGCTATTAAATCCCCACACTCTCAACTCCAGAAAACCCTTACTCATGGGAATTCTGTGTTTTCCAGTTTATATATATTGGTAATACTCTTCTAAGTATTTTTTTTTACTTTCTTTTTTTACATTTTTTAAAATTTTTATTTATTTATTATTTTTTTAGTTTTTTATTTTTTAAATTTTAAAATCTTTAATTCTTACATGTGTTCCCAAACATGAACCCCCCTCCCACCTCCCTCCCCATAGGATCTAGAAATTTGTGACTAGGCTCTGATCCCAAAGCTTTTATGCTGCTCCCAGTCCACATCATTAGTTCTAGAACCCTTGTTAGTTACTAGGTTCCCTGGCTGCCTACATCTTTCCTATCAGATACACACTGATACAGGAAATATAGAGCCCATAATAGGCATACAGAGAGAAATACGAGGACACTAGGAATCTTATGATGGTCAATGAGGCAATGGAGACAAAACTTTGAGATGCTTTCAACTCTAGCCCTGAGAATAAACTAAATCATGGCTTGAGCTAATTAAAACAAAGCCTATGAAACCCCCCCCCCCTTTTTTTTGATCAGCTGATAGTCTCACTCCGTACCTGAGCCCTAAGAATATTTTATTACTCAAGAGGCAGGTCAGGTGGCTGGTATTCACATCTCTTTCAGAATTTTCCACAGTTCGTTGTGATCCACACAGTCAGACGCTTTGGCATAGTCAATAAGGCAGAAATAGATGTTTTTCAGGAACTCTCTTGCTTTTTTGATGATCCAACAGATGTTGGCAATTTGTTCTCTGGTTCCTCTGCCTTTTCTAAATCCAGCTTGCATATCTGGAAGTTCATGGTTCACATACTGTTGAAGCCTGGCTTGGAGAATTTTGAGCATTACTATACTAGCATGTGAGATGAGTGCAATTGTGTAGTAGTTTGAGCATTCCTTGGCATTGCCTTTCTTTGGGATTGGAATGAAAACTGACCTTTTCCAGTCCTGTGGCCACGGCTGAGTTTTCCAAATTTGCTGACATATTGAGTGCAGCACTTTCACAGTATCATCTTTCAGGATTTGAAATAGCTCAACCAGAATCCCATCACCTCCACTAGCTTTGTTCATAGTGATGCTTTCTAAGGCCCACTTGACTTCACATTCCAGGATGTCTGGCTCTAGATGAGTGAGCATACCATCATGATTATCTGGATCATGAAGATCTTTTTTGTGCAGTTCTTCTGTGTATTCTTGCCACCTCTTCTTAATATCTTCTGTTTCTGTTAGGTCCATACCATTTCTGTCACAAAGAGTCTGACACGACTGAGTGACTGAACTGAACTGAACATGAGCAATAGGGAAAAACAATCTATTACAACATGCTTCACTTCTTTTTAATGCTGGGAGGCTCATCGTGCTTGGCACACTGAATAAATGTACAATAAATTTGTTTAATTTGAATAAAGCATAAGTTTTAAGACGTAGCTGGAAATACAGCATTCTTTTAGTTATCCTTAAATCCAAATCATTTCACACATGTACACTGAGTTCAAAATTATTTATATTATTTTCTGTTTTTTTTTCATGGGTTGATACAAGAAGTCAAATTTTATAGGTACCTCAAGTGAGTCCAATAAAAGTTTTGCCCTTGAAATGGTGAAGACCTAAAGTGTAAACCTCCCACAAGGTGCAATCATATATTGATATCTTCATTCCCTTCTCAAGGTATGAAATTAAGCCTTCTTTTATTTTAGTGATGAAAATGTTAGATCTAAGGTTAGGAAGGGTAAACTTGAATTTTCTTAATAATAAAAAATTCAAAGTACCATTGGCAAAACTTCAATATCCTTCCCCCAATAATGAAGCACAATAGATAGAATATTCCAGTGGGCAGATGTTAACTTAAAGTGCGCATTGTTTGGAAAAGAAGTTAATTAACAACTTATTAATTGGATAGAAAATCTGAAACTGTTGTACTTCTAGCAAATACATAATTTTCTTCAAGTATTATTAAAGCGTTTTTGTTGTACCTATTAAAGATTCTTGTCTCTAAGTTAATTTCATTATGCTAATAAGCTATCATCGTTACAGAACCTAAGCTTTGATCCATGTTAATTGTCGTGATCTTCAAAGACAAAGTCACCACTTACTTTGAATGAATTTTACATCTTTTTAAAGAATCACACGGAAATTAGGGGAAGTAATTAATTTTTTATTATGTGTCTCAATATTTTTAAGGGAGGAAGTCAATGGTATTGGCTAGAATTCATTTTAACATTTAACTAGGGAAAACAGCATGAGGCAAAAAAAAAAACCGTTCAGATGCAAAAGATTAAAGAAAATTTGAAACTGGGACCTAATTTGTCTTGATAAACTTTGGTATTTAATATGCTTCTTTTGTTCTCAGTGTGAAACTGCAGGGTTTTGATTTGTAAAAACTTTTTGAAGAATTAATTCTTTCTAATTTTTATTCATTCCTTTGCCTTTCTTTTACAGTAAGACAGACAAGTTGACCTTCAAAACATTATACTTTTAAATATCTATGAACTTACAAGGTTAAATCTATTAGTGATCTGATATTAGCTATTGTACACTAACAGAGTATGTTTCTTCTGAAGCAGATTAGACCTAGCTGTTCCTATATAATAACTAGTTATTTGAACCTTAAGGGGTATAAGCAAATAATGTTATTAAATTATTTGCCTTTCTCTTTGTAACAAGAAAAGGTCAAGTAGAGAAATATTAATGCCTTCAGTTTAGAAAATATTTTTTTGTATGAAGATAAAATACCCTTTAAGAACATATCTGAAGTGGAAAATTACTGGTTTTGCCTTTGTTATAACTAGAGTGATGGGCAGGTTAGAGACATTCTTTAAATCCCTGTCAAACTAGATACAAAAAAGGATTAAAGAAAAACAGGAAGGTAAAGCATAATAGAGCACATTTTTTTGTGTGTTAAACATTCGGAGAGAAGGAATTACCTGCCATAATTTAGTTTTATAATCATTTATACTCTATCAAGCCACCTGACATTCTTTTTGGAAAGATATGGGGTATGAAAGAAATATTATACATACACATAAAAAATACAGAATTCATTAGCTGATGTAAATAGGTACTTCACTGTAAATGGATATGTCAAATAATTTTTTAGAGAAAAATCTAGTGGCTCTAATATAATAGTTAACAAAGAGAACCATCTCGATGCAACAAACAAGCTAATGGTGAAATTCTGTCTTGCTGTGAAGTATTTCTGACATCCATTGCAGATGGATGAACTCATCATAATGATTTCTTGATATGGAAACCAGTAGTCCTTAATTCTTTCTGTTCAAGAAAGCCACCTAGTGATGGCAAGAATGACAATTCCATCATGATGCCCAGAGTTCATGTTCTTAAGTATTGTCAGGGGATTAATATACATATGATTCATAGACCACAGACCTTAAATCACTGATAAGATTTATAAGTAACTCTGTTTTATCTGACTTTAAACTTTATCAGACTTTGAAATACATTTCAATTTGTAAAATTATTTACTAGCCAAGGTGCTACTAATCTGTCTAGAAAATAGGCATATAAGTATTACTCATCAACACTGAGAACCTATATACCTTTTATGGTATATTGCCATTTTATAATATTTTCTTTGCGTGTTATAATAATGGCAGTTATGGATGTTTGTAATATGGAGAAATTGGATTTTCCTCTTTTATGTTGTAACCCAGTATATGATCCAGTTTGTTTTTTCATTTTATTTACTAAACATGGCTAGTTTTTTAAGTAAATCATAACTACAGACACAGAACAGGCATTGTCTATCCTTGAGATTGTTCTAAAAACTGTGCCAAAGTTTCTGAAGATATGTACATGAGTTTTTGTGATACTTTAAGTTCTATACTGGTACATGAACATGAGTTCCATGTGCCTTACAATTTTAATAGATAAAACCACATATTTGCCTGTGTACAAAGGTATAATTTCTCACAGACCTGTTGGGATGTGGTGGTGGTTCTACATTATATTTTGAGATTGAATTTTCACATAATTTAGGGTGGAAAGACTTACAAAGAAAACTCATTTACACTTAAAAATATGTAACTCCTAAAACCCTACTAAAGAACTCTATTATTCTTTAACATCTCCCTCAAACAGGTTAAATCACACTTCAGATGCATTCTAGAAGTAAAAATAGTGTATGAAATCATTCACGTTAAAGATGTTAACTTTGTTATACAAAAGGATTTGCAAAGGCCAGAGTAAATGTGGCTTTTTTGATGGTGCCTCAGCAGTAAAGAATCTGCCTGCAGTGTAGGAGATCAGGAGACACAGGTTTGATCTCTGGTCAGGAAGATCCTCTAGAGGAAGGGATGGCAACTCACTCCAGTATTTTTGTCTGAAAAATCTCATGGACAGAGAAGCCTGGTGGCCTACAGTCCTTTGCCTTGCAAAGAGTTGGGCACGACTGAGCATGGCATGACAGGTGTGCCAAAGACCTCAAAGCCTATCCCTTGTAGGACCATGTTAAAGTAGGACTGAGGAGTGGAAAGCTCAATGACTCATACCCAGGTCTATCAGTTTCTTTCCATCTTCTTAGAGGGAACTGATGGAGGGAGAAGTAAAATTTTAGGAAGATTTTCCACCTTTGTGACTAAGGAAAGAGTGAGATATGCACTGTTTTATTCCCACATATCTTATTAATAGCATGGACATTCATAGCTTCACATAGGTCTTGCTGTCCCAACCAAAGCCATCTGACAGTAACCCAAGAGGTCACTGTTGCATATAATGGCTAAGAGCAAAATACACTATGAAATATGGCATATCAGAGGAGAAATAAAAGAAACATCAAACCCTCTGGATATGGTGCTGCTAAATTAAATATTTTAGATCAGGTTTCCAATTGATAAAAATTATGAATCAGTATTTTTAAAGTTAGGAGGTGAGAAGCTTAGGAAACTGAAACTGCTGAATCATTTGGTCAAAGATGGAATTTGTTGCATAAAAAACTTTGTTGTAAGATTTTTTTAAAAACTGTCAAAACTGTACTTCAATGGTTTCAAAGGTATTTGTGATCAAAGGTGTAACAAATTCTATAATTAAGGACCATAACCCAGACTTTGTCAAATGCTGTAAGCATTGAAGAGCGAACCTCTAAATGACATCTGATTTATTTCTAAATATCCCATGGCTTTCCATACAAAGGAATATAATATGTGCTGAAAGAAACAGTCATTTTTCCAGCTTTTACTTGAATTAGGAGATCCTTAACATTATTTATTATATTTTATAATACAGATTGCAAACTGATACCAACCATATGTTTGGCTCATATAATATATAAAATATTTTAAAGTTATTTTCTAACATTTAAAAGTTGTGTGATTGAATATAATATCTGGATATCTAGATTTAATTGGAAAACATTCACCACCTGAAAATATTGAGTATTTCCTCTTACATAGCAAAGGTAGGCGAGGAAAGAGTCTCAAGACCTAAAGACACTTGAGTTTTCCACAAACTGATAAAAAGGCCTACTAGAAATAAATATTAATCTTGTATTCGCTGTTGGGGACCCTCTATCTGAAATCACTGGAATACTTTAAAATTCAAAAAGATACGAAGGGCAATATTGTAACAAGTGAAAAGAAAGTAAAAGAATGAGAAGAGAATAAACTGTTAATTAAGAGACACAGTCAGATAGGTTCATATTCCAATTACATTTTTTTTTAGAACTTCAGAAAACCTTGGGTGCGTCTTTGAGTATATGGCAAAACTTAGGTTAAGGGAAATGAAACCTTAAATTTTGATGCAAATAATTTTAGTTCCTGTATATAATAGGTAACATTCTAACTGAAAATTGTTAAAGTACTTCTGACTGAAGATTGTTGTAAGATGTTTGGGGTTAACTGTGTTAGATGCTTTCCTCTTCTAAAGACCTTTGCTTTTAACTAAATGCTTGCTTATCTTTCTAATTTAACATAGTCCCACAATCTTCTTTGTAGTAATTTTGGGCTATCTGATAACATATAATGGAAAACATGTTTATGTCTTCCACCCGTTCTTGTTGCATATTTCAAATGCTTAGAACAACAATTTTCAGAAGCTTTCATTAAGGTTAATTTAAAAACTACATTAAATACAAACAGATTTTCTCACAAACAAAATGCAATGTGTACTTAACAGACTTCTGTATGTTATATTTGATAAACTACCTCATATAAATGCAAATTTTGACTTTCTGCCAGAACCAGGTGGTATGGAAAATATTTCTATTAAACAAATAATGCTGGAAGAGAAAACTTCAAGCACTGGTATGTTGCATAGGAATAGAGGATGTTTTCATTCAGGTTTGATGTATATTTTCAGATTGACCTTTTTGTATACAAAATGAAAGGAATATATTGAAGAATAATATGTGGTGAGCGGTTGTCTCTGGTGTGAAAGAAATTTCAGGAAAATATACTTTGGGAGGGATTTTACATATTCAGAGAAATAGGCTAAAATAATTTCTTCTGTTTTTTGTGGTTATTCACTAGCATCATCTCATCTCCTCTGTTGTTATCAGAATAGCTTTCATCTCAATCACTAAGACTGAACAAGGAGAGCTAAATAAAGCAGGATGAGCCCAAATGTTGCCTCACATTGAAAAGCTTTTTTTGAACTCTCAGCCAGACAAAATACAATCAGCACATAAAAGAAAATAGAAGACCTCCCCCAAACTGATAACTTTAAGTCTCACCATGAGAAAAATATTAGGGAAAAAACACAATTAAGAGACTTCCTACAAATTATCTAATTAGTATTCCTCAAGATTTTTCAAGGTCATCCAAAATAAGGAAAGTTTGTGATATTCACAGACCAAAGGAGACTAGGAAGATGTGAGGATTGTATGTAATGTAGTATTTTTTGTAGGACCTTGAAACAGAATGACATGGAAAACCTAGTAAAATCCAAATAAAGTGTAGATTTTAGTTAACAGTAATGTACCAATTTTGGCTCATTAATTCTGATGAGTGTACTGCAGAAATGTAAGATATTAACACTACGAGAAACTGAGTATTAGGCACATGGGAATTCTCTGCACAACCTTTGGAATTTTTTGCTAAATCTAAAACTATTCCCTTAAATTTTTTTATATTAAAAAAACAACAAATACAAGATAGCAGAGGACATACTATGTGGCCCAATGGTCCATTTCGATCCTTACAGGATGCTTCTTGTTCACTCAATTCAGAAAGACCTCAGAATTTCTGTATCAGAGGTAATGATGAATGTACACAAACTGTATACACTTTCTTGATTAGTTACACACTCAGTGTCTACCAGAGAGCTAAGTGTGCCATCTGAGAGAAGGTTGTTGCCACATGAAGTACAACAGGAAAATCCATGACCTTGATCCCACTAGTACTGGATTGTCCATGATCTTGACCCCACTGGTAAGTTCTAAATCAAAATGGTCATGGGTTGTGTTTGTGAAGTGTTGCTATAAAATTGATCTGAAGACCCTAGATAAATGTTTGATTCAGGACAAAGTAGTAATATTTAAGAATGTTGCAGATCATTTAAACACGGTATTATTGATAATATGCAAAACTGAGAGCAACATAATGATACTTTTGGGGTTTTCTATAATATTTTAAGTATCTAAAAATAAAACACTAAAATGTAACATATATATATATATACATATATGCACAAAATGATGAAGGAGGAGGAAAAGGAGGGGAAGAGGAAAAAGAAAGCTTTTTTGGAGTTCTCTATTTAAGCACTGAGCTTCGAGTATTACTCTGTACTATTTGGTATATACAAGTTTATATATACACCTACCTATTTGGTATTACTGTCCCTATTTCATAGATAGGCAATAACATTCAGAAAGAACAAGTAACTTACATTCACAACTTGTAAATAATACCGTAACTTTCCTTTCATCAATCACTCATAACAACACCTATGACCAAACTTTCTCATTATCAAGTCCCTAGGTTTTAATCTTCTTGGTATTTGTTCCTGTCCCTCCCTTTAAACTAGGGAAAGGTTACCTACTGCGGTATTCTGGCCTGGAGAATCCCATGGACTGTAGAGTCCATGGGGTGACAAAGAGTGGGACACGACTGAGCAGCTTTCACTTTCACTTCACTTTCACTCCCTGTAAACTAAGGACTCACTGCCATGGTCTCAGAGATCTTATGTGATAAACCCAGGGTTCTAACTCAAGTCCAGACAACTCTGTCTTAATCAGTTGAACTAGTGTATTAATATGCCTATGATTGAGTGTATTTGCCTTTGAAATATTACTAAATTAGCACATTTAATTCCTGGAAATGTTAAAGGAATTCCTGACTAAAGTGTTGATTACCAAAATTTTTTTTATGAATATAGAATTAAATATTCTTATTGGTGAAATATTAACTTCAAAATGTATATGTTACTATATATATTAACTTCGTGATGTAAAATTTTATAAGAATTATAAAAGTGAGTAGAGAACAGAGGAAAAAAAGTGAGGATGACACATTGATACACTTTGATAGGTCTTAATGAATTAAGTTACCAGGAAGGGAACAATAGATTTTGTTGATGTTATCATTCTTATCTGTTTGTCTAATATAAGACTTTTAGATTTTCATTCCTCTAGAAATACCTAATGTTGTCATACAAAAATGTGTTCCTTCTACTAGAGAAGATAGACTAGGCTAGTTAAGACTCTGAAGATTTCATTAGACCTCTGGTATAATCTGTTATTTCTGCTAAACTGAGATTAACATTACTGATTCATAAAATAACTTCAAAGTTGCCTTTAATGACAACATCTGACTGAGTGTACACATCATATGGGACAATCAGTTTGAATAAAATAATTCCCATCAGTATCATAACATGTTTAATTTTATTTTAAAATCAAAATGGAGCCAAGGTTTAGAGTTCATGAATTTTCAAAAAGAGTTGTTTTCTCTCCTATCAAAACGTAAACAGTTTCCTAAGAAATCCTTGTCCTCAGAGAACTAATAGGTATACATATAGGTAATCAGCATAACCATTATTCTAAGAGGAAGTTAAATTTCAAAATTAGAAATATTTTTATTAATTATTCATATTAAACATTTTTCTGAATCCTTGAGAGAATTTGAAAGTCAGAAAAGGGTTTTGATTATATGGCACATGAATTTAGTGGTGGCTTAATAAAATCATGTGTACTCTAGCATGTTTAATGTAAGGAAGACTGACAAATGGCATCGATTTTATTACAAAATCAATATTTGCCTTGCTAAGTTGGGTAAATTCATTTCTGTAAATTTTATTTAATATCAAAAGAATGAAATTCAAAGAATATGCAAACCAAGAGGCTTCCAAAATTAAATATGAAGTGAAACATTATCAAAAGCTGTATTAAGCTGGTCCTGATTAGTTATTATTTAAAGCAGATAGTCATATTCAGCTTTTAAAAGGTAAAGTTCTCATATATTTTAATGTGAGTGACTTCAAATTTAATACTATTATTATTTCTTTATATTTTTCCAGGGAAAATTTCAGATTTTGAGCCAAGTATAGAATTATATGGTTGGAGGTTAAATAATGCAGACCTACAGAGTGTTTTATATTACGTCTACAAGACAGAGCATTAGGTTTCACAGAGAAACTCACAGAGATGCCACATTGTTGAAATTTCTGATCTGGTTGCAATACTTAAGTTTGAGTGAAAAACCCAAGAGCCAAATTCACAAAAGAATTACATTTGCTTCTTGCATGCGTGATGCCCCCAAAATGCTAGAATATGCACTTTTAAACTGGCAAAATAAATTCTCTCTTTCCTACTTACTAAACTTTAAACTTACAAATGTTTCTTATCTAACTTTAAGTATACTCCTTAGGGTATCTGCTGGCCTTAAAAAACTGCAGGGCAGCTAAGAAAGGTGTTCCCTGCTCAGCCATCTTATTTATCTATCTTCTCATCTCCAGCTCAGTCCAAAACACAGGCACATGAAGAATCCTACTGGGGCATCTATAAAATATGTAACATCACTTAAAAAGTAGTTTATGTCATTACTTTTTCATGACATTGTATTTATTTCCGAAAGAGAATTCAACAATATTACCAACCGGACTCAATTTCTCTTTACTATTAAATATCAAGTTGTATCCATTTAAAGTTTTCTCCTAATCATCATTTTCAGGAAGTGTATATGTACATATTATATACAATATTATACATATTCAATAGATATCCAAATTCCTTCAAATTCTGGAATTTTTCCTTGATATTGTACCTTTTTAATGTCAGAAATCTATTTGTAATTCATAATACAAGTTTTTAATCAGCTATAAGAAAAACAATTTTTCTTGCTAATCAAAAATAAATGGAAAGTACATTTAGAATTGATACAAAGATGGCATTTGTCTATGTGGATGAACACTCCTAAAGTTTTTCTTTCTGATTCTTCTGAAAGCTACTAATACAAGTACTACAATGATTTTTCCTTCATCAATTGTTCATAACAGATCCTTGTCAGCCTTTCTCTCCTATCAATTCTCCTTGGTCTTCATCCTCTTCTATTGTTTTCTGGTTCTTTCTTTAGACTGGGTTCTCATCTTCATAGTCTCATATTCAGATTTTTAGTTGTATGTGTTCTAAGGGAGTTCTTTAGACTATATCCAGTGCTGAACTACACCTTTGCCTGGATAAAGGACTATTCCATTATTAAAATACCTGTGAAGCAAGGTTGACCCATAAGTATACCAGTGGTGAAATTACCAGTACCTAAGGTGGCCACACATCTAGACTTGCTGAGGCAATTCTGTTTATGTTATTACCAGTACCCACTTGTACTCTTAAAAGTCCTTATTTGATTACTATATCAATAGCTAATTTATTAAGATAAGTTGAATGGGAATAAACTCATGAGTCTTCAGGTACAGTTTTTTAGGTAGAAACACTCTTTAAGTTATGTGCAATGAATGTCTCTGTACTCCTAATAAGAATAAATGAATAAAACCCAAACTGTAGTGTAAATGGTGTTCTATTCTGATTCCAGAACAGCAAGTACATAGAGATTTTTCAGTCTAAAAGCTTTAGTAATCATGTGCTAATAATTAGCATTTATAAGTTTAAATATGCCAAATGGGTCTAGATAACAAGACTGTGATAAACAACTAATAATAAAAACACCTAAATTTTATTGTTAATTATAAGTTCTGAGATGCCTCCAATAGCAGTCTGAATTAAAAAAAGAAAATATCACATATTAAGGGACAATGATGTGTCAATTTTCGTGATATACATTATAATTAGGCAAGAGGATTATAAATATAGATATGTTAACACAGGGTGGGCAGAGGGCTTCATGTAAGCCCATGGTAATGAGATGATCTCGGGATAAATGAAGAATCATGGCAGAAGAGAAATAAGGCAGGTAGTGACAGGGTATGATGATTTCCCTTTCTATGCATACAGTGGAGAAACTCAGTCACTGCTGCTGTGGAAAGCTCATGCTGTCTTACCAGGTGGGAAGGGAAATGGGTCCAATAAGGGATTGGCACTGGCAGAGAAGTCAGATAACTGTCTCTGAAACATCTGAGACAGAATTTCTGACCAATCTAGTACTGAGAAACGTAAAGGCTGAACTTAGCCAATAATGTATGCCAGGTTAGCTTATGCACCATTGAGAACAGACTGAAAGAGGCTGGGGATGAGAAAGATTTTGCCTACTGAGGACAGCCAGAAATTCCTGGGATAAAAGGACAGTGTACTTATTTAATGCTCATGTGCATTTTCTATGTTATGTGTTTCATTTCTTGGTAATTTCTGTGACAAAAGTTATTGTTCCCTGGTGGCTCAGAGTGGAAAGAATCTGCCTGCAATGCAGCAGACTGTAGTTCGATCCCTGGGTCAGGAAGATCCTCTGGGGAAGGGGATGGCTACCCACTCCGGTATTCTTGTCTGGGAAATCCTATGGACGGAAGGGTCTGGCAGGCCACAGTCCATGGGGGTCACAAAGAGTCAGACATAAAACAGTGACTAACACTTTCACTTTTTCTTCAGGAAGAGGAAATGAGAAATATGTTATTCAGCAGTGTCCTATAACACTGGTTCCCAAACTTTCGGGCACTGGGGACTAGTTTAGTGAAAGACAATTTTTCCACTGACCAGAGCTGGGGTGGGACTGCACACAGCAATGCAAGTGATGGGGAGTGGCAGATAAAATTCTGAGTCCACCTCTCACCTCCTTCTATGCTGCCCAGTTCCTACCGGACCTTGGCTCCTGGGGGTTAGGGACCTCTGTTATATAAAACTTTCATGAACAATTGCATGAATGTAAAAATGAATATACTTCATAAATGATATATATTCTATCCTCAAAACAACTTCCAAAATAGATATTGCACTCACATGAGAGATGAGACTGAGTATAAACATACTGAACAGCTTATCCAAGGTTACACAAACAGTTAATGGCAGAACTATTCTAACTTGAGATAATTTAAGTATATTAGACCATAGAGCAGTGGTTTTTGATTAAATGCTTGCAGCTATCACATGGTTTTTATTTTTGTTTATACTGTGAAGCAGGTGGTGTGAGATAGGCTTTGGATGTAATGATGACCAGTGTGTAGGTCCCCACACATTTTGAATACCAAGGGTGTAGGGTAGTGGATAAGACACAGAGTATTGTTAAATTTTCAGGGTAGTTCATGTATCTTTTGTTACAAATTATTTACAGATTTGTTTGTAGCAATTTCTTTTTAATTTCATTGCTTATTGTTTTAAGGAACTCTAAACTATCATTTATAAAATCAACTCCCATCATTTTTATTTTCCAATCAAGTATAATATTTTGTTGGAATAAATAACTGCAGATGTAACCCTTTGTGAGTTAATGATATATTTTCAAAATTAAACAGAATCATTATGCAGGGTTGGCGTAAGGTAATATTTCTCGATACTTTGTTTTCAGAGTTACTACCAAATTGCCCACTAGCAATATTTTAGTTGCTGTAAGGTAGCACTCAGTGAAAAAGTTGGCTTAAAGCTCAACATTCAGGAAATGAAGATCATGGCATCCGGTCCCATCACTTCATGGGAAATAGATGGAGAAACAGTGGAAACAGTGTCAGACTTTATTTTTTTGGACTCCAAAATCACTGCAGATGGTGATTGCAGTCATAAAATTAAAAGACGCTTACCCCTTGGAAGAAAAGTTTGACCAACCTAGACAGCATATTCAAAAGCAGAGATATTACTTTGCCAACAAATGTCTGTCTAGTCAAGGCTATGGTTTTTCCAGTGGTCATGTATGGATGTGAGAGTTGGACTGTGAAGAAAACTGAGCGCCAAAGAATTGATGCTTTTGAACTGTGGTGTTGGAGAAGACTCTTGAGAGTCCCTTGGACTGCAAGGAGATCTAACCAGTCCATCTGAAAGGAGATCATTCCTGGGTGTTCATTGGAAGGACTGATACTAAAGCTGAAACTCCAATACTTTGGCCACCTCATGTGAAGAGTTGACTCATTGGAAAAGACTCTGATGCTGGGGGGGATTGGGGATAGGAGGAGAAGGGGATGACAGAGGATGAGATGGCTGGATGGCATCACCAACTCGACAGACGAGAGTCTGAGTGAACTCTGGGAGTTGGTGATGGACAGGGAGGCCTGGTGTGCTGCGATTCATGGGGTCGCAAAGAGTCGGACACAAACTCCTTGAGCGACTGAACTGAACTGAACTGAACTGAACTGAAGGTAGCACTCAAAATATCTCCAGCCTAAATATAAATTTTAGTGCAACTCTTTCATGTTTCTTATAAAATTCAAAATAAATACAAAGCAATAAAGCAAAAACAAACACCCCAAAATTAAAATGCTATAATTAAGCCAGCTATCACCAAGATAGTTTTTAAAAATAATTTTTATTTATTTATTTATTTTTGGCTCTGCTGGGTCTTCATTGCTACGTGGGCTTTTACTCTAGTTGTGGTGAGTGGGGGCTACTGTTCATCGTGGTGTGCAGGTTCTCATTGCTACGGTTTCTCTTATTGTGGGGCACAGGCTTTAGGGCATGTGAGCTTTAGTAGCTGTGGCTCCCAGGCTCCAGAGCACAGGCTTAATAGTAATGGTATACTGGTTTATTTGCTCCTAGGCATGTGGGATTTTCCCGGGTCAGGGATTAAATCCGGGTCTTTTGCACCGGCAAGCATTTTCTTTACCACTGAGCCACCAGGGAATCCCCACCAGTATAGTTTTAATAAGACTATTTTCATGGTACAGGTACTGTATGCTGAAAGGATTCCCTCCTCTATTTTTTTTCACAGCTTTTAATGTAATTTCAGTTACATTATTTTTTTTCTCATTTGAGACGTTTAGAACACCTTTGTTCAGGAGGCAAGGAAGATCTTAACCATCAAATATGTACCTGGAGAGCAAGCTATGAGAAGTGGAATATTTCATCAAACTACTTAAAAAAAATTATCTCAGAAGTTGATTTAAAATAATAGTAATTTTAAATAATTTCTTTTTTGTTAAAAAATCCCTTCCTTAGACTATAACCTCTTGTAGAAGAAATTCTAAGTATTTTATTCCTGAAATGTTCAAATTTTACAAATTACAGTAATCACTAGTATAAGCAATTACTATTAATCAACAGCTAAATTTTATTATGAAAAAAAATAAGAGTTATGCTTGCTAATATATCAGTTTGTGTGTTAGTCGCTCAGTCATGTCTGACTCTTTGCAACCCCTGAACTGCAGCCCACAAAGCTCCTCTTTCCATGGGATTTCCCAGGTAAGAATTCTAGAGTAGGTTGCCATTTCCTTCTCCAGGGGATCTTCCTGACCCAGGGATCGAACCTCGGTCTCCTGGTACAATCTGCATTGTAGGCAGATTCCTTACCATCTGAGCCACCAGGGAAGCCCAACCTAGAGTAATATTATCTCTCGAAGTAGTTCTTATTTACAGTTATTTTCTATAAAGGAGAGTTCTTTTTTTTGTACACATTATTTTTCAGCTGACATAAAAAGAGAACATAATATTTTAAAAGCCCTCTAAAAACAATAAGTGATTTGACAAAGTGATTCAAAAGTTTATATGGAGAAGTAAAAGACCTAAAATAGCCAACACAATATTGAAGGATAAGAATAAAGTTGGAAGACTCATACTATCTGACATAAAGTGTTACTATATAGCTATAGCAATCAGAAAAGTGTGATATTGGCAAAAAAAAGAAAAAAAAGATAATTTGATCAATGGAACAGGATAGAGGTCCCCAAAGTAAACCCATACAAAGATATTCAGCTGATACTTGACAAAGGAGCAAGGGCAATTTAATGGGGAAATGAGGTCTTTTCAGTAAACAGTGCTGGGACAATTAGATATCTGTATGCAAAAATAATATCATCATCATCTAGACATCAACCTTACATCTTTAACCAAAATTAACTCAAAGTGGATCACACACCTAAATGTAAAATCCAAAACTCTGATATTCTTAGAAGATGATATAGAAAGTCTAGATAAAATCTTGGCTTTCCTATTCATATTTTAGATTAAATATCAAAGGCACAATTCATGAAAGAAAGGATTGATAGATTGGACTTCATTGAAATTTAAATTTGTGTTATTGGGTGTTCCCTGGTGGTCCAGTGGTTAAGAATCTGCCTACCAAAGGGGACACAGGTTCAATCCCTGGTTGCAGAAGATCCCCCATGCTGTGGGGCTACATGAAGCTTGTGTGCCCTAGAAGCCCACGCTTCACAGCAAAAGAAACTACCACAATGAGTAGCCCATGCTCTGCAACTAGAGAAAGACTGTGCATAGCAATGAAGGTCCAATGCAGCGAAAAATAAATATATTAAAAAGAAATTACTTTCTCTTTTGAGAAACACACTGTCAAGAGAAAAAGACAAGTCACAGACTGGAAGAAAATATTTACAAAAGACTTACAATGCATTGTTACACAAAATATACAAAACACTCTTAAAACTCAGTAATAAGAAAATAAAAAAAACCCAAAATATTTAAAGATCTGAACAGACACTTCACACATGATGATAAGCAGATAGCAAATATGCATAAGAAAAGATGCTCAAAAAAAAAAAGAAAGAAAAGATGCTCAAAATCATTCGTATTAAAATAGCAATGAGACACCACTACCCATCTATTAAAATGGCTAAAATCTAATCTACTGACAACATGAAATGCTGGTAAGGATTTGAAGCAATATGAACTCTTATTTTTGGTGGGATTGCAGAATGGTACAACCGCTTTGAAAGGCAGTTTGGCAGTTTCATACAGAGCTAAACATACTCCTTCCACATGATCTATCAGTTATGCTCTTCAGTATTTATCCAAATGATTTGAAAAGTTAGAAATCTTCCAGCAAACAAAAGCCCAGGTCCAGATGGCTTCACAGCTGAATTCTACCAAAAATTTCGAGAAGAGCTAACACCTATCCTCCTCAAACTCTTCCAGAAAATTGCAGAGGAAGGTAAACTTCCAAACTCATTCTATGAGGCCACCATCACCCTAATACCAAAACCTGACAAAGATGTCACAAAAAAGGAAAACTACAGGCCAATATCTCTGATGAACATAGATGCAAAAATCCTCAACAAAATTCTAGCAATCAGAATCCAACAACACATTAAAAAGATCATACACCATGACCAAGTGGGCTTTATCCCAGGGATGCAAGGATTCTTCAATATCCGCAAATCAATCAATGTAATTCACCACATTAACAAATTGAAAAATAAAAACCATATGATTATCTCAATAGATGCAGAGAAGGCCTTTGACAAAATTCAACATCCATTTATGATAAAAACTCTCCAGAAAGCAGGAATAGAAGGAACATACCTCAACATAATAAAAGCTATCTATGACAAACCCACAGCAAACATTATCCTCAATGGTGAAAAACTGAAAGCATTTCCCCTAAAGTCAGGAACAAGACAAGGGTGCCCACTTTCACCGCTACTATTCAACATAGTTCTGGAAGTTTTGGCCACAGCAATCAGAGCAGAAAAAGAAATAAAAGGAATCCAAATTGGAAAAGAAGAAGTAAAACTCTCACTGTTTGCAGATGACATGATCCTCTACATGGAAAACCCTAAAGACTCCACCAGAAAATTACTAGAGCTAATCAATGAATATAGTAAAGTTGCAGGATATAAAATCAACACACAGAAATCCCTTGCATTCCTATACACGAATAATGAGAAAGTAGAAAAAGAAATTAAGGAAACAATTCCATTCACCATTGCAACGAAAAGAATAAAATACTTAGGAATATATCTACCTAAAGAAACTAAAGACCTGTATATAGAAAACTATAAAACACTGATGAAAGAAATCAAAGAGGACACTAATAGATGGAGAAATATACCATGTTCATGGATTGGAAGAATCAATATAGTGAAAATGAGTATACTACCCAAAGCAATTTACAAATTCAATGCAATCCCTATCAAGCTACCAGCCACATTTTTCACAGAACTAGAACAAATAATTTCAAGATTTGTATGGAAATACAAAAAACCTCGAATAGCCAAAGCAATCTTGAGAAAGAAGAATGGAACTGGAGGAATCAACTTGCCTGACTTCAGGCTCTACTACAAAGCCACAGTCATCAAGACAGTATGGTACTGGCACAAAGACAGACATATAGATCAATGGAACAAAATAGAAAGCCCAGAGATAAATCCACACACATATGGACACCTTATCTTTGACAAAGGAGGCAAGAATATACAATGGAGTAAAGACAATCTCTTTAACAAGTGGTGCTGGGAAAACTGGTCAACCACTTGTAAAAGAATGAAACTAGATCACTTTCTAACACCGCACACAAAAATAAACTCAAAATGGATTAAAGATCTAAATGTAAGATCAGAAACTATAAAACTCCTAGAGGAGAACATAGGCAAAACACTCTCAGACATAAATCACAGCAGGATCCTCTATGATCCACCTCCCAGAATTCTGGAAATAAAAGCAAAAATAAACAAATGGGATCTAATTAAAATTAAAAGCTTCTGCACAACAAAGGAAACTATAAGCAAGGTGAAAAGACAGCCTTCTGAATGGGAGAAAATAATAGCAAATGAAGCAACTGACAAACAACTCATCTCAAAAATATACAAGCAACTTATGCAGCTCAATTCCAGAAAAATAAACGACCCAATCAAAAAATGGGCCAAAGAACTAAATAGACATTTCTCCAAAGAAGACATACGGATGGCTAACAAACACATGAAAAGATGCTCAACATCACTCATTATTAGAGAAATGCAAATCAAAACCACAATGAGGTACCACTTCACACCAGTCAGAATGGCTGCGATCCAAAAATCTGCAAGCAATAAATGCTGGAGAGGGTGTGGAGAAAAGGGAACCCTCCTACACTGTTGGTGGGAATGCAAACTAGTACAGCCACTATGGAGAACGGTGTGGAGATTCCTTAAAAAATTGCAAATAGAACTACCTTATGACCCAGCAATCGCACTTCTGGGCATACACACCGAGGAAACCAGAATTGAAAGAGACACATGTACCCCAATGTTCATCGCAGCACTGTTTATAATAGCTAGGACATGGAAACAACCTAGATGTCCATCAGCAGATGAATGGATAAGAAAGCTGTGGTACATATACACAATGGAGTATTACTCAGCCGTTAAAAAGAATTCATTTGAATCAGTTCTGATGAGATGGATGAAACTGGAGCCGATTATACAGAGTGAAGTAAGCCAGAAAGAAAAACACCAATACAGTATACTAACACATATATATGGAATTTAGGAAGATGGCAATGACGACCCTGTATGCAAGACAGGGAAAGAGACACAGATGTGTATAACGGACTTTTGGACTCAGAGGGAGAGGGAGAGGGTGGAATGATTTGGGAGAATGACATTCTAACATGTATACTATCATGTGAATTGAATCGCCAGTCTATGTCTGACGCAGGATGCAGCATGCTTGGGGCTGGTGCATGGGGATGACCCAGAAAGTTGTTATGGGGAGGGAGGTGGGAGGGGGGTTCATGTTTGGGAATGCATGTAAGAATTAAAGATTTTAAAATTTAAAAAATAAAAAACTAAAATTAAAAAAAAAAAAGAAAAGTTATGTCCACAAAAAGCCTGCATATGGATTTTTATAGCAGTTTTATTCAGAATTGGCAAAATTTGGAAGTAACCAAGAAGTTCTTTAGTAGGTTGAATAGATAAATTGTGGTACATCCAGACGATGGAATATTACTTAGTGCTAAAAAGAAATGAGCTGTCAAACCAAGAAAAGAGATGGAGAAAACTTAACTACATATTGCTAAGTGAGAGAAGTCAGTCTGAAGAGCTTACATGCTGTATGATTCCCAACTATATGACATTCTAGAAAAGGAAAAATTATGAAGACAGTAGAAAAAACCAGTGTGTGTTAGGGATTGGGGGAAGGGCATGAGGATGAATACTGAAGCAGAGAAGATTTTTAGAGCAGGATAATTTTTATTCTCTATATGCTATAATGGTGGACACATACCAGTATATATTTATCAATATCCATATAATATATAACACAAATAATAAACCCTAATGTAAACTATGTACTTCGGTTGATAATGATGTATCAGTGTTGATCAATCTATTGTAACAAATGTACCACATTGATTATGGATGTTTATGGTGGGGGTGTTTGTGTATATAGGAATTCTCTGAACTTTCTATTAAATTTTGCTGATCCTATAAGTACCCTAAAAATTAAGGCTATTAATTTAAAAATAAAAACAAATCAAAAAGAATGTGATGAATTAAACTTACAGAGTCAGTCAAGGAATGTATAGTGTTCTGGTTTTTGTTTTGTTTTCCTAACACGGATGAATTCTGACATTTATTCCCCAAATGAACACACACACACTTTTCCTATGCATGTTTAGCACTTATCTGCTTATCTTCCACAAAGATTATTTTTCATTACCTGGGAGATAATGTATTAAGGCAAATGTATTGTAGTGGATTGTGATTAATTTTAGGTCTAAGGCATTGGCTTTCTTTGCCTCAGCCCAGTGGGTGTGATGATGTAAAGGAGAATTGGTCTATTTAAATGACTGAATCTATCAAAAGATCAAACATATTTTAGATTCTATCACGAGTTCTTAATCTAGAAAGGTTTTAGTACTAAAATTTCATATCTAAATGTTAAAATGTAAACTGATATGACAGTTGCCCAAGATCATATAATAAGCACAGGCATTGATGATCATAGGCAAAAGATTTTCTGACTCAAGTAAAGTGATGAGTGGTCAGATGGATGAAGCACCTTGTTCTGTGGCATTCAGATAAGGGACACTTCATAGGACATGAACGAATTCCTGATCACCAAAATTTCAGATTTCTTTCAGTGGTTATTAATACATGAAAGTATTATAATTTAATATACAGAAATAGAAGCCTGCAGCAATGTGTATGTGTTAGCCTTTTACAAAGAAAATGTAACAGCAGTGATTTTATTTGCTATATTTTTCCTCCAACTTTAAAATTTGACATTTGTGGTGAATCATAGATATAAGATTTCAAGCATATGGAAAAACAGAAATATATGCAATATGTACGGAATCATCTCTGGTGCTTTGAACTTTAACCAATTCATTCACCATTTAAAAACAATTAAAAAATTCATTAAGCTGGATTCTGCCCTTGGATACACACAACAAAACCCCCATTGAAGTCAATGGAAATTGTACGTGCATATCCAGGGGCAGAATTTGGCCCGCTGTGTTTAATTCACTCTGATCATTCCTATTAATTCAATATTAATATTTCCGTTCATTTATTCAATTAGTTCTGTGGTATTCAAAATTCATTGTATGTAATACATTGTGATCAGTCAATCATTTCATTTCCAGTCCACTTTCTAACAATCAATATTTGAAGTTAGTCAAGGCAAAATGCACTTAAAAACCAAACAGAAATAGAAATAGTCCCTCTGCAGAGATATCTCCTACTTTGTTTCCTGGTTTCTTGGGCCTGACCTCTCCCTGGAGATTTAGTCAGTGTGAGAGACATTAGCAAATTGCGGGGCAGAGTTGGCCCTTAGATCAAATGCTGCTTTGTGGGGTAGCCAAGTAGGGCTGTCTAATAACAGCCAGATGTGAAAGACTAAGCTCATGCAATGCCCACCACTTAATTAGGTCACACAATACCGCTTGGCTCCCAATCACATTTGGGCTATCTCTGTTCTGAGCAGAAGGATCTCTTCTGTCTTCAAGGAACATAGATCAAAATGAATACAGTATGTTAACATTGTAGTATAAACATTACCTGCATGAATAAGTGGGACTAAACTCGAGAAGTGTAATGATGTCCAAGTTCCAAATTTATCTAAGTATTATTTCTTTAGGTAGGCCAACTTAAACGTCTTGCACAATTTTATATGCATTATAAGTATCCATAATATGTGTGATTATCAGCAAATTGGTAGAAAGGAAGTATATGAAATTTGACAATTCATATTTCAATATTCATTAAATATTCTAAAAAGAACTATAGTCACTATTTTTGTTTTATAACAGATTTATTGAGTTATAATTGACATTAAAAATAAACCGCATATTAAAAATGCACAATTTGATAGGTTTTGGCAAATGCATACACCTGTGAAACCATCATTGCAATTAATATATACTAAATATATTCATCATTCCCAAAAGTTTCCTTATGTCTCTAAACAACTCCCACATCACTGTCCAGGCAACCACTGAAGTGTTCTCTGTTATTAGAAATTAGTTTATGTTTTCTAGAGTTTTAAATAATCAAAAATACATATTCTTTAGTGTCTGGCTTCTTTTATTCAGCAGAAATATATTGAGATCCAACCATGTTATTGTTTCTATCAGTAGTCCATTTCTGTTTATCTCTGAATGGTTGTCCACTGTATGGATATAATTTGTTTGCACAATCCTGTTAGTAGGCATTTGGAGTGTTTGCAGTTTGGTCTATTAAAGTAAAGCTGCTATTAACATTTGTATACCAGTCCTTATAGGGACATCTTGACCGCTGACCTTGAGAAAATAAGTAGGAGTGGAATGGCAAGTTAGTATTGTGTATGTATGTTTAACTTTTTAAGAAACTGCTGCATTGTTTTCCAAAGCGATGTGCCATTTTATATTCCTGCTAGTAGTGTAGCAGAGTTTCAATTCCTCTAAATCCTTAGCGATGTTTGGTATAGTCAGTCTTTTTAAGTTTAAGCATTGTCATAGTGTGAAAGTGTTGCTCAGTTGTGTCCAACTCTTTGCAACCCCATTGAACTGTAGCCCACAAGACTCCTCTGTCCATGGAAATCTCCAGGCAAGAATACTGGAGTGGGTAGTCATTCCCTTCTCCAGGGAATTTTCCCAATACAGAGATCCAACCCTGCAGGTCTCAATCCAATGGATTCTTTATCTTCTGAGCATAAGTGTATGGTAAAATCTATTGTCCCTTTATTTTGAATTTCCTTAATGACTAATTATGTTGAGCATCTTTTCCTTTCTATTTTCCATCTACTTATCTTCTTTGGTAAAGTGCTCAAATATTTTGCCCACCTTTAATTGAGGTTTTTTTTTTTGCTCAAAAAATTGCTTACTTTCTTATTGCTGATGTTAAAGAGTTATTTACATATTCTGAATAAAAGTCCTTTATCAGATATATACATGGCACATATTTTCTCTGAGTCTGTTCTTTTATTATCTTAACATTACTATTACAGAGGGTTTGTTTTTTTTTTTACTTTTGATGACAGCCAACCGTTGGGCACCATACTATTGGTTTGATATCTAAAACGTGTTTGCCTAATAAAACATCAAAAAGATTGTCTTCTCCAAGTTCATGAATTTATATTTTGTATTTAGGCATATTGTCCATTTGTATTTAGTTTTCATATATTTTATAAGATAAAGAATAAAGTTCAATCTTTGTGCATATTAATATTCAATTATCCCAGCATCACTTTTTGAATCAACTAACCATTCTCCACTGAATTTTGCACTCATGTCAAAGATAAATTGTCTATATGTTGTGGGTCAGTTTCTGATCTAATTATTCTGTTCTACAGATCAATTTTCTGATCTTTATGTCAATACCATTCTATCTTGATTGTTGTAATTACTTTACAGTGGTTTTGAAATTAGGTAGTGTTTGGCCTCATGTTTTTTCTATGTTGTTTTGGCTATTTAGATCTTTTACATTTTCATGTGATTTTTGGAATCAACCTGTCAATGTCTCCAGAAATACTCCTGAGATTTTGCTTGAGGTTGTGTTAAACCTATAGATAAGTTGAGGAGAATTGGTATCTTAACAATATTGTCTTCCAGTCAATGAACATGTTATGCTGTTGTTGTTCAGGAGCTAAGTCATGCCTGACTCTGTGTGACCCCATGGACTGCAGCACACCAGTGTCCACTGTCCTTCAGTAACTCCCAGAGTTTGCTAAAATCCATGTCCATTGAGTTGGTGATGATATCTAACCATCACATCCTCTGTCACCCTCTTTTCCTTTTGCCTTCAATCTTTCTCGGCATTGGGGTCTTTTCCAATGAGTCTGCTCTTTGCATCAGGTAGCCAAAGTATTGGAGCTGTAGCATCAGTCCTTCTAATGAATATTCAGAGTTTATTTCCTTTAGGGTTGACTGGTTTGATATCTTTGCGGTCCACAGGACGCTCAAGAGTTCTCTCCAGCACAATTCAAAAGCATCAGTTGTTCGGTGCCCAGCCTTCTTTATGATCCAGCTCTCACATCCATACATAACTACTGGAAAAACCATAGCTTTGATTATTTTGTCCACAAAATAATGTCTCTGCTTTTTAATATGCTGTCTAGGTTTGTCATAGCTTTCCTTTTAAGGAGTCTTTTAATTTCATGGCAGTCACCATCCACAGGGATTTCGGAGCCCAAGAAAATAAAGTCTGTAACTGCTTCACCTTTTCCCCTTCTATTTGGTTAAAGTGATGGGCCAGAATGCCATAATCCTAGTTTTTTGAATGTTGAGTTTTAAGTCAGCATTTTGCTCTCCTCTTTCACCCTCATCAAGAGGCTTTTAAATACCTCTTCACTTTCTGCCGTTAGAGTGGTATCATCTGCATATCTGAGGTTGTTGATATTTCTCCCAGCAATCTTGATTCCAGGTTGTGATGCATCCAGCCTGGCATTTTTCATGAGGTACTCTGTGTAGAAATTAATAGAAGTTAAATAAGCAGGGTCACAACATACAGCCTTGTACTCCTTTCCCGATTTTGATCTAGTCTATTGTTTCATGTCCAACTATAAACTGTTGCTCCTTGTCCTGCATACAGGTTTCTTAGGAGACGAGTAGGGTGGTCTGGTACTCCCATTTCTTTAAGAATTTCCCACAGTTTGTTGTGATCCACACACTCAAAGGCTTTAGTGTAGTCAATGAAGCAGAAGTTTTTCTGGAATTTCCTTGCTTTTCTGTGATCCGGTGAATGTTGACAATCTGATCTCTGATTCCTCTTCCTTTTCAAAACCCAATTTGTACATCTGGCAGTTCTTGGTTTATGCACTTCTGAACCCTAGATTGAAATATTTTGAACATAGTCTTGCTAGCATGGAAATGAGCACAACTGCATGCCTCCTTGAACATTCTTTGGCATTGCCCTTCTTTGGGATTGGAATGAAAATTGACCTTTTCCAAACCTGTGGCCACTGCTGAACATGGTATATTTCTATATTTATTTAGGTCTTCTTTAATTCATTTCAGTGATATTTCACAGTTTCTGGTATACAAGAGTTAGGAGTCCTTTTTTAGATTTATGTTTAAGCATTTTCTATGCTATTGTAAGTGGTATTTTTAAAATTTCAACTTCAGATTGTTTGTTAATAATATATGATTAGTGTTTTTTTTTTTTAAATATTAAAATTGTATCCTGCAGTCTTGCTCAACTAACTTATTAGGTTTTGGAATTTTGTTGTAGATTATATAAAATCTTCTGTATAGTGGATCATGTCATCTAAGAAAAAGGACAATTTTAGTTCTTTGATTCTAATTTTTTCAAAGCTTATTGTGATATCTAGAACCTCCAGTAAACTGTAGAATAGAAATGATGAGATCAAGTATTCTTGTCTTGTTCCTGATCTAAGGGGAAAAGCAATAAGTCTCTCACCCCTAGTACATTAGCTGTAGGTTTTCCCTAGAGGTCCTTTATCAGACTTTGAACATTCCTTTCTATTTATAGTTTGCTGATTTTTTAAAAAAAATTAGGAATGAATGTTAAATTTGCCAGATGCTTGTGTGTTTGTGAGTGTTGTCTGTGTGTGTGTGTCTATTAAGATGATCATATGGTTTTCCTTGTATAGTTTATTAACATGTAATGGTCAATTACATGGATTGATTTTTGAAAGTCAAATCAAGAAGCAAAGCAATATTCAGATAAACTCCAGTTTATTATAATATAGTATTATAATGCTTTATATTGCTGCAGTTGACTTATATTTCAGAGAGAATTTTTGCATGCATGCCATAAGGCATATGCATCTGTAGATTCTTTTCCTATAACTATTTTGTGTGGTTTCGATATCAGATTAATCCTGGCCTTAAGATGATTTGGGGAAGCAGTCACTCTTGAAATTTTAAAATTAGAAATGATGCTTTTGTTCATTAAATGTTTGAGAAAATATAATAGTGGAGCCATCTTGAATAGAAAAAAATTTGGAATGTTTTTAAACCTGAATTAAATTTATTTAAAAGATATAAGACTGTTTATACTGTGAAGAAGGCTGAGCGCTGAAGAATTGATGCTTTTGAATTGTGTTGGATAAGACTCTTGAGAGTCCCTTGGACTGCAAGGAGATCCAACCAGTCCATTCTGAAGGAGATCAGCCCTGGGATTTCTTTGCAAGAAATGATGCTGAAGCTGAAACTGCAATACTTTGGCCACCTCATGCGAAGAGTTAACTCATTGGAAAAGACTGATGCTGGGAGGGATTGGGGGCAGGAGGAGAAGGGGATGACCGAGGATGAGATGGCTGGATGGCATCACGGACTCGATGGACGTGAGTCTGAGTGAACTCTGGGAGTTGGTGATGGACAGGGAGGCCTGGCGTGCTGCGATTCATGGGGTCACAAAGAGTCGGACACTACTGAGCTACTGAACTGAACTGAACTGATAGAATCTCTTTCAGATTAAGTGAGTTTTGATGGCCTTTGTCTTTCAAAGAATTTCTCCCTTCATCAAACTTCTTGAAGTCTTTTGCATAAAGTTTCTCATCTTATCCTTTATTTTATTTGTAGACTTTTAATGAACTACTTTTCTCCTTTCTGATGTTGATGTTATGTGTCTTGCTCTTTTAATCTGAGAAGTCTAGTTAAATGTTCATCAATTTTACTGATTTTTCACAAAGGAAAATATTAGGGTTATTATTTTTTCTATTGGGTTTCTCTGAATCTTGTTTAATTAGTGTCTGCTCTAATGTTTACTGTTTCCTTTTTCTCATTACTTTGGGTTAAATCTCTTCTCTTACTAATTTTTTTTTTAAAGATAAAACATCAAGCCATTGATTTGAGATCATTTTTATACGGCCACTTAGTGCTATAAATTTCCCCGCTTATACTTTCTTGTACTTCTTTGGCAGCATCTCACATATTTTGATATGTTGTGCTTTTATTCTCATTCAGTTCATACTAATTTTTTAAAGCCAAATACTTACTTAGGAGTGTGTTGTATAGCTTCCAACTATTTGTCGTATTTATGGAAACCTTTACATAATTGATTTCTAATATAATTTTATTATAGACAGTGCTGTGTTCTCAGTCACTTCAGTCGTGTTTGACTTTTTGTGACCCTATGGACTGTAGCCCACCAAAGAACATGGCTGTTTTGACCTTTAATTATACTGAGCCTTGTTTTCTGGACCAAAATTTAGGGTATCTTAGTAAATGTTCCCATATATTTGAAATGAATGTATATTTTAACTGTTGCATGGATTGTTCTATATATGCCAATTACATCAACTCGGTGGTATTTATCAATCCGTCTGCATTCTTTCTGAATTATATTTAATCTATCAATTTTTGAAAAAGAAGTTATTGGAATCTCTGACTATGACAGTGGGTTTATTTATTGTTTCCTTGTGATTCTTTCAGTTTTTGCTTTGCTTGTCACTGCTGCTGCTGCTAAGTCACTTCAGTCGTGTTCGACTCTGTGCGACCCCATAGACGGCAGCCCACCAGGCTCCCCCGTCCCTGGGATTCTCCAGTCAAGAACACTGGAGTGGGTTGCCGTTTTTATTGTTGTTAAGCTGCTAAGTCAGTCTGATTCTTTGTGACCCCATGAACTGCAGCATGCCAGGCTTCCCTGTCCTTCATTATCTCCCAGAGTTTGCTCAAACTCATGTCTGTTGAGTTGATGATGTCATCCAACCATCTCATCCTCTGTTGCCCCTTTCTCCTTCTGCCCTCAATCTTTCCCAGCATCGGGATCTCTTCCAATGAGCAGGCTCTTTGCATCAGATGGCCAAATTATTGGGGATTTTTCAAGTATTGTTATTAGGCATATCCAAGTTTAATAGTGTCATGTCCTCTTGTTGAATAGATGTGATTATCATTATGCACTTATTTTCTTTGGCTATATTCTTTGTTCAGGAATCAATTTTCTCTGAAATTCCCATATAGTGACTTCATATTTCCTTTCATTAATGTTAGTTTGGTAAATCTTTCATTCTTTTAATTTTAGCCTATTTGTATCTTTATATTTAATGTTCATTTCTTATAGGCATTTACAGTTAGATCTCACTATTTTCTTTAATCTTATTATTTCTGGCTTTAAATTGGAATTTTTAGAGTATATCTATTTAACATGATTATTAATATAATTAGGCTCAGATGCATTATATTTTGTTTTCTATTGGTTATGCATATTATTTGTTCCCATTTTTCTTTTTATCTTCTTTTTGACTGAGTAGCTTTCATGATGTCATTTTATGTCCTTATTTTAGTTTACTAACTGTGACTATTAATTTCATGAGTGACTTATGGTTTAGAGCATGTTTCCTTAGCATCACAGTCTACCTTTCTGTATAAGAACCTAACTATTGTGTACTTCTATCACTCTTCTCATATGTAAAAGCTATTATTGTTTAAATTTAAAAAACCCACAATATATTTTTATTGTTTTTTTGTTTAAAGAGTCCATTATATCTTAGAGAAATTTAATAGTAAGAAAAAGTTTGTTTACCCAAATATTTATCTTTCCCAGTGCTCTCCACTTCTTTGTGTGCTTCTATATTTTCATCTGCTAATGTTAACTTGAATGAATTCCTTTACCATTTCCTATAGTACAGGCCTGGTGATAATCAATTCTTTCAGTTTTTATAGGGATGCAAACATGTTTTGTTTAGTTTTGATTTTGAAAGATATTTTTGCTGAATGTAGATTTCTAATTTGGCAGATTTATTCGTTTGATTCTTTAACGATGGCAGTCTGCTGTCTTCCCTATATCACTGGTTTTGTTAAGAAATCTACTACATCCTTGTATGTTATTTATCTACTACATTCTCTGTATGTTATTTATCATTTTTTCCCCTGGATGTTTTTAAATTTTTTTTCTCTTTATCCCTACTTTTAAGTAAAGTGATTATAATGTGATCTAATGTCTTTTCTTTGGTTTTTGTGCTTAGCATTTATTGAGCTTCTTGGATCTATAGTTTATAGTTTTTATTAAATCTGGAGAATTTTTAGTCATTATTTCTCCAAATTTTTTTTCCTATCTTCTCTCTCAATAGCTCCAATTACACAAATATTAAAATATTTGAAGTGTTTGTACAGCTCTCTAATATTTTGTTTAGTTTTTCAAATTTTTCTTTATATTTTGTTTTAGATTTTTTTATTCCTATGTTTTTAAGTTCACTATTTTTTTTCTACAATGTTTTATCTGTTGTTACTTCATTCTAGCCTACTTTCATATCTGACATTGTACTTTTTATCTTTAAAAGTTTGATTTTGACGTATATGGGCTTCCCTGATAGCTCAGCCGGTAAAGAATGTGCCTGCAATGCAGGAGACCCTGGTTCAATTTCTGGGTTGGGAAGATCCCCTGAGAATGGATAGCCTATCCACTCCAGTATTCTTGGACTTCCCTGGTAGCTCAGTCAGTAAAGAATCCCCCTGCAATATGGGACACCGGGGCTTGATCCCTGGGTTGGGAAAATCCCCTGGAGAAGGGCACAGCAACCCACTTTAGTATTCTTGCCATGGATAGAGGAGCCTGGCGGGCTGCAGTCCATGGGGTCACAGAGTCAGACACAACTGAGTGACTAAGCATAAGCATATATATATATACATATATATATATATATATATACATATATATACATATATATACATATATATATATGTTTTATCTCTTTCCTTAACTTTTAAATATGATTATAAAATCTATCTGCTAATTCTAATATTTATGGAAGTTCTTGGTTAATGAGTTTGATTTTTCTCCCAATCATGGGTCATAATTTCCTACTTCTTTGCATGTCTGGAAATAACTGATTTAGATATCAGACATTCTGAATTTTATCTTATTGAGTGTTCAATATTTTTGTGTTCTTATAAACATTCTAGAGCTTAATTCTGAAATACAGTTAAATTATGTGAAAACATTTTGCTTATTTTGCCTTTTTGTTTTAAGATTCATCACTTGGAACTTAAGCAGAGCTCAGCCTAGGCCTAATTTCAGGCAAGATTCTTTTGAATATTCTATTCAGTGACATATTTATTATGAGGTATTCCAGTCTGACTGGAAGGGATAGGCACTATTCCTAGCTAAGTGTTATCACTACACACTGTTACCTAATCCTTTTTGGTTCATTTCCCCTCAGGCTTAGGTAATTTCTTCAAAAATCAGTACCCAGCTGAATACTAGAGGAGAGCTCCATAAGGGTATCTGGGGTTCTTTCTATGTAACACTCTATCTCTTATACTCTATTCTATAGTATCATACCTTGGTCTTTCTCCTACCTGGTCCCCTTGACTTAAAGAATTTTCTTGATTGACCTGGATTCCCTTTTCCTGGAAAATACCCTGAAAACACTTTCAAGACAGTTCAGTTCAGTTCAGTTCAGTCGTTCAGTCATGTCCGACTCTTTGTGACCCCATGAATCACAGCCCGCCAGGCCTCCCAGTCCATCAGCAACTTCCAGAGTTCACTCAAACTCAAGTCCATCGAGTCAGTGATGCCATCCAGCCATCTCATCCTCAGTCATCCCCTTCTCATCCTGCCCCCAATCCCTCTTAGCATCAGAATCTTTCCAATGAGTCAACTGTTCGCATGAGGTGGCCAAAGTACTGGAGATTCAGCTTTAGCATCAGTCTTTCCAATGAACACCCAGGGCTGATCTCCTTCAGAATGGACTGGTTGGATCTCCTTGCAGTCCAAGGGACTCTCAAGAGTCTTCTCCAATACCACAGTTCAAAAGCATCAATTCTTTGGCTCTCAGCTTTCTTCACAGTCCAACTCTCACATCCATACATGACCACTGGAAAAACCATAGCCTTGACTAGACGGACCTTAGTCGGCAAAGTAATGTCTCTGCTTTTGAATATGCTCTCTAGGTTGGTCATAACTTTTCTTCCAAGGAGTAAGCATCTTTTAATTTCATGGCTGCAGTCACCATCTGCTGTGATTTTGGAGCCCCCCCAAAATAAAGTCTGCCACTGTTTCCACTGTTTCCCCATCTATTTCCCATGAAGTGATGGGACCGGAAGCCATGATCTTCATTTTCTGAATGTTGAGCTTTAAGCCAACTTTGTCACTCTCCTCTTTCACTTTCATCAAAAGGCTTTTTAGTTCTTCTTCACTTTCTGCCATAAGGGTGGAGTCCTCTGCATATCTGAGGTTATTGATACTTCTCCCAGCAATCTTGATTCCAGCTTGTGCTTCTTCCAGCCCAGCATGTCTCATGATGTACTCTGCATATAAGTTAAATCAGCAGGGTGACAATATATAACCTTGACGTACTCCTTTTCCTATTTGGAACCAGTCTGTTGTTCTATGTCCAGTTCTAACTGTTGCTCCCTGACCTGCATACAGAGTTCTCAAGAGGCAGGTCAGGTGGTCTGGTATTCACATCTCTTTCAGAATTGTCCACAGTTTATTGTGATCCCCACAGTCAAAGGCTTTGGCATAGTCAAGAAAGCAGAAATAGATGTCTTTCTGGAACTCTCTTGCTCTTTTGATGATCCAGCAGATGTTGGCAATTTGATTTCTGGTTCTTCTGCCTTTTCTAAAACCAGCTTGAACATCTGGAAGTTCACAGTTCATGTATTGCTGAAGCCTGGCTTAGAGAATTTTGAGCATTACTTTACTAATTGCATGTGAGATGAGTGCAATTGTGCTGTAGTCTGAGCATTCTTTGGCATTGCCTTTCTTTGGGATTGGAATGAAAACTGACCTTTTCCAGTCCTGTGGCCACTGCTGAGTTTTCCAAATTTGCTGGCATATTGAGTGCAGCACTTTCACAGCATCATCTTTCAGGATTTGAAATAGCTCAACTGGAATTCCATCACCTCCACTAGCTTTGTTCATAGAGATGCTTTCTTAGGCCCACTGGACTTCACAATCCAGGATGTCTGGCTCTAGGTGAGTGATCACACCATCGTGATTATCTTGGTCTTGAAGATCTTTTTTGTACAGTTCTTCTGTGTATTCTTGCCATCTCTTCTTAATGTCTTCTGCTTCTATTAGGTCCAGACCATTTCTGTCCTTTATCGAGCCCATCTTTGCATGAAATGTTCCCTTGGTATCTCTAATTTTCTTGAAGAGATCTCTAGTCTTTCCCATTCTGTTGTTTCCTCTGTTGTTTTCATTAATCGCTGAGGAAGGCTTTCTTATCTCTCCTTGCTCTTATTGGAACTCTGCATTCAGATGCTTATATCTTTCCTTTTCTCCTTTGCTTTTCACCTCTCTTCTTTTCACAGCTATTTGTAAGGCCTCCCCAGACAGCCACTTTGCTTTTTTGCATTTCTTTTCCATGGGGATGGTCTTGATCCCTGTCTCCTGTACAATGTCATGAACCTCTGTCCATAGTTCATCAGACACTCTATCTATCAGACCTAGGCCCTTAAATCTATTTTTCACTTCACTGTCATACCTGAATGGTCTACTGGTTTTCCCTACTTTCTTCAATTTGCGTCTGAATTTGGTAATAAGGAGTTCATGATCTGAGCCACAGTCAGCTCCTGGTCTTGTTTTTGCTGACTGTATAGAGCTTCTCCATCCTTGGCTGCAAAGAATATAATCAATCTGATTTCGGTGTTGACCATCTGGTGATGTCCATGTGCAGTCTTCTCTTGTGTTGTTGGAAGAGGGTGTTTGCTATGACCAGTGCGTTCTCTTTGCAAAACTCTATTACCCTTTTCCCTACTACATTCTGTATTCCAAGGACCAATTTGCCTGTTACTCCAGGTGTTTCTTGATTTCTTACTTTTGCAATCCAGTCCCCTATAATGAAAAGGACATCTTTTTTGGGTGTTAGTTCTAAAAGGTCTTGTAGGTCTTCATAGAACCATTTAACTTCAGCTTCTTCATTATTACTCGTTGGGGCATAGACTTGGATTACTGTCTATGTTTGCCTTGGAAATGAACAGAGATCATTCTGTCGTTTTTGAGATTGCATCCAAGTACAGCATTTTGAACTCTTTTGTTGACCATGATGGCTACTCCATTTCTTCTAAGGAATTCCTGCCCCCAGTAGTAGATATAATGGTCATCTGAGTTAAATTCACCCATTCCAGTCCATTTTAGTTTGCTGATTCCTAGAATGTCAACGTTCACTCTTGCCATCTCCTGTTTGACCACTTCCAATTTGCCTTGATTCATGGACCTGACATTCCAGGTTCCTATGCAATATTGCTCTTTACAGCATTGGGCCTTGCTTCTATCACCAGTCACATCCACAACTGGCTATTGTTTTTGCTTTGGCTCCATCCCTTCATTCTTTTTAGAGTTATTTCTCCACTGATCTCCAGTAGCATATTGGGCACCTACCGACCTGGGGAGTTCCTCTTTCAGTATCCTATCATTTTGCCTTTCATACTGTTCATGGGGTTCTCAAGGCAAGAATACTGAAGTGATTTGCCATTCCCTTCTCCAGTGGATCACATTCTGTCAGACCTCTCCACCATGACCCACCCATCTTGGGTGGCCCCACATGGCATGGCTTAGTTTCATTGAGTTAGGCAATGCTGTGGTCCTAGTGTGATCAGACTGACCTGTTTTCTGTGAGTATGGTTTCGGTGTGTCTGCCCTCTGATGCCCTCTCACAACACCTACCGTCTTACTTGGGTTTCTCTTACCTTGGATGTGGGATATCTCTTCACGGCTGCTCCAGCAAAGTGCAGCTGCTGCTTCTTACCTTGGATGAGGGGTATCTCCTCACAGATGCCCCTCCTGACCTTGAACATGGAGTAGCTCCTCTTTGCCCTCCTGCACCCGCGCAGCCACTGCTCCTTGGACATGGGGTAGCACCTCCTGGCCGCCACCCCTGACGTTGGACATAGGTTCGCTCCTCTCAGCCACTTCTGTGCTGTTGCAGCCTGGCACTCAGGGCAATTGTATACTCACCTTATTTTCTTCTTCATTTTTCAAGGATCACTGTCATTAATTATCTGGTGTTCAGTGTCTTAAAAATCATTGTTTCATATATTTATTAATTTTTTTGTTTGCTTCAATTACAAGGTCAAAGTCAGTTTTTTTTACTCTCCTTGGTCAGAGGTGGAGGACAGGTTCATCTCTGAGTCATTATTCATTGCACCTTGGCCTTTTGATTGGGCTTCCCTGGTAGCTCAGCTGGTAAAGATTCTGCCTGCAATGCCAGAGACTCTGATTCAATTCCTGGGTCAGGAAGATTCCCCTGGAGAAGGTATAGGCTACCCACTCCAGTATTTTTGAGCTTCCCTGGTGGTGCATGTCAAACAGGGCATTCAAAAGATAAGTTAAGAGTTCTTTTTTACTGTGATCCATCTGAATTTTCACAAGATGAAGAGCTGGGAGAACTGGCAATTATTAGGTTGACTAACTGTAAATAAGATCCGTAATTTGTAGCAAAAATGATTTAGGGCTCAGAAAAATTTAGTTTGGCTAAAGTAATTCTAGTCTGAATTCAGTTACAAATTTTCATGTGACTGTGCTCTTTTGGGGGTCTTCATACGTGATACTAGATGTAAAGAACCCGCCTGCCAATGCAAGAGACATTGTGTTTAATCCTAAGATGCGGGTTCGTTCCCTGGTTTGGGAAGATCACCAGGAGAAGGACATGGCAACCCATGCCACCATTCTTGCCTAGAGAACCCCACGAATAGAGGAATCTGATGGGCTATCATCCACAGGGTCTCAAAGAGTCAGACATGACTGAAATGACTTACGACTATGCTTTAAAAAAAAAAATCAATGTATAAGTAGATATGATTCCAATCATCCCACAGTAGCTTAGCAGAAGCAAATTAAGTAATTAGCTCAATCATTTCACCCTTCTCTTTGAGGATACTGCAATATACCATCTATCAGTTCAGTTCAGACTAGTCATGTCCAACTCTTTGTGACCCCATGGACTGCAGCACGCCAGGCTTCCCTGTCTATCACCAACTCTGGAAGCTTACTCAAACTCATGTCCATCGAGTCGGTGATGCCATCCAACCATCTCATCTTCTGTCTTCCCCTTCTCCCGCCTTCAATCTTTCCCAGCAACAGGGTCTTTTCAAATAAGTCAGTTCTTCGCATCAGGTGGCCAAAGTATTGGCATTTCAGCTTCAACATCAGTCCCTCCAATGAACACCCGGGACTGATCTCCTTTAGGATGGACTGGTTGGATCTCCTTGCAGTCCAAGGGACTCTCAAGAGTCTTCTCCAACACCACAGTTCAAAGGCATCAATTCACAGTTCAATACCATGTACAGAATGAATTAAAGATTCAGATGATTATAAAGACTAATGAAGGTCTATCTGTACAGGTTATCTTGCCATTTGCTTTAAAAAGCAAAACATAGCTATAGCTTTACTCTCCAATCTCTAGGAACATCTACTTATTTTTCTCTTATATTATCTTTAAAGATATAGCTAAATAAGATAATTATCTTGCTCACTTAAAATAGTCATTTCCTCTTACCATGTTTCAAAATTACATAAAGGTTTCCATTATTTTAATCCAATGATTTAAACAACTGTTGTGATTTCATAAGTGGAAGAATTTGACTACAGGTGGGGATTAATTTGCAAAGACAAGAAAACTTGAAAACAAAGAGCTAGTGTCCAAGTAAGTATCTCCTGAGAAATTAGGAAATACAAGCTACATTACAGAGAAGAATTATTACTAAGTATTATGATTTGAAGAATTCCAGGTGGTCTGCGTGGGTCATAATGCTAGCATTTCATCTTGGAATAATCTTTGTCCTTTCTAATACATTTTTAAAACTAGTCATTCTCCTGTGAAGTGCTGGGAAGTTTATTCATACAGGCTCATTAAACCTGTAGCTATATAACAAAAAAAATGAATAGTGAAGAAATGAACTGATGGAGCATTGTTACTTTTTACAAACTATAGAGATGAATAAAGTAAGCAAATTGAGGGCAAAGGAAGACTGAATTATCTGGATCAATGCTTAATTCACCATTTAACTTTCCTCATGCAGATATAGCACTTGTCTCCATAGTTTGAAACTTTAACTTAATTCAAGGCTTTTCTAGTTTTAGTTTTTGAAAAGAGAAAGAGATTAAAGTTCTTTTTACTTTCAAAGGAGAAAATCAATATTGGTAAATCATGACCAAGGAAAAGTGGGGGTAGATGTTTAGGAATGATGAATAGGATAAAATATTCATGGCCTCCATGAACGTCTATCTTTTCTTCATCTATCAAGATGGACCTTATAACTCAGTCTATAATAAAATCTAGCAAATCCTTCTATAAATTCAAAATAAGCTGTTCTCTTCAAGACAAATGAGCAAGTTTTATTTACCTATTTAAAGTCAATTATTTCATGCTCTATATAAATCTTCCGCTCCTCCCCATTGCCTAGAGAAAAAAAACACCTTGGCATAGACTGATCTCTTTTGCAATCTAGTTCCAACTTGCCTTTCTATTTGCATGTCATGTCAAATCACCCCTTGTACTATATTCTTCAGTTGTAACAAATGGTAACATTTCCCCAAAACATCAAGAAGTTTCATGTCTCTTTCCTCTTAGGATCTTTTTTCTACTGAGAAATTTTTTCTTTTTCCTTACCAACTGTACTCTTGTCCCTCCTTCAAGAAACACATCAAATATCTTATTCTTACTGAAGCCATTCTCAAATATCTTAGGAAGAGTCACCTCTTTACCTACTCATATACATTTATTATTAATTTTGGTTGTATTCATTCATTTTATTTTTAGATGCCATATATAAGGGGAAACATAGTATTTGTCTGTCTCTATATGACTTATTTCACTAGGCAAAATACACTCTGTGCCTACCTATGTTGTTGCAAATGGCAAAATTTCTTTTTTATAGCTGAGTAATATTCCATTGTATATGGAATCTTCCTTATCCATTCATGATGAATATCTTCTTTATCCATTCACAACAGATGCTTTGGGTTGCTTCCATATCTTGGCTATTGTAAATAATACTGCTATGAACATTAGGGTGCATACATTTTTTTCAAATTAGTATTTTTATTTTCTTCAGATGTATATCCAGGAGTGGAATTACTGTATCATATGGTAGTTATATTTTTAATTTTTTGTGGAAACTCCATACTATTTTCCATAGTGTCTGATTTACATTTTTCTATTACATTTACTATTTTCCATAGTATACTGATTTACATTCCCACCAACACATGATGGTTCCCTTTTCACCATATCCTCAACAGCACTTATTGTTGTCTTTTTAATGGTAGCTGTTCTGTTCTGACAGTTATGGGGCGATACCTCCTTGTGGTTTTAATTTGCATTTACTTCATAATTCATGGTGTTGAACATCTTTTCATGTTGGCCATCTTACTATACCTTTATATTAAGGTTTAACATGTACCATTGACTATCATTTCCAGAAACAACATGTTCTATCTCCATCTTGTTATCTAACATAATTGGCATAAAGTAGGCCTTAAGTAAATGAGCATATGAATGAGTTTACTTAAATTACTGGATAAATGGATAGTTCCTTTCACACATAGAGACACCACTCAGAATTGACCATGTTCAGACTTAACTTTTCTTTTCAAATGCATAAACAACACACTGACTTCATCAGTAGAAATCGTTCTAGCTCATTTGGGAAGGATTTTGTTGCATTAGGTAGCTAGTACCAGCAAAGAAGCCTTGGTGTCCTTGTGTCTTTACAGCTTGGATGACAGAGTGAAATAAAAGCTATGGAAGTTGAGATTGTTGTTTAGCTAGCCACCAAAATGATACAATGAGCAGAAAAGTAAAAAGTGGCAAAGCAATGGACACTGCATATAAGGGAACAGCATAGTCATGCACCTGTTTATTGGTTTGACCTTTGTTCAAAGACTTTGTAAAGTTGTTCTAGAAGGAATCTCCCAATTATTAGTGCAGTGACTACGAGTAAAAATAATAACAGTTAGATACTGTAACTGTAGCCACCTGGAATTGTAATCTGTTTAGTATTTTCCTTCAGTATCTCCATTCCCACTTAGAACTCCTCAGAAGAAGCAAGAAACATCCCCTTTATACTGGAATTACTGAAATATTTATCTATCAAGTAATATCCATAAATAAGTGACAAATGAATTTTTTAAAAAATTGCTTCTGTTCTTAACTTAATGCTTTGTTTAAATAAATAGCATCTACTTTCCTTGTCATGGGTATTAGTGTATAAAAATTGTACTTGTTTGGCCCAGTAAATAAATGATATAATTATGTTTCATATTTTGTTTGTTTCTTAGGCTAAAAGAATAGATAAATACAGTATGTCTGAAACTGCTGGTAAATGCTTATAGTCTGGCTGAAAGAATAAATGTCTGCTTTCATTTTTTTTTTATATCTCTGAACTCTAGTATAAGTAAAAGATGAAATTAAGGTAAATCAAATTAGTAAAGTGCATCCAATATTTTAAGAACAGATCTTAGAGTTTAATTTTTCTAACTTCTGGCCTGGACCTTTGGAACTATTGCTACCTCTCACATGCCCCCTTTAAGTACAGTAAAGAGGAATAAAAGCATGAGACAACTATAAAATATTTTATAAGATTTTAACATTACTAGCAGACTTTCATTCCCTTTGTTTAGTGGCCGGCTGTAGCTGACACAATATATGGTTGCTAGTTGCTAGCCTGCCCTGAGAGTGAGATTTTATATAAAGATTTATTTATGGCTAATTTATTTATCTTTATATTGAGTATAATACTTGCCAGTATCTTTCAGCTTGTAATTATTTTCCTTCACATCAAAGAATAGCCTTAGAAATTAAAGTCCATTCAGTGTCATTTATGATTCACAGCCTCTGGTGTTGATCTTGTGAAAGATGCTTATTTTTTTTCTTTTCTGGACCGTCTTCCCTCTTCCTTCTGCTCTCTGCTCCTGTGTACCCCCCCACTTCCCATTATTAGGTTCTTTCAGTATTAGCAATATGTCCTAATATATATTATCAATATATAAACGTAAGAGAAAGAAACCTTTTCCTGCCCTTAAACCTGATACATAATCCAAAGAAACCTCTTTCTTGGCCCTCAGCATCTAACTTTTACAGTTACGTTTTTTGTGCAGACATCCTAAAGAGTTTGCTGATTAAGAATGACTTGGTTGGTACTGAGATGCCTTCAATTTCTTCTCCTTAGTGTGGAATCCTATAGCACTATGAAACTTATAAATAATTGAGTTATTTTTAAACCACTGGATGTTTTCCAGTCACTCTATTTCACACTGGATTAATTATGTAAGAAAACTGAATTGTTCCTCACCAGTGTTACAACTTTTAAAAACAACATGCTGTTTAAATTCAGCTTTGGCAACTCTAGCCCAAACCCCCTCAAATTTATGGCACCACACCCATAGCATAATAAAACCTTTAGTGGTCCTTTGTCTTTTAGCTTGCCTTCTATTTTTTCTCAAGGGTGTTTTAGGCTGGAAGATGCAAACAAAAGTTGTCCAGATGTTATTTGTATCAGAGCAGGATTTCAGTCCAGCTATCTGTGGTTGCAAATGTTTATTTTAATGGGTTATTGTGCAATCTTGCTGTGTAGACCTTCATGGCCTTATATGCATGTTCTCAGCAATGCCAGGACATTGTTTTTGAAAAGATATGATTTTAGTCCAATTGAATGATTACTAGTCATTAGAGAAGCAAAAAGTGTAACACCTGTAGAAACATAGAGGATATTTTTGCCGATGCCCCCATGGTGACACTGTGAAACTGCCTGATTATAAAACTATGACCAATGGGCTTTAGGTAAGCAGGAGGAAGGTGTGGTCCACACCCTAGCAACAGTCTGGGCCTGAGACAAAGTTACTCAGTTACATGGCTGCAGTAAACATAGCAAGGAGGCATGGGAAAAAAAAAAAAAAGAGACCAGCTGCTACCCCATACCGGTTGATGGAATGAAAGAGGCACTCAGCTAAATCACCATAGTGTGAGCTGCAAGTTTATTTTAGCTATTATAACAAGCACAGGGCTGGGCTTATTATTCATATTTAGAATTCTAATAAAATCTTAACTGATGTTTCCTTGATACAAGAGTAAATTGTTTACCCTGTCTCTAAAAACACGTTATGTCCAATGCACCAAATAGAAGTGGGGAATTTCTAGTCCTTAAACTAAATGTGGAAACTAAATTACATCATATGAAAATGGATTTAGTTTTTCAGAATGTGCTAAATTTTAGAGCTACTAGTTTTCACTGAGAGTTTATTTAAAATCAAAAGATACTTCTAGCACATTTGTAAAGGACACATTCTCAACTATTGGGAAAAAAACCACATTTTAACTCTATTTATTTTAAGAGGAGTTGAATAGACATTTTTGTATTTATTTCTATTTAATGAAGTATAGTTGATTTACAGTGTTGTATTAGTTACAGGTATACAGCAAAGTGATTCAGTTATACATACTGAAATACATCTAATTTTTCAAAATAGTTTCTAAATCTGTGGGTCTCTTTTTTTAATATAAGTTCATTTGTATCATTTAGATTGCACATGTAAGCAATATCATATGTTATTTGTCTTTATCTGGTTTACTTCACTTAATATGATAACCTCTAGGTCCATCTGTGTTACTGCAAAAGGCATTATTTCATTCTTTTTTCAATGGTTGGAGAATATTCCATTGTCTGTGTGTGTGTGCACCACATCTTCTTTATCCATTCATCTGTCAATGGACATTTAGGTTGTTTCCATGTCTCAGCTGTTGCAAATAGTGCTGCAGTGAATATTGGGTGCATATATCTTCTTCAATTATGGTTTTCTCTGAAAATATACCCAAGAGTGGGCTTGCTGGTTCATATGGTAGCTCTATTTTTAGTTTCTTAAGGAACCTCCATACCATTCTCCATAGTGGCTGTACCAATTTATATTCCTACCAACAGTGTAGGAAGGTTCCTACTTTGCCACACCCTCTCCAGTATTTATTATTTGTAGACTTTTTGATGATGGACATTTCATTGGTGTGAGCTTTGACTGTAGTTTTTATTTGCCTTTCTCCTCCATCCATGGGATTCTCCAGGCAAGAATACTGGAGTGGGTTGCCATTTCCTTCTCCAGGGGCTCTTCCCAACCCAGGGATTGAACCCAGGTCTCCCACATTGCAGGCAGATGCTTTAACCTCTGCAACACTAGGGAAGCCCCTAGTAATTAGCCATGTTTGACCATCTTTTCACTTGCCTTCTGGCCACTTGTGTGTCTTCTTTAGAGAAATATCTGCCCATATTTTGATTGGCTTGTCATTTTTTTTATATTGAGCTGTATGAATTGTTTGTATACTCTGGAGATTAATCCCTTGTTGGTCATATTGTTTGCAACTATTTTCTCCCATACTGTAGGTTGTCTTTTAATGTTATTTATGAAAAGACCCCTATGAGGAATATTATTTTAAGATGTTCAATACCAGCAAGTGATATAACCTCACACTAAAGATGTCACTTGGCAGTTTTGATTAACTTTCTAAAATAAAGCTAAATATTTGGTTGAAAAAAAAAGTTGATGATCATCTTTTACAGATCCACTCTGAGGTAAATTAAATATTGGTGCAGTTTCATAGATATAAGAAGCCCTAATGGTCTAGAAATTAGAGTGCATGATAAGAAAAAGTTTTTAAAACCTGGGAAAGATAGATTTTTTTTGTTATTTCATATAATAGTATGTATATGTCAGTCAATATTGTAATAAAACTTTACCTGTGTAATAGTTTAGAAAGTACATTAGACATTAATTACACCTTTATAGCTTTGGATATTTTATAATGTCATGCTGTTGTCCCTACCTGGATTCTGAAATGTCCTCATGTATTGGCTTGTTTTCCATAGGTGTGTGCACATGTTATTGATAATACTCTCTAAAAGTTTGAGATCATGTGATCCTGTGGTCTTAATCATAGTTTTTCAAGGAAGAATAACACTCAAGTTGTCCAAGATGTGAGGAACAAAGGTGATTTTGCACAAATCTCAAAAAAATATTTCAGCACTTTATTCTCCTTATAAATTTAAAATGTGTTCAGATTTGCTACATTCTATTAAAAATGGACTATAAATTTTTTCAAAATTGCAATTCATCAAAGTTGTACAAAATTAATTTTTGCTAGTCAAGGTTTGATTATGGCTGCCAAAAGAAAGCAGAGTCATTAATTCTAGAACTCATTTTATAAAATATTTACTAAGTACCAGGGAATTATAAAAATGAATAATATTAAACTGGACCAGGCAGTGGTCATGGTTTTCAGAGTAGTTAAGATTTGATCCTGAAATTCAACTCTATGGCTTTCTGGCTAGGAGACCCCAAGCAATTTACTTTCATTCTCTGAGTCTGAATTTCCTCATCTGTAAAATAAGATAGAGGAGTTAAGGGATTTAATGAGCTTGAAAAGTGTTTAAGGGTATACCTGGCACATATTAAACACTCATTACATGTCAGTTTCATAATGGTGTTGATGGAAGTGCTAGAATTGCTGCCATCAAAGTCCTAACAATCTGCTAAAGGGGACAGATGTAATGCAGAGCAAACTACAAGTGTTCAATGATCACAAAGAATGAGCACAATTAGAGAAATACCTTTCAAGAAGGTGGGATAAATAAATGGTTCTTAGAACACAAAGTTTTCTGTAGGTAAGGTTAAGAGTCAGATTGAGGGACTGAATATAAATCAAAGCATAGAGTTCCAAATGCACAGGTATGCCTGGAACATTTAAGGGTTCCAAATGAGACACAGAGCTCTCTCATATTGTTGGAGAGTCCCAGGCTTTAGACCCCAGACTCGTCCCTTCCTGTCTACCTTAAGTAGGAGGTAGACAAGTAGAAAGACTTCCGTTACAGTCCTTAAGGTGATCGTATCTATTCTTCATAGCTTTAACACTGGCAGGTCGCTGAGAAAGTCCAACTTTGGGTTGAAGAATCCTAAATTTAGGTTTCCAAATAAGCTCTTTTCCGTGAGCTTCATTATACATTTACACGAATTCATTTGGATATCTAATGAGTATCCCACAAGTAACATGTATAAACTCAATTCTTTATATTTTCTCCAGAAATTATTTATTCTCCCCATAGTATTTCCCAACTCAGTAAATGGAAACTCCATCCTACCAACCATTCAGACTCCAAAACATTGTGTCTTCATTTTCCTCTCTCTCTCAAACAAAGCATATATTTCATCATCAAATCTATTTTCTCAGCTTTAAAAAAATATTTAGCATATGACCTCTTTTTACCTTCTCTACTAGCATCATGTTGATATCCCTCCTAGATTATTGCAATGGTTTTTAAACATGGCTGCTTCCTTTTGCGAACCCTGGATGTCTCTTCTCCAAATAGTAGCAAATTTAATCTTATTTGAGGTAGTTATTGCTTCTTTTCAGGGCACTGCAAGCCCCGAGCCCCATTTCATCCATATTAAAAGCCCAAGTCCCCACGTGTTCTCGAAATCTTCTCTAATGTCACCTTTGATCACACTGCTTTATTTATTTCCCTCTTGATTACGTCATGACAGTCACACTGAGTTCCTTTTCAACAGATGTGGCTTCAGCTTCCCAGCTTGGGCCTTTGTTTTGCCTATTACATTTGCCAGCACCCTCTAGATATTTTTCTGGATAATATCCTTAACCTTCTTTAAATCTGTGCTTAAAATTCATCTGCCTCTGTTAATCTATATTGACCACCTTATTTAATTCTATAAGTTGCACTCCTCTTTCAGTGCTTACTTCTTTTTCAAAGTGATTGTGCTGTACTTATTTTTCCATACCCTTACTATCTTATAACTGGTATATTATTTCCTAATTTTAGGTAATGTTAATCTCTTTCTACTTCCACTATGATATAGCTTCATGAGGGCAGCTGTCATTGTGTGTTCTGTTTACTAAAAAAGTGTTCAGCACATGTAGATGTTCAATAAAGAAAGAATGAGAGAATTCATGCTCTTTCTTCTGATATGTGTTATTAGAACATTAACACAAACATTCCCAAGCAAATAAGTGCATGCATGATACTTTTTATGTAAAGGATCTTGGGTATGATTTCTATACTCTTTAAGCATTTTCTCCATTGGAAAGTAAAATATGATATGAAATAGAGAATATTATTTTTACTTTGAAAGATTCTATTCTGGAAAAAATAATACTGTTAGAACCATATTAGGAAAAATTAATAAATAACATATTGAGTAACTCCATTATGTTAGTCATTATATATATTATTTCATTAAAAAAATAACACTATGAGTGGGTTTTTTTCTCTACTTAATGATTTGAAAACTGGAGATCAGAGAGACTAAGTAATTTGTCAATATTTACACAGTAATTGGGATTATCTGGAGTTGGAACATGACTCTTATTATTGACTTGATTTAATAAGCTAATAGCTATTTTATAGATGTAAGAAACATTAAAAATGCATAAATATCCCTGAACCTAACAAGGGAAAGATAAGTTCAGTTCAGTTCAGTTGCTCAGTCATGTCTGACTCTTTGAGACCCCATGGACTGCAGAAAGATAAGTTCTTTTAAATAAACATTTATCTTCATGAAGGGAATTTATCATATACTTATCTTGCTTTCAGGCCATTCCACAGAGAACAGCTCCGTAGATGTAGAAAATAACTTCATTATAGATAAATAGGCTTATGAAACTTAAGCATATGTATAGAAAAAGCCAATTAGTTATAGTTACTAATTATTGCAAAGATGTATAAACTATGACAATAATAGGATGCAGTCATACCAAATTTTTCAAAAATCTATTTTTATTAGCATCTCATGATGTTTAATGTCAGAAAATGGTCTTTGAATATTTTACTGTTAGTTTCGATACTTTTTTAAAGTTCGTTCAAAACTTTGGTCTGAGTTTTCACAAAAAGATTTTATTCTTGTATCCTGTATTTAGGCAAAATACTCCCTTTTATTACTGATATCTTTCCTATTATGTTGAAGCTAACATATGTTTTTAAAAGTTTCTTTCACACCTTTCTTTATATATTGTTATTGTTTAGTCGCTCAGTTGGGTTCAACTCTTTGTGACCCCATGGACTGTAGCCCGCCAGTCTCCTCAGTCCATGGGGTTTCCCAAGCAAAAATATTGGAGCGGGTTGCCATTCCCTTCTCCAGGGGATCTTCCTGACCCAGTGATTGAACCAGTGGATTCTCTACCACTGAGATACCTGGGGAGCCAATATATGTCAACTGTATTAGAAGGCAGAAGCATTCTGTGTAAATTTCTCTCCACGGATTTTACATTCCATCTCCTAAACTCAGATTACTCATATGTGTAATTTCCTACATGCTCTCCTAGAGAAGTCTTATTTTCTTTCTAATATAATAAGTGCTACTCGAGGAAGGAAATTTTTCAAATTTACTTAAGAAAAAAGATACTTTGTGTGTGTGTGTGTGTGTGTGTGTGTTTACTTCATTTCCAATCTCGCATCAGCCAAAAGTAAGGAGATCCAGCCCCACAATTACTTTACGAATAAACTTAGATGCATAGAATCTTGTAAAAGAAGGACCTTTTGGCACAGAAGAAGCCATGTTGCCCATTTCATTCCAAGTGAAGCACAGAGAGCTTAAATGATTTCCCCAAATAAGCATGTTAGCATATTTCAGTTTGGGATAATGAAAATAATTGCCCATGAAACTTCAGACTCCTTTAAAGAAGTTAAAATCTGAAGAGAAATTCATTTGTTAATTTTCAAATAAGATTCAGTATAACAATCTATGTAGATTTTCTTCTTTTTTATGACAAAAACCATAGTTAATTTCATATGCTTTCCTTTTTAAACCATACTCCAGAAAAGAAGTTAAAAAAATCAAATTAGATAGCAAGATTTCCAGTGAGATAAGTTTGCACATCCTTAGTTTATCTTCTGCAAATGAGCATGTGTAAAATAGTCCACCTACTGTTCTCTTTGCCACGGTTTAATGCAGTTCCACTGAATGATCCTGTTAACCTAACCTTCAATTTGCTGGGGTCTGAACTCTGAATTACAGCTTACAAACATAGTTTAACAACTGGTACAAGGGCTTCCTTTGAATTTTTAATCATATGAATTAAAGATTACTGGAGATGCTTTTTTATACTTCTCCTCAGAATGATCTAATGTATAGAAAGTCAAAGTCAAGTTAGATAAACTCAAGGGAACTGAATCACAGAGGTACCAGGCCTGGAGACATGAGGCCACACACTCTGCCCACCAGATTAAGATAACGACTGCAAAGCATTCATTAAAAATTGCATCTTAAACAATGATAACATTATCAAATATTATACTGTCCTCGAATGTATAACATATATTTTGTAGTTAGCTTCAGAGAGGCATTAGTCAAGTAGAAGTGAGCATATCGTCAAAATTCTCATTATATCGAAGTCTTAAATTGGTCCAGAGATAAATCAGAGGGTAGTTAATCCACATTCTAAAGGATTACTTGATTGTGACTGTAGAATTTCATAAAAACAGCAGTGTTTTTCAAAGAAGATTTTTGAAAAATGTACTGAATACTGAAATTAATTTAGGGGGACTTAAACTGATTTTTTAAAGAACAAAATAGAATAGACAATGTCTGACTGTATCTCATTTAGCACAGTTCAATTGTGTGAAATTTTGCGTTAGCTATTTGTGTTTGTGTGTCTCTGTGTGTATATGCTTGGAAAATGTTTTTTTTTTTTTCCTCTGTTTAAGAACAGTTTGAAAAACTATTCAGGCAGAATGTTTTAATTTGATTTGAATTTCCAATATTCTTACTATTTCAATGCATTGTCTTAAGAGTATATGTAGTACTGACACAAAAAAGGAATATATATAGCACGTATAATCAAATATATGCAGAACTGTAATAGTAATAGGCACATAGCAAAGTTCAAGTGTTTAGCAACATCTAGAAAAATGCCAAGAATATGTTAAAAAGTATAATTTGAAGGCAGAAATATTTAGCATTAGCTTTTGTCATTTTCAAAACTATAATGTGTATATGCATTTAATAAATACTTTTTTTTTTTACTGTTTATTTCGGTGTAACTGTCCTTACATACTGAAAGTTGCAGGGCTTCAGTTTAGTACAATTGGCTATGCTCATGCATATCCGCAGACTGGTGGTTTGAAGTAAGAGACAATTCTTTGTTATTTCATATTTCAAGTTTGTGCACTTATCAAGTATGAGGACAGTTGTACACGTGATCAAATAATTTTCCAAAATGCTTAGAAAAGAATACCAGGGTTTTCACTGGTGGCTTGGTTGGTAAAGAGTCCACCTGGAATGCAGGAGACCTAGGTACAATCCCTGGGAGGAGAAGATCCCCTGGAGAAGAAAACGCAACCCACTCCAGTATTCTTGCCTGGGAAACCCCATGGACAGAGGAGCCTGGTGGGCTATAATCCATGGGATTGCAAAGAGTCTGACACAATTAGTGACTAAACCACACCACATCTGATAGAATACTGATAGAATTCCAAAATACTTAGAAAAGAGAAGTTAAAATAACAATAGACCAAAATATTAGAGCATCAACCCAAATGATTCACAGGTTTGGTTTTCCTCATTCAAAATTCTGTGAATTCTCTAAAAGGTTCCTCTGCTAATGGTTGCCATTTGATGTTGTCTTATTGTCTAGACAAATGCAGCTTAACTCTGTCTTCATAAACATGAAAATGTGTATGTTTCTTTTGTACACCACCATATCTTTCTAATAACAAATATATTTTTGAGAAGCTTGGACCAATACAGAGGTTGAGCAAAGTGATGTATTTCATTCTTTGGAAGTGTACAATTCTTCTTTCCATCCGGAGAGTCTGTACATGACTCCTTTATTCCCTTTAAGTCTTCAACAAGGCTACTGAGAGAGGAACTTACCGTTCTTTGTGGCTGTGTGTAAGTTTTGTTTCTTACAATTTGATATGAACAGATCAAAGCTAGATAAACGCAAAGGAATAAATTAAGACAGTTTAGCTAATTGAACGGGCTCAGGACTGGCCACAGAATAAGGAATTGCACTGAGACAATGGTTTTAATAACTGATATGGCTCCTTGTGGTGAGGCAATAAGGCAAGAGTAACAGAGGAGAACCGATTTTGGAGAGCTTTCGAATACTTTTCTTACCATGTGATGAAATGGTTGCTTAAAGCAGCTGGCTGCACTTAATTATTTTTATTTCAATTTTATTTTTTTTAAATGTGGTTACTTCATAGACACATTTATTTTCCAACATCAGCTCCTTAGTAGTATAATATAGAATGCCTCATTAGCAATGGAAAATGGGCTTAAGTTTGTAGCAGGAATGTTCTGAATAATGTTTTTAGATGTGGAAGAAGTTAGCAAGGGAGATTATAGAACCTTAGTCTTCCCCCCGGAGGACTTTAAAACAAGTAAGAACTTTTTATTTAATCCACAAATCCCCCATACAGTCCATCCTCATTTACTGGTACTGGTTTTAGTTCAGTTAAGTCTCCCTAACCCTTGCTCTGTATTCTGCCTTTGCTTGGAGAGGCTGCAGGGGAAAACAGAAACTTTCCTCCTCCACGGGGAGGAGGGCATGGGTCCTGCTCCAGCAATGTACTGACACATTGCTCTATCCACATTCTCTTTCTCATGTTCTAAATTGTCAGTCAGAGGATGGATTAGTGCCATGGTTTTCAAAGTGTAGTATCCAGACCAACAGTATCAGCAGCACCTGGGAAACTTAAAAATGCAAACTTCTGGGTCTCATATCAAATTAACTGAATGAGAACTCTCAGTGTTCCAGGAGGCTGAGCTTCTGTAGACTCAGGTATGCAGTGTTCTATCATGATCAAAATAACTGAGCAATTCAAGGAAATGTCTGGAAAACATGGTGAAATAGCACCCACAAAATGACTGCAAAGGCAGATAAAATTTTTTACCTGGCAATATCCTCTGCCCATTATGACACAAATATTTGCATGTTGAATGTCTGCTCACACTTCTTTAGACCAAAAGAACCAATTCATCCTAGGTGGTTCCAAAAAAATTTCCTGTCTAGTCAACAAATATTCATTGAACACTTGGTATGGGCCAAACACTGTTCTATGCACAGAGGACGTAGTTTAAAGATGACGGTTGTAGGTTCATTGCATCAAGTCCTCTGCCGAGATGAGAAAATTATTTGTAGAGCTGAATCGGGCCCTCTTTTTTCTTTTTCTTGGCTGCTGATGCTACCACAGAAACTTTTAAAATTTCCAATAGTTTATGCCCTGCAGGTGGAAAAGCCTTTCCTATCAGAGAGGATGGTTACATTCCCCTGATGAAATTTCCTCTGCCCGACAGTGTGTTTACTGAGAATGCTATCTTTAGGGCATTCTAAAGAAAGGAAACAACAGTACCAGAAAGTGCAGCAGCTGAGAGGCTCACATGTGCCTCTAACTCAGATCTGAAGGGTGAAGCTGAAGCGTCGGCCGCAGCTGGGAGAATAGGGAGCAGAGCATTGGCGATGGGCAAAATGGTTATTCATTTCCTCTCTTGTGATCTTTCAGATTTCATTTTTTGTGAATCTCAATACATAGTTGAGACTTTTCCCAGATTCACAATCAACCCTGATTATCTTCCTCCTCTTTCTACTTTTCCCTTTTTAGTTTCTTGGAAGCTGTTAGAGGAAGATTAAAAACTATCTGGCATGGAACATTCTTGCTTTTTTTTTAGGTCGCTGAGTATTTGTCTAAGAGTTGAGAAAAAGAGACAAAGGAGAAAATAAGGTCAAAGGATAAAGAGAGACAGAAAGTTTTGTTTCTCTTCAAATATGTTTTTCATCTCTGACCTCACATAAAACTTTGCAGTGCATCCAGTCATAATATTTACATAATGTTAAACAGGTAGTGATTCTTTTGGTGACAAAATTATTTTACAATGTTAATCCCCTCTTATGCTCTCGTGGATTGGTAGCTTTTTGTTTTCCTTGGGATTTAGTGCATATGGACAATTTAGTTTCTGTGGACAACCTAGCAATAGCTTGATTGCTTTAAGCTGTTCATAGTGTGTTTTTTTTTTCTTTCTTTTGCATACCTGAGCTCACCTAAGCATCAACTCTTTAATTCTCTACAACTATTCTAGAGCTATATATGAACACGTGGTTGAGGATATACTGAGTGGTAGAAGGTGACATTGAGAGGCACAACTCAGGCTACAGCCTAGATGCTCCATCTGCCTTGGGGCCTGTGTCTTTATCTTGAACAGGAGTTTCCAGTGGTCTGCAGGAAGACTTGCCCAGTTAAAAGATTTACCAGTAAATTCTATATATGTTAAAAGTCATGGAGCTAGTTTTCCAAAAAACAAAAGGTTTAAGTCATGAGGGCAAGTGAATATATCAAATGGGAAATCCATAATCTCTCCCCAACTCTACCCTGCCAACAGATGCTGAAAGATGTGGGAAAATGCTAAAAATCTAAAACTCTGGACAGACTCTAATATGATGAAATTTTATAGGAATAGTTGTAAGGCCCTACTCTGGGATTCAGAAACAAAATGCACAAAGGTAAGACTGGAGGAGATATGACTTAACACCAGCATGTGTGAAAGAGGCTTAGGCATTTAGTTGACAATAAGCTCAGTAGGAGTCGACAGTAATGTGGCTGCCAAAACAGCTGATGGGCCCGGAGGCTGTATTAATAGGAGTATTGCATTGTGCTTGAATTAGGGAAATAACGGCGCAGCTCTCCTGGAAGCTGCACACACATTTCCTGGAGAGTGCAGGCAGCCCTGTGGGCTCCTTGTGGCCCATTTGCAAGGACCAGTGATAAGGCAAGTAAAAGTAGCGGGAATTACTACCTGCAAGGAACAGTTGGGCTAAGTGAGACTTACCTTTAGAAAAGTCTTTAGAAGTATGTGATGCCATGAGTAATGGAGTTGTCAAAAAAGATTAGACGTATTCCGCATGATTAAGAAGAAGAAAGAGAACCACTTGTAGAAATCTTTGGAGAGAGAATCTAGAAAAATAATATGGTCATTGCATTTACACAAATCTGACATGGGCTTCCAGCTTATAGGTCTACTCTATGAGCTTGAACAAAGTTTTTTTCCCCTGTCTTCTTTATCTCTTCTCACAGTCACAATATGAGGATAATACCTGTCTTGTAAATTTGATATGAGGCTTAGAAATAATACATTCAAAATACCTATCACCCCATGCTTGTCATCGCATGTACTCAGAATCTAAAACAGCAGTGAAGAAATGCTGTTCTTCAGAAGAAACAAGAAATGAATGAAATTATGTTCATTAGAAATGGTGGTGAGGGTGATATCCCTAAGAAGATATAGTGTTGGGAGTGGACAGGTGAGTAATCAAATATAGGTATAGGGTTTCATTGGATCTTGAGTGCTATGATAAATATAACATAGTGATATATACAGAAAAATACCACATTGAAAATAGAACTAAAATAAACATCAGTCAATCAAAGAAATCTTTTCAACTTTTGGTCTTAGGTACTTTATAAATATTTGAGAATATATTTCCCTTTAAAAATCAGGAACTCCTTTAAGGACTTCAGGAGATTGTAAAAGCATCATTTAGTAGGGAGCAGAGATGAGATGGGTTAAATTATTGTGACTGATATAAAACATTTTTTTCTAAATTCTTTCAATAGGTAGTTTATTTCATAGAGCAAAATCAACCCTTCTCACCCAGTTGACATCCTGCTTTTTTCAATATTCTGAGGACAGAATTCTTCACATCCTACTAACATTGTGTGCGTTATTTTCTTTCATGCAGCCTTAGGTCAGTTGACTTGTAATAGGACTTGCCCCTTTGGTGTTTATTTCCTTTCTTTATAATTGAGACAAGCCTAATACATATCTGAGATAAACTGTGTTCAAGTATAGTCTTTTAAATTATGTTCAAAAGCTACTTGTAGTGTTTAAATTCTCAATGAGCTTGTTGCAATTCTGATGTTACTTCAAGACAAAGTCATCCACTAAAACCCACAGCTTCCCAGGGAGAAAATCCAGAATCCACAAATGACCTTCCACAGTGGGGAAGTCAAGTCATACAGAAGGCACTCAAAACCTCAGACCAATCCCAGTAAAGGGCTATCCATTTTTATAGTTCCTTAAAATCCTAAAGAACTGTGCATATACTTGTGAGGATATATTCCGTATCTGTTTCCTTCATGAGTGTGTATATTCTAACACGTGCTGATAGTAGGTTACAATAACAATTTCTTAACAAATGAACAGATGACTCTTTATTAGTGGTTCTCGATCAATTACACATTAGAATCACTTGGGAAGCCTTTGAAACCACAGATGCCTGAGCCCATCCAGAATGAGGGAAAACACAACTCTGGGAGGTGGAGAGTAGCCAGGCTTGGTATTTTTCAGAAGCTTCTTGTCAATCCTTACTTGAAGGCAGGATTGAAAATAGCTGTATTATATAATCCTATTCATACTCCTGGCATCTATTATCTCCCTCAAGGTCTTATAAACCACTTTTCTGTACATTTGATAAAGGGTGCTAAGATTTGGTATTCCCCAATTCATAGTGTTTACGTTTATACCTTAGAATTTTCAGACAAGCTATTCTTTTTTTCTGGCAGTTAAATGAACTAAACAATATAAGTAATCTGTTTAAAAATTATGAGACTTTTATTTTTGGATAACTATTCAGTGATTGCTTTCTTGGAAGTTTTAACTATTAAGTAAATCCGAATTCAAGATTACTTGTATTTTAGCTTTAAACTATATACGTTGAAGCACATTGGTTCTGTTCAAAATTGTTCATGAGGGGACTTTTTTCTTCTTTTGTTTACTGATATATCCCATCTGCCAAAAATACTACCTGACAAAAAGCAGTTAATAAGTATTTGTTGAGTAAATGAATGAATAAACTCTCCATGATTCACAGAAATCCATGCTTAATCTGAAGTCACAGAGCTATAAGTCACACATATAAGAGGATAGAGAAAATTTTCCTTTAGAGAATTTTCAAACTGGTCAGTTAAGTATTTTAAAATGAACTGTATTATACATATATTTAGGTTGAATATGCTCTCTAATTTATACAGACTCATTTCTTATTGATGATGTTGTTTAGTCACTAAGTTGTATCTGACTCTTGTGAATCCATGAACCGTAGCCCACCAGGCTCCTCTGTCCATGGAATTTCCCAGGCAAAAATGCTGAATTGGGTTGCCATTTCCTTTGCCATGAGATCTTCCTGACCCAGGGATCGAAGCTGCATCTCCTGTATTAGCAGGCAGATCATTTTATCCTGATTGATGAAAACATTTTTTTGAGGGGAGGTGCACTTTACAGACATTTAAGTATGTAACTACTCTACATAAGTGTTTTTCCATTTTTTGATCCCTGGACCAAAAACATAGGTATGATTCCAAGTTACCTTGGAACTTGCCAAAATGTAAATACTCAGGTAATATATGGGATACCAACTTACTACAGGTGATTATAATACACTCTAAAGTTTAAGAACAACTATCAATTTTAGGAAAGCATTACCCGGTAACATCTCTCAGTTAAGGCATGCCTTAGAACTACTGCAACAAAACAACCAAACAAACGCAACAAAAATAAAGCAGATTCCTATGCCTCATTTCAGACATACAGAGCCAGAATCGATGGGATCAGGTACCAGAAAACTGGGTTTTAAGTTAATCTTTCCTCTACAACCTCACAGAACAACTATTTTGAAGTTATGCTAACAAGTCCAAAGACTGGTGTTGAGGGACCTGTTGGCTAGATACCTTGCCTTTGCAAAGCTGGTCAGTCACCTTTCATGCTGTATCAATGAAGGAAGCTTTAAACATAAGGACTCAAACCAGAAGAATGAACACTGTAGTGCTTTCATCACTATAAATATTGACTCTAGTCTTTTTTCCTTCACTTTATGAAGCACCAGTTTCTCATCTGCCTTTTGCTAACTTTCAATTTAGTGACAAGCCTTATGCTGATGAGTGTTCCTGGATCTATCCTAATAGAAATCAATTAACATGTCATTCACATAATCCCTCAGGATATGGCAATAGAGGATCCCTTGGGAGTATAGTTTTATGGAGATGTGCACACCTCTTTTATTCTGATCTCCACTTCCATTCTATACTTGTGCAATGAATCTGCTTGGCATTATGGTTATTACTTTTACTTTTCCACTAAAAAATTGCTGATTAATTTAATCAATCATTTTGCAAATGGAATTCTTCTATAATCCAATCCCAAGATACCTTTCCACTCGTGGCTCTTGATGTTGTTCAGTTTCTAAGTTGTGTCCAACTCTTTGAGACCCCATGAATTGTAGCATGCCAGGCTTCCCTGTCCTTCACTTTGCCCAAACTCATGTCCATTGAGTCAGAGATGGCATCCAACCATCTCATCCTCTGTCACCTTCTTCTCCTCCTGCCCTCAGTCTTTCCCAGCATCACGGTCTTTTCCAGTAAGTTGGCTTTTCCTATTGGGTGGCCAAAGTATTTGAGTTTCAGCTTTAGCATCAGCCCTTCTAATGAATATTCAGAGTTGATATCCTGTAGGATTGACTGGTTTGATCTCTTTGCTGTTCAAGAGGCTCTCAAGAGTCTTCTCCAGCACCACCATGTGAAAGCATCAGTTCTTAGTACCCAAATATGTAAGTCTTCGGTGTCACACAGCACGTAAGCTCTTCTACTTCCTTCACATATAGCTGCTCATTGCTCATCTTAAGTGGACCAAATTGAACAACATGTCTTGTGGAGAGTCTGTACACTGTCCAGAGAAGGCTGTGACATTATTCTCAGTCCCACAGTAGTCATTCCTGAAAGAGCTTGAGTGGTGTTTGTATTAGGAATAAAATGCAAAGAATGATGGTACAAGAAACACTTCAAAGATGATCATAAAGCCATTTATAAAGGCATCATGGATGTGTATTTTCCTTCAAAGAAGATTCAAATAAAGCTATTACTTGCCTTAATAACAATGCCTAATTGGCAAAATTCAAAGAAACCAAACACCAAACCTCTGCATCACATTTTTTATTTATTTATTTTTTAACATTTGTAGCCTCTAGTTTTATTAAAAATTTTTTTTTTGGTTTATAACTACCCTTTGATTTTATTTTATTTACTTATTTGTTTATTTTTTCTTGTATTGGTTTTCCCATACATCATCATGTATCCGCCACAGGTATACATGTGTTCCCCCTCCTGAATACCCCTCCTTCCTCCCTCCCCATATCATCTTGTTTATATTCAAAATGCCATGTTTGACTTAATACTCCAAACAGAAGTAATGGAATCACTATATAGACTTGTTACAAGAAGGAGATCCTCTGTCCTGTTCTTCCATCTTTCATTTCTTACAGAAATTTCTATGGTGCAATGAGTGTAACATAAATCAAAACACTTAGTGGTGAAAGCCAAATGCAGAACTTAATTCAAACAAGATAATTCAAATATTTGCTTCACTGAAGTAATATAAAGCATCATTTTATTAGGCCATGTTTTCACTTATATAAAATGAATATGGTAAAGATATGCATAATATATATATATGTGTGTATGTGTATATATGTATAAATTATTCAAAATGGTATATATGTATGTGTCCTTACATAACAAGCCACAGGAGTTAGGGAAATTTTTGAAACATTGTTAGAATAAAATAACAAAGTAAGATAAAAACTTTGTCTTTGTGATTTGTAATAAACTTATGGGTCCTTAAACCTAATTTTTTAATGTTAAAATGATTAATATGTCAAAAATGATGTCTTTTTAAAATGTCCATAGAGATCTCCAAAAGACTACATCTTCGTAACATACAAGTACACCAGTGGGAATTAAGCATTAAGTGAAAAAAATTGAGAATTTTATTTCCCTTTCCATGCATGTTTTATGCAGGTATTAGATATTGCTATTTTATTATTTAATAAAATAGAACTGCTGAGTGGCAATGATTCCTAAGACATTTTAACCTGATTTATCCTGATTTCTTTTAAAGCAGTATACAAATACATGGCTACTCTTCTTATGTCCTGAGTCTCACTCTTAGAAAAGAATTTATCTACTATATTTTTAAGTCACTTATCAATAGACAGAAGAAAGAAGGTATTATATATTGATGAGAGTTTTTCCTAAATTTGATTCTGAGAAAGAACGAAGAGAGGAAAAAGAAGATGAAGACTATAATTCTGCTTCTTAGCGCTTCTCATGCACTTGTCAATGTGTTGTTACTGTTTCGTGTGCTTTCCTCTCAATCCTTCAAATGGCCATAAATGTTATCTTAACTTAAAGGAAATTTAAGAAGCACTGAATTACTGAATTAATCAGGTTAGGTGTGGAGTAGATGGTTGCAACATGTCTGATACTTTGACATGCCATGCAGAAATCTAATCTGGGTTGTTGCCGTTATCAAATCAATGCATTGGACAATGGCTGCTATGTCTTCAAGGAGTAGAAGTGTTAACAGCTAAGTTCCGGTGTAATTGCAGGAGATAAAGATAGATGTTAGGCCAGGTGGAATTTAAGACTCATGAACTTATAATGTGATTTGGAATGTAAGAAGAACCTATTCTGTGTTCTATACGGCAAATAGCTGGGGATAAATATATCATAATACTAGCCACTTTTGTTAATAAATGAATGACTTAAATCAAAAGAAGCAAACCTTTTAATCTAGTGAATATGTCTATCAACCAAATAAAAAGCATAGTTGGAAAGGCAGACATATCTAACAGAATTCCTTTGCACAAAATTTACAGTTTCCTTAGGAGAAAAGAATAAATATATGGAATTAAAAACAGCGTATATATATATATATATAGATATGTATGTATCTACATATGAATAGTATATACATGTAAATTCAATGCTATATTGCTTAACATAGGCAATAAGTGTTATTAGTATTAGTAGAACTAAATTATAATGCATTGAAATAGTTCCACTGAGGAGGTAGGCATGTAACCAGACCTTTGAAGAGGAGCAAGAGGCATAGCAGGAAGATGACTGGACATTCCTATCAGAAGAAAATATAGTACAAAATACAATCCTTGGTCTTTTTGATAAAGGATGGTACATATACCTGGCTGAAATTACCTTTCAGACAATGTTGGGTAAGGGTGGTGGAGGAGAGATTTATGCTGATGAACTTAGAAGAGGTAAAGATGGATGCTGAAATTCACAGTGCTGCCTCCCCTCTATTCCTTGAGCCTGAACCGAAGAATTGATGCTTTTGAGCTGTGGTGTTGGAGAAGACTCTTGAGAGTTCCTTGGACTTCAAGGAGATCCAACCAGTCCATCCTAAAGGAAATCAGTCCTGAATATTCAATGGATGGTCTGATGCTGAAGCTGAAACTGTAACACTTTGGGCCACCTGCTGCAAGGAACTGACTCAGTTGAAAAGACACTGATGTTGGGAATGGTTGAAGGCAGGAGGGAAGGGGAAGACAGAGAATGATATGGTTGGATGGCGTCTCTGACTCAATGGACATGAGTTTGAGTAAACCATGGGAGCTGGTGATGGACAGGGAGGCCTGGCGTGCTGCCGCCCATGGGATCACAAAGAGCTGGACACGACTGAGGGACTGAGCTGAACTGAACTAACAGGAATAAACCCTACTCTATTTTCCTGTCTACTTAGCACAGGAAGGCAAAGTAACATTTTCCTGACTGAGAAGAACTGCAGGCACATTTAAAAGCACTTCCTGTTTAGATATCATCTTACCTTTATGACATTACCCATCATTTAGATAGATGTGGAGTAATGAAGTTATGATAAGATGTAATTTTAAAGTAGAGATGTTTAAGTCAGAACTGCATATACTGTGTTATTACATGTGTATTACACAGATCTCAGTAGCAACTGAAATAGTACAGGTTGCTGTTCCGACAAGTACTTACTTCATTTTTACTAGTGCTTAACTTTGTTCAAATGTTTATATGGAGGCAGGGAGCAGGGACAGAAGAGTAATGTGACTGTAACTATGAGGCTTTCTGGGGCACAATAAACCAAAATAGCAATGCAGAAATAATTTGAATACAAATCCCTGAGAGCAAAACTGTCCACCAGAAGAGAAAGGCAGGAGCTGGTGATCTGAGTGCAGAAATATAGGTCACAGACATGGCCTGTGGATTAAAGAACTCAAGAGAATGTTTGTTCAGTGGTTACCAACATAAGTCACAGCTTCAGAGGCAAACTGCGGGGGCATGTCATCAGTTGTTACCTGTGCAACCTGGGACTGTGACTTCACTTTTCTAGGGTTCTGTTTTCCTATCACAACTTGCTTCATAAGGTTATGATGAGAGTTAAAAGACTTATACTTTGTGAAAATTGGAGCACTAAGCAAGCCGTGTCACAGAATGCATGTGAGCATGTACTGTATCACTGTAATTATGACAGCTTTAAGAGTTAAAATGGGTGCTAAAAGCGTTAAAGTTTAGAGATTATTTTGAAATGTTTGTTTATTGGTCAAAAACCAGTTTCATCATAAACACCACTAGTTTATCCAAAAATAATTTAAAAAATAAGCCTTTTTCTTAAAGATGAAATAACAGATTTATACCAATTAAAACAAGAGTACTTACTTATTGACTATTATGAAGGAACATAAGTAGAAAATATTTTTGTCACATTTTCATGAATACAATCAGTTTTGTTAGCGTATTTTCATTACTGTGTTACTGGTTTTGTTCCCTCAAATGTGTTTTGTTTCTCAATGTGGTTTTTAAAAATGTTTTAAACAGCTTTATTGAGGTATAATTTACATGTTGTAAAAATTCATTTAAGTGTATAATTCGGTATTTTTAAATAAATTTCAGAGTTGTGTGAATATTATCACGAAGGTTTTCTATTTTTAAGTTCTTCATAAAATTACCTCTAACATTTTTCCAAGTTTCTTTTTCTCTGATTAATCAATCTGAAAGTGTTAATGCGTTCAATTTACTCTTCTCTGTGGACCATAATGGCTTCCCAAGTGGCTCAGTGGTCAAGAATCTGCCTGCCAATACAAGAGACACAGGAGACACAGATAGGTCCCTGTGTTGGGAAGACTACTGGAGAGGGAAATGGCAACCCACTTCAGTATTCTTGCCTGGAAAGTTCCATGGACAGAGGAGCCTGGCGGGCCATGGTCCATGGGGTCACAAAGAGTCAGACACAACTGTGTGAATGAGCATGCATACATGGACCATAATAATTTTAAATGAGAAAACGATGTGTTAGCAGATATTAAAGTACTTAATAAGCTCATGGTAAATTCTAGAAAGGAAGTATATTCGATTCTAATTTTCTTTAATATAAAAATATATACATAGTAGTATCTACTTTTACAGGTACCTGCATTTGTTTCATTCACCTTATCTTTAACCAATATCTAAAATCTCTTCATAAGACTACACTTTTCAAACACATTAGCTATTTGTGACTGTTTACTGTATTTAAACCCTGTAAAACTGTAGGCTTTCTAATTTGTTTTTGATTTTAATATACTGTATACAGTATTTCAGTTTAAACAAGGAGTTCCATATTGTTTTTCCCCATAAGTTATTTTGCAGCCCAGTCTCTGGATTTAAAAGTTAAATAGTGCAGGCTGTTTGGGCATTCACTATTTAAATTTCTCTACTTTCCCATTGTCATCACAAGGATAAATTTTAATTTCTTTCTTCCTATTTTTTTTAAAGGTGGATGCACCAATTTACATTTCCACCAACAGGGCACAATGCTTTCTTTTCTCCACATGCCCAGTACTCATCTTTTGTCTTTTTGATGCTGTCCCTTTTAACAGCTGTGAGTTGATAGCTCACTGTAGGTTTGATCTGCATTTCCGTGGTCATTAGTGATGATAACCTTCTCATTTGTTGAACATTTTATGTCTTCTTTGGAAAAATATTTATTTAGATCTTCACATTTTTAAGGGACTTGTTTGTTTTATTGCTATTGAGTGTATGAGTTCTTTATATATTTTGGGTATTAACCTCTTATCATAAATATGATTTGCAAATGTTTTATCCCATTGGGTAAGTAAGTAGCCTTTACATTTTGCTAATGGTTACCTTTGCTGTGCAGAGCTATTTAGTTTGATGTAATCCTGATTATTTGTTTTTGCCTTTATTGCCTTTACTTTGGTATCAATTATAAAAATTAAGCCAAGACCAATCAATGTAAAGGAGCTTACGTGACATTTTCTTCTGGTAGTTTTATGGTTTCAGGTCTTTTGTTCAAGTTTTCTTTCATTTTGAGTTGATTTTTTGTGTATGGCAAAAAAAATGGGGTCCAATTTCATTCTTGCATGTGACTGTCCAGTTTTCCCAACATCATTGTATATTTTGGTCATATTTTATATCCTTGTCTCCTTTGTCCTAAATTAGTTGATGGTATATGTGTGAGTTTGTTTTGAGTTTCTCTGTTCTGTTACGTTGATCTATATGTATGTCTTTTATGCCAATACCAAAGTGCTTTGTTTACTGAAGCCTGATAGTTTTAAATCATAAATTGTGACACCTTCACCTTTATTCTTCTTTCTTAAGATTGCTATAGCTATTAGAGATCTTCTGTGGTTCTATACACATTTTAGAATTTTTTTTCTATACCTATTCTTATTTTTACACAGTGATACAAAAAATGAGTTTTAATATTGTTTTTAGAGTACTTAGGTTGACTTATGAAACAGTTCTTCAATGGGTAAACCATTTCTAAAATCTCTTTTAGAGATTTGTTGATGGAAAACAAAAACAGAAAGCATGTACTACCAAGTTACTTTTTAAATTATTCATCATTAACTTCATCACAAAAATTCTGTATTTCAGCTAATCCTACTTTACAGATATTTTTAAAAATCTAAATCCTGACCACACCTACTTCTATTTTAATTAGAGATTTTCTGTTTGTTTGGAAACAAAAGGATAAAATATTTGTTCACCACAACTAACTCCATGTATATTTCTGTTCCATGCTGCTGCTGCTGCTGCTAAGTCACACCAGTCGTGTCCAACTCTCTGCGACCCCATAGACGGCAACCCACCAGGCTCCCCTGTCCCTGGGATTCTCCAGGCAAGAACACTGGAGTGAGTTGCCATTTCCTTCTCCAATGCATGAAAGTGAAAAGTGAAAGTGAAGTTGCTCAGTCATGTCCGACCCTCAGTGACCCCACGGACTGCAGCCTTCCAGGCTCCTCCATCCATGGGATTTTCCAGGCAAGAGTACTGGAGTGGGGTGCCATTGCCTTCTCCAATAAGTTTCCTAATTTAGCAAGAATATTTTTAACATAACTTTTCCCGCCAATACATATATTTATGCTAACTTTACAAAATAAAATAATTTTTAAATTTATTTTTAACATTTTTAAACTGAATTTACAACATCAGATGTTTCATTTCAGCAAAATAAACTAAGGAGTACATCAAGGCTGTATATTGTCACCCTGCTTATTTAACTTCTATGTAGAGTACATCATGAGAAACGCTGGACTGGAAGAAACACAAGCTGGAATCAAGATTGCTGGGAGAAATATCAATCACCTCAGATATGCAGATGACACCACCCTTATGGCAGAAAGTGAAGAGGAACTAAAAACCCTTCTGATGAAAGTGAAAGAGGACAGTGAAAATGTTGGCTTAAAGCTCAACATTCAGAAAACGAATATCATGGCATCTGGTCCCATCACTTCATGGGAAATAGATGGGGAAACAGTGGAAACAGTGTCAAACTTCATTTTTTGGGGGCTCCAAAATCACTGCAGATGGTGACTGCAGACTTGAAATTAAAAGACGCTTACTCCTTGGAAGAAAAGTTATGACGAACCTAGATAGCATATTCGAAAGCAGAGACATTACTTTGCCAACTAAGGTCCGTCTAGTCAAGGCTATGGTTATTCCTGTGGTCATGTATGGATGTGAGAGTTGGACTGTAAAGAAGGCTGAGCGCTGAAGAATTGATGCTTTTGAACTGTGGTATTGGAGAAGACTCTTGAGAGTCCCTTGGACTGCAAGGAGATCCAACCAGTCCATTCTGAAGGAGATCAGCCCTGGGATATCTTTGGAAGGAATGATGCTAAAGCTGAAACTCCAGTACTTTGGACACCTCATGCTAAAAGTTGACTCATTGGAAAAGACTCTGATCCTGGGAGGGACTGAGGGCAGGAGGAGAAGGGCATGACAGAGGATGAGATGGCTGGATGGCATCACTGACTCAATGGACATGAGTCTGAGTGAACTCCGGGAGATGGTAATGGACAGGGAGGCCTGGCGTGCTGTGATTCATGGAGTTGCAGAGTCGGGCACGACTGAGTGACTGAACTGAACTGAACTGAATCTTTTCTTTGATTTTATAAATAGCATTAACAAATAGAACCATTATTGGAATTAACATGTTGATTTAAAACACCTGACAATAAGGATAACTCCTTGGAAGAAAAGTTATGACCAACCTAGATAGCATATTCAAAAGCAGAGACATTACTTTGCCGACTAAGGTCCGTCTAGTCAAGGCTATGGTTTTCCCAGTGGTCATGTATGAATGTGAGAGTTGGACTGTGAAGAAGGCTAAGCAACAAAGAATTGATGCTTTTAAACTGTGGTGTTGGAGAAGACTCTTGAGAGTGCCTTGGACTGCAAGGAAATCCAACCAGTCCATTCTGAAGGAGATGAGCCCTGGGATTTCTTTGGAAGGAATGATGCTAAAGCTGAAACTCCAGTACTTTGGACACTTCATGCGAAGAGTTGACTCATTGGAAAAGACTCTGATCCTGGGAGGGACTGAGGGCAGGAGGAGAAGGGCACAACAGAGGATGAGATGGCTGGATGGCATCACTGACTCGATAGACATGAGTCTGAGTGAACTCCGGGAGTTGGTGATGGACAGGGAGGCCTGGCGTGCTGCGATTCATGGGGTCGCAAAGAGTCAGACACAACTGAGCGACTGAACTGAACTGAACTGATAACAAGGATATAAAATTAATATAATTTACCATTTGTAAAGTTCTGGTAATAGAGTTAATTCATAAACAGCTATCACTTTACCTTTTTAAAGTACAGTAGAAATTTTGGACTTAAACAGGAGCAAAATTTATATTTACTTGATCTAAATATGTTCTTTTAAGAGTGATATAAAAACACACCTTCTTTAATTACATCTTTTAAAGTATCATCTTTGGCAAGTCATCTATACATTACTACCTTTTGAAGTATATGCTGAAGCTTTTCCAAAAGAGTTGCATCTTATTTTCTCATGTTTTCAGTGATTTCATTAAAACCCCTATAGTGAATAATAACTATCAATAAGTATTTAGTGCACGTTAAAATTTTGTCCTCATTCTTGGCATATAAAAATCGGTAGCTTTCCATTAAGAATATTTTTTAAAATAATTTTTATTTATAGGAAAAGGCAAAAAAGCCAAAAGAAATTTAACGTAAGATATATGATTTATAGTAACCATTACATATTAAAGTTATATATATATATCCAGTGGCTGAATGACTGAAAGTTAGAGTTGAAACAAACCATCTCGATGTATTTGAATGCAACTATGAGTAATAATACATTGCTTGTGAATTAAAAATCTAGGACAATGCTACCAGGAAGCAGGAACAACAAATCAAAGTTTGGACTCTCTGAGCAAACTGGGTATATGATTCCAACCTCCCCCCAACAAATGATTCAACACTATATCTGTCTGTGCATGGAGTACAGACATGAACTACACATGGAGTAAAGCACAATCACAAATCCCATTAGTCATCTATGCATTTTTATACAATTTACATTTTAATATTGGATTGCCTATGTGTGTGAAAACACCAAATTTCAAATTGATTCAGGGCTGGCATAATTTTGCATATGCTAACCTAGCTCCCTCCCCAGTCACTCATCATTCATCATTCCGTTAGCTGAAGATGCAATTAAGTCTGCTTTTTTGTGACTTTTAAGCATGCCTACTGAGTGGAGACTTAATACCTTTTCTTTATTTGCTTTTTGATGCTGCATGTAGGATAAGGACATGCATATATGCTGACAGCATCTTGAAGGGGTTAGCAACCAAGGAAAGTCTGTGATTTGCTTGAACATCAGAGGGTCATATTAAGTAGTATTTGTTGACCATTTCTATAAACAAGGTATTAGAAAGTTTTTCTATAAAACTGGGTTTTATATGTTGCTGGGTCAGTCCTATCATCTCTTCAAATAAATAAATATTCTCATCTCTTAAGTAGATGTGTATGATTGTCTAAAAGGTCTAGATAGAACTGAGTCTATTAGGAATATCAATTACTTTAGGGAAAACATGTTTATTGTAAAAAACATGATTTGATCCCGATAAATTGTTAGTATGCTTGATCACTGACATCTTTAACAATTTTAAAAAGTATTTTTATTGCCAGTTGCACTGATGAGGAAACAAACATAGAAAATTCAGAGTAAATTCTATCAGGCCACACAGTGACGTCTGATAGAGCCAGGAGAGACTTTATGAAATCCAGACTCCCAAACTAATGTTCTATCAGCTAGACCTCCATGTGAGCCTCACAAATTGTAGGTAGGAATAGCTTTCCCTAAAATGCTCATGAAGCAAAACAGAGCACTGCCTCATTTCATGTGATTTCTAATTTGAAATGCAAACAATTGCCAATTTGTTTGACTTGTATTTATAATTATTTCCTTGTGAATTACTCATCACTAAATGCTTTATAAATATTTTCTCTTTCCCAATGTCTATGGAATGATCATAGCATAGAAAATGTTGGCTTTCAAAGATTTATTAATATCTCTTTTTGAAATAACATACATTTGTAACACAGAGTAAAAGCACTTTTAAAGAAACAAATCTTGAATTTGAATTCTCTCTCAGACAGTGACTCATTTGATGTGCTTATTAAGAACTGCATACTGACTTTGATTAAAGGTGCATATGAAGTCGTTTCAGTTGCGTCTGACTCTTTGTAACCCTATGGACTGTAGCTTACCAAGCTCCTCTGTCCATGGGATTCTCCAGGAAGATTACTGGAGTGGGTTCCCATGACCTACTCCAGAGGATCTTCCCAACTGAGGAACCAAACCCCTGTCTTTTATGTATCCTGTATTAGCAGGCAGATACTTTACCACTAGTGCCACCTGGAAAGCCTTGATACAAAGGTAGTCATTGTATAGCAGTTCAGTTCAGTCACTCAGTCGTGTCTGACACTTGGCAACTCCATGAACCGCAGCACTCCAGGCCTCCCTGTCCATCACCAACTCCCGGAGTCTACCCAAAACCACGTCTATTGAGTCAGTGATGCCATCCAACCATCTCATCCTCTGTTGTCCCCTTCTCCTGCCCTCAATCTTTCCCAGCATAAGGGTCTTTTCCAATGAGTCAGCTCTTCGCATGAGGTGGCCAAAGTATTGGAGTTTCAGCTTCAACATCAGTCCTTCCAGTGAACACCCAGGACTGATCTCCTTTAGGATGGACTGGTTAGATCTCCTTGCAGTCCAAGGGACTCTCAAGAGTCTTCAACACCACAGTTCAAAAGCATCAATTCTTCTGCGCTCAGCTTTCTTTATAGTCCAACTCTCACATCCATATATGACCACTGGAAAAACCATAGCCTTGACTAGATGGACCTTAGTCGGCAAAGTAATGTCTCCGCTTTTGAATATGCTGTCTAGGTTGATCATAACTTTCCTTCCAAAGAGGAAGTGTCTTTTAATTTCATGGCTGCAATCACCATCTGCAGTAATTTTGGAGCCCCCCAAAATAGTCAGCCACTGTTTCTACTCTTCCCCCATCTATTTGCCATGAAGTGATAGGACCGTATGGCATGATCTTCATTTTCTGAATGTTGACCTTTAAGCCAACTTTTTCACTCTCCTCTTTCACTTTCATCAAGAGGCTCTTTAGTTCCTCTTCATTTTTTACCATAAGGGTGGTGTCATCTGCATATCTGAGGTTATTGATATTTCTCCCAGCAATCTTGATTCCAGCTTGTACTTCCTCCAGCCCAGCATTTCTCATGATGTACTCTGCATAGAAGTTAAATAAGAAGGGTGACAATATACAGCCTTGACGTACTCCTTTTCCTATTTGATACCAGTCTGTTGTTCCATGTCCAGTTCTTACTGTTGCTTCTTGACCTGCATACAGGTTTCTCAAGAGGCAGGTCAGGTGGTCTGGTATTCCCATCTCTTTCAGAAGTTTCCACAGTTTATTTTGATCCCCACAGTCAAAGGCTTTGGCATAGTCAAGAAAGCAGAAATAGATGTTTTTCTGGAACTCTTTTGCTTTTTCGATGATCCAGTAGATGTTGGCAATTTGATCTCTGGTTCCTTTGTCTTTTCTAAAACCAGCTTGAATATCTGGAAGTCCATGGTTCACATGTTGCTGAAGCCTGGCTTGGAGAATTTTAAGCATAACTTTACTAGTGTGTGAGATGAGTGCAATGTGTGGTAGTCTGAGCATTCTTTGGCATTGCCTTTCTTTGGGATTGGAATGAAAACTGGCCTTTTCCAGTCCTGTGGCCACTGCTGAGTTTTCCAGATTTGCTGACATATTGAGTGCAGCACTTTCACAGCATCATCTTTTAGGATTTGAAATTAGAAAGCAAATATATGTAGTTGAATTTAGTTGAGCAAAGCCTCACTATCAGCTCCTTTTGATAGATTCACTACCTTGTGTAAGGCTAAGGTATTGCATTGAATGCATTAGTAAATCTGGTTTTACTTTTGCCTGTAATGAAAAGAACAAGCTGCCAGCATGAACCATATTATAGTCTTTTTTTTTTTTAATTTTAAAATCTTTAATTCTTACATGCATTCCCAAACATGAACCCCCCTCCCACCTCCCTTCCCATAACTCTACCTGAAGAACTGAGCCTTTTATTTCTCAGTCTTTTTGAACATGAGACATAATTTTAAGGATTTCTAGATAGTAACAAACTTACATTCAGATTAGAATACAGAGCTCAATAATGTGACTCAGAATATTGTTCTTACTCTGTGTGTGTAATCATTTCAATATCAAATACTTTTTAAAGAAAATAAGAAACAGCAGTTCTTTCCCTTTTTGGTCTTGGTTACTGTCATACAGTGATTATACATGTATTTTTCAATATTTCCCATGAAAAACTTGTTATGAATTTAAATCATCCTAAATACTAAAAAATCTAATATCCCCTTTTAAAAGCAGAACTAAAAATTGTTAAAGATTAACAGCAATTCCCTTAAGCAAGAGAGAAAGGAAAAAATTAGAGGAAGTGACGAGAAAAATAACATACTTATTAAAGAGCCATAGGATTGACTTATAAGGAAAGATTAGAGAAAAAAATTTTAAAATAAAGCTAGATTTGTTGCCGGAAAAGACCATGATGATCAGAGCTGCAGTGGTAATATAAACAATCTGGGTGGAGACACTTCACATTTCAGTGTGAGGGAGGAAAATGATCCAGCTCATTTGCTCATGGTGAGTGTTATTAGCTGCCAAATGCAGTAATCAAAAAGTAAGTCCACAACTTTAGATATTATTTAAAATATCCAGAAGAAAGACAGTCTAAAATGATAAAGTATGATAATACTCAAATGAACATAAAGTTTTAAAAATAGGGAATGCATGTAAGAATTAAAGATTTTAAAAAATAAAAAACTAAAAAAAAAATATTTATTCAACTCAATTTGTACTTTTGCACCCAGATCCTCAAATAGTAAAAGAGAGAAAGCAACATAGACATAAAAGTCTCAACTCTGTATCTTAACAGAGGTTCCCTTTAGATGACTGACAGAGAAATGCTTGCAAAGGAGTAAGATAATATGAGGGAGAAGGTAAAAAGAAGAGGAAATTGCTCATTTTTAAAAAGAAAAGAAAAGATTGTGTGAAACATGAAAAGCCACCCCATATCTGAGAGAGGTTATAAAGAGAAGACAAGAATGTTGTGCAGTTTCCCATTCCCCTTACCTGATGCTTCTTGCCACTTCATTGGCTAAGTTTTATAGGCTGAAGTAACTGGCATGGAAGAGGTATGCCTGTCAGCTGTTCACAATGCAGAATTCTGAAAAGGTCAGCATAGTAGCAATATGACAGGCTATGTAAGTCATTATGTGACTTATAACTCATTTGTAAGTAGAATGAGATCTAGAGCAAATTAATGTAAACTCGCTGTAAGAGCGCTGAAAACATGTTAGCTCTATCGAAAGCTAGGTTTTGCTTTTTCTCTAGAAAGACAAATAGACATTTCCTCACAAATGCATTGCCTTTCTTAGGAGCAGCAGTAATGGAAAATAAGTTCAATATTCTGTGAAGAGGTTTAAAGAAAAGATACTAGCAGAAGGAAGGCAGTTTTAGGGATCTTATCCATAATAAAATATATACACAGATATTGTATGTGTTTCGGTTCTGTTTGGTGCCATTGGAAATCATTTTCTAATTTAAATAAAAGGAGTCTTAAGTCTTCAAGTCACACATTTTCAGAATGTTAAAATAACATTGTTAGTCAAGAGAAAATATTTATGACATTCCCTAGTTTTATTGTGATGGATCTATTAATTGTGAAACTTGATTTTATTACCATATACCTAATTTTATACCATTAACCAAATATTGTTTTTTGAATGAAAACTAGTAATCTACACACATATCATAGCGCATTCTTTAGTCGTGAACATGCTGCAGGTGATCGATATCCAGTAGTGAAAGAGTTAATTATCCACAATACCATCTTTCCCACCAGACATTCCACTGTGACTCTGTTATACACTTAGGCACAGTTCCTAATGGCAAAATCTATTAGAATGCACAGTATTTTCTCAAGGGAGGTGGTGGAAGTCTTGTCACTTGAGACATTTAAAACTACACTTGATAAAGCACTAGAGAGTCATGAGTGCATGTTCCCCAACCCTCAGGATAGAACATGACCTAATGGGTGCTTTTCTGTCCTTTAATGTCTCTGATTCACTGGGTATTTTAATAGCTACTTCATATTTAAGTAGATCTAGAACAACAGTCTATTTTTTCAATGGAAATTCAGTTTGGTCTATAAAGTGTCAAGACAGAGGTGACAAGGCAAACCACAAGGGAATGAAGGAAGCCTCGTGGAAATTTAATTGATTTAGACGAGGTTTGAGCAAACACAACAGTGTATTAGGGTTTAGCAAATGCCTCAACTTTTTTCAAATGTTTTCAGTTCAAGGAAACCCAAAACACATTTGGCTAAACACTTTTTCCTTGATTTTCAAACCCATGTGTATTTCAAGGGAAATTTAATCCATGTGTTTCTGATTCATTTACACTTAGCTCATCAAAATGTGGTTTCGTAAGACCCATTTGATGTCTAAGAAGCCTTGTGAGTTTTTTGTAAGCCTTTTTTCTTTGAACCAGGAAGTTGCTTTTTGCCAAGAGTCAATGGAACTTCAGCCCGAAAAGAGTCAGTTGTGTTTGGGATTTTGGAATCCTCGAAGTTGGTGGGAGCTAATGAGAGAGGGTGAGGACACTGATTCAGTTATAATGAATGTCCCCATTTCTAATATATTACCTATTCAAATAACTTAAGTGTATTTGTTTTTCTCACTTTATAGGGGAAAAGCCCATCTCAAATTCTTGAAAATCTTGTGGAAAACATAAGGATGAATTTTACTATTGGATGTGCTATTGCCATGTGTTCTGATAATTACCCACTAATGTGCCTCTTGGTGATGAGTAATCAGGGCAGTAATTCATATTTATCTCAGAATAATTATAAAGAAGTGACTCCAAAAGGTGTTTAGATTGGCCATCTTTCTGTATTGAAAGAAAAAATCCTCTGCCTAGTTTTTGTTGCTCTGTGCACAACACTACTTGTTCTTAAAACAAGAAGGGAGACAAATAAGACTCAGTGAATGTGCTGATTCAGGTGCACACAACCCTCTATCTCATTGCCGTTGCTCTTAAAGAGCATCTGGGGTAAGGAAGCATACATCCGGTCCATCCGTCAAGAGTCCATGAGAAAGCTAACAATGTTTGCACCTGCAGGATGAATTACATCTTTGGTGAGTGTGGGAAGCTACATAATGAAACAGCTGAATAGCTGATACATTTCTTTCCTCTCACCCTTAACATACCTTCTTTTTCACTAGCTTTATTTTTCCTATTTCTTCCTCTTCAATTTCCCCACCTTTACACTTACCACTAGATAATAGAGCAAATGTGATGCGTTCATCCAAGGATGGGTTGACATGGTTTACACATTGCTTTCATTTGGTTGTTCTTTGGATGAATTCTTCGTCGAGAACAAGATAATGAAAACCATACGGTCATTGAACACAAAATGTGCAGCCACTTTGGCTGTTCCCTTACAGCCCGTTTCATTTCATGTAGGCTGGTCCCTGAGTTTGCTCCCATATAAGAACCCAGCCAGGTGGAACCCTGCCCCCTATGGGTTTTGATCATTCAGCAAATACTGCCAATTTAGTTCTTGCCTGTCATCCATATATCAGAGAGCTCATTTGAATGTAGCACCTCTTGCTAGCCTGGTGTAGCTTTAGAAACTTGGCCTTTTAAGTATTCATAGAGCTCTGTTCAGGGACCTTCATTGTGAATCCTGAAGACAGAAGAACCAGGATAGGTGACAACAGAGAATTAAAAGAACATTAAAAATTGTTTCACTCATGCTGACCTCAAATTTTGAAACACTGCCTAAAGGAAATGAATATTTTGAATGCTGTGGTGAATGAAGGCAAATGCGTCTTTAGTTTCTGGACTGAGTTTTGACAGTATACAGGAAAATTATAAATTTTTAACTATGGCAGCAAGTTCAGACTACAGGTGTGAGGATAAAGAATTATTTATTGACTCAGACTCCCATATCAGTGAGCAAAAAAGCTCAAAGGAACAAAAATACAGATGAGGTCCCTGGCATTTGAAGAAAAGAAGTTTATTTTCATTTCTAAGACACCAAAGACATCTCAACTATATAAATTCATCTCTGAAAACACAAAAGTAAAATTGTTATTTGTGGTTTAAGATGCAAAAATATTTTCTCTTAAATTTGGCTACAGAGACTCTTTTTGCACTGAAAGAATTTATGAAAATACGCAACTTATTATATCCAATTTCATTTCCTTTCTCACAGACATATAATTGAGAATAAAAACTACAGTCAATATTAAAAATGTAACCCATACATAATACAGAAGAAATGTTGTCAATTTCTTTCTTAGTACAAATATATATTTTGCTTTTAATTATCAGAAATCTTTGTCATTATTGATCAAGTGAAACAAACCTTGTACAGTATAGAATTATTTTGTTGTCTCTCCTCATAACTGGAAAAATGGAAACAAAGTGATTGATAACAAAATATACAATTAAAAGCGTCTGCCCACAATGCAGGAGACCTGGGTTCGATCCCTGGGTGGGGAAGATCCCCTGGAGAAGGAAATGGCAACCCACTCTAGTACTCTTGACTGGAAAATTCCATGGACAGAGGAGCCTTGTAGGCTACAGTCCATGGGGTCGCAAGGAGTCGGACACGACTGAGCGACTTCACTTCACTTCATACAAGCTTCTATAATTTATGTTCCTGAGAGATGGAAAGGAGTCTGGAATAATTTTGTCCAAACTCTGAATTTTATATGATAACATACAAAAAATGTAGAGACTTTAGGAAACTTGTTCAAATTTCACCGATTAGCATGTATCAGGCTGCACATTAGAGTTTCATTTTCTTAAATATTCGTTCAGTGCTGTTTTAATAATCAGTAATTTCTGTAGGAAGGATATGTTCCTGGGATAGGGCCCACCAGCTAAGATGACAGGGAGTCATTCAAAAAGTTCTCACTAGGTAGAATTTTCATATTCAGAACACCTTTAAGTTGAATTCACTCCCTAAGGTGGAATTGGGAGCCCTAGATCCTCATGTGTTTTATTTCTCTTACCCCCACCTCCTGGGAGGACTCTAAGGCATCTTAGAAAAAAATATCATGGTTTTCCTTAGGACCATGTCTTGAAAACTCCGTAACTTCTCCAATTATAGAATAAACCTTAAAGTAACCCCCAATACTGACTGCATTAGTTTGCAATTAAAAAAAAATACTACAGACTGAGTGGCTTAACAAGAAATTTATTTTCTGGGCGTTAGAAGTCCGAGATGGAGTTGTCAGCAAGGTTGGTTTCTTCTGAGATGACTCTCCTTTACTTGTAGATGGCCATCTTTTCCTTGTGTGTTTTACTTGGACTTTCCTCTGTACTTGTCTATCCCCCACCCTCCTTTTCTGATAAAGAGAACACCAGTCATGTTGGACTAGAGCCCACCTTAAAACCTAATTTTAATTTAATTACCTCTTTAAAGACCCTACCCTGAATTTTTAAAAATCTTTTATTTTTATTGAAATATATTTATTTCCAATGTTGTGTTAATTTCTGCTTTATAGGAAAGTGATTCAGTTATAGATATACACATTCTTTTTTATATTATTTTCCATTATGCTTTATCATAGAATATTGAACATAGTTTCCTGTGTTATATAGTAAGACCTTGTTGTTTATCCATTATATATACAACAGTTTGTATCTGCTAACCCCAAATTCCTACTCCATCCCTCTCCCATGCCACTTCACCCTTGGGAACCATAAGTCTTCTCTATGTCTATGAGTCTTTTTCTGCTTCATAGAAGTTCATTTGTGACATATGTTAGATTCTACATATAAGTGATATCGTTTGGCATTTGTCTTTCTCTCTTGGGCTTACTTCACTTAGTATGATCATCTTTGTGTGTGTGTTAGTTGCTCAGTCACTCAGTGTGACTGTATAGACTATAGCCCACCATAGGATTCTCCAGGCAAGAATACTGGAGTGGTTTACCATTCCCTCTCCAGGAGATCTTCCTGACCCAGGGATCAAACCTGGGTCTCTTGCATTGCAGGCAGGTTCTTTACCAGTTAAGCCACCAGGAAAGCCTGTGATCACCTTTAGTTGCATCCATATTGCTGCGAATGGCATTACTTCATCCCTTTTTATGGTTAAGTAGTATTCCATTGTATATCTGTACCACATCTTCTGTACTCGTTCACCTATAAAAACCCTATCATTAAATGCAGTCACATTCTGAGGTACTGGGAGTCACACTTCAACAAATGAATTTGGGGGATCACGATTCAGCCTCTAACACCTTCCTCTGCTTATACACTATATACAACTTTTGTTGTATATAATCTCCTTTGAGAGTGGGTGAGGATTTTTCCTTGAGTCCAACTAGTGGAATATGGCAAAGGTGATAGGAGTCACCCCCATGATTACACAACATTTTATAATAACCTGCCTATTTGGCTAGCAGACTTGCTTTAGAGACTTTCTTTCTTTGTCTTTGAACTAGTTAAGTGGCTGTGTTAGGAGGTCTGCATGACAAAGAGCTGAGAAAGGCCTCCAGCCAATAACCAGCAAGAAGCTACTTCCCTCGGTTTTATAGTCCCAAAAAGAAAAATTCTGCTATCAACCCGAGTGAACTTGGAATTGAATTCTTCCCCAATCAAGCCTTCAAATGAAAATCACAGCCCTTGCCAACACCTTGACTGTGGCCTTGCTGAAGACTCAGCCAGGACATGCCCTGACTCCAGCCCCACAGAAAGTGTGGGATAGTAAATATATGTTGTTTTAAGCCACTAAGGTTGTGGTAATGTGTTACATGGAATAGAAAACTGACACCTAAAATTCATGAGTGGCTTTGGAACTAGGCTGGGGGTGGAGACTAGAGGAATTGTGATGAGTATGATAGGAAATGCCTCACTAGTTTAAAACAGATAATTGGCAGATGTCTGGCTAGCATTATTAAAGACACTGTCAATGCAAGCTTATGATGAAGGTGGGGGCATGTTATTGAAAGTTAGAGGAGGATAGATCCTTGTTATTTAGTCATAGAAAGCATAGCAACATCATCTCATATAGATACATGGAAAGCAGAACTTGCAAATGATGAATTTGTTCTTCTAGCTGATTTCCAAGCCAAGTGGTGAAGGTGTTGATTGTAGTAAAATGTGAGAAGAGAGAGGCAAATGGAAGGAAGAACTACTAAAAAAACATTGAACATTAAGAGATTTACTTCTAGGAAAGCTTGTTCTGGAGAAAAAGTCAAGGATTTGACTCTATAACTTTCAGTTAAGCTTCAGAAAATTAAAAGGTTAAGGTATTCTGTCACCAAAAAGGGGCCTTTCGAGAGAGCGACAATATACCTAACAGATCCTCCCAATCAAACCATAAAGATTCTGCTAAGTTAAGTGTGGTGTCCTTTAGCCATTTTAGCAGGACACCAAGGTAGGGAAGGATTATCACAAAAACCTCTATGAACCTGGTCTTTGTTTTATGACATGAACCCATTAAAATTCATGAGACCCAGAAAATACTTGAGTTAGTAGTTTCAACGCAGAAGTTACTACCAGATTAAAAAGGACAGTGAGTATAATATGAAAGGAGACAGTCCAAACCCCCAGATTCTACTGGCTGGAGGTGCTGTTACAGTTTCTCAGCTGTAAACCTATGCTACCTTTCATGAGAGAGGACGAGTGATCAAAAAGCTGAAGCAACAGCAAGGGGATGGAGTCTAGAGCCACAAAGAATTATTCTCAGTCCTTGAAATCTAATCAAGAAACCCAACATTTGCCTGGCTGAGCAGTGACTCCTGTTTATCTTGCCCCCCTCCCCCTTTTGAACTTGACTGTCTATAAATGTCATTTTGTCTGCCTTACTATTTTATAATGAGTTTGTTAAAGGTAAACAACTTGCATTTGTAGTGTTACAAGGTTACAGATGGAGAGAATGCCTCAAGAGTTAGCTGTTCTTAGCAGATTCTACCTGGAATACTTATACTTACCTAGACCTGGTTTACATGATAAGATTTTGATCTTGAGCTATAATGGAATGAGACTCTTGAGGACTTTGGAAGGGGTGATTTTATTTTGCGTGTTGGAAGGACACGAATTATTGCTGGCTGAATGGTGGCTTTTGGTAGACAGAAGCTAAGATGATCCTAAAGAGCCCTAGTTTCAAGCCCCTGTGTAATGGTTTCCTCTAGATTGTGGAAGGGACCTCTCTCTACCTTACCTCTAACCGTAGCGTAACAAGGTGAGGATGAGATTCAGTCCCTGATTCAGGAAGATCCCCTGAAGAAGGAAATAGCAACCCACTCCAGTATTCTTGCCTGGGAAATCCCATGGACAGAGTAACCTGGTGGGGCATGATCCATGGGGTCACAAAGAGCAGATGCAACTAAGTGACTCAGCATGCACTACTACACATGAGGAGGAGGTGTCCCTCCCAAATGTATATTACATTATATAAGAATCATGTTGCTGAAAAGTCTGTTAACAGCCTGAATCGTAAGTGAACCTGTCTCCAGGAAAGCTTGCAGATAAGAAACACTTGTTGTTAATCTTTTTTGTGTCCTCTCACTCCTATGAGGACAAAAGCAAAAGAAAGAAAGCAAAGTTGCTCAGTTGTGTCTGACTCTTTGTGACCCCATAGACTGTAGCCTATCAGGCTCCTCAGTCCATGGAATTTTCCAGGCAAGAATACTGGAGTGGGTTGCCATTTCCTTCTCCAGGGGATCTTCCTGACCCAGGGATCAAACCCAGGTCTCCCACATTGCAGGCAGATGCTTTACCGTCTGAGCCACCAGAGGGGTCCCTATGAGGACATGGTATCTTCAAAACAAAGAGATTGCAAAATTTTGAAATTAAGGATTGTGGCTGCCGTTTCTATTAGGCCCTGGCATTTAGTGGTGGTAGTGGAACACAGTGGAATGGTTTTGAAAAGTCAGGATTCACTTTTTCAATGACCTAAATCTATCTTTAGCAAGATCAGCAAGTTGGATTTTTCTTTTAAGCTTATTAGATAGGTACCCTAGTTCCAGGTATAAAATGAGATAAAACGATGTAAAGAAGATGATAAGGAACTACTTCTCTAAGTTTATTTTTTCAACAAAGAAACATTTTCTGGAATCCCATAGAACCATCTCTCTACATACCTCCTTAGCCAGTCCCGGGTCACATGCCCAGAATAGGGTCTTGTGCCCACCACACAACAGCTCCCTGGCAAGCAGAATGACAGGACAAGTACAACCTATGTTAAGAATCATCACGATTCTCCTGAAATGCGAGGGAAGAGCTGGTTGGCAAATTTAAACAAAATTGACATCTGCCAATCTGGGAGAAAAGGTGAACTGTTGATCTTTTAGACAAACAATCGTATTTTCTTTAAGAAAATAGCATACTTTAAAAAATACTGATATTACAAAAATGCCTATAAAATCCATAAGTATTAACTGAACACCTGCCATAGGCAGTACTCTAGGAGCTAGGGTTACTACAGTGAAAAAACAAATGCATATATATATATTTCTTTTTTTTCCTAATTCAAGTGAACAAAGTCACATGTTAGTGGTGTAAAAAGATCAAATTTATAAGGATCACATTTATAGATGCCTTGATTAGGTGCTTGACGGCTGGTTTGTGTAGTCCGGTAGTGTGTATATCCATGGAAGAACTGCAAGTGATAAATATAAACTGACCTGAATTCACATTTGTCTAAATAAAAAGCCATATTCCCCCATTGCATTTGTTTTTTTGTTTGTTTGTTTTGGCTGTACTGGGTCTTAGTTGAGGCATGTGGAATCTTTAGTTGTGGCACTGGAACTCTTGGTTGCAGCATGTAGGTTCTAGTTCCCCAACCAGGGATCAAACCAGGCTCCCCGAATTAGGAGTGGAGTCTTAGCCGCTGGACCACTGGGGAAGTTTCCCATTGCACTTGTTTTGAATCTCCCTCGCTTTCCCTAGTGTCTCTAACCTGTTCTTTGCTATTAGTCACTTTTCATGAACAACTCAGCAGGCCCCCAACTCTCTCACTTTAAAAATGAAGACTAAATAAATAACCCCAGTGCCACTATATAGGGCTGCAGTGTCTGTGACCTGCACAACTCCAGGGGGATCCATACACAGACAATTGTACAAATTGTTCCAGTGTGGAGTCCCTGAAATCATCCCTGCTCTAGGTATGGTCTTATCCCTCTGCCCTCTCCCTCACTTAAAAACTCTAAAATAGTCTTCTGTACTAGTTGTTTCTTCCTGATATTCTGTTTGTCTCTAAAGCCACTATAATCTGACTTTCATTCCACCGCTCCTGCAAGATCAGCAATGACATCTTCTTACCAAACCCTTTTCTGTCCTTATGTTGTCTGGTATTTTGATAGCACTGGATTCTCTTTCTTGAAATATTCTCTTCCCATTTCACATTTTCCCTAGCTCCTTCAATCCCCCTGACTCTTCCTTCTCAGCCTTTCAGAGAATTTCTTGGAATTCTGTGATGCTCTACTTCTGCCTGGCCTCCCTTTTCTACTCATCCATGTGATACAGATAGAGCACTACAGACTTGACTAATCAAAATCTTGTTGGTCATTTTTTAAATTGGTACATAAAAAGTTATTGATGGATTTTGGTTACTTTAATTCATGTAAACCCTGTTCAGTTTAATTTTGGAATTTAAAATTGATATTTTTGAAATGAGATGAATAGATATACAAATAGATAAGTAGATATAGATTGATCAGTCTAAATTAAATCTGTGTAACAATTAAGGGCTATTTTACCGAAGACACTGTGATCTGGCACCTGACACATCTTAGATGCTTAATTAGTAATTGATGAATAGATTAATGAATATCATTTTTAGGGGAGATTATAAAAAATATAAAGCTATGGTCACAATCTGTAAGGCATAGATATGTAATGGCAAAATATGAAATGTAACTTGGATGGTTTATTTTCCACCCAAGAATATTCACTTAAGTGAATATAAATATATAAATTTATATGTAAATAATCTGGCACTTTGGGGGACTAGTCCAATATGAGATGGATTATTTATTATTTCACATCTGAGGTTAAAGGTCAAATACTTCTTATGTTCTGTGGCATGTCCTTGGCCACAGTTATAAGAAGACAAACATAAAAGTTAATAGAGCAGGGAGATTTGTTTGGGCATTTGAATATAAGATGCAAAGTCAAAAGACACCAAAGTATTTTAGGGTACACTTCGATTATTTAGTTCATGATTTATGAACAAGAAAGAAATCTCAAACTTACTGAAGTATCAAAGAAAATATGAAGCTGAAGAAATTACATTCTTGTGTTTTTGAGCATAAAGAGGAAGAAAAATGAATCAGACTTCTAAACTTCCAGCCAAGCTTCCCAAGGGTCAGTTAGACATTTTTATTAAAAGGAAAAAACACACAATATAATACATCCATTATTCTTTCATTTTGCAAAATGTCAAACTCCATGTGATCCTTTTAATTTCTATGGGTGTTCTAAACAGATTCTATCTAGAGATGGAGCTAATACACAGCTTGGCAAGTATAGATCAGAATGTGCATAAAAAGCCATCATGACTTACATATACACATACACACAGCACAGTGTCAAAAACCCTTGAATCAGATATAATAATGTGAAAGTTTTCTTTCTTTTGAATTTGCCATATCTAACATATCTATTTTTTGACCAATTTTTCTAATGAAAATGGTTTTTCTGTCTAAAGGATATGAACTCTACAATGCAGCTATGCTCCTCTTTCACTTCTTTTGCTGAAAAAAGGTCACTACTTATTCCTTGAGTAGCCAAATTGATATTATTTCTGAAGTTGTTCATGGGAGTGAGACAACACAATGGTTAGACTGGATAATTTCATCTGAAATGTGTAGCTTCCTTTCATCTCTTCTTTGCCTGCCCAAGGCTGCTGCTGCTACTGCTAGGTCACTTCAGTCGTGTCCGACTCTGTGTGACCCCACAGACGGCAGCCCACCAGGCTCCCCCGTGCCTGGGATTCTCCAGGCAAGAACACTGGAGTGGGTTGCCATTTCCTTCTCCAATGCATCAAAGTGAAAAGTGAAAGTGAAGTTGCTCAGTCGTATCCGACCCTCAGCAACCCCATGGACCGCAGCTTTTCAGGCTCCTCCATCCATGGGATTTTCCAGGGCTAGAAGTCACTTATTTATGCTCATCTTAATGTTTGAGATTTTAAACAGTTCCTCGATTGCAGTGAATAGACTGATCGAACATATGTGTTTAAAAGTGAATAAACTTTATGCCATGTCCACAGAAGTCAAAGTAATAACTTAAATGTGGAAAACCAGAATTTTTTCTTCCTCACTTTTCAAAAACCATGAGGACTTCCTGTTTCATCATTCTTTAAGTCTAAGTATAGTGGTCTGGAGGTGAAATGCCTGAATATTAAGCCATAATCAATCATTGTACACACACTAATTACTTTCTGTCCTCCCCTTTCCTTGTCATCATGGTCCAAAGCAGGTTTTTGAGACTGAGTACATTCATCTGAGCTGTTAGCTGCTATGCTCCACTGCATCCTCCTATGATCTGCCTGGTCCAGACCCCTGGAGAAAATTTGTGCATGCATACAGTATGTGAACTTTAGATAAATAAATAAACACGCGAACCAGCTTCCAGATAATTGAAAGCGAATGAAGGAGGGAGCAAAAAGAAAACAATTTCTCTGGGGATAAGCGGCTAAGGTGGCAGGTATGATTAAAATCCATATGATTTATGGGCAGGTGGATTACTAACATGACAACCCTGTGAGTGTGGGTTTGTTTTGGTGCATTTGACAATAAAGTTTTGTTGTTGTTGTTGTGCTTGCTGTGGGTTTTGCTCAGGAGTTAGCCACTCAGGAATTCCTAGTGCCTGACTGAGCAGTAATTTAGCAAGCTCTCTTGTGCTCTTTTCCTGTCAGCATTAACATGTCAATTCATTTTAATAGTCTGGGCATGCTCAGTGGGCAGGCATTTTCTCAGTAGGCCTCCCAGGAGCCCACCCCGCAGTGAAGAAATGTGTTATAGCTTGTCTCAGACCTCGGAGACTTCAGCAGGTTTATTTTCATTATGGCCAAGTGTATTTGTTAAGACAAAGCCAAAATAATATAGAAAATCAAGACCTTAACAAATGAAATGGGTTATGTATATTTGGTTGGTAATCTAAGTTCCATCAAAGACCAGGCTGGACAATCTTTACTTACACAAAATTATTACATAGAGTTTCGTAAAATTTTGTGCTGTCACTGCCTCTAGCTTTTGGAAGTTAAATGATAATCTGTAACAATGGGGATTTTCTCTAATCATGATTAATAGTTGAAGTGGCTTTTATGTTAAACAAGAATTTGCCTATGTTTCTCATTAAAGTGGATTTTTGTCTAATGTTCTGTCCATAAAGAAGTGGATGGATGAATGTAGAAATAGTACATAAGTACATGAACAAACACAGATACAAACAAACACTCAAATCAAAATACCAATTAGAAATCTTGATGCTTCATAAATCTGTCCCTCCATTGTCAAAGTAGAGGGCTTCCCTAGTGGCTCAGCCTCCAATGCAGGAAACCAGGGTTTGATTCCTGGGTCGGGAAGATGCCATGGAGAAGGGAATGGCAACCTACTCCAGTATTCTTACCAGGAAAATTCCATGGACAGAGGAGCTGGCCGGCTATAGTCCATGGGAGTGCAGAGTCAGACATGACTGAGCAAATTTCACTTTCATTGTCAAAGTAGATCTCAAATTAAATCCAAATTTCAGATATGTTAGCAAATACCTTGTCAGAAAAGGAAGTGAAAAAAGAAAAGAAAGAAGAAACTTAATTCTACGACCTCAATAAAATTTGATTCACCGTTGCAGAAGAGTTGGCAATTTATGCCATTTATACAAGTGACTGCTTTAAAAAGCAAGCTTTTGAGGGCATACTTTAAAGCAACTAAAAAATTCAAAGTATTGTAATGTTGACACAGTTTTGAATCTCAGAATTTTTTAAACTGCTGAACAATTTCATAATATCAAAGTAAACAAAAAAGTTGGGAGAAAGATATCAGCATAGACAATACATCAGCTTTTTTTTTGAATTGTTGTTGTTTAGACATTAAGTCATTTCCGACTCTTTTGGACCCCATGGACTATAGCCCTTCCAGCTCCTCTGTCCATCAGATTTCCCAGGCAAAAATACTTGAGTGGGCTGCCATTTCCTTCTCTAGGGGATCTTCCTGACCCAGAGATTGAACCCCCATCTCCTACATTGGCAGAATTCTTTACCACTGAGCCACCAGGAATACCCACCTCAAATTTTTCTATTCCATCCCTGTTTTCTTGATCTTGAGTTGCAAGCTTTGTCTATTCAGTTATATTGGGAAAGTGAATTGATGGTGGGTAGGCCCATAAGATTTTTCTGTAGTACATTTGGTGGGAGTGTGCCTTGGTGCATCATTACACAATAAAACAAAATTCTGGTTAGAATTTAAAGTTCAGTAGAGGATGTTTTACCTCAGCTCTACCCTTGTCTCCCACTAAGCATTCTTTAAAATAATATCAAGGGATAATTTTAAACATTAATTTACTATAGGTCATTTTAGAAATTTTTGACACAAACTTCTAGAATTCTCCATAGTGTCATAGTTTCCTTTTTTACCTCCTTTAAGTTTTAACCATGGATATTGACTTGTTATACATTAGCAAGGATTCTCTTAAGGCTTCAAATATTCAGTGGCTGGAGATATAAACCTGGGATATTTAAGTAGTGATGTTATTCTAAAATAATTGTAATAATATTTTAACTAATACCACCATTCATAGGACATACAATCCTTTTTACAGTCTAAAAATATTCACTGAACTCAGGAAGTAGCAGCTCATAAATACTTACTCAGGTTGGGGAAAATGTTTCCCATACTCTGTATCCCAAAGGGCAAAGTGGAAAGATAGTGGATCATAGGAAGTGGATACAGAGGAGATTAGATGGATGTGAAGGCAGAGGTCAGACCAGATGGAGTGGCTCTCCTTCCTGGGGCTTTGCTTCCCTTCCTGTGCTTTTCCATCGCTCTGCCTGGTATAGACACCTTTAGAATCTTCTAGCAGCCCTTCTAGGTTTGCCCTCCTGCACACCTCCCTGTGCACGAGTATGTCTTTGGGTGTACATCTATCCATGTATTACAATAAATGCATGTTCACCTTATATGATTAGAGAAAAGAAAAACGAAGGAGCAAAAGATATTTCTTGTCTTCTGAATCTTAAACCACACCTATCCTTTATGGAGCTTCTAAAGTTTGCACAATGGGAAAATCTTGACTAGCATTTAGTCTTTTGGTCAAGATGAAAAATGGTAACTTTTGCCCCAAAGTAGTGAATATTCTTTAGCTCAAAAAAAAACTTTGTTCACATAAAATAGAGTCAAAAAGGCCCTTTGTTCATAAAGTGCTTTCAGATTCTCAATAAGAGGCAATCTATTTTTGTGATTCAGTTTCCTCATGCATTCACTAATATTATTATGAGAAAACAATTATAATTTTAATAAAACAAACTAGAGAATATATTCTGCCTGTCAGTCACCTTCTCTCTGTGTTCAGTATACAATGGACTACCTGGTAGCAATAAATTCCCTGGCTTGTATTTTAACTCAAAATATAATGTTTCCAATTTTTTAAATAAAATTTTTGCAGATATATAATTTGCATAATCTATGATTGATGGTGCTTATTAACAAAACTCCAAATTTTTGTCTAATTCTCTCTTATGTACAAATAATGCCCCCCCCCCCACCATACACAAACACTGAACATGCACACACAGACACAAACACGCTCTCTCTTCAGGGCTCATTCCAATCTAATAAGGATTGTTTTCACAGCATTCCAGACATAATGCTCTAAATTATTATTCTATATTCCTTGTTCTGCTGCAGATAAAAGAAGAACACATTTAAAGGACCATTGCTTAGAAGTCTCTTTTATTTAAATGTTAAAACAAAAAAAGAATTAGCTGTGAAATATACAGGAAGGTTCCATGGGATTCTGAATGACTTCTTCTAACAAAGTGTTTACATATGTTATCTGTGACTGGAATAATGTAAGTGGTAGAGAATACCATATTTTAATCAATTTTCAGAATTATTTTGTATAGGACTTTAACTTTAGAACTAATAAAAATGTAGCACATAAATGTCCAATAGCCAAAATATACTATCTCATCATTTGCTTTTTATGGAAGTAGGGGTGAGGATAGTAAAATTATTATTTCCTTTAAATATCTTTGTCAATTTCTTTTAATCTTACAGTTTATAGCTTCCTTTTCACAGTGAATCTACCTTTCAAAGAATTACTTATTCTTTGAAAACTTTACAAAGGCATCCTACATGATTCATTTTCATGTTATTTACAGCAAATACGTAAATCATATACTAATGACAGTAGCATCTTTGTAGTTCATTCTAAAATATGGATGAAATATGAGTTTTCTTCCAAGGTACAAAACGTCATTAAGGGCTCAGGTGGTTAAAATCAACATGAAAAATACATGCTGCATTTTCTCCCCTTAAATGCAATAATGTAATCAGATTTCAAGTCATCTTACCTACCTCTCTTACAGCTTTATGGAGATTAATTAGTTTTTAGACCCCAGTCACATGATCTTTTCTGACTGTCATTTAGCTGGCTGACTAGAACCTGTGAGCTGTCTCCTGCCCCAAAGGACAGATTAAATTTTAGTATTGTTTGTCTTCTTTCTTTGATTTAAAGCTGTATTTTTAAAGTTATGGTTTATTTTATTTTGTTGTTAATTGGAAATTTACTGTAACCTTGTTTGGGGGAATTTAAATATTTGAAATTATAAATATTAGGTAAAACAAAATGTTCTCCCTCTTTTGCTATAAAGACAGTTATTTACAGACACCTAAAAAATAGGTTTTTATTATTTATGATCCAGATGTTACAAGTATTGAAATAAATTTTCTGCCAGAGAATGGCACTTCACAGGGGAAGTTACTCAGGAGCTCCAGGTTAAGAACACTAGTAGTTGGTGGTCTCAAAACAAATTTCTAAGATCAAAATGATGATAAATTTTTTTTCTAATTACTTGGAAATTTAAAAACCGAAAGAGTGTAAGTTGCCTCAGTGATAAAATTTCTGTTTAAAAAATAATACCCACAAACATAGAAAACAAAATTCAACACAACAAAAATGTAATAGTTATGCATTTGTTATTCATTAACAATGTATTTTCTATGATTACTATTATCATTTGTTAACTCTGTTGCTGACTGAGCTGAGGATTAAACTGGAAAGATCACAGCCTTAGTTTTTATGTTAGTAAGCTTAGCCGTGGATTTTCAATAGGAAAACAAAAACAAAAGAAGAAAACATTGATAAAGTACTTCAATCTGCTTTACAATATATGATTAAAGTAAAAAGAAAAAAAAAGAAACGTTGTCTGCTACAGTTGTTAAAACATTGATATTTCTAGCTGGGGTCCTAATTAAGGTGTAATGAGAGATTTGAAGTGCAGCGAATTCCCTTCATTCACGTCACTAAACCAGTGAACCACAACTACATGTAGAGTTTCAGGGAGAAATAGGACCAAGTGAATTAGTTATCCTGTAACTCATGAGCAGTTGGTTCAGCACTGGAGCCACTGGGGCGTAGATGCACAAGGAATGTGTGATGTCTGTCTGCTATTTGACTGCAGATTTCCTTTCATGGATACTAAACAATAAGTAGTCACTTCATTTAGAAGAGAACTAGATTCCATAAGCACATGGGATTTCCTGGCTCTTGAATGAAGACACCACAGGATTTTCACTGCTCAGGTGTTAGTGGACTCAATGCTGATTCGGGAACTGAAATTATCTATTTCGCTTGTCTGTGGAGTTGGATCTTTGCCTTTGGCGTAACCCCAGACTCCTGTGAATGATGAAGACATCCCTCTATGCCCACCTAGGAAATAGTGCCAACATGGATGCCACTAGAAAAGATTCAACTGGGTGTATTCTAGAAAATTGCATCTTCCATACCTTGAATGAAGAGGGCGGAGAGAACACAAGAACAGGTTGAAGCTTATTCCCTTGAATGGAATTGTTGGGTTAATCAAAGTCTCTTTAGGACACTGATATCAGATTTTCTGGCTTTTTTTTTCCCCCCTTCTGACATGCAGTTCATCTACTTGTGTTTCCTGCGTAACTTTGGTCATAAGAAATTAATCACACCACTCTATGTTCTTTAAATAATTAGAACAGAGATCAATGATATGAAAGAAATCTCAATACTCATCCTGGAGTATTTGTATAAGTAATAGATTTGATAAGGTTTGTATTCATTTTCTTCATAATGAACTTTGGAGAGTAAATTCTATTTCAAATTACGAATTTGTAAATAGCAAAAAGCCAAAAGCAAGAGATAGGTAACAGAATAATCCAACCCCTCTCTAGATTCATTGGTCTCATCGACCTCTCTATTATTCCTAGGAAATGTATTATTACGTTTGAGTTCTTTACCAGGAAGCATTGGTTCTCTACTCCATGACATTCTTTTGTTCCTAAAAATAACTCTTGTGCATTCCATTATCCTTGTTTGTTGTTTAGTCACCAAGTCATGTCTGACTCCTTGCAACACCATGAATTGCAGCATGCTAGGCTTCCTTGTCATTCACTGTCTCCCAGAGTTTGCTCAAATCATGTCCATTGAATCAGTGATGCCATCCAACCATCTTATCCTCTGTCACCACCTTCTCCTCTTGCCCTCAATCTTTCCCAGTACAAGGGTCTTTTCCAGTGAATCAGCTCTTTGCATCAGGTGGCTATTTTCTGGCATTTTTTTTTTCTTTCAACACATAGTATTAGAGCTTCAGTATCAGTCCTTCCAATGAACATTCAGGGTTGTTAGCCTTTAAGATTGACTGGCTCAGTCTCCTTGCAGTTGGAGGGACTTTCAAGTATCTTCTCCAGCATCACAGTTCGAAAGCATCAATTCCTTGGTCCTCAGCCTTCTTAATGGTCTAACTCTTACATCCAAACATGACTACTGGAAAAATCATAGCCTTAACTATATTGACTTATGTTGGTAAAGTGATGTCTCTACTTTTTAATATGCTGTCTGAGTTTGCCCATGGCTTTTCTACCGAGGAGCAAATATCTTTATTTTCATAGCTACAGTCCTTAGTGATTTTGCAGCCCAAGAAAATAAAATCTGTCACTATTTTCATCTTTACCCTATTTATTACCTATGAAGAGATGGGACCAGATGCCATGACCTTTGTTCTTTGAATGTTGAGTTTTAAGCCAGTTTTTTCACTCTCTTCTTTTACTTTCATCAAGAGGCTCTTTAGTTCCTCTTCACTTTCTGCCATTAGTGTGGTATCATCCACATATCTGAGGTTGTTAATATTTCTCCTGGCAATCTTGATTCCAGCTTATGATTCATCCAGTCCAGGATTTCATATAATGTACTCTGCATGGAAGTTAAATAAGCAGGGTGACAATATACAGCCTTGAAATACTTCTTCCCAATTTTGAACTAGTCTGTTGTTCTGTGTCCAGTTCTAGCTGTTGCTTCTTGTCCTGCATACAGGTTTCCCAGGAGATAGGTAAGGTCATTGGGTATTCCCCTCTCTTTAAGAATTTTCCATACTTTGTTGTGATCCACACAGTCAAAGGCTTTAGCATATTCAATGAAGCAAAAGTAGATTGCTTTTTCTATAATCCAGCAGATGTTGGCAATTTGATCTCTGATTCCTCTACTTTTTCTATAATCTAGCAGATGTTGGCAATTTGATCTCTGATTTCTCTTTTTTTTAATCCACCTTGTACAACTGGAAGTTCTCAGTTCATGTACTGCTAAAGCCTAGCTTGAAGGATTTTGAGCATAATCTTGCTAGCATGTGAAGTGAGGTGCTATTGTATAGTAATTTGAACGTTCTTTAGCATTGTTTTTCTTTAATTTTGCAATGAAAACTGGCCTTTTCCATTCCTGTGGCCACTGCTGAGTTTTTCAAATTTGCTGGCATATTGAGTGCAGCACTTTAATAGCATCATCTTTTAGGATTTGAAATAACTCAGCTGGAATTCCATCACCTCCGTTAGCTTTGTTTGTAACTAGATTTCACACTCCAGGATGTCTGTCTACCTCTAAGTGAGTGATCACACCGTCGTGGTTATCCAGCTCATTAACAAATTTTTTGTACAGTTCTTCTGTGTATTCTTACCACCTCTTCTTAATTTCTTCTGCTTCTGTTAGGTCCTTGATATTTCTTTCCTTTATCGAGCCCATTTTTGCATGCAATATTCCCTTGGATCTCTAATTTTCTTGAAGAGATCTCTAGTCTTTTCCATTCTATTTTTTTCATCTATTTCTTTGCATTATTCACTTAAGAAGGCTTTCTTATTTTTCCATTATCCTATTTAGCTAAAACAATAGAAAAAATATTCCCCCAATATCCTCCCATTGCCAAGTAAATATTACATACCCAATCAGTTGTCTCCAGCAGTCTTATAACTTCAGAGTTAAAAGTGCATGGTTACATTTTTCATTGGCACCTGTGAGCTATCTTTTTCTCTTTTCCCCACAATAGAGACCTATTTCAGCAGCAATAGAAAGGAAATGGCAACACCCTCCAGTTTCCTTGCCTGGAGAATCCCATGGACAGAGGAGCCTGGCAGGCTATGGTCCATGGGGTTGCAAAGAGTCGGACACAACTGAAGCAACTGGGAAGACAGCAAGCACCTCTCCAATCCCTCCAATCCATGGAAATGATCATAAATAAACAAATGCCTGAATATATCCATTTCTGTCACTAGTAGGCAGAATTCCAAGCCAGGCATGTTGATCCTAGGTTTCTGTTCCATTGATAAAAGGGGATATGCCATTTTTATTCCAGTCCAGAGCCATCCAATGTGTTCTTGTGAGGCAAGTTTCCATGTTGAGTGAATAAGGATCATTGTTTCGTACATAATGAGCCTCCCTCTCCTTTGGCTCTCAGTGAAAGGCTGCCACCACACTGGCTAAGAAATAGTCCTGTTTAACCGCCAAGTGTCTGCTGAACACAGTGTGGTAATGGGAATGATTTTCTTATCCATCATTACATGACTGGCATGTGAATAATTTTGCCCACCAGGTCATCATGTCACATCCTCCATGGTAACTAGCTCAATCAAATGTAAAAGCTGTATTACTCCACCAAAATGATCATTTTTATAAGAAAAATAAGGAAATGTCTTGTCTACTCCCTTCCACCTCCATACACTGAAGATGTTGGTTTCAGAGATGAATAGTTAAGAAAAGCCAATAAAGTACATTGATGAATTCATCACCAACTGAGCTATCAGGGAAGCTAATGAATTCATATTGTAATTTAAAATATGTTCTCAGGTAGTGCATATGTTTTATACCTGTTTCTGGCTGGCATAGCCAAAGTAAGGATCTAGATATTAATACTAGACCCAGTTCACTAATATTTATTGCTCTAAATCCAATCTATATTAGCATGTCAGCCTTGAATCAAAGCAGAAGACAGCAGTATTTATGATTATTAGTACAATATTGAATCATCCTGAACCAATTACTGATCCAATTACTCTGTCATTATTATCTTCTGAATAGGGCTTGATTTGTCTGTGATAAATAAGATGCAATTAAACCACCTTTTTACATAATAAAACACTGCAGGTGTTTATTCTTAAGAGTTCACAGATACCAACAACCAATAGATTTAATTTTAAAAAAATCCTTGATATAATTGTGAATTTCATTACTTTTTTCTATCTTTAATGTACATTTAAAGTGTATCTTATTGAAAGATACAATTGTGTAAATCTCTCATTTGGCTATTGTTTAAAAACTATACTGTCAGACCAAACAAAAATTAACATGGTTTCTTAATATTCTGATTAAAAATATCATTTATTCAAGTCATATAAACATTGACTAAATTACTAAAGAAAGTTTTTAGTAACAGTTATGTTACAAAAAGTGACTGATAAAAAAACTATATATGCAATTTTGAAACAGTTTTAGCTGTATGACCCACTTTTCAACCAATCTAAATGTTAATAATTCTAAGAACCTTCATCTAAAAGACAAAAATCATAAAATGGAAAATAATAATTATTTTGAATGTTGAAAATATCCTAAGAAATTGTCTTAGTTCTTTATGTGTTTCCACTCCTCACTCTCTCTATACCCAAATTTAAAATCAACATTTGTAAGAGGAGAAGAAAAAAAGATTATCAATATCAGGGTTACAATTTAGCGGGATTTTACAAAGATATCTTGATTATCATAATAATCAATATATTTGATCATTATTATATATTTTAAAGCACTAAAATTCAAGTTAAATTGGAGATTTCTGTTTGCAAAGATGAACATCATTGATCATCAATTTTCAAAGGCATAAACAAACCAAATGAGGAATTATGACCTTATAAAAAAATTGATTACAAATAATGGATTCAGAAACAAAACCACCTTGACAGGTTCAATTTATTGCCAGCTGGGTCTGTTATACTATTTCTATCCTGCATTTTTCTTGATACATTTTGGGGAAAGAAAATTTGATAAAGATCTTCATCTGTCTATCAGGCTAGTAGCTCTTTAACTAATGTCATTTATTAATGAAACAGTGGTTGCCACCAACACCTTTTATGATGTTGTTCTTCTAAATGTGGTCATGGAACAGAACATGTGTCAGTGTTTACTGCCTGCATTATTGCAATCAGTTAAGGATTTCAAAGTTGTTGATAACATATAGCTTTTATTGTACCCCTTGCTGTTGGCTTGTCTGAGTAATTATAAAAAGTTTGATTTTGCTTTGAGACTATAATTATATAAATTACCGTTTTGTCCTCTTTCACCTGCTCTGCTTCTGTCTTTCCCTTCATTCTCCTCCTCTCTTTTCACGAGTAGTCCTAAATAGGAGGGAGTTCCCATTTTTATTGCCAGCATTTCAATAATTGTAGATGTGTTCTTGTAGAAATCAATTGATAATTCTGAACACCTACCATCAATATCCAATTTTCTTCATATTTTGAAAAGGCAAGAATAAATTCAAATCCATTCCAAGTACATTAACAAAAGTGCACTTGAAAAAAAAACTACATTGTATATAGGGGAGAGGGGAAGAGTCTGTAGTGCCTCTCATAAAGGAGTATTAAAAATTAAAATGAACATTTTCATTGGTGCAGACTAAAATTTACTCCTGTAACTAGAGAAATTCAATGTGAATTAACAGTTTGTAAAAAATTGAAAATAGGTACTAGATTCCAGACAATATTTAATTTAACCTAAGTGTGAAAATAAAAGCAATAACACTGTGAATAAATTAATGAACTACAATTAATTATATTTACAATAAGTGGTTTGGGTTTGAAACACCTACTCTCTGCACTGATAAAATAAAACCTACATCCTGCAGAAGCTAAAGTAAGTTAAATGAAGATGCTTTTAACAAGGTTATTACTTAAGCAATGACAGGTTTACAGATTTTAGCACCACTGGGTTTTCACAGGAGCTACAGTAAGTGCTAAAATAACACACACCTTCAGGTTCATTAAATTCACCAGTGTGATGAAATAACTGATATTTTGCTATATTACTATAGTTCCTCAAAGAACCATCTATAAATAAGATATACTAATAACTGATTGTGCTGGAAAAAATAATGAAATAATTCTTCCAAGGCTTATCTGCAAGAGAGAAAGTGTTTAAGCAATACTGAGAGCATAGCTATATCTAGTAATTTTGATTTCTTTGGAGTCACATATTTATTTATTTACCTAAAATAGGTATGTTCTATAAAAGGTTTTGCCATGGGGCTGTACTCAGAAGGAAACTTGTAAAAAGATGGTGTGTATTAAGAGGAAATAAACTGAATCTAACCCCCAAATATTTACTTTATTGTCTGATGTTTACTAGGATATTTATGGAGACTGTTTTATTTAAAGAACTTATAAAATCCCAACAACTGCCAGAAACAGCAGCATCTCTGATAAATCCTTTACTGTAGTCTGTTGTGAAATGAGCCAAAAGCATAAATAGTAGGTTTCTTATAAATCAATGGAGCCTGGCCTTTGGAGACCTAGAAGACATATGGGCAGTAATAGACTATCTCAGGTTGTCTCATGAGTGATTCCATCTGGATGAAGTCTTGGTGTTATTCACAGCCTACTTCTCCCCTAAAACACCTTCAATCTTATCCACAGCCTCCATCTCAAATGTCAGACCACCTGGGATATGCAGCTGTCAGGCTGAAAGGGGAGCTGCCTGGGACTGGCCCTGGCCTGCTCATCAAGGAGATACTGCCACCAGCCAGCAGGCAATGTTAGGCACACAGGGCGACTGCACTACAGAAAACGGGACTCTACCCAGCTCAAGATGTGAAATTTTAAGGAAAACAATAGAGAACTTAGCTGAAACTATCACTGTCTCTACAACAGAGCTGCCTCAGATGTGAGGATGTGATATTATCTCCTTTAAAATATTTTCATCTTTTTTGTCAGTGTTCATGTAGAGATCCATATATTTTGTTTATAAATCAATCAAAATGTATAATAATCACAAGTCTATTTCTTCGCACTTCACATCATTCTTGAGTTTTTGCCATATGTTCACTTACAGTGGTATTTATATTTGTCATTATTAACCACATTTACCTTGACCAGTAATGCCTTCTGAGGTGATCTTTTCTTTATTATAACTGTGTCTGTTGGCCTCCTTTCTCCTGTGCTTCCTTACCCCCTCAGTCTCTGCTGGTTTGTGGCTCTGACACCCTGGCAGAGAGCAGCACCCTAATCCAGGTGGAAATTTTAGTTAAGAAGTGACTAGTAAGAATCCAATCAATTTAATATTTTCATGCTCCCTTCTTCACTCCCCTGAACGCCCCCTGTAAGCAATTGCTGCTAAGTTGCTTCAGTTGTATCTGACTCTGTGCGACCCCATAGACGGCAGCCGACCAGGCTCCCCCGTCCCTGGGATTTTCCAGGCAAGAACACTGGGTGGGTTGCCATTTCCTTTTCCAATGCATGAAAGTGAAAACACAAAATTCCTATTTCAACTTCAATAATTGCTCTCCTCTTTAGGGGCTGAATTATGCTTCCTTCATTCTGATTCTTTTCCTTTGCAAGGATATTGAGGGTCTCTTAACCCCACTAAAAATAGACCCCTTTAATCACAAATGATGGTTTCTACAAGAGGACAGATGCCATATCTAGCTTCTTTACTTGTACTTTTAAGTTTCAGCAGTGATTCTTGGCACTCCAACATATTTATCCAATGAATGACTGAATTTGTGTCTTCCTTTTTCCCTATGAAAGACAAATTTTCTCCATGGATTATCAAGACCCAATGTGATATGAAGTTTTATTTGCCTTAATATATTCCTTTCCTAAATTTCTTTCCTGTGCACACTCATTACAATCATTTTATTCCTTGTTTAGATGTTTTCCCCAGTATTAAGATGTGCTCATTGTTTTTTGTTTTCTTTTACTAACCCCTGATCTGTTGTACTTGGTTTTAAGATAGGCTCTGACAGTTATTTGTTGGTTGGTTTCCAGTTTTATGAGAAATGAATTATAACTTTTCCAGGGAGGCAGTGCAGCATAATCGTTAACAGCATGGATTCTGGAGTCAGGTGGAATGAGTGTGAAGGTTAGCCCTACAGAGAACAGCCTGCATGATACTAGGCAGGACTGGAGTGTGTGCTTAGGTTCTCCACCATGGGGACATGACAGGACCTGCCATGTTAGGTGGTCGAATTCACTGTGACAAGTGTTGTGAAGTTCATGTCATAGAGTGCAGTGCTACCACTGAATACCTGATAGTTGCTCTACGATGTTGCCTTACTCTGTGAGATAAGTATTATCATCCCCATTTCACTCTTAGGAATCTAAGCATGGAAGTGTTAATTTGTTTGATGTCACATTGATGGTGAGATGGGGTTTGAATTAAGGTTAATCTGCTTCTAATGTCTTTATTTTTTCTGCAAGTTGCTCTGGAGGCAACTTGTGTGCCTTCGTGTAATTTCACACTCTATATACATAAATAGCAGGAAGACTACTGGATCCCCCTTCAAAACAGATCTGGAATCTGACCGTTTCCTTCTGTCTCCAATACTAACTCCTTGATCTCAGCCTCCATATCTTTTGCCTGGAATTCTCTATTTACCTCTTAACAGGACTCTCTCATTCCAATACTCTTGCCCTGTATCTTTTCTCCTCAACACAGCCATTCCTGTGATCTTTAGAAAGTGGAAGACCTATCTTGCTATTGTTCTGCTGAAAACCCCACACTGAAACCCCATTGAATGGAGCCCAAGAGCCCAAAATCCTTGTAATGGCAAACCATGTCACATAAAAGGTTGGTTGGCAGTATGGCATGCATACCAAATCTGCCCACTACATAGTTTAATAACCCATGAGCTAGGGATGGTATTATATTTTTCAATGGTTAAAAAATTTCTAACTGTAGAATATATGAAATTTAACTTTCAATGTCCATGTGAATAGATGCTCAGTCTCCAACTCTTTGCAACCCTGTGGACTGTAACCCACCAGACTCCTCTGTCCATGAGATTTTCCTGGCAAGAATACTGGAGTGGCCTGCCATGCCCTCCTCCAGGGGATCCTCCTGACCCAGGGATCAAACCCATGTCTCCTATGTCTCCTGCATTGCAGGCAATTTTTTTTTTTTTTTTTTTTACCATCTGAGCCACCAGGGAAGCTCTTCAATGTCCATAAATAACATTAATTGGAACATAGTTATATTTACTTATATCTTGCCTATGGTTGCTTTGGCACTACACAGGTAGAAATGAGTTGCTGGCAATAAAGACGATGTGTTGCAAAGCCCCAAATTTTTACTATTGGTCTTTTTAAAGAAATGCCTGCTGACCTAAAAAAAATCTGGCTCCAGTTATTTCCATGACCTCACACACTACTCTCCTCTACTCACTGCACTTTAGTGGCACTGGCATTCCTGTCCCACCTTGGGGCCTTTGCACCAGCTGTCTCTTCTTCCTGGAATACCCATCCCCTAGATCTCTACTTGGATAATTTAGTTTGTCTTTTTCAGTTGTCACCTGCTGCATGGGTGGCCTGCACTGAGCATCCGATTTGTCACCACAATGTATACCCTGCATTTCACAGTCTAATTCTCCTCCCCCCACCTAACTTGCTCCATTTTTTCTTCTGTCATAGTACTTACCACTTTATAACAGGCTATATCATTTGCTTACTTATTATGATTGTTTTATTCTTTTATTCTGTCTCTCCTTGCTAGACTAGAAGCACCAAGAAGACAAATGTCTGTTTTGTTCGCCAATATACCCTTAGAGAGTATTGCCACAAAAATGATTGCCCTCTATAAGCATATCTGTTGACTGTTGCAGGTGATGCCATAGTGCCTCTTACTAAGAAAAGGATTTTAACATTTGACCTCTGGTACCTCACTAGAGCTGCTATTTAGATTCAATATTTTCCCTCAGGTTCATTACACACAAAGGAAAACATACTGAGCCATATAGTTATCTAATTTGACTATAATAGCATTTGATACTATTCTCACTTTTCCAAAAGGAGCCCATCCTTCTACTGCCTTACTTCAAAAACAATGGAATAACTTAATTCTTAAATATATGAAATGTCTGATAATTAATGCTTTTACAGTCTTGAGTTGTGTATACAGTTATTTTAATGTCTTTTACGCAGGGAAAAGATTGTCTAGAATATTTAAATAGTATAATTCTTTATAGGAAATAACATTAAGAATAAATTATTCATATATATTTTTGAATAGTGTTATAGACTCTTACTAACAAAATTTTTTTTAATGATAAATAATGTATGATTTATTTTATTTTATATTTTTGGTTTACCATGTGGCTTGCATAGTTTCCCTACTAGGGACAGAATCCATGCTTTTGACAGTGAAAATGCAGAGTCCTAACTGCTGGACTATCACTGAGCTGCCAGGGAGTTTCCAATATATGGTTGATTTTAAATGAAATTTTATATGGTACTTTGAAGAAAAGTATCTTTACAAGATACTTTGTTCCAAAATAATGATTCCTTCATTGCCTATATAAAGTCTTAAAATTTAAAATTTAATTTGGCCTTTGTTGTTGTTCAGTCATGTATGACTCTTTGTGATGCCATGGACTGCAGCACACCAGGCTTCCCTGTCCTTCGCCATCTCCTGGAGTTTGCTGGCCTTATTCATTAAAAAAAAATTAATTAAATGTAACATGAAGTAAGTTTTTAGGTGAAAAGCTTAGCCTTTCTCCTATAAATTTAATTCCCTTGAACAATTTTCATTGATGCTTGCCACATATGTCCAAAATGAGCAGAAAATTCACATTCACTTAGAGAAAAACTTACTGAAAATGTATAGAGAAACATGTTTTATGTAGAATTTGAACAACTTATTTCAACAAAGAGTCTGAGGATAGAAATACAAAATATATTAATTAAATGACTTGCTAAAATGTTAAAAGCAGAAAATTATAGCTATGGCATTCTACAAAATGAAAAATCACTTTACCCTCTTGTTTGACTGATATTCAAAATGATACCTCTAAGAAATTTTTAAATCCTATAAGCCCATTTGAATCATCTCATTACACTCTACTATCTTAGTAAATTTTATATCATTTTTTTCATTTCAAAGTTAGCCATCTACTCTAGAATAAATACAAATGTTTGAGACAGAATCCCCACTAATGTGAGTGAAATAGAGGATATACACTGATCTTATCACACATGCATCACTTATTTTGGGACTGGTAATAATCCATTATTCAATTCAGTTCAGTCTCTCAGTCGAGTGAGACTATTGGCGACCCCATGACTCACAGCACGCCAGGCCTCCCTGTCCATCACCAACTCCCGGAGTTCACTGAAACTCATGTCCATCGAGTCGGTGATGCCATCCAGCCATCTCATCCTCTGTTGTCCCCTTCTCCTCCTGCCCCCAATCCCTCCCAGCATTAGGGTCTTTTCCAATGAGTCAACTCTTCAGCATCAGTCCTTCCAATGAATACCCAGGACTGATCTCCTTTAGGATGGACTGGTTGGATCTCCCTGAAATCCAAAGGACTCTCAAGAGCCTTCTCCAACACCACAGTTCAAAAGCATCAATTCTTCACACTCAGCTTTCTTAATAGTCCAACTCTCACATCCATCCATGACCATTGGAAAAACAATAGCCTTGAGCAGATGGACCTTTATTGACAAAGTAGTATCTCTGCTTTTCAATATACTATCTAGGTTGGTCATAACTTTTCTTCCAAGGAGTAAGGTCTTTTAATTTCATGGCTGCAATCACCAACTGCAGTGATTTTGGAGCCTAAATAAATAAATAAAGTCTGACACTGTTTCCACTGTTTCGCCATCTATTTCCCATGAAGTGATGGGACCAGATGCCATGATCTTAGATTTCTGAATGTTGAGCTTTAAGCCAACTTTTTAACTTTCCTCTTTCACTTTCATCTAGAGGCATTTTAGTTCCTCTTCACTTTCTGCCATAAGGGTTGTATCATCTGCATATCTGAGATTATTGATATTTCTCCCGGTAATCTTGATCCCAGCTTGTGCTTCTTCCAACCCAGCGTTTCTCATGATGTACTCTGCATATAAATTAACCACTAACCAGTAACCAGTAACCCCAAACAGTAACGCTGAAGAAGCTGAAGTTGAACGGTTCTATGAAGACCTACTAGACCTTTTAGAACTAACACCCCCCAAAAGATGTCCTTTTCATTATATGGGACTGGAATGTAAAAGTAGGAAGTCAAGAAACACCTGCAGTAACAGGCAAATTTGGCCTTGGAATACGGAATGAAGCAGGGCAAAGGCTAATAGAGTTTTGCCAAGAGAACACACTGGTCATAACAAACACCCTCTTCCAACAACACAAAAGAAGACTCTACACATGGACATCACCAGATGGTCAACACCAAAATCAGATTGATTATATTATTTGCAGCCAAAGATGGAGAAACTCTATACAGTCAGCAAAAACAAGACCAGGAGCTGACTGTGGCTCAGATCATGAACTCCTTATTGCCAAATTCAGACTTAAATTGAAGAAAGTGGGGAAAACCACTAGACCATTCAGATATGACCTAAATCAAATCCATTATTATTGGCATTCAAATTGTCTACTGTGAATGATCACACTACCTGCAAACAATTAACTGGCATTCTCCTTCCAGCATCCCTTGTGAAGCTCCCCACAGCTCTTAGAATGAGGGAAGAGAGCCACACTTCAAAGCTCAGAACTGACTGCTTCTGAAGTGGCAACTATTTTAGGAAGGGATTATTATGTGTCAGTGACTCTCTCATACTACATTTTGTATTGTATGAATCAGTCAATGAATGCAAATTAGTAACAACAATGTGTCAATGACTATAATTCCATCCAGGCATAACAGAAATTGAAGAAAGTGGGGAAAACCATTAAACCATTAAGGTATGACCTATATCAAATCCCTTATGATTATACAGTGGAAGTGAGAAATAGATGTAAGGGACTAGATCTGATAGAGTGCTTGAGGAACTATGAATGGAGGTTCATGATATTGTACAGGAGACAGGGATCAAGACCATCCCCAAGAAAAAGAAATGCAAAAAAGCAAAATGACTGTCTGAAGAGGCCTTACAAATACCTGTGAAAAGAAAAGTGAAAAGCAAAGGAGAAAAGGAAAGATATACTCATTTGAATGCAGAGTTCCAAAGAATAGCAAGGAGAAATAATCATTCCTCAGTGATCAATAGAAAAAAATAGAGGAAAACAATAGATTGAGGAAAACTAGAGATCTCTTCAAGAAAATTAGAGATACCAAAGGAACGTTTCATGCAATGATGGGCTCAATAAAGGACAGAAATTGTATGGACCTAACAGAAGCAGAAGATATTAAGAAGAGGTGGCAACAATACACAGAAGAACTGTAGCAAAAAGACCTTCATGAACCAGATAATCACAATGGTGTGATCAGTCACCTAGAGCCAGACATCCTGGAATGTGAAGTCCAGTGTGCCTTAGGAAGCATCACTATGAACAAAGCTAGTGGAAGTGATGGAATTCCAGTTGAGCTATTTCAGATCCTAAATGATGATGCTGTGAAAGTGCTGCACTCAATATGCCAGCAAATTTAGAAAACTCAGCAGTGGTCACAGGACTGAAAAGGTCAATTTTCATTCCAATCCCAAAGAAAGGCAATGCCAAAGAATGCTCAAACTACCGCACAGTTGCACTCATCTCACACGCTAGTAAAGTAATGCTCAAAATTCTCCAAGCCAGGCTTCAGGAATACATGAACCATGAACTTCCAGATGTTCAAGCTGGTTTTAGAAAAGGCAGGGGAACCAGAGATCAAATTACCAACATCTGCTGGATCATCAAATAAGCTAGAGAGTTCCAGAAAAACATGTATTACTGCTTTATTGACTATGCCAAGCCTTTGACTATGTGGATCACAATAAACTGGAAAATTCCTCAAGAGATTGGGAATATCAGACCACCTGACCTGCCTCTTGAGAAACCTGTATGCATGTCAGGAAGCAACAGTTAGAACTGGACATGGAACAACAGACTGGTTCCAAATAGGAAAAGGAGTACATCAAGGCTGTATATTGTCACCCTGCTTGTTTAACTTATATGCAAAGTACATCATGAGAAATTCTGGGCTGGAGGAAGCACAAGCTGGGATCAAAATTTCCAGGAGAAATATCAATAAGCTCAGATATGCAGATGACACCACCCTATGGCAAAAAGTGAAGAACTAAAGAGCCTCTTGATGAAAGTGAAAGTGGAGAGTGAAAAAGTTGGCTTAAAGCTCAACATTCAGAAAACTAAGTTCATGGCATCTGGTCCCATCACTTTAGGGCAAATAGATGGAGAAACAGTGGAAACAGTGTCAGACTTTTTTTTTTTTTTGGTTCCAAAATCACTGCAGTTGGTGATTGCAGCCATGAAATTAAAAGATGCTTCCTCCTTGCTAGGAAAGTTATGACCAACCTAGACAGCATATTCAAATGCAGAGACATTACTTTGCCGACTAAGGTCCGTCTAGTCAAGGCTATGGTTTTTCCAGTAGTCATGTATGGATGTGTGGAGAAGCCAATGGCACCCCACTCCAGTTACTGATGCCTGGAAAATCCCATGGATGGAGGAGCCTGGTAGGCTGCAGTCCATTGTGTCACTAAGAGTCAGACACAACTGAGCAAATTCACTTTCACTTTCCACTTTCATGCATTGGAGAAGGAAATGGCAACCCACTCCAGTGTTCTTGCCTGGAGAATCCCAGGGATAGGGGAGCCTGGTGGGTTGCCGTCTATGGGGTCGCACAGAGTTGGACACGACTGGGGCAACTTAGCAGCAGCAGCAGCTATGGATGTGATAGTTAGACTATAAAGAAAGCTGAGCGCCGAAGAATTGATGTTTTTGAACTGTGGTATTGGAGACGACTCTTGAGAGTCCCTTGGACTGCAAGGAGATCCTGCAAGGAGATCCAACCAGTCCATCCTAAAGGAGATAAGCCCTGGGTGTTCATTGGAAGGACTGATGTTGAAGCCGACACTCCAATACTTTGGCCACCTGTTGTGAAGACCTGACTCATTTGAAAAGACCCTGATGCTGGGAAAGATTGAAGGCAGGAGGAGAAGGGGACGACAGAGGATGAGATGGTTGGATGGCATCACCAAATCAATGGACATGAGTTTTGATGAACTCTGGGAGTTGTTGATGGACAGGGAGGCCTGGCGTGCTGCAGTTCATGGGGTCTCAAGAGTCAGACATGACTGAGCCACTGAACTGAACTGAAGAGAAATAGGGGATGGGGAAGAGAATGACCCATTTAGTGAACTGGACAGGAATTAGAATCTTGAAGGAATGGGCCTAGGGAGCTAAATACTATAGTTAGTATGCGTTTAACTTCATACATAATTTCGGTTGACTTGCCATGCTGTCCTCGACCATTAATTTTCTAGAAGATGCTGAAAATATGTGACCTGGAGTGTTTTTTTCCAGTTTATGGACAAGGTTTTGCAGGTCCCCTTGCTTTGTTTTTTGAGGAAAACAAAGTTCCCTCAAAAGTTGAAATGACTCACTTGGGACTTAAAACTTCTAAAAGTAGCTTTTGAGAAAATGAATGTTGAGAAATAATGCTTATGAAAGTAAATAAAAATTGCAGAAAAATATTGATCTTGGTTAGGGTCTAGATATTTTTATATGAATGATGTAGAAAAGGCCATGAGCATGTATCTGTAACAGATACTGAAAAACTGTAGTACTGTACATGTACAATTATTCAGTTCCAGCACTACAACTTTGCAGATATTCATTGTATCCCAAGAAAGATAAAACACCTAAAGTTGGCACTGCTTTGGGGAAAGCTGAGTTCTGGGAAAGACAGTTAGAAGTGAAAAATGTGGAGGTGAAATAATTTCTTAAGCCAGAGGCCCTGAGGAAATCTATCCTCAGACCCTTAAACAGAGAGGAGTGTCAACTTTGGAAAACTCATGGAACCTACATGGAGTTACAAGTGAAAGATGTGGGAAACCAACCCCGTGTTGCAGTTGTCATAAGGACAGAAGATACTCTATGGCTTCTGGTGCTTGAGGGAAGGTAACCAGGTTACATACTATCAATCCAGGGTGTGTGTGTGTGATGTGTGTGCTGTGCTTAGTCATGTCCAATTCTCGGCAACCCCATGGACTGTAGCCCCGCCAGGATCCCCTGTCCCTAGAGTTTCCTAGGCAAGAATGCTGGAAGGGGTTGTTATTTCCTACTCCAGAGGATCATCCCAACCCAAGTATCCATGTTCTGTGTCTCCTGCATTAGCAGGCAGGTTCTTTACCACTAGCACCGCCAGGGAATCTCATCAGTCTCATGGTTACCATCAATTTTTACTTCCTCCAAAATGTACTCAACTATGAAATACTTTTTAATATCATTTTAAAACAACTTCCATTTTTAATAAATTTTGTTTTTAAATGTTTTCGGCCTTTTATTGTCAATTTTAAAGGAAATTTTACTTGGTGTATGCTTAGTCACTCAGTCGTGTCCGAGTCTTTGTGACCCCATGGACTGTAGCCTGCCAGGATCCTCTGTCCTTGGGGATTCTCTAGGCAAGAATACTGGTGTGGGTTGCCATGCCCTCCTTCAGAGGTGTCAATTTTAAAGGAAATTTTACTTGGTAGCAGAGTTCTAATAAAATTAAGATTGTGAGGTTAACAAAGGTCTTCTTTGAGACTGGACCTCTTGGTGCTTGGATCCCAGGAAATACTATTTTTTATTTAATATGTTGAGATATTTTGGCTTTGGAGTGTCAAATTAAGCTAGAGATTTAAATAGTTTTCTTCAAATAGTTCTGCACCTATTTGTTGCATCCTCCTCAATGCTCTGTGTATATTATTTTCTAGAAAAAAGAAATTTGTCTAGTTTTCTGAGCTAAGACTTGCTTGGACATTGGTTGCCTTCTAATCAAGTGAGGTTTATATCAGTTTTCCATAACTTATTACTATACATTTGAATATTTCCTTCTCCTGTCCTTCTGCACCACAGTGGATGAAGGGTGTCCTTGAGACTCCTGAAAGCGGACCAGTAAGAAAGGAATTATATCAAACTGGCAGTTATTGCACAAGATAATTTGTCAAGTTCTGCTGAAAACAGTGATTAGTGGAGAATGGAAATTGCTTTCTAATCCTTGAAGTCTAGAAATTTTGTGGGAGCTACTCTGACTACAACACTTACTATCTTTGAATAGATTCCAGGGCATTACTTTCACTTTAGAAATGAAACAATTCATTAGTAATGCATTAAATGTTTTATTTGCTTGTTCATATGTTTCCAGTCAATACAATGTAATTATCAATTTAAAATATTTCATCCCTTAAAGAGCATGTGATATGTCTGTGTGTGTTTGTGTGTGTAATGGAATATTATCCAGCCGTTAAAAAAAAAAAGAATGAAATAATGCCATTTGCAGAAACATGGATGGACTTAGAGATTATCATTGCTAAGGTAAATAATTTAGAGAAACACAAATAGCATATGATATCATTCATGTGAAATATAAAAAAAAGATACAAATTAACTTATTTACAAAACACAAATAGACTCACAGACATAGTAAACAAAGTTATGGTTACTAAAGGGGAAGAAGATGGGAAAATAAATTAGGAATTTGGGATTAATATATTCATACTGCTGCTGCTGTTGCTGCTGAGTTGCTTCAGTTGTGTCCGACTCTGTGAGACCCCATAGACGGCAGCCCACCAGGCTCCCTCATCCCTGGGACTCTCCAGGCAAGAACACTGGAGTGGGTAGCCATTTCCTTCTCCAATGCATGAAAGTGAAAAGTGAAAGTGAAGTCACTCAGTCATGTCCAACTCTTAGCGACCCCATGGACTGCAGCCTACCGGGCTCCTCCGTCCATGGGATTTTCCAGGGAAGAGTACTGGAGTGGGGTATATACACACTATTACATATCAAATTGATAACCAATAAAGACCTACTGTATAGCACAGTGTGCCATATATATATATATATATATATATATATATATATATATATATATATATGGGAAGTTTTCAGTAATGCTTAGGTGAAAAGACAAGTTAACTTTGTGATCTGGCTTCAAAAATCCATTACTTTAGTTTAAATATGTTAACACTTTAAGTGGGCTTCCCAGGTGGCTCAGCGGTAAAGAATCTGCCTGCAATGCAGAAGAGGTGAGTTGAATCCTTGGGTCAGGAAGATCCCTTGGAGAAGGAAATGGTAACCTGCTTCAGTATTCTTGCCTGGGAAATCCCATGGACAGAGGATACTGATGAGCTACAGAGTCAAACACAACTTAGAGAGTAAACAACAAGAACAGTACTTTAAGTAGTAAAATAGCTACAACATGATTATTTCTTCATTCATTTTAGGATATTTTCATTTGAAAGAACTCTGTTCATGTTAGTTGCTTAGTCGTTTCTGACTCTTTGCAGCCCCATGGACGATAGCTTGCCAGGCTTCTCTGTCCATGGAATTCTCCAGGTAAGAATACTGCAACAGGTAGTCATTCCCTTCTCTAGGAAAGAGCACTATATGGGTAACTAATATCATGGCCATATCTGCACAGAGACAAACATCTTGGAAAGTGGGAGAAAAGGAGGAGACCCAGATCTCTGGGTCTTTGGTCCACATGAATGATTCCACATACCTGGATTCTTAGAAATATCTACATACTTGAATGGGGTTAACACAATATTTAGATGACTGAAACCATTGTTCTCTTTACATAGAAATATTTGAACATTTTTGCATAGGTTATCCCCCAAATAGATTACATAGTGTAACATGTCAAAGATTTATACTTTTTTATGTGTTTGTGAGAAATATATGGGTGCCCAAACTTCCAACTATGTCAGCAGAATGGACTTGTAATTCTACTTTGTCAGCCTAACTGACTGTAAACCGATGGCCAAAACAAGCACAAAGATTTACAAAGAATGACAGCATTGATGGAACACCATAGAAATTCATGCTGCACCTGTTCTCAAAAATAAAGTTTTCTCTCTCTGCAGTTTTCAATATAGCACCTTCCCCTGATGCTAAATTTGTTGATTATTAAAAAAAAGAAAGAAAGAAAGAATGGTATGGACAGACAGGGAAATAAGGTGCCTGTGACACCCCCTGTTGAAGGCTGCATTACTTATTCCGCTTGGATGAATTTGTATTGGATAAATCTAGTACGAAGTGAAAACCCTATTTCCAGCTGAGACTTAAAGATGTTTTAGTAAAACATGCTTAAGCAAATGCATTTTGATGCCTCACAAGGAAGATACAGAGCTCTTTTTGCAGAAGTTCAATAAATTGTGTATCAGCAGCTGAAGAAAGATGTTCTCTTTCTGATTTGCACTCATAGTTTGCATTGACTTCATTTAAAATTCATGGTATGCAAGAAAGAAATGGTTAACTATGACTTTTGGATTATGCCTAGCAAGGGAAACTAACTTTTTCTTTCTTATTCAGTTGTTAGGCACGCTGCTGAAACTCTACAAGCTCACCAGAAGCTACTTTTCAGGGAGGGTCCCTTCATCATAAAAGCCTAGGATGGTAGAATTGCACCTTCAACTGGCATCTCTCCACCTTACAGGGCCCTAAAAGCTTTCAAATCCACCTCAGGCCCAGGCAGTAGCAAAGTGGGAGAGGAACTGAAGAAACAAAAATAAATATTAAAGTACATAAGAATTAAATATTACCTATTTAAATGGCAATTATGCAGTTGAAAACAAGATCATCACACCTGTACAAGAAAAGGCATGCAAGCCCAAAACATCTGCTTGGATCCACCTGCCAGGCACCTGTTTTGCTGTTTCAATGCCATTTGATTGCTGGAGATGTAGAGGCTCTTGTGAGGTAATGAGTGATTTTACATTATGCATGATTGAAAACAGGTGTTCTAATGCTGTACAATTCTATGCATGAATAATTCAGTTTGTTTAGAGCAAGATCTTTAAAAGAAGTACTGCATGGGCTTTATTATTTCTATAAACATGAAGGTTTTTTTTTTAATTTACAATGATTGTTCCTTTTCAGTCAGCTTGTTTATGGCAATTTTTGTGTAATTTTATGGATGAGGAGTAATATCTTGAAAGGTAAAATTGATCACACTTAAAACATGTAAGAAGTAAAATTGAAAGGTCTGTTAGCAAGAGGAAAGATGGTATTAATGTTCAATGTTCTAACTGAAAATGCCTGACTATTTCCTTCCTGCTTTGCCTGCTTTCTGATGGTAACAAAACATTTGTCTGAGGGCTATAATTAGGGAGGGGTGAACTATTTGGGAAAATAGAGAAATTGTTTTGTATCTCAGCCCAAACATCATGCAGAGCCCAGACTTCCTTAAAGACAGAACTGATGTTAGTCAGCAGCCCTCTGTTCTTAGATATCACGAGTTCACACCCTCCTGTAAGCCACTGTAGGATACCACTGAGAAAGACAATCTCTTTCACTCCAATTCCCACGTCGTTTTGTCTACCCTGGTTTTCTAGAGTCAGAAATATTAGTATCAGATTATGGTGTTTCAAATAGCAAGTAAAATCCCCACACTCCCAATGTTAAGATTTAGAACCTCACCATGATGCACAAGACTTTATCTCTTAGAGACTTTATCTCTTAGAGACTTGGTCTCTTGGACACCAGAGACCAAAGACACTGTGGTGTCTTGAACCACATGTTATTAAATATTTTACACTTCTAAGGTATGAGGGAAAGCATATTTGCTTCAATTAATACTATTTAAGTAATAGAAATACAAGGCCAAAGAATTATAGTCATTATCACATTGCTATTACTAATTTACATCTGTTGAATGTTTCATACCACACAAACCATAGTGTAAGAGTTATTGACACATAATAATCCCTTCCCAAAATATACCACATCAGCAAGTAGTCAGCTTCAAGCTTTGAGGTTTGGCTCTCTTCCCTCATTTTAAGAGCTGTGGGGAGCTTCACAGGGGAATCTATTATTGAAAAGCTTTTCAGTTAGAAGTAAATTGTAAGACTGGTCCTTCAAGTGGGGAGCAACATTAGGAAAGTCACAAAGAAAAATAGAAGATTTAGTATGAAGGAGAACAGTTTCACTGCTATTGACACAGGGAATTGCCCTTATTCCCTCCCTTGGGGATAAGGTTGGCAAGCAGGCCTTTACAAGTATTCACCAAATATAAGTGTTGGCCTCATAAACTCAGAGAATCAATGCCAGGAAGGGCTTCAGGAATCTAAACTAAAGGATATAAGAACCCAGAAGATAAAAATGTTGGTCTGGCAATCCTGACCTAGCATTAAATGACCTCTGTCTCTAAAAGTTAAGATAGCACAATTTTCTTTTTAAATCTACTACTTATTTATATAAGGTCTCTTTTTTTTACTACACAGTTCAATGGGAAGGACACCTAAAATATTAAGTTGAATCATATGAAACTGCAGTTTTCATTAGTCAGATTTGGTTGAAAATTAGCCATTTCATGTGATCTGATCTATCTCTGCTAAGGATCCCTCAGCTGGAGACATCACTCATTCTTGAATGCAATCAACCATACCTTCCATTGCATGCAATCCATAGCTAGTAACGAAAGCCATGCTCTCTGATAGGAAGAAACACAGAGACAGACAAAGTGTAATAAACCACTTTATGAGCAGACCTTGCAACCATGATAGAAACTGGGAAATGTTCCACCTCATATTAAGAGGTGGATGTGTTTCCCTATGACTCAGCTGTTCTTAACAAATAGTTTGACAAATAGATTGAAGTAGAGCTGTGCAGTTCTGTCCCTGTATCTCAGAATGAGAGTTGGTAGGACTCTTTCTCTAACATAGTGAGGGTCTGCTTAGGGTTGCACAGGTCAAAAGACTCAACTGAGCTTTCAGCCCATTCTCAACATCAATTCACGCACACATGAGGGAGCCAACTTCGCTGTCTATCCTAAAGGAGGCTTCAAATGTCCCCAGTCCCAGTACCCCCTGCAAATGCTTACTTGATTAAACATGGCTGCCGATATATCGACACTCCTACAACCGACAGGCGTGGCCTATCTGTCCTCTGACTTTGGATGGCTTTGATCTTTAGAAAGTGGTAGAAGCGATGTTCTGACCTACTTGTAAAAGGTAGTTGTAGACCTACTTATAAAGGAATTGCCAGATTTTGCTCCTTCTCTCTAGGAATATTGGCTCTTAAAAGGCAGTGTCCATTAAGAAATAAGACTCTTCAGCCTGCAGCTCAGTGAGAAACCCGAACTGTACCGAGAAGCTATGGATGATGCGATGCAATGTTGGCCAGAGACAAGAAGTATGGAGGCCACGGGTTTGAGTGAAGAAATCATGGAGGAAGAGGTTTCTCTGTCCTGTGCTGCTCCAGAGGAGGCCCCAGGGATCAAAGAGGAACCCTGCCAAGCCCTTTGCACACTTCTGACCCACCAACATATGAGTAAACAAAATGGTCATTTTAAGGCACTGTGTTTTGTGGAGGTCTGTTATGAAGCAATAGATAACTAGAACTTGCTTAAAGAAATAATACAGATTCAGCCACTGAATGTGACTAATATGGGAACTTAAGAAAACCACTCTCTCAGCCTCTATTGCCACATCTCAAAAATGGAGCACTGGGGAAAAGGTGGAGTACTGGTAGGTTCTGCCTGCTAGGACCCTTTGAGAAAGAAAATAGATGATGTTGCCAGAACACTGCCTAACACTTACAAATTCTCAAAAATTGTGAGTTTTTACGATTAGAATTTAGAGCTCTACAAAGAATAGAAAATAGCAAAATTCTTAAACCAGTGTGTCCGAGCCACTTTACATCGAGATGCAAAGCTTCTTGAAGTAGTCCTAGCTTATTGCCTTCTGCTTTTTTATGTGACAATTGTAGGTTTCCTCTTAGTATGAGGTGGAGAATTTCCCAACTTCTGTCATTTTTGCAAGGCCTTCTCATAAAGTGGTTGCTGATTATGTGTTAGCGCATTGTCTGCCTCAGCATTTCCTTCTTTCAGAGACACTTAACTCTGGAAGTCTGAAAGACTGAAGTCAGGTGCTGTGTGAATGCAAATTTTTAATTTAAGTGGCAAATTTCACTCAGAGCACAGTGAGCATAAGACAGTTCTTTGTGCTTATCTGAGGTGTCCAAAAGGGTAGCTGCTGCTAAGAGAGGTGGTGTTAAAAGATGGGAAGCTGGCAAAGAAAAACTATTATCTTTTAGTTTTATCCAGACCTTTTTGGGACCCCTGGTGTGTGCCCCATGGACTAATGTGACAAGTGTTAAGTTTTCTGTGGAACAACAAATGGTTAGCAAGCTTTTTAGCATGTCTTTAGTGTATAGTTATAATAATCCCACATATAAGGCTCAATTTCTGCTAAATGTATTGTAAGTGTTTTGAAAAATTTTCGTAAGTGGTTAGTTGAAGCAGGTGAATGTTACTGATCATTTGATTATAATATTTATACTAAATTGTCGGTAACTTTAAGTGTTAGTTTTTTAAGTACTGATTTAAATTGTCAGCACCTTGCAAGTAGAAATCATATCTGTTGAACTAGTGCATGGATTTAAAGTCTAAGCATTTAAATTTATTATTTAATTGAAGGATGATTGCTTTACAGAATTTTGTTGTTTTCTCTCCAAGCATTTTTAACTGGACAGGCAGCATTGCGTAATGGCTAAGAGCATGGGCTCAGCTCTGGTTCATGACTTACTAGCTGTGTGGCCTTGAACAAGTTACTGTATGTTTGTGCCATTGCTTTGCTTCTTTATAAAGTGTAGATCCTAGAAGTATCTACTCATTGAACTCTTATGAGAACTAAATTAATATTTTCAAAGTGCTTGGAACAAAACTAGGGACAGTGCAGAGTGCCATGTTAATATTAGTTAATCTGTATGCAGGTCAGGAAGCAACAGTTAGAACTGGACATGGAACAAAGGACTGGTTCCAAATCTGAAAAGGAGTACGTCAAGGCTGTATATTGTCACCCTGCTTATTTAACTGATATGCAGAGTACATTGTGAGAAACGCTAGACTGGAAGAAACACAAGCTGGAATCAAGATTGCCGGGAGAAATATCAATAACCTCAGATACGCAGATGACACCGCCCTTATGTCAGAAAGTGAAGAGGAGCTAAAAAGCCTCTTGATGAAAGTGAAAGTGGAGAGAGAAAAAGTTGGCTTAAAACTCAACATTCAGAAAACGAAGATCATGGCATCTGGTCCCATCAATTCATGGGAAATAGATGGGGAAACAGTGGAAACAGTGTCAGACTTTATTTATTTATTTAGGCTCCAAAATCACTGCAGATGGTGATTGCAGCCATGAAATTAAAAGATGCTTACTCCTTGGAAGAAAAGTTATGACCAACCTAAATAGCATATTCAAAAGCAGAGACATTACTTTGCCGACTAAGGTCCGTCTAGTCAAGGCTATGGTTTTTCCTGTGGTCATGTATGGATGTGAGAGTTGGACTGTGAAGAAAGCTGAGCGCCGAAGAATTGATGCTTTTGAACTGTGATGCTGGAGAAGACTCTTGAGAGTCCCTTGGACTGCAAGGAGATCCAACCAGTCCATTCTGAAGGAGATCAGCCCTGGGATTTCTTTGGAGGGAATGATGCTAAAGCTGAAACTCCAGTGCTTTGGCCACCTCATGCGAAGAGTTGACTCACTGGAAAAGACTCTGATGCTGGGAGGGATTGCGGGCAAGAGGAGAAGGGGACGACAGAGAATGAGATGGCTGGATGGCATCACTGACTCGATGGGCGTGAGTCTGAGTGAACTCCGGGAGTTGGTGATGGGCAGGGAGGCCTGGTGTGCTGCGATTCATGGGGTCGTAAAGAGTCGGACACGACTGTGACTGAACTGAACTGAATCTTAATGTTTATACTTTAGAAATGAGGAAATTGATCCTAGACAAGATAAATAGCTGAATACCCTTCATTGCAATGTCATCATAGGGTACCAATTATAACACATATCACAGAAATAGAAAATAATTATTTAAATACAGATAAAAATATATGAATATAGTAAAATGAAGTGAGGATTAATATAAAGTCTTAAGGTCCTCAGTGTTGGCAAATGTGGTACTGATTTTGTAATTCAGAACCAAATCAAAGTATCTGCTTAATGTTCCTAAATTTGGAAAAATGTAAATGAAGTAAAAACAATAAAAAACTTCAGAGAAGCATGTTATAAATTGAATTATCACAATAGAGTATATTACTGCGTGAGGCAATTGTGCAAAGAGTTCAGAAGAAATTGAAAAGCAGAATGCCTGCTCCTGAATTGCTTGGAATCTGTTGAAGAATGACGATCTGAATATTTAAACCACCCTGAGGACAGTGTACTCAGGACCAGTCCAAGAAAGGACTAGAATCATTGTCTGCAGCAAATTCACATGTGGAATGAGCAGGCCACAAATGGAAAGAAAATGGAAAATGCCCTTCAGTCATCATTCACAGAGGTTGTGACACAAAAATAAGCACTTTTGTTTGGAAAGTGAGTAAATGTGTATAAATATTTGTAAAATTATTATATAGTCCATTTGTGAGAAAAATCTGCTTATGACATAGAAGTTGGTTCTCCCTATCCCAGTGTTACTGCTTCCCCCCTTTTCTAGTTCCTCCTAATCTCCCATATTGATTGTTCCTTTTTAATTCTACTCAGAGTGCACACTTCCAGTTTGCTTATATATTGCAGATAAATACACACACATACATATACACAGTAAAACTTCGGTATGCAGTAGGCATGAATGCCAAGTTACGAATTAAGGTGATAAGGAATTTAATTTTTCTATAACTGAAATTCTTCTCCATTTAAGCTTCGTTTCACTCTGTATTGAAAATTAAATCCACATCAAATAGTCTCCCATCCCTAAACTCAATCCTTGAGAAAGGAGTACCTAGTATTAAGAATGTGTGGTGTGAGGTGAATGTGACAAGAGGAGTCTGGTTCAGGTTGTTAGCATCCATCCAAAGAGTTGGACTTCACTTTCACTTTTCACAGTGACATCTACTGACGCTTCAGCCACCCATGGAACCTCTGCTCCCAAATAAATGCGTTTTATTGCTGCTTTCTCCTTATTGCAAACACAAGACCTTTCCAGGCCAGCTCACTCACAGAAGGTATCATGCTCTTCTTGGCCTCACAGATGACCTTTACCTGCTTTCATTCTGGGACTCCTGGAAATGTGCTCAGCCAAGCTCTATCTAGATGTTCCATGAAGCTGTATCCATGCTACTGCCCCTTTTCATTGCTGGGTAGTTGGCAACTGTGGATCTTGCTGGTGCTCTACACTTGATGTGATTTCTGTGCATATTCACCTATTTCTCAGAAAACACCCACCCCAACCATAGTTTATATCATCCCTACTTTCCTCCCTGTCCCTTTCCTTAACCTGGGGAATAGTTTGTATTTCCAGAGGAGAACTTCTCTTAACCAGGATTAGTCCAAGTGTGTTTGTTTGTTTGTTTTCCTGGTAAAAATCTTATGCCATAAGTAACTTCTATGTTGAGAAATGCAATAATCCGGAGGTTCTCAGGATGACTGATGCCTCATGGTCCGGCAGATAAGGAGAAATAACTGGATGAGCAGACATTAGATAGGGAGATAGCATGGAAAACAAATCAGTTAATATGAAAAGTTATCCAATTATTTGTAAGTCAGCAAATCACAGCATTTCTGAACCTGGCTCTAGGTTACTTTTCAATAGCTTCTCTTATATACTTCCCCCAAATTTTAGCTCTCTGAACACACATCATCTTTTATACCTTCACACATTTACTCACCTGACTCCTTTGGTTCAAACTACCTCTCCGTCATTGTCATTCAATTGCTCAGTCATGCCCAACTCTTTGCAGCCCAATAGACTCCAGCATACCAGGCTTCCCTGTCCTTCACTGTCTCCCATAGCTTACTTAAACTCATGTACACTGAGTTGATGATGCCATCAAACCATCTTATCCTTGGTCACCATCTTCTCCTTCCCCAGCATCAGGATCTTTTCCAATGAGTTGGCTGTTTGCATCAGATAGCCAAAGTATTGGAGTTTCAGCTTCAGCATCAGTCCTTCCAGTGAATATTCAGGGTGATTTCCTTTAGGATTGACGGTTTGATCTCTTTGCTGTCCAAGGGACTCGCACAAGTCTTTTCTAGCACCACAATTCAAAAGCATAAATTCTTCAGTGATCAGCCTTCTTTAGGGTCCAACTCTCTCATCTGTATATGACAACTGGGAAAGCTATAGCTTTGATCATATGGACTTTTGTCAGCAAATTGATGTCTCTGCTCTTTACTATGTCTCTGCTCTAGGTTTGTCATAGCTTTTCTTCAAAGGAGCAAGTGGTCTTTTAATTTCATGGCTGCAGTCACCATCCACAGTGATTTTGGAGCCCAAGAGAATAAAGTCTGTAACTGTACTTTTTCCCCATCTATTTGCCATGAAGTGATGGTACCAGGTGCTATGATCTTAGTTTTTTGAATGTTGAGTTTTAAGCCAGCTTTTTTACTCTCCTCTTTCACCTTTATCAGGAGGCACTTTAGTTCCTCTTCACTTTCTGCCATAAGGATGGTATCATCTGCATATCTGAGGTTATTGATATTTCTCCTGGTAATCTTGATTTCAGCTTGTGCTTCATCCAAACTTCTGGCATTTCACATGATGTACTCTGCATAGACATTAAGTAAACAGATAGTAGTATACACCTTGATGTACTCCTTTCCCAATTTTGAACCAGTCCATTGTTCCATACTTATAACTTATATGCAGAGTACATCATGAGAAATGCTGGATGAAGCACAAGCTGGAATCAAAATTGCCAGGAAAAATATCAATAAGCTCAGATATGCAGATGACACCACCCTCATAGCAGAAAGTGAAGAAGAACTAAAGAGCCTCTTGATGAAAGTGAAAGAGGAGAGTGAAAAAGTTGGCTTAAAACTCAACATTCAGAAACTAAGATCAGGCATCCAGTCCCATCATTTCATGGCAAATAGATGAGGAAACTATGGAAATAGTGACAGACTTTTTTGTGGGGCTCCAAAATCACTGCAGATGGTGACTGCAGCCATGAAATTAAAAGATGCTTCCTCCTTGGAAGGAAAGTTATGACCAACCTAGCGAGCATATTGAAAAGCAGAGACATTACTTTGCCAACAAAGTTCTGTCTAGTGTAAGCTATGATTTTTCCAGTGGTCATGTATGGATGTGAGAGTTGGACTATAAAGAAGGCTGAGCACTGAAGAATTGATGCTTTTGAAGTGTAGTGTTGGAGAAGACTCTTGGGAATCCCTGGACAGCAAGGAGAGCCAACCCCAGTCCATCCTAAAGGAGATCAGTCCTGGGTGTTCATTGGAAGGACTGATGCTAAAGCTGAAACTCCAATACTTTGGCCACCTGATGCGAAGAACTGACACATTTGAAAAGACTCTGATGCTAAGAAAGATTGAAGGTGGGAGGAGAAGGGGACAACAGAGGATGAGATGGTTGAATGTCATCATCTACTCATTAGACCTGAGTTTGAGTAAACTCTAGGAGTTGGTGATAGGCAAGGAGGCCTGGTGTGCTGCAGACCATGGGTTCGCAGATAGACACGGCTGAGCAACAGAACTGAACTGAACTGATTGTTCTGTGTCTGGTTCTAACTGTTGCTTATTGATCTGCATTACCTGGGCAATTCTACACTTAAGAGTAAATCATGGGAGAGTAGACTATGGGTTCAGGCCTCAAACCCACTTACAACTTAATCCATGTGAGGAGGTGTTAGACAAGTTACTTAACTTCTCTTGCCCAGTTTCTTCATCTGCAGAATGTGAATTACTAATGTGCCATCCTGAAGAGTTTGTCAGGAAGATTAAGCGAAATAATGTATATAAATTACTTAAAATGGTATTTGGTGAATAATAGGCACTGGCTATTGCTGCTTATCTTTTAAGACTTGCTCAATACCATTGCTTCTGGGTAGCCTTCATGAATAACTCAACTTGGACTCAATATCTATCTTTGGAGATATGATAGCTCCTTTTGCTCACCCCATGTACCCCCATTCTTCTGCCTCTGGTATTCAATTAAATACAGCGGCCAAACTTCAGTGCTGGAGGGTGGAGAAAGAAGGGGTCAGAAGCATTGATTGGGAAGGGCACAAGGTGCATTTTCTCAGGTGAGAACAGTCTTTCACTTTCTGCAGAGCAGCCTCTTATGAATATATTTATGGCAGCTTTTGATGTTAAAAGTCTGTTTCCTTCCTCAATGCAACACAATATTATAAACTCCACTTCTGCCTGATTAGCATACCAGGTGGGCTGGAGTGGGCGGGGGGTGGGGGTGGTGGAAGGAAGAAAAAAAAAGATTTGTATCAAAATATTAGTAGAACTAGTATTTAGCAGAAAAATATCCCTACTTTTTCAACTAAAGGAAAAAAAGGTTAATAGAGACAGAATGACGTATTCAAATTTATTGGTCACATGGCAAGCCACTAAGTCAAGACTCAGTTTAACCCTTAAGACTTCGATCATCTTGGTGTTCAGTTCAGTTCAGTTCAGTCGCTCAGTCGTGTCCGACTCTTTGCGACCCCATGAATCGCAGCACGCCAGGCCTCCCTGTCCATCACCATCTCCCGGAGTTCACTCAGACTCACTTCCATCGAGTCCGTGATGCCATCCAGCCATCTCATCCTGGGTTGTCCCCTTCTCCTCTTGGTGTTAGGTAACTGTAATTCTGCTTCTCCTGGGAGTGTGTCTTCCCTGAAGATTGTATTATAAGTGATACACTCTTCTGTGTGTGTATCACTGGGAAATGAAGACAGAAAAGATTTTGGTTCTAGGAACTGGATTCTGGTTTCTCTCACTGTTCTGCAGGCATGCCTGGCTTGATTGGGATGTAATCCCAGTTTCTTAAAGCTTTACTATTAAACTTATTGACTTGAATTTTGTCCCAATGTCTCAAGTTTCTTGTCACAGATACAGTTTTTATCTTAAAGCAAATCCTTCATTTTCTTTGTACAAAATTCCAGGGCCTGGATATCATCTTGTCTTTGGGTAACATCTTCCAGATTTGCTTTAAGCTGATTACATGTTGCTGAACAATCAGATTTTCTGCTCTAAGCCACACAAAACCAAGTGATGACAGCTCTGGCTCCTGGCCACCCGCAATGTGATGATGCAGCACGGGTCTTTGACAGCCATGATTTGATGCTGGGTGTTCTGAGATGGTGAAATACCCCTAAAGAGTGGAAAATGGACTCTCGTGCCTTATGACACAATGACTGTGTCGTGGCTCTTTCAGGCATCTGCACCCCCCCTTCTTGTTCTCTGTTCTACCTTTCCAATCTCTTTTCATGACCTCTTACATTTTTATACATGCTTATACTTCTAATGGATGCCTGTTAAATGTTTTTAAAAAGCTGCTTTAGGACATATAGTCCAGTGGAGGCTGTGTTCTGTTTGGAAACACAGGAAGCACTAGACATGTATTTTTAGGAACTACTGAACCTAAAATGTAGAGACTCTTGAGCTAGGACTCCACTTTTCTGGCCTAAATGCCCCGTTCAAGCTGCCCTTCCTTGCTTTGCTAGTCTGTCATGTCCTGAGCTGCAGTCACTGATGCCGTGTGCCAATGCATGGTGGTGACTCCTGTGCTTTTCAACCCACCACTATAGGGAAGCAGAAATGTGTGTCTGGAACACACAGTCAGCTTTATTCAGCCTCTCTGTACCTGAATGCTTAATTCTGGGAAGTCACAGAGACGTTTGCCATTACAGGATAGACCGCCAATAACTTGAAGAAAATGCAGGAATGAGAAAATGACAATCGAGGAAATATTTGTTGAGCTTTATTAAATATTTACTAGGAGTAATATTCTGGGTAGGAAATGTAAAGTATACTAAGAGAATGCCCCCATCTTTCAGAATCTCAGTTTGGGGAATCCCAGCACATTGAAAGTAACTGAAAATACTGAATATGACATACAGAGTTTTAATTTAGTTCTTAAGGAATTAGTTCTTTAAAACATTTGAAAGTAAAATGGAGATCATTATGGTTTGTAGTGATCAGAGGATCCTTTAAAATCTGGAACATAAAGTATGCTGTGAAGAGTAAGTAGGAATCAGAAATTTCAGAAGCAAAAGGAGTAACATTTCAGGAGGAAAGGAGATGTGAGCAAAATTTTTACCTGGGTGGGGGAGGGGAGGTTTGAAAGAGTGTGGGAAAGCTGAGGGACTGAATTTGGCTGAAGCACTCATGTACATTTCAAGCTGAATGACTGTGTTTGCCACCTGTGAAATACATGATAAAGGGTTTAAAAGATGGGTTGATGTCATGTTACGATACATGGCTATTTTCTGTGCACTTTTTCAGTTGAAGGTGACTCTTGTCTGACTTGAGCCTAAAAAGCTCACAGGTGATGAATTTGCTGAGCACCTTTATGTTTGAGAATATGTGTTCTTTCATGTTGTATTTAAACAGCATTTGCTCTGCATTCTATACTTTCTGACCTTCTACCCACTGCCTCCCTGTCTTCTAGCTTTGAATTAGAGAGAAGATAAACTCTATAAGGAAATATAGTTTTGTCTGTTTTCTCTTGTTGTGGCCTGAAACCATTGTACCAATTGGAAATGCTCCCAAAGCATACATGTAACGAATGAAGGAATATTGTGTAAAGAATCCTGATACTAGCCTGGATTTTATTCCTGTTTCAGTACCTGAAAAATTCTTTCATAATTTTTGCATTTTAATAGCTTAACTGGGATGTATTCTGGCATTGGCTTTCTTTATATGCTTCTTATTGCAACAAAAATGGACATTTCGGTATTTCAAGTAAATATTTCTCCTTTTTTTATGAAAACTATCAAATTTACACAAATTGTTCCCTGAAAAAACAATGGGGATAATAATGGTATCTACCATGGATATTTAAATGAGTTAATACAAGTAAAATGTTCCAGGAACATAATTTTTATCTGACACATCCTCCTAACATTATTCTATTACTAAAGATCCACATAGGAGACTATGATTTCATTTCTCATCTTGAATAATTTATGATTTTCCCTAGTTAATAATAATTACCTTGCTTTTTGTTTGCTTTAGTTTACCTTGTATTAATCATTAAATCTCCCCAGAAACCTTACCCAGAGACAACTTCACTTCGGTGTGTCTAAACATATCAATGGTCTATCAGTTGTATGCTGTTCAGGACATCTCTCTCTGAGCCTGCGCAGCTGGTCTAGTATAGACTAGAGGCTTGTGCTTCGCACCTGCCTTACAGCTCTCACACCAGTCTTGCCCTTGCCAACTACCTCTGTTCTTAGATAATGTATCTATATCTTCTTTGAATTACTATTTTGTTTGCCCATCTTCTAGGAATTTCCTAGTCCCTAGTTCAATAATTTGAGGGCATACATGTTGGGAGATAAATCACATTTATTTTCATATTCCACTGAATTTTCTGCTGTAATATACTTAATTTCCAAAAGCTCTGGACTTTCTTTGCTGTTGTTCCTTTAATATTTGTTTTTAAATAGCATACTGTTGTTTAATGGATACAGCACTTGCTTTGTAATCTAGCTCTAGTCATTGCATGCTTTTAATTTGTCTCAGTTTATCTTTTTATTGACTTGATAAACTGAAATCTACATTGTTGTTGTTCAGTCACTAAGTCGTGTCCGACTCTCTGTGACCTCATGGACTGCAGTATTCTAAACTCCTCTATCCTTCACCATCTCCTAGAGTTTGCTCAAACTCATTAAGTCAATGATGCCATCCAACCATCTCATCCTCTGTCATCCCTTTCTCCTTTTGCCTTCAGTCTTTCCCAGAATCAGGCTATTTTTCAAGGAGTTGGTTCTTTGCATCAGGTGGCCAATGTATTGGAGCTTCAGCAACAGTCCTTCAAATGAATATTCAGGGTTGATTTCCTTTAGGATTGACTGATGCGATCTTGCAGTCCAAGGGACTCATGTCTTCTCCAGCACCACAATTCAAAAGCACCAGAATTCAAAAGCATGAATTCTTAGACATTCAGCCTTCTTTATGAACCACATCTCACATCTGTACCTGACTACAGGAAAAAACATAGCTTTGACTATACAGACCTTCGTCAGCAAAGTGATATCTCTTTTTTAATGTGCTACCTTGGTATTGTCATAGCTTTCTTTCCAAGGAGCAAGCATCTTTTAATTTCATGGCTGTAGAAACTGTCCACGGTGATTTTGGAGCCCAGGAATAAAATTTGTCACTGCTTCCACAATTTCTCCTTCTGTTTGCCATGAAGTGATGGGACTGATACCTTGATCTTAGTCTTTTTAATGTTGGGTAAATCCATACATATAATTAAACATCATTAATTGCATCTGTTAATTGGGAGCTTCTTTTCCATATGTTCAGATCTCTTATTTGATAATATCAAATACCTTTTTACTATCCATATGCCCCCAATTTTACTAACATTGCTATTTATTAAAAATCTCTATCACTTTCTCTGCAATCAGAAAAATTTTATAACACCTCTCTCACTGTTGGTGGTATAGTTCTCATGCACATTCTTTTATTTTTTCACATTTATTTGTAGGTGTTTTCTTCGGTAGACCAAATCCATTTTCAGCGAATTCTCCTTTTTCCCTAAGTCATTCATCTTTGAGCCCTAATGCTATTCCAGTTTAAAGTCTTCAATAGTGTCATAGGAAATGTTATTTTGATCCTTTTCTTTGTTCTTCTGGATTGTGGCCTTTATCTTTTTCTTATTTTTGCGTGCTATATCCTTTATGTTTTCTTTTTCTAAAATATGTCTTCATACTTTTCTTTGTACTTTTACTTTTAATTGTTTTAACTTAATGGAGTCTTTAGTCAAGCTTTTATGCTCTAATATTAAACTGGTCAAAATATCTGTTTGAGTTTTCCCAGGGAAAACTCAAATGTTTTGCCACCCCAATATAATAGGGACAAATTCTCCTGTATCATTTTTCATCTTAAGAACAAGTTTTTCTCACTTCAGAAGTGAAACATGCTTTCTTTATAGTCTGTGATATTGGGAGGAGGTGTGTGAGTGTGTGTGTGTGTGTGTGTGTGTGTGTATGTGAGTGAGTGAGTGTGTGTGTGTGTGTGTGTGTGTGTGTGTGTGTAGCAGATTAAGTAGAGGAGTAAAGGGGAGAGGGCAGCGCCCAGTTGGAGTATGTACATACTCTCTTGTTAGAGGTAGATTCTGCTCCCTTTTCTTTAATTTTGGCATATTAATAATTAGTAACATGAGAGCAGTGGCCTAGGATTTAAAAACTTTTCTCTCTGTTCTCTCCTCTTCCCTCCTCTCCCCCACCGTCTCCCTCTCTCCCTTTCCTGCCTTCCCTTTCTGGTTAAACCTAAGACCTCTTCTATCATGGAGCCCGATTCACTTGTTAATTTCTTCTAATTCCTTGCTACTTGAAATATTCTTGGACCAGCAGCACAAGCATCACAAGGGAGCCTGTTAGAAATGCAGAATCTCAGTCCTTGCCCCAGATTTCTTGAGTCAAAATCAGCAGTGACTGGGAAACATATTAGGATGCCCATAGCACCAGTGCCAACAGTTGGAGGTGAGGACGTCACATGGCACCTGGGGCTTTTTATGCGCCTTCTTACCTTTTCTGTTTCCAAAGATACTGTCGTCTTTTTCTCTGATTCAATTCTAATTAAGTTCTATATTATTGCCTAAGATAGTCAGCTCCATTTGATTTTGATAATGGGCAGCTACCTCTCTGGCCACTCCCCTAAACTAAGAGTATAAATAATAGGGGAAGCCCAGTGGTCCTTTCTAAGTTGTCCCCTGAGATCCTGCCACTATAGATAGGCAGAACTTCTCCCAGTAGATGTTTTGTAATTGACCCCCTGTCATCCCAGATGGCTCAGAGGTTAAAGCCTCTGCCTGCAGTGTGGGAGACCTGGGTTCAATCCCTGGGTCAGGAAGATCCCCTGGAGAAGAAGATGGCAACCCACTCCAGTATTCTTGCCTGGAGAATCCCATGGGCGCAGGAGCCTGGTGGGCTACAGTCCACGGGGTCGCAAAGAGTCGGACACGACTGACGGACTTCACTTTCACTTTTCATCCCAGGTAGTTGATCTGTTTCTCTATGAACTGAGTAGTTTGCTTTAAAGTTTGCTCCTTCACATTGTCTCTCCAGTGCTATATTTAGATAGAGAGAGGGAAAGCATAGCAGACTAGCAAAGATACAAGCCACATTAGACTCTTCCTTTTTTTCTCTTTGGCTGCTGTATTGAACTTATCCCTTTAATGTTACACTTCAGGCAGTCATGGCAATAATGGATTTTCCTTTTCTTTCCTGAAGCAGAGAGGAGGTATTGTGGGAAAGAGATACTGAGTTTTAGTTTTACTCTACCTCCGTTACTCTTAGGTACCATCTATAGTTACTTTAGGATTAATGATGTTTTTACAGAAGCACAATCTTATTAAGACAAATATATTTGCATATTTTGTCCTCTTTCCAAGGAACATAGGAATAAAAGCAACAACAAAAAATGCATTCTGAATTTTAAATCTGTTTTATCTTACAATGCATTAGCAATTGGATAATGCTGGTATTTTTAAGTTTTATGTATTGATGGTACTCTATCACTGTGGGCTTTGCTGGCAGGTAGTTTTTGCTGATATCTCCTCACTGCATTCCTTTCAACCTACTCAAAAATGTTCATGGAGTTGCCCTTACTAAAGCTGTGGTTTACTCAGAGCCTGGTAAGCTGTGAGCAATATTAGTGTGAGCATCCATACATTTCTTCCAACCTTTACCAGGAAAGGTCAGCCTCCCAGGGTGAGAGAGAATTCTGTTTTTATGATCGCTCCTGCTGGATCATGCTGTATTATGTGTGATCAGACTGGAATGGTGTTAGTCATTAGCGTGCCACTCTGTCTCTAACAAAGAGTAACAGAAATGAAAGAACAAACAAATTATTATTTATAGAAAAACCAAACAAAACAAAACATGGGCTTGTATGCTGTAGATCAAGCATTTATCATACATGGATTTGCAGCAATTCAGGATAACATAAAGTAGCTAATGGGTTGATGTTGTTAGTCAACTGGTTAGAAAGGCAGTGTATTCCAAAATATAAAAGAAGTTGTGGTAGTAAAAGAGATAAGGGGGAAAGTATGGGGGAAGGGGAGAGATAAAGAAGATTGCACTCTCAAAGCTTGTTTGATTAGATGATTATAGTCTATTTGAGAGTGCAAACCAACTTGCAAAATTCATATCCTGGAATCATCAATTTTCTTACCTGTTAATTCGCTGAATGAAGCATAATTCATCGTTAAAGTTTTAATTTTATAATTAGAATGGATGTTGGTACTATTTGATCCCTCTCAAGAAAATTTGAATTCAAAGTTTTTCTCTATTTTGTCTGAATGGTTCTTTACACATACCCATGGCAGATTCATGTTGATGTATGGCAAAACCAATACAATATTATAAAGTAATTAGCCTCCAATCAAAATAAATAAATGTATATTAAAAAAATGAATGGTTTGAATCTCTTTTTATGTGGTAAATTTCCTAATAAAAGTGTGTGTTTCTAGTAGAAGAATCGTAAATTTCCATATGCATCTAATAGCAGGCAAAGCGTGGGAGTAAGCAGAAGAGGTTTTTAGTAGATTTTATGTAAAATCAGAAAGCACGTTTAGAATTAACCTTGACTTTCCTTCTCTGCCCATTTTCCAAATTCTGTTCTTTTCTAAATGGAAGAGTAGCTATCTATTTATGACCATCTACTTAACTTAACCAAGCTACTGTTATGAAGCAGATAGTTTCCTTCAGGATTGTTAAATGAGAATAATCATTGATTTCACTGACAAATGTCCCCTTATTACTAATATTTAAGAGCAGAATTTATTAGGCAAATAATTCTACTAGCTTAAGAATATGTCCAAAATGAAGGGAGGGAACTTCCCACATCGCCCAATTAAAAAAAAAAAAAAGCAATTTGCATCATTTTGAAAGAATCACAAAAATTGATTCCCTAATAACAATGGGAAATATTTTATCCTTTCATATCACAAACATTTACTGAACACCTTTTGGCTTCTAGGTACCATATCAGGTACCAATAAGCTCACTCCTTGCATCATAATTAAATGAGAATATAGAATAAAATCAAGAACTGTCTTATAGCTTCTATATCATTAAATCTAATTGAAAAATGTATTGGGATAAAAGTCCCACACTAATTAACTTTCATCAATTGTTAATCAAGTTATTCATGTACATTATTTATATTTTCTATTTACCTTTCATTACTTCTTTCCTCCTATTGTTTTGAATTCTTTTTGTCAAAAAAATTTATAAATATATGAATCTCTCAATGTTAGAGGTAGAAGCCACTCAAATGATTATTTGTCCAAGCTTGTTTATTTTACAAATTGGTACTAGGGACACATAAATAAGAAAGATATCATTGAGCCCTGCCTGAGACACTCCAAGAATGGATCCATCAGAGAAAGAATTTCTAGGACATGGAACTGACAGGAAGTAGCCAGTGATAAGTGTGTGTATGTTAGTCGCTTGGTCGTGTCCGACTCTTTGCGACCCCATGGACTGTAGCCCACCAGGCTCCTTTGTCCGTGGGATTCTCCAGGCAAGAATACTGGAGTGGGTTGCCATTTCCTTCTCCAAGTGGAGATTAGGCTTTCTTATCTTTCCTTGCTATTGTTTGGAACTCTGCATTCAAATGGGTATAAATTTTTTTCTCCTTTGCCTTTAGCTTCTCTTCTCAGCTATTTGTAAGGCCTCCTCAAACAACCATTTTGCCTTTTTGCATTTCTTTTTCTTGGGGATGGTCTTGCTCATTGCCTCCTGTACAATGTCAGGAATCTCCAACCATAGTTCTTCAGGCACTCTATCAGATTTGATCCTTTACCAGAATACCAGACCACCTGACCTGCCTCTTGAGAAACCTATATGCAAGTCAAGAAGCAACAGTTAGAACTGGACATGGAACAACAGACTGGTTCCAAATTGAGAAAGGAGTATGTCAAGCCTGCATATTGTCTCCCTGCTTATTTAACTTATATGCAGAGTACATCCTGAGAAACGCTGGACTGGATGAATCACAAGCTAGAATCAAGATTGCTGGGAGAAATATCAATAACCTCAGATATGTAGATGACACCACCCTTATGGCAGAAAGTGAAGAAGAACTAAAGAGCCTCTTGATGAAAGTGAGAGGAGAGTGAAAAAGTTGGCTTAAAGCTCAACATTCAGAAAATGAAGATCATGGCATCCTGTCCCATCACTTCATGGCAAATAGATGGGGAAACAATAGAAACAGTGACAGACTTTATTTTTGGGGACTCCAAAATCACTGCAGATGGTGACTGCAGCCATGAAGTTAAAAGACACTTGCTCCTTGGAAGAAAAGCTATGATCAACCTAAACATCATATTAAAAAGTAGAGACATTACTTTGCGAACAAAGGTCCATCTAGTCAAAGCTATGGTTTTTCCAGTAGTTATACATGGATGTGAGAGTTGGCCTATAAAGAAAGCTGAATGCCAAAGAATGGATGCGTTTGAGTAAGCTCCGAGAGTTGGTGGTGGACAGGGAAGCCTGGTGTCCTGCAGTTCATGGGGTTGCAAAGAGTCAGAAATGACTGAGCAACTGAACTGAACTGAGCCAGTGATAATATGGGACACTTTGTATGGTGTCTTTTTTCAGCTTTCCTATTTCACTTAACTAGTTACTTAATTAGGCTTCTAAATCATGAAAATGTTGAGATTTGGGGCAGATTATTCTTTTTTTGTGGGGGCTGTCCTGTGCACTGCAGGGTGTTTAACAGTATCCCTGGTTTCTGCACATTAGATGCCAGCAGCAAACCCTACTTACGCGAACCAAAAATGTTACCAGACATCATTAAATAGCCCCTGAGGAGAAAATCACCCTGATTGATAATGACTGTTCCAAGCAAATTCCTACTTGCTAAAGGGATAGACAAACCTGAAAATTTGTGATAGTCTCTTAGCAAAATGTATTGAATTATTTGGAAGTATTTTATGGCTAGTTAATACTATAATATCAATCAATCAATCAATCTATATATCTATATATATATATATATATATATATATACACTTTGTGTTTGCATTAATGAACAGTTTTTTAAGCTCATGAAGGATTTTTGGAAGATAAGAAAAATAAAAATATAACTTTAATTTTGGCTGCCACTATCCCATTAAAGTTTATTTAGAGAAAGTCTTTCTTAGTCACTAGAGAAGTATAGTAGCAGGTCCATTTTTTTCCTCTGGGCCTTCACTGGTAGTAAAGGTCCTCTGGTTACTTTAAGTCACAAACCCATTCTTAATTCAGAAGCTAGAACACCCATCTTCTGGAATAATCCTGATTTTCACTTGATGTGGCACTAAGTCTTCTCTCCCCCAAGCCAGGGTCTGCTTGGGGCAAAGGAGAGGGCAGGATGATCTGGGCTTCTCTTTGGTTCTCCACTGCCATCCATTTCTCCTCCTCCTCCTCCTCCAGCATTTTGTTACTTCTGACCTCTTAAATATCAGGCTGAGGGGATTGAGAAGTCATGGGGAAAAAGTATAGCTAACCCCATGTGGAGGTTGCCATTGTCACCTGGCATGGAGACCCATGGTGGGCAGATGTTTAATACCGACTTTCACTTCATGGGCACTTTTATGAGTTCTTCCTGCCTTTTATTGGCCCCTCTAACAATACTTCATGTCATAGATGTTCCATTCTTTATACTTATTGCCCCTGCTCCTCACCTCCTGGCCTTCCAACGTCCATTCTTCCCAAACTCTCTAATGCCCTGCTAGGTCTTCTAAAGCAGGTACGCAAGAAGCCATGAGGGAGCCCTCTTCCCCCCGTGGCCTGTGTCTGGTGAATGGGAATACTCACATCCTCTGCCATTGGGAACTTTGGGAATGCAGGTCTAGGCCCTATTCCTCTTTGCTGCTGGAGGTGAGTGTAATTAATTATTAAACAGACATAGACACCAGTGTTCTGGGTCTTCCAGAGTAAGCTCCCTGCTTAAGTAATTTCCTATTAGCTCTAGGGTAGCTGATCAAACCAAGATCCCTGAATAAATATAACAGCATTTCAGTAGCTCTTTTAAAAAGTAACCATAAAATAATCTCTTAATTTTGAACTCTTGATTCTGTTTTGAATCCTGAATAGGAGGTGAGTCTCTGAGTATCTAGTAACCTGGTCCTAGATTGCCACTTTAGTTTTTTTTAGACTGGTCTGCCTCTCCTTCAATTTGGTGCTTGATATTGGTAAATCTAGGTGTCTATGTCAGACTGTTGTTTAGATCCTCTGTCTATATAAGTAAAGATTCTAATTTTAGACTAAAACATAGATTGTTAACACCAAAAGAATGGTGTACTAATATACTAATTCCCTATTGTTTTCAAAATTCTGGGAAAATATGTCTGGACCTCTATATAATCATCTATAATATGATTGCATTGCATCAGATGATACTCAGGTTCATATAATACTTAAAATTCTGAGTCTCTATATACTACAATTCCCAGGACAAGCCTGTATGAATGAAAAAAAAAACCTGATTGTATATTTCTTAACTTTTATTCATTTATTTTCTTATTAAGAAGAATCATAATTTATTAATATTTAGGACTATTTAGGTATTTTAAAGCATGGGAAATAGTTTAATAAATATTTATTGAGTGCTTACCATGGACTAAGAACTGTGCTGTTAGAGCATATGAATGTTGTTATACAACTTAATTTACTTTGCCATTTAAAGAAAATCAATTTCTACTCTAAAATACTATAGTATTTTCCCATGAGTATTTGGGTAAATTAACCTGCCATTAAACCACCTTATGATTGTAAGAGACATCATCTCATATGAAAGTATAGTGATCATCTTGCCAAAAGCTTTGGTAAATCTTCAGGACCTACATAGAGTAGTGGTATTAGCTAGAGATATCACTAGAAGTGGCTAGATCTTTATGTTTTAGATTTATAGCTGCTTCCTGTGAACTTATAACAGTTATTCCCCAATGGAAACAGTATCTCTAGTAATTATCTCTCCAATTTCCCCAATTTTATTTTCATGCACCATAGTATGTACTGCCAAGATACATGGAAAACCAAATAATTAAAGAAATCCTTTGAATGAAAGTACTCAGTGTTCACTGAAAATGAATTCCGTCTCCAACTCCATCCCAGGAACATGACTGATTCAGACACTTTAGCTTTCAAAACAACTAAATTTACCTCTATTTGCTCTAGATGAAAAAGCAAGCTAAATAACTGTTCCCATTTTACGAAATTTGAAAGTTCTTGACTTGCCATTTGCATACACTTTTGGAAGACTATAGACAAAGATGGGCTGTCTTTGGCAGAGAAACTGAAGAGAAGTTTTTCACGCCTAAAATTTCAACTTTAACATGCTGGACCACATGAAATCTTTTTATCATGTATCTGTTTACACATTTCATAAATAATAAAAACTGTTGTGGTTGTTCACTTGCTAAGTAGCTTCCAGCTCTTCGCAACCCTGTGGACTGCAGCACACGTCTTCCCTGTCCTTCATTATCTCCTAGAATTTGCTCAAACTTATGCCCATTGAGTTGATGATGCCATCCAACCATCTCATCTTCTGTTGTGCCCTTCTCCTCCTGCCCTCAGTCTTTCCCAGCATCACGGTCTTTTCCAATGAGTTGGCTCCTTCCATCAGGTGGCCAAAGTATTGGAGCTTCAGCATTAGTCCTTCCAATGAAATTTAGTGTTAATTTCCTTTATGATTGACTGATTTTATCTCCTTGCGATCCAAGGGACTCTCAAGAGTCTTCTCCAGGACCACCGTTCAAAACCATTAATTCTTTGGTGCTCACCCTCCTTTATGAACCACATCTCACATCTGTACCTGACTATTGGAAAAATCATAGCTCTGACTATATGTACCTTTGTTGGCAAAGTAATGTCTCTGTCTTTTAATATAATAAGTTTGTCATAGCTGTCCTTCCAAGGAGCAAGCATCTTTTAATTTCATGACTGCAGTCACTATCTGGAGTGATTTTGTAACCCAAGAAAATAAAATCAGCCCCTGTTTCCACTTTTTCCCCATCTATTTGCCATGAAGTGATGGGACTAGATGCCATGATCTTAGTTTTTTGAATGCTGAATTTTAAGCCAGCTTTTTCACTATCCTCTTTCACCTTCAGCAAAATGTTCTTTAGTTCCTCTTCACTTTGTCATCAAAGAGGTATCATCTGTGTATCTGAGGGTGTTGATATTTCCCCCAGCAATCTTGAATCCAACTTGTTCTTCATCCAGTCCAACATTTCACATCCAGCCCGGATGTATTCTCCATACAAGTTAAATAAGCAGGGTGGCAATATACAGCCTTCATGTACTCGTTTCCCAATTTTGAACCAGTTCAAAATTCCATGTAAGGTTCTAACTGTTGCTTCTTGTCCTGCATACAGGTTTCTCAGGAGGCAGGTAAAATGGTCTGCTATTCCCATCTCTTTAAGAATTTTCCACAATTTGCTGTGATCCACACAAAGCTTTAGCATAGTCAATGAAGCAGAAGTTGATTTTTATTTTATTTTTTAAAATTCCTTTGCTTTTCTATAATCCAGTGCATGTTGGCAATTTGATCTCTGGTTCCTCTGCCTTCTCTAAATGCAGCTTGTATATCTGGATGTTCTTCGTTTACTTACTGTTGAATCCTAGGTGGAAGGATTTTGACCATAATCTTGCTAGTATGTGAAATGAGTGCAATTGTACAGTAATTTGAACATTCTTTGGCATTGTCTTTCTTTGGGATTGGGATGAAAATTGACCTTTTCCAGTCCTGTGGCCACTGCTGAGTTTTCCAAATTTGCTGGCATATTGAGTGCAGCACTTTAACAGCATCATCTTTTAGGAGCTCAGCTGGAATTCCATCACCTCTACAAGGTCTGTAGTAATGCTTCCTAACGCCCACTTGACATCACACTGCAGGATTTCTGGCTCTAGGTGAGTGACCACACCATCATAGTTATCTGAGTCATTAAGACCTTTTTTGTACAGTTCTGTGTATTCTTGCCACCTCTTTAGTATCTTCTACTTTTGTTAGGTCCATACCTTTTTCTGTCCTTTATTGTGCCTATCTTTGCATGAAATGTTCTCTTGGTATCTCTAATTTTCTTGATGAGATCTCTAGTCTTTCCCATTCTATTTTTTCGTCTGTTTCTTTGCATTATTCACTTAGGAAGGCGTTCCTATATCTCCTTGACAGTCTCTGGAGCTCTGCATTTGGTTGGGTATGCCTTTTCCTGTTTCCTTTGCCGTTCGTTTCTCGTCTTTTCTCAGGTATTTTTGGGCTTCCGCAGACAACCACTTTGCCTTATTGCATTTCTTTTTCTGAGGGATGTTTTGGTCACCACCACCTGAACAATGTTATGAATCTCCATCCATAGTTCTTCAGGCACTCTGTCTACCAGATCTAATCCCTTGAGTCTATTTGTCACCTCCACTGTGTAATCATAAGGGATTTGATTTAGGTCCTACCTGACTGGCCTAGTAGTTTTTCCTATGTTCTTTAATTTGAGCATGAATTTGGAAATTAATTCATGATCTGAGCCATAGTCAGCTCCAGGTCTTGTTTTTGCTGTCTGTATAGAGCTCTGCATCTTTGGCTTCAAATAATATAATCAATCTGATTTTAGTATTGACCACTGGGGTCAATACATGGACCACCTGTCCATGTGTAGTGTCGTCTCTTGTGTTGTTGGAAGAGGGTGTTTGTTATGACTAGAGCATTCTCTTGGCAAAACAGTTAGCCTTTACCCCGCTTCATTTTGTTCTGCAAAGCCGTATTTACCTGTTACTCCAGGTACCTCCTGTCTGCCTACTTTTGCATTCTAGTCCCCTGTGATGAAAAGGACATCTTTTTTGGGTGTGAGTTCTAGAAGATCTTCTAGGTCTTCATAGAACCATTCAACTTAACTTTCTTAAGCATTATTGATTGGTGCATAGACTTGGATTACTGTGATGCTGAATGGTTTGCCTAGGAAATGAACTGAAATCATTCTGTCGTTTTTGACATTGCAGCCAAGTACTGTACTTCACTCTTTTGTTGACTATGAGGGCTACACAATTTCTAAGGGATTCTTGCCAAAGTATTAGATATAATGCTTATCTGAAATATATTTGCCCATTCCCATCCATTTTAGTTCACTGATTCCAAAGATGTTGATATTCTATCTTACCATCTCCTGCCTGACCATAACCAATTTACTTGAATCCACAGACTTAACATTCCACATTCCTATATGATATTGTTCTTTATAGCAATCAGACTTTACTTTCACCACCAGACAGACACATCCACAAGTGAGAATTGTTTCTACTTTGTCCCAGCCACTTCATTCTTCATGGAGCTATCTCTTCTCCATTAGCTTATTGGACACCTACCACCCTGGGATGCTCATCTTCTAGTGTCACGTATTTTTGCCTTTTTCATGGGCCTTTGCTCTGGCCCCCAGGCAGCATGTTGACTGACTCCCAGCAGCTGATGGATGTTTACATGCTCAACAAGGACCAGCAGGGGGACAACCAGGGTGCTGGCCATGTTGTCTGGCAACGTGGAGCAGCTGAAGGGGGCATATCCTTGCTAGTTAGGGCCTGACAAAATGTGATTCACTGGAGGAGGGAATGGCAAACCACTTCAGTATTCTTGCCTTGAGTACCCTGTGAACAGTCAAAAAGGCAGCAAGGAATAGAACAGTTGAAGCTTTGGTTGGTGCCATGGGATATATACGCAGAAGAACTTAAAATATATGCATAAAGAAAAAAAAATCACATTTCTTAGTGTTTCCTTCTGTCTACAGTACTTTTTTGACCTTGAGGGAATTATACTTACAAAAGATGAGGTCATCTAAGTAACAAATTACCAAGATGTTTGTTAACTTTGTTGAGAATTGAAATAATTCCTGATTTTACCAGCACCTCCTTGACATATCTCTAACCTAGTCTGCTTGTAGGGATTATTGACATTTTTTTCCTTTTCCCTTGTTGTTATTATTGGACAGTGGCACTGATGTGATGACCATGCTTTTATGTCTTATCTGCCAAGGTTGGTCTATGGGCTGGGAGAGAAAATGAGAACTCTGTCAGGGAAGGAGTACCCATAGTGTAGTTCATATGTTTCCATGAGAAAATAGGGAAAGCAGGTGGGATCTTAGTTGGAGTAAAAGAACAAATGACAACTCAGTTCATGACAGTTTATATTTTTGGTATCTGGATCATCACGCACTTTCCCATTATCTCACAACCTGTCCCCTACTCGACTCCTTGAATTTTTTTTTGCCACCATGATTTCCCTTCCTTTTCTTTCTTCTCACTCCCTTTCCCCCTCCCATTTCTTCCTCCTACCATCTTGGTTTCTTCCTCCTCCTTCTCCCCATCTGCTCTTTGTTATTCCTCTTTCTTCTCCGTTAAGCTCCTTCCCCTGTCCCCATTTATCTCATATGGAGAGTATAATTTGTTCTTTGTTCTATAATTTCTTAGCTCCATAATTTGTTCATCCCTACCTCCTCCACAAACTTTGCCATTGCAGTCGATAGAGTCCCTCCCATTAAGAGCAGATAAGCCCTAAGCAAGGCATTGAGAATGGTGGCTCTGTTCTGGATAAGAAATGGAACAAAATTTCTCCAGGACAGATATTGGAGTGGGTAACCATTCCCTTCTCCAGTGGATCTTTGCATCCTAGGGGTTGAACTTGGGTCTGCTGCTTTGCAGGCAGATTTTTCACTGTCTAAGTCACTAAGAATGTTCCTAACAAGCCTTAAGCAAAGCATTGAGAATTGTGGCTCTGCTCTGGATAAGAACTGGAACAAAATTTTCAGGGCAGGTAGGCAGATTAATGTGGTTGCTCAGGGCTCTCTTTTCTTTAAACATAGACTTGACTTTCCTCCAGGAATTTGGAGTAGGGAACTCATCCCCACCACTTTATGGAAACAGTTTGTTCAGATAAGCGAATGCTAAACATAATGAACTCCTTAATTTATTGGTTGTGCATAAGGAAACAAAGGCTCTGAGGTGGAGACTTTATTCCTCTTTTGTATGGATTTTAATGCTGTGGCACAGGCATTCATTCCCCATCCTGGACATAGTTGTGAATTGAGATTACTACTTAAATCTACATTACTGCAAAAATAGACCATGTGTGAGAAACAAGTTACACAAAACTTGCAAAGCAATGTGTCAACAAGTCTAACTCCATTTGGCACAGTACAAATTGAAAACAGAACTGCCCGCTACCTGTATTATTTGCCACAAAATGGCTTTTTAGAATAAGTGTAGTTAAGGTTGCAATGATTTCGTTGATTAAAGCTAACATCTATATAAGGGAAGATAACTGAATTTGGCATCAGAAGTGCCAGGTTCCAATTCTGTTTAGCTATGAAAATTTTGTTAAGTTAAAAATTTCAATTTCATAATCATGAAATAAAATTAGAAACAGGATATTACTGAAAAAAAGTAATTTAAATCTTGGGATCATGTGCAATGTAATACATAATTTTAAAATATTAACTTAAGGAATGATAAGTGCAGATCAAACTAAAGGTAATGACAAGTCTTCGTTCTTTTACAAATATTTGATATATATTTGAAGTATATTTTAATTTTGATGGCCTTTTAAGAATAATATAGCATTGTGAAATTGATTTATACTATTTATATACCAAACTTGATGTCATGTAAGAAAGTTTATCTAAAATATGGGTAAATATTTGCTTTATTCTGTAAATAAATTATAGCCATCACTGTGTTTGATTTTTCTTTGCGACTGTATAGTCCACAGAATACTCTTGGCCAGAATACTGGAGTGGGTAGCCTGTCCCTTCTGCAGCAGATCTTCCTGACCTGGAAATCGAACCAGGGTTTCCTGCATTGCAGGCAGATTCTTTACCAACTGAGCTATCAGGGAAGCCCAAGCAAGGCTTCTCCAACGGCAAAGCAGAAGCCCCAACAAGATGGTTCAGTTCAGTTCAGTCGCTCAGTTTTGTCCGACTTTTTGTAACCCCATGACTGCAGCATGCCAGGCCTCCCTGTACATCACCATCTCCCAGAGTTCACTCAGATTCACACCCATCGAGTCCGTGATGCCATCCAGCCATCTCATCCTCTGTCATCCCCTTCTCCTCCTGCCCCCAATCCCTCCCAGCATCAGAGTCTTTTCCAGTGAGTCAACCCTTCGCATAAGATGGCCAAAGTACTGGAGTTTCAGCTTTAGCATCATTCCTTCCAAAGAAATCCCAGGGCTCATTTCCTTCAGAATGGACTGGTTAGATCTCCTTGCAGTCCGAGGGACTCTCAAGAGTCTTCTCCAACACCACGGTTCAAAAGCATCAATTCTTCGGTGCTCAGCTTTCTTCACAGTCCAACTCTCACATCCATACATGACCACTGGAAAAACCATAGCCTTGACTAGATGGACCTTTGTTCGCAAAGTAATGTCTCTGCTTTTGAATATGCTATCTAGATTGGTCATAACTTTTCTTCCAAGGAGTAAGCATCTTTTAATTTCATGGCTGCAATCACCATCTGCAGTGATTTTGGAGCCCCAAAAAATAAAGTCTGACACTGTTTCCACTGTTTCCCCATCTATTTCCCATGAAGTGATGGGACCAGATGCCATGATCTTCGTTTTCTGAATGTTGAGCTTTAAGCCAACTTTTTCACTCTCCACTTTCACTTTCATCAAGAGGCTCTTTAGTTCTTCTTCACCTTTTGCCATAAGGGTGGTGTTACATGCATATCTGAGGTTATTGATATTTCTTCCAGCAATCTTGATTCCAGCTTGCACTTCTTCCAGTCCAGCATTTCTCATGATGTACTCTGCATATAAGTTAAATAAGCAGGGTGACAATATACAGCCTTGACGTACTCCTTTTCCTATTTGGAACCAGTCTGTTGTTCCATGTCCAGTTTTAATTGTTGCTTCCTGACCTGCATATAGGTTTCTCAAGAGTCAGGTCAGGTGTTCTGGTATTCTCATCTCTTTCAGAATTTTCCACAGTTAATTGTGATCCACACAGTCAAAGGCTTTGGCACAGTCAATAAAGCAGAAATAGATGTCTCTGGAACTCTCTTGCTTTTTTGATGATCCAGCAGATGTCGGCAATTTGATCTCTGGTTCCTCTGCCTTTTCTAAAACCAGCTTGAACATCAAGAAGTTCACAGTTCATGTATTGCTGAAGCCTGGCTTGGAGAATTTTGAGCATTACTTCATTAGCATGTGAGATGAGTGCAATTGTGCGGTAGTTTGAGCATTCTTTGGCATTGCCTTTCTTTGGGATTTGAACGAAAACTGACCTTTTCCAGTCCTGTGGCCACTGCTGAGTTTTCCAAATTTGAAGGCATATTGAGTGCAGCACTTTCACAGCATCATCTTTCAGGATTTGAAACAGCTCAACTGGAATTCCATCACCTCCACTAGCTTTGTTCGTAGTGATGCTTTCTAAGGCCCACTTGACTTCACATTCCAGGATGTCTGGCTCTAGATGAGTGATCACACCATCATGATTATCTTGGTCTTGAAGATCTTTTTTGTATAGTTTCTATGTATTCTTGCCACCTCTTCGTAATATCTTCTGCTTCTGTTAGGTTCATACCATTTCTGTCCTTTATCGAGCCCATCTTTGCATGAAATGTTTCCTTGGTATCTCTAATATTCTTGAAGAGATTCTGTTGTTTTCCTCTATTTCTTTGCATTGATCACTGAAGAAGGCTTTCTTATCTCTTCTTACTATTCTTTGGAACTCTGCATTCAAATGCTTATATCTTTCCTTTTCTCCTTTGCTTTTTGCTTCTCTCCTTTTCAAAGCTATTTGTAAGGCTGCCCCAGGAGGGGCGAAATCACATTTAGAATCAAACCCCATACCTGCCAGAGACTCTCAGAGGGCTCAAATAAAACCGTGTGAGTACCAGGACCCAGACACCCCACAGAGACTGAGCCAGACCTGTGTTTGAGTCTCCTGTAGAGGTACTGGACAGCAGTGGCCTGCAGCAGGGTCTGTGGGTGCAGCTACCTGGGTCACACAGCCTGTGATATAAGACCTCTTGGAGGAGGTCGCCATTAACCCCACCATAAAGATGCCGAGCAGATGACCCACAAACTGCAGAACAATTATACCAAAGAAATTCTTGAACTGTTAAGAAAGTTCTAGGATCCATAACAAATTTACCACCCTGGGGATCTGGCAAAGGGACTGAGAATGCCCAGAGAATTTGACTTTGGAGGCCAGAGGGATTTGATTACAGAACTTACACAGGACTGGGGAAACAGACTCTTGGGGCACAAACAAAACTTCGTGTGCACCAGGATCCAGAAGAAAGGAGCAGTGACCTCACAAGAGACTGATCCAGTCTTGCCTGTGAGTGTCCAAGAGTCTGCGGCAGAGGGGTGGGTCGGGAGTGGCCTGCTGCAAGGTTGGGGGCACTGAGTGTGGCAGTGCATGCACAGGACCTTTGAAGGAGGTTGCCATCATCTTCATTACCTCCACCATAGTTTGGCCTCAGGTCAAACAACAGGGAGGGAACAGAGCCCCGCCCATCAACAGAAAATTAGATTAAAGATTTACTGAGCCTGGCCCCGCCCATCAGAACAAGACCCAGTTTCCCCCACAGTCAGTCTCTCCCATCAGGAAGCTTCCATAAGCTTCTTATTCTTATCCATCAGAGGGCAGACAGACTGAAAACCACAGTCACAGAAAACTAATTAAATTGATCACATGGACCACAGCCTTGTCTAAGTCAACGAAGCTATGAGCCGTGCATGCAGGGCCACCCAAGACAGACGGGTCACGGTGGAGAGTTCTGATGAAACATGGTCCACTGGAGAAGGGAATGGCAGACCACTTCAGTTTTCTTGCCTTGAGAACCCCATAAACAGTATGAAAAGGCAAAAAGATAGGACACTGAAAGATGAAATCCCCAAGTCGGTAGGTACCCAATATGCTACCAGAGAAGAATGGAGAAATAACTCCAGAAAGAATGAAGAAATGGGGCCACAGCAAAAACAATGACCAGCTGTGGATGTGACTGGTGAAGGAAGTAAAGTCTGATGCTGTAAAGAGCAATGTTGTATAGCAACCTGAAATTTAGGTCCATTAATCAAGGTAAATTAGAAGCAGTCAAATAGGAGATAGAAAGAATGAACATCAATGTTTTAGGAATCAGTGAACTAAAATGAACTGAAATGGGCAAATTTAACTCAGATGACCATTATATCTACTACTGTGGGCAAGAATCCCTTAGAAAAAATGGAGTAGCCCTCAGTCAACAAAAGATTCTGAAATGCAGTACTTGGGTGCAATCTCAAAAACAACAGAATGATCTTTGTTCATTTCCAACACAAACCATTCAATATCACAGTAATACAAGTCTATTGCCCAACCAGTAATGATGAAGAAGCTGAAGCTGAATGATTCTATGAAGACCTACAAGACCTTCCAGAACTAACACCCGAAAAAGATGTCCTTTTTATGATAGGGGACTGCAGTGAAAACTAGGATGTTAAGATATACTTGGATTAATAGGCAAATTTGGCCTCGGAGTACAAGATGAAGCAGGGCAAAAGCTAACAGTTTAGCCAAGAGAACACACTGGTCATGGCAAACACACTCTTCCAATAACACAAGAGAAGACACTACACATGGACATCACCAGATGGTCAATACTGAAACCAGATTGGTATTTTTGTAGCCAAAGATGGAGAACCTCTATACAGTAAGAAAATCAAGACCAGGAGCTGACTGTGGCTCAGATCATGAAGTCCTTATTGAAAACTTCATACTTAAATTGAAGAAAGTATGCAAAGATGGGCTCGATAAAGGACAGAAATGGTATGAACCTAACAGAAGCAGAAGACATTAAGAAGAGGTGGCAAGAATACACAGAAGAACTATACAGAAAAGATCTTAATGACACAGATAGCCAGGATGGTGTGATCACTCATCTAGAGCCAGACATCCTGGAATGTGAAGTCAACTGAACCTTAGGAAGCATCACTACAAACAAAACTAGTGGAGGTGATGGAATTGTAACTCTGTTAGCCTTTGCCCTGATTCATTTTGTACTCCAAGACCAAATTTGCCTGTTGACTTCCTATTTTTGCATTCTAGTCTCCTATAGAAAAGGACATCTTTTTGGGGGTATTGGCAATATTTCATCCTCTTTTATGGCTGAGTAACATTCCATTGTACATATATATCACACCTTCTTAAGCCAATCATCTGTTGATGATTACTTGGGTTGCTTCCACATCTCGGTTATTGTAAATAGTGCTGCTATGAACATTGATGGGGTGCATATATCTTTTTGAAATTATATATATATATATTTCTATATATACATATAACCAGGATTGAAATTACTGGATCTAGTGAATTCTAGTTTTAGTGTTTTAAAACTAAAGCTTCATACTGTTTTCCATAGTTCTTACCCCAGTTTACATTCCCACCATTAGTATAAAAGTGCTAACTTTTCTTCACATCCCCTCCAGCACTTGTAATTTGTAGACTTTTCAATGATCACCATTTAGACAGGTGTGAGGAAAAATCTCATTGTGATCTTGTCTTATATTTTTCTAATTAGCCATGTTGAACATTTTTTCACATTCCTGTTAGCCATCTGTATGTCATCTTTGGAAAAATACTCAAATCTGCCTATTTTATGATTGGATTGTTATTTTGATACTGAGATGTATAAGCTACTTGTACATTTTGGATATTAGTCCCATTATTTATAGATATTTTCTCCCATTCCCTTAGGTTATCTTTTCATTTTGCCAATGACTTCCTTGCTGTGTATAAGCTTCTAAGTTTGATTAGACCTCGTTTGTTTATTCTCTTATTTCTTTTGCCTTGGGGAATAGATCTAAGAAGATATTGCTATGATTTATATCAAAGAGCATTTCACCAATATTCTCTTCTAGGAGTTTTATGGTGTCACGTTTTACGTTTAGGTCTTTAAACTTTTGAATTTCTGTATATGGTATGAGGAAATGTTCTAACTTCATTGCTTTACAAGTTGCTCTTCAGCTTTCCCAGCACCAATTATTCAAGAGACTCTTTCCTCCATCATATATTCTAGCCACATTTGTCATAGATTAATTGACTATAGACGGGTGGGCTTGGTTCAGGGCTTTGTTTTCTGTTCTCTTGATCTGTGTGTCTGTATTTATGCCTGTACCATGCCATTTTGATAAATATTGTTTTGTAGTATAGCCTGAAATCTTTTTTTTTTTTTCCCTCAGGATTGTCTATTTATGGTTTTTGTGTGTGTGTGTTTACATATAAATGTTAGGGTTATTTGTTATAGTTCTATGAAAAAATATCCTGGATATTTTGATAGGGATTGCATTAAATCTGTAGGTTGCTTTGGGTAGTATGAGCCATTTTAATAATACTGATTCTTCTAGTCAAGGGTACAGGCTACCTTTTCATTTATTTAACTCATCTTCATTCCCTTTATCAATGTCTTATAGTTTTCAGTGCACAGGTCTTTCACTTTCTTGGTTAAGTTTATTTCTAGGTAACTTTTGATGCAATTTTAAATGAGATTGTGTGTTTACCTTCTCTGATATGTTGTATTTCTTTCCACAAAAAAATGAAACACTTCTGTATATTTAATTTTGTATGCTACAATGTTGGGTTAATAGAATAAACTTGGAACTATTCCCTCCTCTTCAAAGTTTTGGAATAATCTGAGAAGACTAGGTATAATTTTTTTATATGTTTGGTAGAATTTCCCAGTGAAGTCCAGTGTCTTTCTTGATAGTCCAGTGTTTGAGGAAACTGGCATGGATTTTTTTTTTTTTTAAGAGGACAAAATAGATGAAGTTGTGGTTAAAAGGAATGTATGTGTACCAAGGCCTCTGTAATTATATAATGAGTTTGTGTAATATACTGCATGAAAAGTATCTTGTAGCACTTCTTCTCAATAATATAATTTCCTTAGAAATTAGTTTGAAAGCCATAAAAAGGGCCTGTAATAGAGGAGCTATAGAGGTGTCATTTGTAATTAAGACACTTATATTAATAATAACATATGTACTTCTACAAGTTGCCAGGTATTAATGTTATTATGCATTATAGACTGTAATTTTTAGATGTTTTGGAAAAGAACATAGATGTTTTCAAAAAGTTTAATGAAATGACTAGCAGCCAGAAAAGTCAGCCCGCTTAAAGCCTTACTGTGCTGATACTAAAATTTTTTCCAGTTCAGTCGCTCAGTTGTGTCCAACTCTTTGCGACCCCATGAATCCCAGCACGCCAGGCCTCCCTGTCCATCACCAACTCCCGGAGTTCACTCAGACTCACGTCCATCGAGTCGGTGATGCCATCCAGCCATCTCATCCTCTGTCATCCCCTTCTCCTCCTGCCCCCAATCCCTCCCAGCATCAGAGTCTTTTCCAATGAGTCAACTATAGTATTAGCACACTGAAAGTATGGGTTGTCCAAGACTATTGGTGTTATTTAAAAAAAATTTTAAGGTGTTCTGCATATTTCAAATAAAGTCTTGATGTAGTTCAATAGCTGGAAACATTGTAACAATGTTCTGGCCTTTAAATTAGTTGCTAGGAAACTGTAAGACCAAAGTCAACTTTAACAGCACTGCTGCTGCTCTGCTTTCTTGCAACATGTTACTAGAACAGGGTCATTTGCTTCCTGCCTTTGAAGATCTCTGTCCAGAAGGGTCTTTGCTAAGTCACTGAGATTCATTCCAAAGGGTCAGATGCTGAACACTCAGACTGATGGCATGAACCATGTGATAAAAATGGAGGCAGTATGTGTAGCTGAGATCTTGAATGCAAGGGCTTTTTCTGTCAGCTGCCATGATTGACAATGCTACTTGTTTAAGTTGTTCTTTCCCAGAAGGCTCCTTGAGAATTACTTTGTGGTCCTTACTGACACCTTTAAACTTTCAATAACCATTATTCTTACACTTATTTTTTAATCCTGTCATAACACTTTCCATCGGAATTATATTGATTTTTGTGAAAAATATAATAATCCTCATAATGACTGGATTTCTTCTATTTCTACCAGAAAAAAAAAAGCTATTAAAATGCTCGCACATCTGCCTCAAACTGGTAGTATGCATTTAAAATACTTTCGTAATAATAAATACCACATGGACATATGTAGCCAGTAAAGGGTTTCCGTTTTTATGACACTTGCTTCTCAAAAACAGACATATTCTTTAAAGGAAAAAAAAAATTGCCAGCTCTGAATTGATTGACATTTGTTTACTTAACTCTCTCCTTTTGAAAGCCTGCACACCTATTTCAACCTTGAACAGTTTCCAACTGTGGTATACTGGAACATTTTTTCATTTATTAAGTTCAGTGTTGCCAACCCAAACAAAGTATAATCAGCGATGATCCGAGCAGACCAAGCTGTCTAGCACCATACAATGTATCTGCATACTAATTTCCAAATTCCCTCACATTTCCAGAGAACTAATGGGATCATTTTCATTCTGTTACAGCAACTCAACAGTTACTGAATCACCATCTGTGTTTTCGTTAACCTGAATCAGATATGAATTCTGTTATTGCAAGGTAGAGCAGCTTGTTTAATGATTCTTAATCTTTTCTTTAATTAAATCATGCAGCCAACCTGAAAAATCTATCTTAATGCAAATTAGGAGCTTTTTTGGCATTCGCTTACAGTAATGCACTAATAAGGTTAATTTATGAAGGTTCTCTTCCAGTCTGTACAGATGATATTTGTTCACTGCATATTTTTAGCATATTGTCCCTTTTTGTAATATTTTAAGTAATAAAAACATAGCTATTTTTCACTTACACAAATGAGAGATACTGTAAGCAGCACTCTGTTAACCAAAACTAAGTACAAAAAATATAAAGAATTCTACATAAGATAATTCATTTTGTTGAGTTTCAAATGCCAATTCTCTGGAAATAACTGTCTCTCTCTAATCATTTTCTTTTTTCTTAGATATATGAAAAGGCAGAGAACTGAATAATTAGAGGAGCACTTACCTTGAACATTTTTTTTCCTTTTGGACATTAGTAATATAAACAGTAAATAAAATAGTATAAAATTATCCTATCAAAACTTTGCAGTTACATACTTATTACAAGTTATATTTTGAAAATTTAAAAATATCTCATCTACATGATATTTTCAATTAGGTATTATAATAAATATTTCTTGTAATGCTACATTCAGTATAAATACACAATCATGGAGCTGGAATAGATTATAAGAAATAGCTCAGGATAAAACAAATAGCAGCTTGTAAGAACAGTGGGATTAAAAGTTAATGAATGAAAGAATAACACTAACTTTACTATTCTCATATTTACAAATGGGGCTTTTCTTTATGATAGTTAGCCACTGTATGAATTAGTCTTCTCTAAATTTAGATTTAGCATTTGAATAATGACAAAGATGGTTATGTAGAAGGCAATGGCACCCCACTCCAGGACTCTTGCCTGGAAAATCCCATGGACGGAGAAGCCTGGTGGGCTGCAATCCATGGGGTCGCTAAGAGTCAAGACACGACTGAAAGACTTCACTTTCACTTTTCACTTCCATGCGTTGGAGGAGGAAATGGCAACCCACTCCAGTGTTCTTGCCTGGAGAATCCCAGGGACGGGGCAGACTGGTGGGCTGCCGTCTATGTGGTCGCACAGAGTTGGACACAACTGAAGCGACTTAACAGCAGCAGCAGCAAAGATGGTTAAAGAAAGAAAATGAAGTCGCTCAGTTGTGTCCGACTCTTTGTGACCCCATGGACTGTTGCCTACCAGGCTCCTCTGTCCATGGGATGTTCTAGGTAAGACTACTGGAGTGGGTTGCCATTTCCTTCTCCAGGGCATCTTCCTGACCCAGGGAATGAACCCAGATCTCCTTCATTGTAGGCAGATGCTTTACCATCTGAGCCAACAGGGAAGATTAATTAAGGCAGAATACAAATAATCTGCCTAAATTTGTTATGGTAAGCATACGAATTTGAGAGTAACATATATGCTAAGCATATTATACACATATACATGTAGTGATGTGAATATAAACAGGACATCAGTTCAGTTCAGTTGCTCAGTCATGCCCGACTCTTTGCAACCCCATGAATCGCAGCATGCCAGGCCTCCCTGTCCATCACCAACTCCCGGAGTTCACTCAGACTCACGTACGAGTCAGTGATGCCATCCAGCCATCTCATCCTCTGTTGTCCACTTCTCCTCCTGCCCCCAATCCCTCCCAGCATCAGAGTCTTTTCCAGTGAGTCAACTCTTCGCATGAGGTGGCCAAAGTACTGGAGTTTCAGCTTTAGCATCATTCCTTCCAAAGAAATCCCAGGGCTGATCTCCTTCAGAATGGACTGGTTGGATCTCCTTGCAGTCCAAGGGACTCTCAAGAGTCTTCTCCAACACCACAGTTCAAAAGCATCAATTCTTCGGCGCTCAGCTTTTTTCACAGTCCAACTCTCACATCCATACATGACTACTGGAAAAACCATAGCCTTGACATAGTTGTCCTTAAAATCTTTAATTTATTGGAAGAATTACTAACTCACAAGGTTTTTGGATGTGACTTCAAGTAGCTGGCAGTATCTTCCTTACCTGCCTGTGTGTATGCTAAGTCACTTCAGTCATATCTGACTCTTTGCAAACCTGTGGACTGTAGCCCACCAGATGAGATTCTCCAGGCAAGAATAACAGAGTGGTTTGCCATTCCCTCCTCCAGGGGATCTTCCCGATCCAAGGATGATACCCACATCTCTTCCATTTCCTGCACTGCCAGGCAAGGTTTGGCTAACTAGCATGATTGTATACTAGTTATTCACTAAGAATGAACTAATCTTTTAAAAGATTACTAATAACTTCTACCCCATGTTACATTTCAAAATATCCTACAATAGAATGCATTTAACCTATGAAATAAACTGTATAACTTGCTTTTTGTTTTGACCTCACCTCTCTCCATGATATATAGACTCAATTCCTAAATAGTTGTGTGATGAAATATATTACAACTTGTTTCTTTAGAACATAATTGGGTATAGGTTATTTCCAAAAGGAAATTTTATTTAGGTGGAAAATTAAAAATTTTTTTAAATAAGTTTTAGGTGATTTCATTATGGAATTCTGTAATATGAGTATGTCATTCATCCCCCAAAGCACTGGAATAAGGTTTAAGTAAAAGAGGAGTGCTGTGGCCTTAAACAAAGTAATAAATTGTAATGCAAATCTTGACCTGTGGGTTTATATCTACTAGACTTTGAAAAGATAAAAACAAACTGATTAATGAGGTAACAAATATATTATTGCCTTTAACTTCCAAAGTCCAGTATGGCTGTTGACTATATTATACCTCTAGGTTAAATTCATTCCAGAGGGAATTGGGCCCAACAGAAAGCATCAGTCATTTAGAGAATAATGATATAGCTTAATTATATTAGAAGCAAAGCAAGACACCAGTGTTCAATTGGCACTAGAAAGCAGGATAAAGTATTTCAAATACTTTGGGTCAGAGATTAGAAGATATATTAAAGATGTTCTTGATATGAGTGAGGTCCTCTTATTTGAACCAGATGACACAGAAATAGTTTTATCTAAGAAATTTGTAAGTTACATTGGCTTTTTATTTCTTTGAGGCAGAATCTATAAAATACTGAATTATTACCTTACAGTAAAGCTGCTATTTTAAGAATTTTAAACTAATATTGACTGCTGTCAGATCAGTTTCTAGATTTATTGACCTTAGAAGTAAATATAAACTGAGGTGAAGGCGAGGTCAGATCAATATTTATCTTGTGAATCAATAGATTCTGATATTACCAAAATTGAAGCTCAATAAATATATAAGGTTGATACAGAGAAAACTTATCAGAAAGTTTAGTTTTGAAATTTCCTTAGCAAAATTGATTTGCCAGTTTTAAATATGTGATTTTATCATGCCATCAGGGTATACAGAAGAAAATAATTCTGCATAGTAGTCCTGAGAACTTAAACTATATAATAGACATTGGCAACTTTCCTGTGTAGAGTCTTCTCTTGCGTTGCTGGAAGAGGGTGTTTGCTATGACCAGTGTGATCTCTTGGCAAAACTCTGTTAGCCTTTTCCATGCTTCATTTTGTACCTGGCCAAATTTGCCTGTTACTCCAGGTATCTCTTAATTTCCTACTTTTGCATTCCAGTCCCCTATAAAAAAAAGGACATCTTTTTTGGGTGTTAGTTCTAAAAGGTCTTATAGGTCTTCATAGAACCATTCAGTTTCAGCTTCTTCAGCATTACTGGTTGGGGCATAGACTTGTATTACTGTGATATTGAATGGGGTGGCTTGGAAATGAAAAGAGATCACTCTGTCATTTTTGAGATTGCACCCAAGTACTGCATTAGGTGGCTTAAAACTCAACCTTTGAAAAACTAACATCATGGCATCAGGTCCCATCACTTCATGGCAAATAAACGGGGAAACAATGGAAACAGTGACAGACTTTATTTTGGGGGGCTCCAAAATCACTGCAGATGGTGACTGCTGCCATGAAATTAAAAGACACTTACTCCTTGGAAGAAAAGTTATGACCAACCTAGACAGCATATTAAAAAGCAGAGACATTACTTTGCCAACAAAGGTCCATCCAGTCAAAGCTATGGTGTTTTCCAGTAGTCATGTACGGATGTGACAGTTGGACTATAAAGAAAGCTGAGCACTGAAGAATTGATGCTTTTGAACTGTGATGTTTGAGAGGATTCTTGAGAGTCCCTTGGACTGCAAGGAGATCCAGCTGGTCCACCCTAAAGGAAATCAGTCCTGAACATTGGAAAGACTGATCCTGAAGCTGAAACTCCAATACTCTGGCCGCCTGATGTGAAGAACTGACTCAATGGAAAAGACCCTGATGCTGGGAAAGATTGAAGGCAGGAGAAGTGGATGACAGAGGATGAGATGATTGGATGGCATCACCAACTCAATGGCCATGAGTTTGAGTAAACTCTGGTGTTGGTCATGGACAGGGAGGCCTGGAGTGCTGCAGTTCATGGGGTTGCAAAGAGTTAGATACGACTGAGTAACTGAACTGATAGACTGATAGCGAATGTTTCTGTCTCCATGAGACACATGTTTTTTTTCAATCATATGTTATCAAAGTTCTTTCCTCATTTTACCTCTTATTTACCTGCCTCAGAAAGAAAAAAATTGGAAAATGTTTGCTGAAGAGGAATTTTGTTCAACTTTTGATGCAACATCATTTGAAATGTGGTTTCTGAGATGAACTATAATTGCTTGGTTTACTTGTATCTTCATCTTTATAGCTCCTGTGTACTCCAAGGTACCAATATGTCTTAGTCCATTCAGGCTGCTATAACAAAATATCATAGACTGGGTAGCTTATAAAGAATAGAAACTTCTTTTTAATGGTTCTGTAGGCTAGAAGTCTGAGGTCAGGGTGCCAGTATAGTTGAGTGAGGGCCCTTTCCAGGTTGTAGACTTCTCATTGCATCCTCACAGGATGGAAGTGGGCAAGGGAGCTCTGCTTTCTCTTTTATAAGGATATCAATCTCATGACCTAATTACCCCCAAAGCTTTTTAATGACTAATATCATTGCATTGGGCATTAGGAATTTCAACATATGAATTTAGGGGAAAAATAAATATTCAGACTGTAGCACTTGCATACTGTAACACAAAATTTTAATTTTTTAATTTTTATGCAACTTTAAAGGTTACTTTCCAGTTAGTTATTACAAAATACTGGCTATATTCCCTGTGTTGTACAATACACTGAGCCTTATACCCAAGAGTTTTGTTATCTCCCACTTCCAATCCTTATATTGCCCCACCACTAGTAACTACTAGTTTGTTCTTATATCTGTGCATCTGCTTTTTTTTTAATATCCAGTAAGGCAATGGCATCCCACTCCAGTACTCTTGCCTGGAGAATTCCAGGGATAGAGGAGCCTCATGGGATGCCGTCTATGGGGTCGCACAGAGTCGGACACGACTGAAGTGATTTAACAGCAGCAGCAGCAGCAGCAGTTGTATTTTTTAGGTTCAGCATATGACTTATACCATACAGTTTTTTCTTTCTAACAAATTTCACTTAGCCTAATGCCCTCCATCCAAATCTATCCATGCTGCTACAAACAGCAAAATTCAGTTCTTTTATGGCTGGGTAGTATTCCACTGTGTGTGTGTGTATCTCACACTTGTATTCATTCATCTGTTGATGGACGCTTAGGTTGCTTCCACATCTTGGCAATTGTAAGTAACGCTTCTATGACCACTGGAATGCATGTGTCTTTTCAAATTCATGTTGTTTATTTTTTCAAATATATACCCAGTATATATTTTTCAAATATATACTAGGTCTTATGGTACATAGAGCCCTGGTGGCTCACACGGTAAAAATCTGCCTACCTATGCAGAAGACTCAGCTTCGATCTCTGGGTTGGAAAGATCCCCTGGAGAAGGCAATGGAAAACCACTCCATATTCTTGCCTGGAGAATTCCATGGACAGAAGAGCCTGACAGGCTATAGTCCATGGAGTCGCAAAGAGTCTGACATGACTGAGCAACTGAACAGGCATGCATGTTAGTTCTATCTTTATTTTTTGAGAAAATTCCATCCTGTTTTTTCCACAATGACGGCACTGATTTACACTTCTACCAGCAGTGTACAAGGGTTCTCTTTTTTCCAAGTAGTTGTCAACATTTGTTATTTGTGTTCTTTTTTATAATAGTCATTCTGATGGATGTGAGTTGATATCTACTGTGGTTTTCATTTGCATTTCCCTGATGATTAGTGATGAGCATCTTTTCATGTGCCTGAAAGCATGAGCACCTTTTTATCTTCATTTCTACTTTAGAAAAAATGTCTATTCAATTCTATTTTCAACTGAATTATTTTTTGATATTAAGTTATATAAGCTGTTTATGTATTTTGAATATTAATACCTTGTTTGCATCATTTGGAATTATTTTCTCTCATTTGCTCTGTTGTATTTTTCATTTTCTTGGTTTCCTTTTCTATAAAAAGCTTTTACAGTTTTTCATTACTTTAATATTTTAATTTTTTGGAGTATAGTTGATTTACGGTGTTGTTAGCTTCAGGTGTACAGCAAAGTAATTCAGTTATATATGTACATATATTCAATATTTTATAGATTATTTTCTCATATAGGGTATCACAGCATATTGAGTATAGTTTCCTGTGCTATACAGCAGATCCTTGCTGGTTATCTGTCTTACAAATGGTAGTGTGTGTGTGTGTGTATGTGTGGGTGTGTGTGTGTTCATCTGAAGCTCCTGATTTATCCCTCCCCTGCCACATTTCCACTTTAACTGGAAATTTGGTGACTTTAAGTTTGCTTTCAATATCTCTAAGTCTGTTTATGTTTTGTAAATAAGTTCATTTGTATCCTTTTAAAAAATTTAGATTCCACATATAAGTGGTATTTGTCTTCCTGACTTCAGTTAGTATAATAATATCTTGGTCTATCCATATTGCTGCAAATGGGATTATTTCATTTTTATGACTGAATAATATTCCATTGTGTGTGTGTATATATAGATATACATACATACATACATATATATATGTATATATGTGTATATATATATGTGTGTGTATATATATGTGTGTGTGTGTGTATATATATATATATATATAATGTAAATCACCGGGCTTCCCGGGTCGTGCAATGCTAAAGAATCCACCTGCCAATGCAGGAGACACAAGAGACATGGGTTTGATCCTTGGGTCAGGCAGATCCTCTGGAGGAGGAAATGGCAACCTACTCCAGTATTCTTGCCTGGAAAATTCTATGGACAAAGCAACCTGGTAGGCTACAGTCCATGGAGTCACAAAGAATTGGACGTGACTGAGCAACTGAGCACACACACACACACACACACAAATATTAATATACCACATCTTCTTTATCCATTCCTCTGTTGATATTTAGGTTATGTCTATGTCTTGTCTGTTGTGATACAATGAAAACTGGGGTGTGTGTATCTTTTCAGATTATGGTTTTCTCCAGATATATGACCAAGAGTGAGACTACTGGATCATAGGAATAGCTCTGAATTTAGTTTAAGCAAGCTTCATCCTGTCTCCATAATGGCTGCACCAGTTTACAATCTTCCCAACAGTGTGTGTGTGTGTGTTGGGGCGGGGGGGTCCCTTTTCTTCACACCCCTTCCAGACTTTTGGTGAAGGTCATTCTAACTGGTGTGAGGTGATACCTCATTGTAGTTTTGATTTTTATTTCTGATAATTAGTGATGTTGACCATCATCTCATGTGTCTCTTGGCCATCTGGATTTCTTCTATGGAGAAATGTCAATTTAACTATTTTGCCCATTTTTTGATTAGGTTGTTTTTTGATATTGAGTTACGTTAATTGTTTATTTTGGAGATTAATCCCTTCTCAGCCCCTTAATTTTCAGATATGTATTCCCATTCTGTTGGTTTCCTTTTCATTTTGTTTGTGGTTTCTTTTGCTGCACAGAAGCTTTAAATTTAATTATGTCCCATCTGTTTTTTGTTTATTTGTTTGTTTGGTTTTCATTTTGATTATTCTAGGAGGTAGATCTAAGAAGATGTTGCTGCAATTTATGTTAACGAGTGTTCTTGTGTTTTCCCCTAAGAGTCTTACAGTGTCCTGTCTTGCATTTAATTCTTTGATCCTTTTTGAGTTTATTCTTATGTAGAATGTTAGAGAATTTTTTTTTAACATGTCACTGTTCAGTTTTCCCAGCACTACTTACTGAAGATACTTTTATTCATTGTATATTCTTGCAACTTTTGTTGTAGACTATTAACCAGAAACGTGAGTTTATTTGGGGGCATCTGTCCTGTTCCATTGATCTATATTTCTTTTTTTGTGCCAGTACCATACTTTTATGATTATCATAGCTTTGAAGTGTAGTCTGAAGTCAGAGAGGCTGATTCCTCCTGCTCAATTTTTCTTTCTCAGGACTGGTTTAGCTCTTTGGGGTCTTTTGTGTTTCCATGTAAATTTAAAAATTTTTTGTTCTACTTCTGTGAAAATGCCATTGGTAATTTGCTAGAGACTGCAATGAATCTGTAAATTGCCTTGGATAATATAGTCATTTTAACAATATTGATTTTTCTAAATCAAGAACCTGGTATATCCTTCCATCTGTGTCATCTTTTGATTTGTTTCATCAACATCTTATAGTTTTCAAAGTACAGGTATTTTTTCTCCTTAGGTAGGTTTATTCCTAGTTATTTTATGCTTTTTAATGTGATGGCAAATGAGATTATTTCCTTAATTTCTCTTTATGATTTTTTGTTGTTAGTGTATAGGCATATAAATGATTTCTGTGTATTAATTTTGTATTGTGCAACTTTACTGAATTCATTGGTGAAGTCTAGTAGTTTTCCAGTAGCATCTTAAATTTCTATGTATAGTATTGTGTCATCTGTAAACTGACAGTTTTACTTCTTTTCCAGTTTGGTTTTCTTTCTCTCTGATTGCCATGGCTAGGATTTCCAAAACTATATTGAACACAAGTGGCAAGTGTGAACATCCCTGTCTTGTTCCTAATCTTTGAGGGAATGGTTTCAGCTTTTAGCCATTGAGAATAATGTTAGCTGTAGGTTTGTCATATATGGCTTTAATTATGTTGAGGTATGACTCCTCTGTTTTCATTTTTTGGAAAGCTGTTATCAAAATGAATGTTGAATTTAGTCAAAAGCTATTTCTGCCTCTGTTGAGATAATCATATGATTTTTATTCTTCACTTTGTTAATGTGGCATATCACACTGATTTGTGGCTTTTGCAGAATCCTTGCATCCCTGGGGTTGATCCCACTTGATTATGGTGTATGATCCTTGTAATATATTGTTGGATTTGGTTTGCTAGTATTTTGTTGAAGATATTTACATCTATGTTTACCTGTGATATTGACCTGCAATTTTAACTTTAATTAGGTCCCATTTGTTTACTTTTCATTTACTTTAGCAGACAGATCCAAAAAATACTGCTACAATTTATGGTAAAGACTGTTCTGCCTGTTTTCCTTTAGTTTTGTAATATCTTCACTGATGTTAATTAACAAATCTATTATTTCCTCATAATTCCTAATTTCAGATTCTCAAGTCTTCTCAATCCCTCAGGTAAGTTCCAGATAATAAAATGTTGGTCCAGTGTCTATTGAAGGCCACATATGGGTAGGAAAATATGAGTGAAAAATTCACAGAACGTATAATCTGTGCCCTTCACACTCTTTGTTCATCAAATATGGAATGGCAGAGCATCCTAGACACTGAAAAATATGTAGAAAGCATTGTGTAGTTAATTAGGGATTGTTAAATTGCAAAACATGTGCATGAGGCCTAGAGATATGAAGTGTGGTCACATCAGGGAAGACTGTTGAGGTCCTAAATAAAATAAACAAAGAAAACCCAAGAGAACAGAGAAGAGAAGAGATGAATCTTTGTCAGAACATTTTACAAAATGAATATTTTGATTTAGAAAATTATCACGGAAAAATACTTGCAGACAAATTTACAAAATCTTACATACAAATTCTAAGCTGGAATATGACCTTCATTATTACAAATTGTCACATTTTCCCCAGTCAATAGGAAATTTGTCCTTGTCTCAAATCCTGTATCCTAATGACTAAGCTCTTCTCTTCAGTCATACTTCTTTCAGCTTTTGGAGAACAGAGAATGTGATTTATGTATTCATTATACCACCTTCAGTGCCAAGGAAAATGCTTTGTACATAGTAGGTCCTTCAACAAATGTTATTGGTCAAATAAAGCTTCATTGAAAATTTTCATTTCTGTGGTACATCAGTACTGTCTACAACTAGAATTGGTTGTTAATGTATTCCCTGAAAAGTTTCATACCCAGATGTCTATGAAAAAAGATACTGCTGCAGTTCTTAGTTAAACTTGTTTTATTTTTACTCTTTCTTTTGTGTTCCTAAGGCATTTTGGATACGACTCCAATACAACGTACATCACAGTTTAAAGAAATATTTATCTGTCTACTTGCTATACTAGATTATGTTTTTCTGAAGAGAATGGACTGTATTTTCTTTTCTTGGCATCTATGGAAGGAAATGTTAGATCTTAAGTATCTGTGACTCAATCTTTGTTGAAATAGAATCCTTATATATAGAAAATTGTGATAAATGAGTTATTATAATGAAACAAATTCTACCAAATGAGGAGGGAAAACTTTTAGGACTGCTTCTTTTTGCTGTGAAGACACCTCTTTAATTTGTGAAAAGTAGGAGGGAGATAGAAGACCATAAATTCTTCAGTTTTTAACATGTCCTCTAATTTTGGCAGATTTTATCAGGTCTTTTGCACATAGCTGATTTACTTTCAAGTACGAAAACAAATTCTCATAGATTTACAGGCTAAGTGAAAAAACTTTATATTTTAGTGTGAATGCTAGTAACTTTGAAGTACACGCTTATCTGAATAATCCAAGCATAAACTAACAGGAATTACTTTTTTTTTTTTTTCCTAAAGAATGCAGCAAAGAAGAGACTGGTAAGTGTTAGCAGGTAGAGAGAGGGGACCAAGAAGAAGACAACCATTTCAAGGTATAGAAGTTCATTGTTAACTTGACAGACAGTTCTAATGGACAACATTGAAATGCTTCTTTGAAACTTAGGAGCTATGCTTTACTCAGATGTGAGGATTATGTGTTTTTCAAAGTGTGGTCTGTGAGTAGGGTGACCATATTATCATCCAAACCTAACACTCTCAAGAGTCAAAGGGGGCATTCTTAATATGTTTACCACTAACATTAAGAACGGGCCTCCCTGGTGGCTCAGATGGGAAAGAACCTGCCTGCAATGCAAGAGACCTGGGTTCCATCCCCAGATTGGCAAGATTTCCTGGAGGAAGGCAGGGCAACCAACTCCAATATTCTTGCCTAGAGAATCCCCATGGGCAAAGGAGCCTGTCCTGGTGGGCTACATTCTATGGGGTTGCAAAAAGTCGGACACGACTGAACAGCTAAGCACAGCACAGCATTAAGAAGAATGCTGGGGTAATCCAGTTCAGTTGGGGTAGATCATCACCTTGAGTAGACCACTTGTAATGGTATTATCTAGGGTATTTTAAAATGTGAATTCCAAGCTCTAGTCTAATCTCACTGCATAAGACAGAATCCCTAAATCTGGACTTGGATTCTGCTTTCTAATAAGTACCCTAGATGGTACAAATGTGCATTTTTATGTTGTGGAAGTTGAAGTTGAAATGATTAGTCAAAAAGGTGAAATTCTACAACCTACCCCTTCATGCTGAGTTCACACTTGCCAGAGACAATTTTACTCCTAACAATACCTAACATGTCAGACTCATGGTTCAGTAAGATTTGAAAGATTTATGATATAAAATTTTATAATGGGGACATGTATTGACCTACAGATCCCCTATTTTATAATTATGGTCCATAAAATCAAGCTAAGATGAATTCTAGCCTTCATACAAATTTAGATGCTTATGCTATATACCACCAATGCCTCCTGGTGACACCCCCTTCTCCCGCAAAGAATATTACTCCCAATCCCTAGGATCCTCAAAACAGTAACTATACAATGGAAAAAGACGAAGTTTCTGCCCTTAAAAAATAAGGAAAAAAACATAATCTTGAAAGCAAGTATTTTAAAATCACAACTAACTGAAAATACTTCAAGATCACATTAACTTAACATACATTCCAATAGATTCAACTAAAATACCTTTCTCAGAAAATATATATTCTCAGAAAAAGTTTTTCAAAGTCTGTCACTATTGCACATATCACTCACTACAGTGATTTCTATCCTGTAAAAGGCAGAGCACAACATCAACCAGAACCCAAGAAGAATTAAATTTATATTCAACTTTTCCAAAGCATGACTCTTATTGTGCTTTTTTCTAAAGAATGCTTATCTGCCAAGAAATAAGCAAGGGCAGGAACAACCAACTATAACAAGAGGAAGGTTGTTATTTTAGCATCACTTGTGATATATGCAGATTTCTATATTTAAAATGAAAACATTAAAATTACAGCTTAAATGTTTAAGTATTATTTGACCTAAAATAAAGAAATAAATTCACCAGTTGTAGTTTCTCAAAGCTGAAATGACTGTCTCATCTAGAACAAAAAAGGAAGCATTTGTTTGATATCATTTTTGATGAATTATTAATTTTATCACAGCTAAGATGATAGCTAATATTAGAACATTGAATTATTAATTTTCAAATGTGCAATAAAAAAGCAGAATAAACATAAACTGAGAAGTGTTTTACGTATGGGTTACATTGCTTACATATTCTATTTAAGAAAAATACCAAAGGAAACAGAAGGAATTAAAAATCTTGTCAACACTTTACTGATGAATTCGTTTACTCAGTACTTTCTATGCCACTTTAAAATATAAAGCACAAATAACATTGCATACTGTCTGATAATAAATGTTATTATTGAACACTAAAGATATACATTATCCATATTGCAAATCATCTTTGTGTAGTTCCAAGCAGGATAGTTAAATTACAAAGTGCTAATAAGAGTGAGAAACATCTGTGGTCTTAAAGAATTCACCTCTAATCTTTCCAGGATTACTTTATGGAGAGATGAAAATTGTTTCTCCAGAACAGCTTCCAGTTGGTTTTTTAGCCATTATGTTTTGTCATGACAATTATTCCTGTTATTTCATAGAATAAAACTTACAGAGCCTCCGGTTTTCCTCAACTGTTTAAAGTGGTGAAGTTTCGGTCCAAAAGTAAGGATAGTATCTAAACAGCTCTGTCGCTTTAGGGACCAGTGCTATATCCTGTCAAATACCTTCCCATGAACCTCCCCTGAACTCCTGAGCCTTCAAAGCCTTAACACTCGACTTCTGAATAAGAAAGTGTTTTCTTGGTATTGGTGTCATAAGCACTCCAGCAGTGTATAACAGAATCACTGCTCAGAGCAAAGAGAAAATTATGGAAGATACAGAGGGGAGTGTAGACTGATGGATATTTTTAGGACATGATTCCCTCTCAGAAGGAAGAAACCAGTTGTTCATCCCAGAGTTCACAGGATTTAATCTGGATAAAGGGTAATTTTTTTCTATATCCATTAAAATATTTGTTTTAAATTATGCCATTTGTTATTTAGGCACATGGAACAGGGAGTACAAAAAGGAAGACAGCTTCACAGTGGGTAGTTTTTTTTTTTTTTTCTTTTCAGTGATGTAGGACTCCAGGTAATAAATAATGACTTACAGCTTTTCTAATTTAGATAAAAATTATTTTAGCCAGATATGCTTTTGTGATAATATTCAAATCAATAATTTTAATCACTTTTTATACTTCACTATTGCTATACATCCCCTACTGAAGGTTCTATGTAACCTGTTAGATTATTTTATCATTTATTCTATCTTGTAATTAAAACATATGCTTTATATATTATAACACATATTAAGTGACAAGCTAATAATCCAGTTCATATATTAAAGGAGAATTAGCTTTTGCTTTCTAAGCCTTCTTACTCTCATCAACTCCGTAAAATATTATATATGCATCTGTTTTATTTAAGATTAAATAACTTGCCCAATATGGCATAACTGGTAAGAAGCTGAGTTAAAATTCAAACGTGTATCTGTGTGGATTTAAATATTTTTTCAGGTAATATATCTCCCTTTTGAAAATTCACAATATATGTTAAATTTTTAAATTGTCTGAAAACTCAATATTGTGTAAGTTAACCTAGCACGTGCTGCATTGTCTTTACATAATTCACTAAGTCCTTTGTAAAAACCCCTGAGCTCTGTACTATTACTACTTTTACTCCAAAGGGGAATGAGACTTGAGAAGTGAAGTAAATTTCTGGTCACTAAGAGAACTGGGCTTTGAGCTCAGAATGGTGACTCTCAGCTGTGGTTGGGTATTATACTCATGTGATAGACTATATTGATATAGGCATGTATAACACAACATTCTAAACTGAAAATATTGAAAATTATAGTCAAGAGACTAACGGGTACTGTGGCTCCTGGAGTCATCAGGAAGAAGAGATTTCAGGTGCATCCTTAAACAGAAAGGAGAATTGAATCAACTCCCTTCTAGAGTATGCTGGGTGCTCCCTTCTCCTTGAAAAGACTCATCTTTGAGTCTCAGATCATCTGATTGTCTCACCCAATATCCCTCCATGTTACAGGTATGTTTGTTGTTTGTTTTTTTTTTTAACAGATGACATAGGTTCCTCTCTCTTTTTGCTTAAAGGTTTAATTTGTAAGGTTGTTGTCATTTTACCCAATAACACTCCTGACATAATTTCTGAGGATTTCAGTATCCACATAGTCATAGATGATCTTACTCATACCCTGGCCTCTCTATTCCTTGACCGTCTCTCTACCACTGACTTTGGCCTCTGGTGTTTTTCAGTTACCCACTCCTAATGTCCTATGTTATATCTTGCTCTTACCTATAACTCAGCTGTTTCTATAATCAGTTCAAACCCTCTCATTCTTGCAGAACCATGGCATAGTCTTAGAGCTAGTTTCTCAGCTCTAACAGTTCTTCAGACACAACCATCACACCATGTTTTCATTTTTCCTCACTCCCCTAAATCCTAACATATTATCATATGCAACTGAATTCCATAACCATTATCATAAAAATTCCCTTATATATACCCTCATTTTCTTTGCCCTCTTTTCTCCTCCTGCCACTTACTTGACAATTCCTCGATCTTAATTTAAACTCAGGTGAGCCCTTAATGTTGTCAGGCAGTCACACTCCTTTCCTCTAGCGCTTTCATTCTCTCACATTCCTAAATGACTATTTATGACCTTTGCCTCTTTGCTCCATTTCCAACAACTCATCCCCCATCATCACTCACATGGATAACAGCCTTGCTTCCCTATTTTAGTGTGAAATCTGAGCAATCAGAAAAGTACTTCCTGGGACTCCCACTGTGATATTTATTCACTCACTACCTACTCAGTCTTTCCTCTTCTTTCTATGCTCTTGGCTAAGGCCAAACCATTAGATCTCATACCTTCTTGTATAATGAAGGATCTCACACCAAAAATTCTCTATTTTATATGCTTATTATATTATATATATTCCATTTGGTCTAATGTGTCACTTAAGGCCAGTGTTTCCTTATTGATTTTTCTGACTGGATGATTTGTTTATTGATGTAATTGGTGTATTTAAGTCCCTTACTATTATTGTGATACCATCAATTTCTCCTTGTATATCTGAGACATGTATATCTGAGATAAGAAGGATACAATAAAATGATCAAGGAATCAGTCCAACAAGATATAAAAGAAATGTAACTATATAACATTATAATATTATGACATTATTGTATATATAACAATATAACATACCAAACATAGAAATCTCTGAATACATAAAACAAATACTAATGGAAATATAGGAAGAAATTGACAGCATCTCTCCCCTTTTTAATCATGAATGTTTTTCTCCATTCTGGATCATTTCTAACAAAATACAAACATGCATTTAATTGCCCCACATTTTGTCTAAAAAATAAATGCTTCTTTTTATTTTGCCCTCCAACAACTAGTCCGTTTCTCTATTTTCCTTTACAGCAAAATTCACCAAAGAGATGTCTATATTCACTTTCTCCAGTGTTTTACTCTTTTTCTTTGAACCCACTGCAATCAGGCTTTTACACTCACCTTTCTAACAGAATTGAACAGCAATGACCTTCAAATCTAAATCTGACAGCTGATTTTTAGACTTTATTTTATTGAACCTATCTCTGTCAGTAGGCATAATATTTTCCTTGAAAGACTTTCTTCATTTGACTTCCAGAGCATCATATCTACTAGTTTCTTTTTTTTTCTAACTCAGTAGTTGCTTTTCTTCTATTTACTATGTTGATTTTTCATCTTCAAGACTTCTTTTTTAAACGTCTATTTGTTTCCATCTAAACTTTAGTGACTTTCTGAAGACTTATGGCTTCTAATACTATAAATAGGCTATATATCACCAAATGTTTATGTCCATCCAAGACCTTTCCAATGTATTACAACTCAATAAATCCAGCTGCATAGTAGATACCTGTCCTTAAATATCTAATAAGCAAATCAATTTTAACACATCCAAATACAGTTCTTCATCATCTCCCAGAAGTCTTGATCTGCACCTTTTTAAATCTCTAAGTATTTAGTTCTTCCTATTACCTAGGACAGATATCTTAAAATTGATCTTGATTTCTCCTTTTCTTCTCAGTCCACATTAAATCAGAAAGCATATCTTATTAGCACTATATTTAAAATAGATCCAGGTCACAGTCAGCCCTATTCTTAAGATTCTAGTCTCATCCCTATCTGTTCTCACACATATTATCTCAGTAACCTTCAAATTGTTTTTCCTTCCTTTGTGCTTTTTTCCTATGGTAGAAATGGCTGTATTTATGTGTATGTTTTACTTGAAAGTAAATGCCCAAACAAGGTCAAAATTTCCCAGATCTATAGCATATAGGTGGAGTCATGTGGATAATTCTAGCCAATACAATGCAAGGTTGTTAATTGTGCAGAACTCATTTTTTATGTTCTCTTTTCCTTCTCCAGAAACCATGAAGATGTTTGCAGAAGACCGTTAGATGACAAGGTGGAAAGAATACTGATCCCTGTGTCACTAAATAGAAGAGAGAGATCAAGAAATCTACCCATTCAGAAACATCCACACTGGGATTTGTTATGACAAATGCATATTTTATTAAGTCCCTGAGATTTTGGGATTCTTTGTTACCACAGTTATACTATCTTAGACATTAGATAGTACAGCCTGCTGCTGCTGCTGCTAAGTCACGTCAGTCGTGTCCAATTCTGTGCGACCCCATAGACAGCAGCCCACCAGGCTCCACCGTCCCTGGGATTCTCCAAGCAAGAACACGAGTGGGTTGCCATTTCCTGCTCCAATAGTGCATCCTATTCTCCACCAAATCTGTCAGAATGAACCTAATAAAACATAGGTCAAATGAAATCACTCTTTTCCTCACTTACTTAATGCAGTCACACAGGCTTCCTAACTATTCCTGGAATGCACCAACCACTGCTTCGTTGCAGGCCTTTTACTCCCTTTTTCCTGTGCCTGGAGTGCTCTGCGGATAATTCTTTGTATGTCTATTCCCTTATCTCTTTAGTCAATCTCTTAGTGAAACTTTCCTTGACCTACTTATTTAAAATGGAATCTAACTTTCACTCTGACATCTTATGTTGCCCTTACTCTTAAGAATTTTCTCCAGAGGAATTGTTACTATGTCACATACTCAATTCTTTGTTGGGTCTGACTCCTAGCACTTATAAGTGTGTCTAGAACATTCCAGGAACCCAGTAAACATTTGTTAAAGAATGACTTAGCTCAACTAACTCATTACATTTTTCATCTTTTCAAGCATTCAACATATATTAGTTCAAAACATGTGGGGTTCTCTGGCCTAGATAACCCTAACCCACTCACATATACATCTTATCCTTTTGAAGGTGAAGTCGCTCAGTCATGTCCGACTCTTTGCGACCCTGTGGACTGTAACCTACTAGGCTTCTCCGTCCTTGGGATTCTCCAAGCAAGAATACTGGAGTGGATTGCCATTTCCTTCTCCAGGGGATCTTCCCGACCCAGGGATCAAACCCGGGTCTCCTGCATTGGAGGCAGACGCTTTAACCTCTGAGCCACCAGGGAAGCCTCATCCTTTTAACATACCTTTAGTACAGGTATCAATTTAGGTATCATTTCCTAAAGCCAGAACCCCAGTTTCTTTCTGTTGATGCCTCCCTTCCATTACCTATTATGCTCTGTTTATCTGTTATCACACAAGTTTTCCTGTGGTATTATAAAGTCACTCACCTAGAGCTAGACATCCTGGAGTCAGAAGTCAAGTGGGCCTTAGAAAGCGTCACTATGAAAAAACCTAGTGGAGGTGATGGAATTCCAGCTGAGCTATTTCAAGTCATAAAAGATGATGCTGTTAAAGTGGTGTACTCAATATGCCAACAAATTTAGAAAACTCAGCAGCAGCCACAGGACTGGAAAAGGTCAGTTTTCATTCTAATCCCAAAGAAAGGCAATGCCAAACAATGATCAAAACTACTGCACAATTGCACTCATCATACATGCTAGAAAAGTAATGCCCAAAATTCTTCAAGCAAGGCTCCAAAAGTATGTGAACCAAGAACTTCCAGATGTCCAACTGGATTTAGAAAAGGCAGAGGAATGAGAGATCAAATTGCCAACATCCGTTGGATCATTGAAAAATCAAGAGAGTTCCAGAAAGACATCTACTTCTGCTTTATTGACTATGCCAAAGCCTTTGACTGTGCAGATCACAGCAAATTGTGAAAAATTCTTGAAGAGATAGGAATACCAGACCACCTTACCTGTCTCCTGAGAAATCTGTATGCAGTTCAAGAAGCAACAATTAGAACTGAACAAGGAACATGGACTGCTTCCATATTGGGAATGGAGTATGTCAAGGCTGTATACTGTCACTCTGCTTATTTAACCTAATGGCAGAGTACATCATGCAAAATGCCAGGCTGGATGAAGTACAAGCTGGAATCAAGATTGCTGGGAGAAATATCAATAACCTCAGATATGTAGATATCACCAACCCTATGGCAGAAAGCAAAGAGGAACTAAGGAGCCTCTTGATGAAATTGAGAGAGTGAAAAAGCTGGGTTAAAACTCAACATTCAGAAAACTAAGATCATGGCATCCAGTCCCATCACTTCATGGCAAATAGATGGGGAAACAATGGAAACAGCAACAGATTATTTGAGGTGGGGGGGCTCCAAAATCCCTGCAGATGGCGACTGCAGCCATGAAACTAAAAGACACTTGTTCCTTGGAAGAAAAGCTATGACCAACCTAGACAGCATATTAAAAAGCAGAGACATTACTTTGCTGACAAAGGTCCATCTAGTCAAAGCTATCATTTTTCCAGTAGGCATGTATGGATGTGAAAGTTGGACTTTAAAGAAAGCTGAGTGCCAAAGAATTGATGCTTTTGAACTGTGATGTTGGAGAAGACTCTTGAGAGTCCCTTGGACTGCAAGGAGATCCAACCAGTCCATCCTAAAGGAGATCAGTCCTGGATATTCATTGGAAGGACTGATGTTTAGGCTGAAACTCCAACACTTTGGTCACCTGATTCGAAAAGCTGACTCATTTGAAAAGACCCTGTTGATGGGAAAGATTGAAGGCAGGAGGAGAAGGGGATGATAGAGGATGAGATGGTTGGGTGGCATCACCGACTCGATGGACACGAGTTTGAGCAAGCTCTGGCATTTGGTGATGGACAGGAAAGCCTGGCATGCTACAGTCCATGGGGTTGCAAAGATTTGGACACGAGTGAGCAACTGAACTGAACTGATTATAAAATATTCTTTTTGTATTATCTATCTTCTTGTATGTGCTTCCCTTGTGGCTCAGCTGGTAAGGACTCCACCTGCAATGTGGGATACCTGGGTTCAATCCCTGGATTGGGAAGATTGCTGGAGAAGGGATAGGTTACCAACTCCAGTATTCTGGTCTATAGAATTCCATGAACTGTATAGTCCATGGGATTGCAAAGAGTCAGACACGACTGAGTGATGTTCATTTCACTTTACTTTCATCTTTTTGTATTCCCAACTATATTTACTTTCCATGAGAGCAGAGTTTATAACAGTCTTGTTCAGTTTTGTATCTCCTCCATATATTACAGTTTTGGGGTTCATAAATTAAGAACTCATTAAACTTTCTTGAGTTCAAAGATAACATTATTGCTTTGGATTTGGCAATTTAGTAATTTCTGATAATCATGGATTATGGTATCATAGTATGAGTAGTAGAAAAAAGCCAGAAGATTGAAGGGTAAGTTTTTAGAGTAGAAGCTGTCTCTAAGTTTTTATGACCCAAGGCATGACTCAAGGATAATTTTCTGGTACCAAGTAATTATAGTGAAGCAAGGAAGGTATGGGCCAATGTCCTTTAAGAGAGATAGTATTTAAATTTTCCATCTGAATTCTTGAAAGGAGCCAAAGTATGTATGTCTGTACTTCTAAAGGACCAGTTGAACCAGTACCAAGCCCTGGAAGTAATCATTCTGGTACCTCTTATTTTGAAAACTAAGTTGGTTATCCAGATTTGTTTGTCTAGTTGTTCAAAATTATTTTTCAGCAAATATTCACTCTGCTCTTATACTCACTCAACTTAATTTTGTGGTGGGCAGTATGTACTTTCCTACTCTTTGACTTAAATTGGATATTAGAGAGCAGTGTGGTGTGACTCTGGAAATATGCTTACACTGTTGGACTTGTGTTCTTACACTTCTGTATTTCAGCATGAAGAGAAAATTTCTTAAATAGGTATTACTACTGGTCCAAAGAAGATGAGAAGTATGTGAAGTAGATCTGAACCCAACCTATATTAGAGCCAAGTCTAACGGAGCTTAGCCAACATCAGCCCAACTTTACCGACCTGCAGACTGTGACTTAAAACCATCCCCAAACTTGGTGACTTCTAATATATAATTGTTATTAAACAAAAAAGAACTAATTGATAGAGAACTATCCTTTCCCCTTGACTCTTTCTTAAATATTGTGACAATAATTGGAGCCAGGACAGAGAAGAAGTTCTACTTTCATAAACCTAATAAAAATACTAGAAATTTTACTGTCCTTTGTGCTAGTCACTCAGGAATAGGAAAAAAATTGGAATAAATCACCTACTGATTCTTTAACTTTTATAAAACCTTCTTGGATATTCCTTCAGTAAAATTCTTACAATTTTCAATACATTAAAATGGCCAATGAGGTTTCCACTTAAAATACAAATTCAAATATTTCCAGTTGTGACCAAAACCCACATGTATCCTTTGTAAGCAGGGATCAACAGAGTGAAACCACTTACTTGGAGCTTATAAATGTTGTCAGCTCTTGAAGCTGCTGGTTGCACTTTGGGAGTTAAGGAATGTTTCAGAAAAATAGCTAACTGCATGGAAAATTGAAAACTAAAGACTAAACTTTTCTCAAACATTATGCAGCCTTTGTGAGAGCAGCCTATCATTTATTTCCTCAAATGTATTCAGCACAACATTTTTGCAGCCGAGGTATCTTTGGCCACAAAAGCAGGATGTTATTCTCTTATATCTGCTGCCAGAGGAACTGGAAGAGCAACAGCCTTAAAGGAAGTGTAAACATCTTTCATTTAGCTAAATGGAGTGTGAACTAGAGTTGCTATATTAGAGAAGGAGCCAAATAGACAAACACACATTCATGCGTGCGTGTGCGCGTGCACGCACACACACAGACAGACACACACACATACACACAATCATTTTCTGGCTGTCTCTTTTGAGTCTATGAGAACTCAAACACATAAATCTATCAGTTAGTCTTTCTATACTGTATAAAGCATACCTTATTGGAATTTACTCTTGATATTCAATTGTATTTTAAAATAGTAAACATTCACATAGCTCTTTCTATATGTGAGGCACTGTTCTAAGCATTTTCTTAATTCACAGTATTTTTAAAAGTAACCCTGTAAGGGAAATAATTTTATTTTTTTCATATGACTCATGATATAACTCTATCACAGAGAACTTAAGTGATTTGCCCAACATCACACAGTACAGAGTGAAAGTGAAATTTGATTCTAGAAACCATGTTCAAAAGTCTGAGAGAAGACTAGATCAAGACAGTGGAGCAGGAAGACATGGAACTCACCATCACCTTTAGACACATCAAAAATATGTCTACATGTGAAATAATTCTCACAGAAAACTGGAAACTGGCGTAAGAATACCCATACAACCAAAGCTGCAAAAAAAGATTTCCATGAAACAAGGAAGAATGGAAAAAAGGCATAGGGTTGAGACCTGCATCCTGAGAGACATCCGTAAGGAAGAGTAAGTCCACTCAGGCAGACATTCTCCTTGGGTGGGTCAAGACACAGACTAGGTGTCCCAATCCTAAGGTTCTAGACAGAGGAGATGAACTCCCCTGGCTAGGGAGGTCTAGACTCCACTCATGAACAGCGTGTGACTGCTGGCTTGTCAACAAACAGGGAGTAGAGAACTCTTTACTAGTGGCTGGCTGCCACCTTGAGATAGACTCCAATCTGAGTGGGGTTGGCATCTGGGCCACCAGGTCCTGGGAACCTGGAAAAAGATTTGACCTAGCTATGCAGAGACAGTTCAGGGGCCTGGGGTGTGGTCCAAATGGAGCAGCTGTGTCATCACAGGGACCACTGTGAGCAGCAACCCAAGGTTTTCTGCTCCCAGCTAAGTGAATACTCTGGCCCTACCCACTCCATGTCACAACGTGGCACTGGATCTGGGGCAGACAGGCCCTAGAAAAACAATCTAGGGATGCAGAGATGGCCCATGGTGTAGAAGAGTGGCAACCACTATTGTTGCTTACTCAGACAGCATCTGGCGAACCACCACGTCAGCAAGTCAAAGTCCCACTTCCCAGCTGAGCAAATGCTCTGGTGCGGCACACTCCATTGCCACAGCTTGGTGCTGGATCTGGTACCAACAGGTTTTGGGAGAAGGCTCAATCTAGGGATGCAAAAGATGCTTGTGGGTCTGGGGTATGGTTCAGGCAGAGCAGTGGCAAAAATATTGCTGGTAGCTCTATCAGTGCCAACATGATTGGCACAGACCTCTGACAGCAGAACAGACACATCAGTTCCTTCAGCCGCAACATATGACCCCCAGGCTAGGAAATGCTCCTGCCATGCCCATTTTACACCACAAACATCTGGGGTAACCATTAACAGGAGAATAGACCCAATCTTGGGCTGGACTGCATCTGGGATGAGCTGCAGACACCTATATAGGCAACAGATATGATCTCTGAGTCTATAAATGTTACTTCAGCATTCCCATCTTTTGGGGCAAACTCAATGGCACCCCACTCCAGTGCTCTTGCCTGGCAAATCCCATGGACAGAGGAGCCTGGTAGGCTACAGTTCATAGAGTCGCTAAGAGTTGGGCACGACTGAGCAACTTCACTTTCACTTTTCACTTTCATGCATTGGAGAAGGAAATGGCAACCCACTCCAGTGTTCTTGCCTGGAGAATCTCAGGGACGGGGAGCCTGGTGGGCTGCCATCTACGGGGTCACACAGAGTCAGACACGACTGAAGTGACTTAGCAGCAGTAGCAGCAGTATGAACTCAAGGGGAATAGATCTTGCTCAGTCCTAACATTTAGAGTTTCTGCTCAAGGAACTGGGAAGGAAACCCTGCCCCTGGTAGAGTAGAGACAGCCACAGAGCAGAGAGGATATCCCATCTGACACTCCATGCAGGCTTTAGATCCTCCAACAACAGCTTCCCCCACTGTCAAGTTGATAGTGGCCAGTACATGCTGAGGAAAGAAATGGTTAGAGCCCATATCAAAACCAACCCTGCACCAAAGACACTGGACACACAGTCTACATAGGGATGATCCCACATAAAAATACACCTTCAAGACCACAATAAACAACTGTTTAAAAAGACAGAGAAATTTACAATGACAAGAGAAACTTATAAAGACAGAGAAAGTCAAATGAAAAGGCAGAAGAACTATTCCCAATTAAGAGTAAGATAATCTGTTTTATTATTTAGTCTTTCAGGGATTATCAGACATCAAGTTCAAAAAAAAGGTGTTAGGGGAAGTACACTGATTGAAACCACCCACCCTAGCCAGGCACCATAGTAACCATTTGCATGAGTTGTTTTATGACAGGAGATCCTGATAAGGAATATGGAACTAATAAGCCACCACCAACCGGAAGAGTTTGGGAAAGGTCTAAAGGAGACACCGTGTGTCCCTCCACTTCCTGGAATCCCTCTCACTAGCATCCATCTTGGCTGAGTGTGTGCACCACCAGGAAAGACTCTGAATTAGAATGATTGGCCAAAGACTAATCCCATCACCATAAAACCTGTGAGCCATGCAACAGAGCAGTTCTCCTGGGTTCCCTTACCCTACTGCTCTCCACCCAGGTGTCCTTTCCCAATAAAATCTCTTGCTTTGTCAGCACAGGTGTCTCCTTGGACAATTCATTTCCAAGTGTTAGACAAGAGCCCAGTTTCAGGCCCTGGAAGGGGTCCCTCTTCCTGCAACAAAGGTAATAAAAATATTAACTGAATTAAGAAAGATCACTGTTATAAATGCAAACCACTATAACAAGGAACTAGAAACCATGAAAATGACCCAATTAATAATATAACTTATAATTAATTTATAATTAAATAATAATTTAATCAATAATTTATTTTTTGAGATAAAAAACAACAATGCACAGCAATGTACAGCCAACTGAATGACACAGAAAAATAAATGAATAATCTGGAAGATAGAATAACATAAATCACCCAATCAAAACAGCACACCAAAAAATGAAAAAAAACAAGAGAGCAACATATTAGCTCTGTTAGATGATATAAAATGTGCCAACTTATGCATCACTGGGGTTTCAGAAGGAGAGAAAAAGTGATCAAAAAGTACTTGAAGAAATTATGGCTAAAAATATCCCTACCAAAGAAGGAAACAGATATCCAGGACAAGATGGTCAGAGGGTTCCAAATAAGATGAAACCAGACAGATCCATGCCAAGACATATAATTAAAATTACAAAAGTTAAAGGTAGAGAATTGTAAAGCAGCAAGAGAAAGAGTCATTTAAAAGGAAATAACCATAAGGCTATCACCTGATTTCTTTGTAGAAACTTTGCAGGCCAGAAGGGAGTGATGTATTTAACAGGCTAAAAGGGAAGGTTGGCAATGCAAAAGATAATCTACCTAGCAAGATTATCATTTAGAACAGAATGAGAAAGGATTTCTCAGATAAGCAGAAAGAATTCAGTTCAGTTCAGTTCAGTTGCTCAGTTGTGTCCGACTCTTTGCGACCCCATGAACTGCAGCACACCAGGCCTCCCTGTCCATCACCAACTCCCGGAGTTCACTCAGACTCACGCCCATTGAGTCAGTGATGCCATCCAGCCATCTCATCCTCTGTCATCCCCTTCTCCCCCTGCCCACAATTCCTCCCAGCATCAGAGTCTTTTCCAATGAGTCAACTCTTCACATGAGGTGGCCAAAGGACTGGAGTTTCAGCTTTAGCATCATTCCTTCCAAAGAAATCCCAGGGTTGATCTCCTTCAGAATGGACTGGTTGGATCTCCTTGCAGTCCAAGGGACTCTCAAGAGTCTTCTCCAACACCACAGTTCAAAAGAATCAATTCTTCGGTGTTCAGCTTTCTTCACAGTCCAACTCTCACATCCATACATGACTACTGGAAAAACCATAGCCTTGACAAGACGGACCTTAGTCGGCAAAGCAATTCCTCTGCTTTTGAATATACTATCTAGGTTGCTCATAACTTTTCTTCCAAGGAGTAAGCATCTTTTAATTTCATGGCTGCAGTCACCATCTGCAGTGATTTTGGAGCCCAGAAAAATAAATTCTGCCACTGTTTCCACTGTTTCCCCATCTATTTCCCATGAAATGATGGGACCAGATGCCATGATCTTCGTTTTCTGAATGTTGAGCTTTAAGCCAACTTTTTCACTCTTCTCTTTCACTTTCATCAAGAGGCTTTTTAGTTCCTCTTCACTTTCTGCCATAAGGGTGATGTCATCTGCATATCTGAGGTTATTGATATTTCTCCTGGCAATCTTGATTCCAGCTTTTGTTTCTTCCAGTCCAGAGTTTCTCATGATGTACTTTGCATATAAGTTAAATAAGCAGGGTGACAATATACAGCCTTGACATACTCCTTTTCCTATTTGGAACCAGTCTGTTGTTCCATGTCCAGTACTAACTGTTGCTTCCTGGCCTGCATACAGATTTCTCAAGAGGCAGGTCAGATGGTCTGGTATTCCCATCTCTTTCAGAATTTTCCACAGTTTATTGTGATCCCCACAGTCAAAGGCTTTGGCATAGTCAATAAAGCAGAAATAGATGTTGTTCTGGAACTCTCTTGCTTTTTCCATGATCCAGCAGATGTTGGCAATTTGATCTCTGGTTCCTCTGCCTTTTCTAAAACCAGCTTGAACATCAGGAAGTTCATGGGTCACGTATTGCTGAAGCCTGGCTTGGAGAATTTTGAGCATTACTTTACTAGCATGTGAGATGAGTGCAATTGTGCGGTAGTTTGAGCATTCTTTGGTGTTGCCTTTCTTTGGGATTGGAATGAAAACTGACCTTTTCCAATCCTGTGGCCAATGCTGAGTTTCCCAAATTTGTTGGCATATTGAGTGCAGCACTTTCACAGCATCATCTTTCAGGATTTGAAATAGCTCTACTGGAATTCCATCACCTCCACTAGCTTTGTTCATAGTGATGCTTTCTAAGGCCCACTTGACTTCACATTCCAGGATGTCTGGCTCTAGATGAGTGATCACACCATCATGATTATCCGGGTCGTGAAGATGTTTTTTGTAAAATTCTTCTGTGTATTCTTGCCACCTCTTCTTAATATCTTCTGCTTCTGTTAGGTCCATACCATTTCTGTCCTTTATCGAGCCCATCTTTGCATGAAATGTTCCCTTGGTATCTCTAATTTTCTTGAAGAGATCTTAGCATTACTAAGTGAAGTGAGGAGAAGGCAATGGCAACCCATTCCAGTACTCTTGCCTGGAAAATCCCACAGACGGAGGAGCTTGGTAGGCTGCAGTCCATGGGGTCGCTAGGAGTCAGACATGATTGAGCGACTTCACTTTCACTTTTCACTTTCATGCATTGGAGAAGGAAATGGCAACCCACTCCAGTGTTCTTGCCTGGAGAATCCCGGAGATGGGGGAGCCTAGTGGGCTGCCGTCCCTGGGGTCGCACAGAGTAGGACATGACTGAAGCGACTTAGCAGCAGCCAAGTGAAGTGAAGTTGCTCAGTCGTGTCTGACTGTTTGCGACCCTAGACTGTAGCGTACCAGGCTCCTCTCTCCATGGGATTTTCCAGGCAATAGTACTGGAGTGGATTGCCATTTCCTTCTCCAGGGGATCTTCCCAACCCAGGGCTCGAACCCAGGTCTCCCACATTGTGGACAGACGCTTTACCATCTGAGCCACCAGGGAAGTCCATAACATTACATAAAAGAAATGTTGAAAGGTCTTCTCTAAATGGAAAGCAACAGGAACTATAGGAAAGGGAAAATTCCAGTAAGAAAGGCAAATATATAGTAAGGATTGAAGATCACTTAAACAAAGCAGTATGTAGATTAAAAAAAAAAAAGAATTGTAAAGGTGATTATAGCTAAACAGTAAAAGTATAAACTTTAAGATGATGTAAAATAGACCATCAAAATTACAAAATGTGGCTGAGGGTGATAAAAACTGTGGATCACTTAGAATGTGTTTAAATTTAAAAATTATCAGTTTAAGGGGCTTCCCTAGTGGCTCAGAGGGTAAATCATCTGCCTGCAATGCAGGAGACCTGGGTTCAATCCCTGGGTTTGGGAAGATGTCCTGGAAAAGGAAATGGCAACCCACTCCAGTACTCTTGTCTGGAAAATTCCACAGATGGAAAAGCCTGGTAGGCTACAGTCCATCAGATCACAAAGAGTCACATGTGACTGAGTAACTTCACTTCTCATCAGTTTAAAGCAAGTACATGTAGTTATGAGAAAAAATACATAACCCCATAGTAATCATAATCAAAAACATGCAATAGATTCACAAAAAGCAAAAAGGAAAGAACTTAAGACTATTACTAAACAAAAGAAACTACTCAAACCATAAAAAAGAAACAAAACCTACAAAGACAAATGGAAATCAAAGAATAAAATGACAAAAAAGGCAGACCTAGCAATAATTACTTTGAATGTCAATAAACTAACTTCTTTAATCAAAAGGCCAAGTGGGTGACTGGATTAAAAAAATCTTAAGAATCTGCAAAATGCAGCTTTCTTAGGAGGAAAGGGTGGACAAGAATAAAGTAGTAGTTTTGGATTAACAGATACATACTACTATATATAAAACAGATAATCAATGAAGATGATTCAATCAATATAGCACAGAGAACTATATTCAATATGTTGCAATAACCTATAATGGAAAATAATCTGAATGTATTTATGTGCATTTGTATGTATGTGTGTATATATATATGAATCACTTTGCTGTACACTTATAATTAACACATTTTAAACCAACAATACTTCAATAAAAATAAAGAGAAAAATTATACAAAGCATCTTTTCTGACTACAGTATTATAAAACTAAAGATCAACTGCAGAAAGAAAAATAGGAAAAGAACAAAAACATGCTACTAAAATACCAATGGGTCAGTGATGAAATCAAAGAAATCAGAAAATGTTTTGAGACAAATAATATTGACAAAACAACTTCACAAAATCTATGGGACATAGAGAAAGCAATTCTGAGAGAGGTCTTCCTGAAGAAACTATAAAAATCTCAAATAAGCAACCTAAACTAGGACCTAAAGAATCCGAAAAAGAACAAACAAAGTCTAAGATGAGCAGAAGGAAGGAAATAATATAAATCAGAGAGGAAACAGAGACCAAAGCACAACAGAAAAAGTGAAATCAATAACTGGTTTGCTGAAAAGATGAAAAACAAAATTGACAAGTCTTTAGCAAAACTCAAGAAGAAAAAGAGAGATGATTCAAATAAACAAAATAAGAAATGAAAGAGGAGAAATAACAATCATTACCACAGTGACACACAAAAAAATACTATGAACAGTTATATACCAACAAATTAGACAACCTAAAAGAAATGGACAAATTTCTAGAAACATAGAGCCTGCCAAAACTGAGTCAAACAAACAAACAAACAAACAACAAAAAAAACCCCCACAGTTTCAGAGGGAGATCAAGTAAGAAGCAGAGTTCAACTCTCTCCACAGAAACACTGAAAATATGTCTACAAGTGGAATGATTCACATAGAACAGCTACTGGTTGCCTATAGAAGACCTCAGACCTCTGAAAAGACAAGAAAACCTCCACATAACTGAGTAGGACAGAAAGCAAAAAAAAAAAAAAAAGAAAGAAAGAAAAAAGAAAAGGAGTCAGGATGGGGCCTATCTGGGGAGGGTCTGTGAAAGAGGAAATGTCTCCACACCTTAGAAGGCTCCTCACCAGTGGAGAAATTAGACTGGAAGGGGCAGTTTTAGAGCCTAAAAGGGGGAAAGCAACGACTTGTTTGGCAAAATGGAGTAACCTACACAGTGGGTTGGCGTGTGTTCTCCAACCTGAGACACTTCTCTGTACACAGGGTGGGGGGTGGGTGCTGAAGCTCAAATTCCAAAGCTCAGTTGCAGGGAAAGGACCACGTTAGGTATGGAAACAGGCTGCAAAATTCAAGCTGTGGCAACTGAGGGTATACTAGGAAGAAGCCTTGCCCCACCAGAGAGTCAAGGCACCATTACTGGGAGAAGAACAAGGAAAGGGCTGGGACCACCATTCAAGTTTCTTTCCTTATGAGAACTCCTAGGCAACAGGATTTGATTCTGCCTATAGAATCTCCAGGGACTAGCATGAATTGCCTCTACCATGTTGGGCTCCAGAGGTGGGCACTGGCCTCCTCTTCTAGGCCTGCACGCATATGCCAGGCCTCACTCCTACTGACCTGGAAGGGCACATACAGATCCCCAAACTAGAAGTTCTTCCCACCTCTACTGATGCAGAAGGGTTCAGACAGATCTAGCCACTGGCAATTCTACTAGTAGACTTGTCACTGCTGAATTGGAGGAGAGTGGATGGTCCAGCCACAGGGATTCCCATGAATGGCCCAGGACCTAACCATGCTGTCCCAAGAGTGTGGACAGCTTCCAATTCCTTTAGCAGTTCAGAGAACCCACTGCTAATGACCTGGAAGAGCATGGACAGATCCAACCACCATCAATTTCACCAGTGGCTCCCAGAAACTGCCCCCACTGATCTGGAAGGGCATGGTCAGATCCTGAGATCAGAAATTTCACAAGCAGTTCACAGGACCTGCCCTGCATGACCCAGAGGGGCATGGATGGATCCAACCACTGGTATTCTGCCAGTGGGCTCAAGGACCTGCTCATGCTGTCCTACAAGGATGTTGATAGCTCCCCAAACTAGAAATCATGCCAGTGGGTCAGAGAGCCATACCCCCACTGACCCAGCAGCATAGACAGTTTCAGCCACTAGCAATTCCACCAGCGGGCCGCAGAGGGGCATGACTAATCGGGCTGACTCAGAGGGGCATGGATGGACCCAGCCACTGGGAATTCTGCCACTGCCCCAGGACCTGACAGTGGGCCTCATGGTGTCCTGAAAGAAAGAGAGTGAAAGTGAAAGTCACTCAGTCTTTCTGACTTTTTGCTGTCCCATGGATTATACAGTCCATGGAATTCTCCACTCCAGAATACTGGAGTGGGTAGCCTTTCCCTTCTCCAAGGGTTCTTCCCAATCCAGGGATCAAACTCAGGTTTCCCCCATTGCAGGCGGATTCTTTACCAGCTAAGCCACAAGGGAACCCATGCTGTCCTGGGAGGGCACTTATAGCTTCGGCAACCAGCAACTCCACCAGTGGGTGCCAGAACCCACTCAGCTGTCTCAGGAGCACATGGCTAGCTCTCCCTAATATGAAAGCTGTCAGTAGGTGGTGATAACCAATAAAGAAAAGTCGAGGAACAGATGGTTTCACAGGTAAATTCTGTCAAACTTTTAGAGAAGATAACTCCTATCATTCTGAAACTCTTCCAACAATATTGCAGAGGATGGAACACTCCTAAGCTCATGGTAAGAGACCAACAACACCCTGATACCAAAACCAGACAAAGACAGCACAAGATAAAGAAAATTACAGATCAGTATCACTGATGAACATAGACAAAAAAACCCTCAACAAAATACTAGCAACCAGAATCCAACAACACGTTAAAAGGACCACACACCAGGATCAAGTGGAATTTATGCAAGGGATATAAGATTCTTCAATATATGCAAATGAATTACTGTGAAACAACATATTAACAAGTTGAAGAATAAAAACCAAATGATCATCTCAACAGATGCAGAAAAAGCTTTTGACAAAATTCAACACCATTTATGACAAAAAAAAATCTCCAGAAAGTAGGCATAGTGAGAATTTACCTCAATGTGATACAGGTCACATATGACAAACCTACAAAAATTATTCTCAATAGTGAAAAATGAAAGAATTTCTTCTAAAATAAAAAACAAGACCAGGATGCTTATTCTCACCACTATTATTCCACATAGTTGCATGTCATAGATCTGGCAATAAGAGAAGAAAAAAATAAAAGATGTTCAAATTGGAAAAGAAGTTAAATTGTCATTGTTGGTAGATGACATGAAACTATACATAGAAAATCCTAAAAATGCTACCAGAAAACTTTTCGAAAAATTTGATAAAGTTCAAATACAAAATTCATACACAGAAATTACATTCATTTCTATACACTAACAATGAAATATCATAGAGATTAAGGAAACAATCTCATTTTAAAATAAAATACCTATGAATAAACCTACCTAAGGAAGCAAAAGACCTGTTCACAGAAAACTGTAAGATACTGATTAATGAAGATAAAGGCAACACAAACAGATGTAGAGATGTACCATATTTTTGTGTTGAAAGAATAAATATTGTGAAAATGACTCTACTACCCAAACCAACCTAGAGATTTAATTCAATCTCTATGAAATTACCAGTGGCATTTTTCAGAATTGGAACAAAAATTTTTACAATTTGTATGGCAACACAAAAGACCCTGACTATCAAAGCAATCATGAGAAAGAAAAATGGAAATGAAGGAATTAGACTCCCTGACTTCAGACTATGCTACAAAGCTCCAGGAAACAAGGCAGTGTGATACTGGTCCAACATATGAAATATAGAAATTTATAGAAAGTACAAAATATAGAAATATACATCAAAGGAACAGGATAGAAAGCCTAGAGATAAACTTTTGCTTCTATGGTTAATAAATCTTTGAAAAAAGATGCAAGAACATACAATGGAGAAAAGACAATCTCTTCAATAAAAATGCTGGGAAAACTCCATGTAAAAGAATGAAATTAGAACATTCCCTGGCACCATACACAAAAATAAATTCAATGGATCAAAGACTTAAATGTGTATAAAGTCAGACACTATAAACTTCTGAGAGGAGAACATAGGCAGAACACTCTTTGACATAAATAACAGCAAAAATTTTTTTTGACCCACCTCTTAGAGTAATAAAAAGAAAAAAGAAAAAGAAATGGGACCTAGTGAAAATTAAAAGCTTTGCACAGGAAAGAAAAACATAAAAACAACCATTTGATTGGGAGAAAATATTTGCAAATAAGGCAACTAACAGGGAATTAATCTTCAAAATATACAAACAACTCATGCAGCTCAATATCCAAAAATCAAACAACCTAAGCAAAGATTAAGGGAAAGATTTAAATATACATGTCTCCAAAGAAGATATATAGATGGACCAAAAAAAAAAAGAAAGATATTAAACATCCCTAATAAGCAAGAGAAATACAAAACAAAACTTCAATATCACCTCACACCAGTGAGAGTGGCCATAATAAAAAAACAATCTACAAACAATAAATGCTTCAGAGGGTGTTGAGAAAAGGGACAGCTCATATACTGTTGGTAAGAATATAAATTGATATAGCCACCGAGAAAAACAGTGTGAAGCTTCCTCAGAGAACTAAAAATAGAACTACCATATGACCCAGCAATCCCAATGCCTGGGCATATACCCGAAGAAAACCATAACCCCAAAATGTACATGCTCCCCAATATATATTGCAGCACTATTTACAATAGCCAGGACATGGAAGCAATCTAAATGTCCATCAACAGAGGAATGGATAAATAAAATGTGGTACATATATTACCCCTTCATAAAAAGGAATGAAATAGTGCTATTTTCAGAGACATAGATAAACCTAGCACTGTCATACAGAGTGAAGTAAGTCAGAAAGAGGAAAGCAAACATTGTATAATATCACTTGTATGTGGAATCTAGAAAAATCTAGTACAGGCGAACTTACTTGTAAAGCAGAAATAGAGACATAGATGTAGAGAACAAACATAAGGATACCAAGGGGTGAAGAAGGGGCAAGAATGAATTAAGCTGTCGGGACTGACATATATACAGTATTATGTATAAAATAGATAACTAATGAGAACCTATTGTATATCACCGGGAACTGTAGTCAACGATCTGTGGTGACCTAAATGGGAAGGAAATCTAAAAAAGAGGGGAAATATGTATACATATAACTGATTCACTTTGCTGTACAGCATAAACCAACACATCATTGTAAAGGAACTAAACTGTAATAAAAATTAAAAATAAGTGGGAAAAAAAGCAAAACAGTTGGAACAGATGGACGACTAAAGTTGAAATTAATTGGTAGTTAAAATCCATTCAAACAAAAATCCAGGACCAGACAGATTTACTGGGGAATTCTACCAAACATAAATCAGAACATACATCTATCTTTCTTAAACTAGTCCAAAGCAATGACAAGGAGACGACACTTCAGTAGTCATTCTACAAGGCCAAAATTCAGTTCAGCTCAGTCACTCAGTCATGTCCAACTCTTTGCGGCCCCATGAACCATAGCACACCAGGCCTCCCTGTCTATCAACAGCTCTTGGAGTTTACTGAAACTCATGTCCATTAAGTTGGTGATGCCATCCAACCATCTCATCCTCTGTCATCCCCTTCTCCTCCTGCCTTCAATCCTTCCAGCATCAGAGTCTTTCCCAATGAGTCAGCTCTTCGCATGAGGTGGCCAAAGTACTGGAGTTTCAGCTTCAACATCAGTCCTTCCAATGAACACCCAGGACTGATCTCCTTTAGGATAGACTGGTTGGATCTCCTTGCAGTCCAAGGGACTCTCAAGAGTCTTCTCCAACACCACAGTTCAAAAGCATCAATTCTTTGGTGCTCCACTTTCTTTATAGTCCAACTCTCACATCCGTACATGACTACTGGAAAAATCATAGCCTGACCTTTGTTGACAAAGTAATATCTCTGCTTTTTAATATGCTGTCTAGGTTGGTCGTAACCTTCCTTCCAAAGAGTAAGCGTTTTTTAATTTCATGGCTGCAATTACCATCTGCAGTGATTTTGGAGCCCCCCAAAATAAAGACAGCCACTGTTTCCACTGTCTCCCCATCTGATTGCCATGAAGTGATGGGACCAGATGTCACGATCTTCGTTTTCTGAATGTTGAGCTTTAAGCCAAGTTTTTCACTCTCCACTTTCACTTTCATCAAGAGGCTCTTTATTTCTTCACTTTCTGCCATAAGGGTGATGTCATCTGCATATCTGAGGTTATTGATGTTTCTCCTGGCAATCTTGATTCCAACCTGTGCTCCATCCAGCCCAGTGTTTTTCATGATGTACTCTGCATATAAGTTAAATAAGCAGGGTGAGAATATATAGCCTTGACGTACTCCTTTTCCTATTTGGAACCAGTCTGTTGTTCCATGTCCAGTTCTAACTGTTGCTTCCTGACCTGCATACAGGTTTCTCAAGAGGCAGGTCAGGTGGTCAAATACTAAAATCAGAGAAAGGCATTGCAAAAAATAAAATTGCACTTTCTTTTTTAAATTATTTACCTTTGATAGAAATGTAAAAATTGTCAAGAAAATATTTGCAAACAGAACTCAATAATACACAAAAAGGAGTACACATCATGATTAAGCTACATTTATTCCAACATGGTGTTGGAGAAGACTCTTGAGAGTCCTAACCACAGAAATACAAAAGCAAACAAACAAACAAACAAAAAAATGAGAACGCTATGAAGAATTAAGCCCCCAAAATTGACAACTGAGAAGAAATGGGCAACTTTTTAGAAACATACAGCCCACAAAAATTTAGTCAAGAACTAGATAATTTGAAAAGATGAATCACTAGAAAGGAAACAGAATCATTAATAATAATAATAATCTCCCTAGAAATAAAAGTCCAGCACCAAGTGGCTTCACAGGTGAATTCTACCAAACATAAAAAAATAATTTCTACTAATCCTTCCAAAAGATCTTAAAGGAAGGAAAACCCCCAAATACATTATATGAATTTATCGTCACCCGGATACCAAAGCCAGATAAAGATACCATCAAAAGAGAAAAGTAGAGGACAATTTACCTGAATATAAAAGCAAAAATTCTCAACAAAATATTATCAAACAGAATTCAACAACACGTAAAAAAATCGTACACCATGACCACATGGGATTCATTCCAAGTTCACAAGGATAGTTTAACATATGCAAATCAATGTAATATACCACATTAACAAAGAAAAATCAAAAATTACATGATGATCTCAATAGATGCAGAAAAAGCATTTGACAAAGTTCAGCCTCCACTCATGATAAAAACTTACCTAAGTGGGTATACAGGAAACATATATCAATATAGTAAAAGTCATTTATTACAAGCTCAGTCAGTAAAGTACTCAACAGTGAGTAGCTAAAAGCCTTCCTGTTAAAATATGGGATAAGACAAGGATCTTTACTCTTACAACTCCTACTTAACATAGCATTGGAAGTCCTAGACATAACAATCCAATAAGAAAAAGAAATAAAGGTAAACAAATTGGAAGGGAAAAGGTAAAATTGTTACTATATGCAGATGACATACTATATATAGAAAACCCTAAGAACCACACAGAAAAACTAATAGATTTAATAAATGAATTCAGCAAAAGAGTAGGATACAAGATTAGCCTTCAGAAATCAATTGAATTTATTTACACTAATGATAATCTATCCTAAAAGGAATGTAAAAGAAAAACAATGCTTTTCAAAAGCACACCAAAAAAAAAAAAAAACAAACTTAGAAATAAATCTGACAAAGGAGATGAATTATCTGTATGCTGAGACCTATAAAAAAATACTAACAAAGAAAATTAAAGAGGATTCAAAGAAATAGAAAGATATCTCATGCTCTTGGATTAGAAGAATTAACACTGTTAAAATGGCAGAACTATACAAAACAGTCTACAGTTTTAATGTGATCCCTATCAAATTTGTTGTTGTCCAGTGGCTAACTCATGTCTGACTCTTTGCAACCCCATAAACTGGAGCACACCAGGCTTCCCTGTCCTTCACTATCTCCCAGAGTTTGCTCAAACTCATGTCCATTAATTCAGTCATGTTATTTAACTGTCTCACCCTCTGTTGTCCCCTTCTCCTCCCGCCTTCAATCTTTCCCAGCATCAGGGTCTTTTCCAATGAGTCAGTTCTTCACATCAGGTGGCCAAAGTATTAGAGCTTCAGCTTCAGCATCACTCTTTCCAGTGAATATTTAGGGTTGACTGGTTTGATCTCCTTGCTGTTCAAGGGACTGTCAAGAGTCTTTTCTAGCACCACAGTTGGAAAGCCATCAGTTCTTCAGCACTCAGCCTTCTTTATGGTCCAGCTCTCACATCTGTACATGACTACTGGAAAAGCCATAGCTTTCACTTTATAGACCTGTGTTGGCAAAGTGATGTCTCTGCATTTTAATACACTATATAGGTTTATCACAGTTTAGCCTATCAAATTACCCACAACATACTTCATAGAAATAGAACAAATAAGCCTAAGATTTATATAAGACCATAAAAGACAAAGAATTGCCCAAACAATTCTGACAAGGGGAAACAGAAAGCATATCTCCCTCAGACTTCAGACAACACTACAAAGTTTCAGTAATAAAAGCAGTGTGGCCTTGGTGCAAAAGCAGCCGTATGTTTAAATGGAACAGAATAGAGAGCCCAGAAATAAACCCATACACTTAAAGTGAATAAATCTTCCACAAAGAAGGGAAGACTATGTAGTGGAAATAAGACAGTGTCTTCAGTAGGTGATACTGAGACTGTTGGATAACTGCATGGAAATCAATGATGTTAGAAAACACCCTCATACCATGCAAAAAAAACATAACAAAACAAACAACAAAAAAACAAAACAAAACTCAAAATGGCTTAAAGACATGACACCATGGAAAACATCTAGAAGAGAAAATATGCAAAAATATTCTCTGACATAAATTGTTTCAATGTTTTGTTAATCTCCCAAGGCAGTGGAGATAAAACTAGAAATAAACAAATGTGACCCAATCAAACTTACAAGCTTTTGCACAGGAAAGGAAACCATAAAACAAACAAAAAAGACAACCTACAGAATGGAAGACAATATTTGCAATTGATGGTACTGACAGTGACTTAATCTCCAAATTATACAAAGCATGCATCCTCAGTCACTAAGTCATGCCCAACTCTTTAGTGACCCTATGGACTACAGCCCACCAGGCTCCTCTGTTCATGGGATTTTCCAGGCAAAAATACTGGAGTGGGTTGCTCTTTCCTCCTCCAGAGGATATTCCTGATCCACGGATTGAACCTGTGTCTCTCTCTTCTCCTACAGTCCAGGCAGATTCTTTACCACTGAGACACTGGGGAAGCCCCCAAATGTACAAAGAAATCATACAATTCAACAACAAAAACAAATACAAACAATCCAATAAAAAAATAGGGAGAAGACCTATAGACATGTTTCCAAAGAAGTCATAGACATACAGATGGCCAAGAGGCACAGGAAAACATGCTCAACATCACAAATGTTAGAGAAACACAAATCAAAACTACAATGAAGTACCACCTCACAGCAGTCAAAATAGCCATCATTAAAATGTATACAAATAACAAATGTTGGCAAGGGTGTGGAGAAAAGCAAACCCTTGTATACTGCTGGTGGGAATATAAGTTTGTGTAGCCACTATGGAAAACAGTATGGACGTTCTCAGAAAACTAAAAATAGAATTGCCATATATATAATCCAACAATTCTCCCTGGGCATATACCTTGACAAAAATACAATTCAAAAAGTTACATGCACCCTCTCTGTTCATAGCAGCACTATTCACAATAGCTGAGACATGGAAGCAAAATAAATGTCCATCAACAGAGGAATGAATAAAGAAGCTGTGGTTCATATAGATGATAGAATATTACTCAACATAAAAAGCAACACAGTTGAGTCATTTGCAGACACATGGATGGACTTCCGTTCAGTTCAGTTGCTCAGTCGTGTCCGACTTTCTGCAAGCCCATGAACTGCAGGACACCGGGCCTCCCTGTCCATCACAGACTCCCAGAGTTTACCCAAACTCATATCCATCGAGTCAGTGATGCCATCCAGCCCAGTCGTCCCCTTCTCCTCCTGCCCCCAATCCCTCCCAGCATCAGAGTCTTTTCCAATGAGTCAACTCTTCGCATGAGGTGGCCAAAGTATTGGAGTTTCAGCTTCAGCATCATTCCTTCCAAAGAAATCCCAGGGTTGATCTCCTTCAGAATGGACTGGTTGGATCTCCTTGCAGTCCAAGGGACTCTCAAGAGTCTTCTCCAACACCACACTTCAAAAGCATCAATTCTTCGGTGCTCAGCCTTCTTCACAGTCCAACTCTCACATCCATACATGACTACTCGAAAAACCATAGCCTTGACTAGACGGACCTTAGTCGGCAAAGTAATGTCTCTGCTTTTGAATATACTATCTAGGTTGGTCATAGCTTTTCTTCCAAGGAGTACGCATCTTTTAATTTCATGGCTGCAATCACCATCTGCAGTGATTTTGGAGCCCAGAAAAATAAATTCTGCCACTGTTTCCACTGTTTCCCCATCTATTTCCCATGAAGTGATGGGACCGGATGCCATGATCTTCGTTTTCTGAATGTTGAGCTTTAACCAACTTTTTCACTCTCCATTTTCACTTTCATCAAGAGGCTTTTTAGTTCCTCTTCACTTTCTGCCATAAGGGTAGTGTCATCTGCATATCTGAGGTTATTGATATTTCTCCTGGCAATCTTGATTCCAGCTTGTGTTTCTTCCAGTCCAGGGTTTCTCATGATGTACTCTGCATATAAGTTAAATAAGCAGGGTGACAATATACAACCTTGACTTTCTCCTTTTCCGATTTGGAACCAGTCCTTTGTTCCATGTCCAGTTCTAACTGTTGCTTCCTGTGGTCTGGTATTCCCATCTCTTTCAGAATGCAGGTCAGATGGATGGACTTAGAAACTCTTATATAGAGTGAAATAAGTTAGAAACAGAAAAACAAATATATATTAATGCATATATGTGGAATCGGTGATCTTATTTGCAAAGCACAAATAGAGACATAGATATAGAGAACAAAAAAGTGGATACTATGGGGGAAAGCAAGGGTTGGATGAATTGAGAGATTGGGATAAATAGATATACACTAATGATACTATGTATAAAGTAGAAAAGTAATGAGAACCTACTGTGTAGCACAGAGAACTGTACTCAATGCTCTGTGCTGAGAAGGAAATTAAAAAAAAAAGAGATAGTATATATATATGTGTGTGTGTGTGTGTGTGTGTATATATATCTGATTCATTTTGCTGTTCAACATTGCAGAGAAACTAAAAACATTACAGAGCAAATATACTCCAATAAAAATTAATTAAAAAGTAAGTCTGACCATATAGCACAGGGAAATATATCTAATATCTTATAATAACATATAGCGGATAAGAATCTGAAAAAGAGTATATATATATAACTGAATAACCTTGCCATATACCTGAAGCTAACACAACATTGAAAATTAATTATACTTTGATTTTAAATGGTTTATAAAAAAGAAAATTAACATTTAATTAGCACCAGTGACCTCAACATTTGAGTGGATCGAGATGGATGATGTGTGGGAAAAGCCCTGGCATATGTAAGAAGCAGGTGGCAAGTTGGCCTCATGTCCCGCAGCTGAGATTCCTATGATGCATGTGAGCCCTGGAAGGAATAGAACCCTAAAATTGAACTTTACAACTGGTGAGGAAGTTACTTTCTAAGATAGGGTGGGAAAATGGCAATGATTACATTAAAGTGCATGATTAAGTCAAGGTTGAACAATGGTCATTTTTATTTTTTCTTTTAACATTTTTATTTTGTATTGAGGTATAGCTGATTAACAGTGTTGTGATAGTTTTGGGTGATAAGAGACACAGGAGAGATGGGCTCGATCCCTAGATTGGAAAGATCTCAGAGAGAAGGAAACAGCAACCTACTGAGTCAATTCCTAGGTAAGCTGATCAGTCCCAAGGAGGAGAGAGGGGTCTGTCTGGGGCTCTCCAGAAGATAGGGGTCTAGAATTCTCAAGCAGGAGGAAAGGACAAACTTTTTTTTTTCTACATTCCTTAGTCTTAGTAAGGATTAAATAAGTGAAAGTGAAGTTGTTCAGTCATGTCCAACACTTTGCGACCCCATGGACTATAGCCTACCAGGCTCCTACATCTGGAGTGGGTCACCATCTCCTTCTCCAGGGGATCTTCCCAACCCCGTGATTGAACCCGGGTCTCCTGCAATGTAGGCAGATGCTTTCCCATCTGAGCCACCAGGGAAGTATTCTGCTTGAGGACAGTCTCCTTCTTGAGAACCTTCTGACTAATCCTGTTATCTTAAAATGTATATTATGAGAGTGAGTCTGGTAAGATCTTTCTATTGTTAGTTCTAATTCTGTCATCTTAAAATGTAAACTGTGGGAGTGGATCTAGTAAGATCTTTACAACCTTGAAACAATCTTTTGATTTATTGTAATGACTAATTTAAAAAGTATATAGCTCCCTTGCTAAGACTAGCAAGCGGGCACTCTTCATCCCCTTTCTGATGTCTATGTCAGAAGCTTTCTCTGTCCCTTTTTCACTTTTGCAAAACTCTGCTACGCAAAATCTCTTGAGGGATCAAGCCTGGTCCCTGGTCCTGAAGCTAAATCTTCTTTTTCGGAGACCATCTGACAGCATTCACCATAAGCTATCACTGCTCTAGTGCTCTTGCCTGAAAAATCCCACGGACAGAGGAGCCTTGTGTGCTACAGTCCAAAGGATCACAAAGAGTTGAACACAACTGAGTGACTAAGGTGTCTCTCTCTCTCTCTCTCACACACACACACACACACCAAAAAGTCAGGACACAACTGAAGCGATTTGAACATGTGCCACACACACACACATACACAAAATGGGATATAACTTAGCCATAAATGAGAATGAAATATTGCCAAGATAGAGACAAAAACTGTATAATTCATAGGTGGAATCTAAAAAGTAATACAATTGAATGTATATATAAAACAGGAATGGGCTTCCCTGGTGGCTCAGACTGTAAAGAATCTGCCTGCAATGTGGGAGACTTCAGTTTGATCCCTGGGTTGGGAAGATTCCCTGAAGAAGAGAATGACTGTCCACTCCAGTATTCTTGCATAGATAATCCCATGGACAGAGGAGCCTGGTGGGCTACAGTCCATGGGATTGCAAAGAGTAGGACACGACTGAGTGACTAACATCATTTCATTGCATTTCACACAACAGGAACAGAATCTCAGACATGGAAAGCAAACTTATGATTACCCAAAGTGAAAGGGGAGGGAAGGCTATAGGATTAACAAATACAAATTGCTAGACCTGAAATAGATAAGCAACAATAATTTATGGTCTAGCACAGGGAATTATACCCAATAACATGTCATCACCTATATCAAACATAATCTTAAAAAAGAATCTCTGTGTTATACACCAGAGACTAATACACCTTTTTATTAATAAATCAACTATATTTCAAATAATTTTTTAAAGAATTGAAAAAATACTTTGCAATCAATGCAAAAATAAGGCATGTAGTATAAAATATGATTTAAGAATTATGATCTCAGATTTCACTGTGTGTACCACTTTATACAAACAAACAACTAAAAAGCTAAGATTTTTTTATACATCCACTCAATGATTATTGTTTTATCTAAGTCTAATTATGAAAACAATTTACCTTTTACTAATATAATGAGCATTTGCCACACACATAGAAAAAACCTCGTTTAAAGTATTAAGAGAGGGTAAAATGCTACCCAAGTTAATAAAAGCAAATTATATAACTTTTTTTTTAAAATGGATGAACTTTTTTTCCCCACATACTATAAAGTTAAAGGAAAGATGAGATACAACAAGTTCAGCTAGGTTTAAGCAATAAATGATGCTGTCTTCAGGTCATTTCGAGAGGCTTAGCTCTCTCTAAAGAGTGAAAGTGCTTCCCTTAAGACACATATTTATAGGTAATTGAGCTACAGTATATCAATTGTTTTAACTACTCATCCCATGATGTGGAGTTTAAAGATAAATGTACAGATATGGGTGTTCTAGATGTGTTTCCATCTTTTAGGTTTGATCTTTTAGGCCTAATCTTATATCCCCTACTGATGAGTAGTGCATGCCCATGCTAAGCAACTTAAGTCGTGTCTGAGTCTATGTGATCCCCTGGACCGCAGCACCCCAGGCTCCTGTGTCCATGGGATTCTCCAGGCAAAAATACCCACTGGAGTGGGTTACCGTGCCCTCCTCCAGGGGATCTTCCCAACCCAGAGATCGAATCCACATCTCATGTCTTCTGTGTTGGCATGTGGGTTCTTAACGACTAGCAACACCTGGATGAGTAGAGGGCCACTATAATGCCATGATTTATTTAGGTAATTCCAAAAAGCAGTAATCACTGAGATTCCTTGAAAATTTTGTATTGAGCACTCTTCCCTGCATGTTACCTATCATTTCTCATTTAATCCTGACAATGGCCCAACACAGTAAATACTGCCATTATTGTTTCCATTTTACAGATAAGGAAATTGAGGCCACATAGAGATTAACATGATCATACCCTTAGTAAGGATACCCACCCAGGCAGTCTTGTTCCAGAAGCTATGCTAACATCATGCTACCTCTTTCCCCGAACTTCTTCTCTATTCCTTGCCAGAAGGACTGCATTATTCAGTGTCATTACTTTAAAATTATGACAGAGACATCTGTGGAATGTTACTATTTCAGTAAAAGGATGCATGAGAAGGATGAAATGCTACAACCGAGACCTGACTTGGGAGAAGTCAAACTAGGCTGCTCAAATGATGCATCAAGGTATCAAAATCATATGAAAAGAACTGGTAAAGGCAACGTTCTCTATCCTGTACTTACTTCCATGATTGTCCTTAACAACTATTGAAAATCCTTTCAGGCCATAGGCTTTGGTCTCCTTGAGTCCTGTACCACAAATTCTCATTTAGCATGGTGTGTGATTGCAGCTTCATCTCTGTAACCAGCCTGAGTAGGTTGAACTTTCAGCCCTAAGAATAATAGCTGTATCTGTGAGAAACCTATGTACCTGTCAGTCAATGGAGCTTGCTCCTCACCTGATGCCTCTCCTCCTCTAGGATCACAATTCTTTTTTATTTCATTTGCTTCATTTCCAACCTATATCCCAGCAACTTCATCCCTGTGGAAATGAAGCATTGCTTTGAACACCTCATTGCTTAAGTGGTCCAGATGTCTTTCAAAGAATCACACAGACTCTCTCTGCTATTTCATGTCTTCCAACAGCTTAGTGATTATCAAGAATCCAATCTTCCCCCACACTAATCACCTCAAAACATGCTCTACCTCACACCTAAAGCTTTGAACATTTCTGCTACTTAGCAAATATTGTTGTCTTTTCTCACCTCTGTCCATTGGGAAAGAGATGATATAGGATATTATCCAGGTTCTCCAAGGATAGCTGAATCTGCATCATGGGGGACATATATTGTCCTGTTTTCTGACTCTTGATATTTTCTCTTTTATTCTCATCTTCCAGGCCTCCCATGCTCCTTTATCTGAGTCCCCAGTTGGGATAGGAAGGAAAGGGGCAGGTCACAACCTTTAAAAGAATGGTGCAAGTGTTAAGCAGAACAAGATATGAAAAAAAAAATTGATTAAAATCTACTAGGTCCAAGATCAGAGAAGGCGATGGCATCCCACTCCAGTACTATTGTGTGGAAAATCCCATGGACGGAGGAGCCTGGTAGGCTGCAGTCCATGGGGTCACGAAGAGTTGGACATGACTGAGTGACTTCCCTTTCAGTTTTCACTTTCATGCTTTGGAGAAGGAAATGGCAACCCACTCCAGTGTTCTTGCCTGGAGAATCCCAGGGATGGGGGAGCCTGGTGGGCTGCTGTCTATGGGGTCACACAGAGTCAGACATGACTGAAGCAACTTAGCAGCAGCAGCATCAGGTCCAAGATGGCAGAAGATTCAAATTCCAGTGTACCTTGAGCCTCATAATACATTCACTGTCATACACTGGCATGCTAAATGACACAGATTTCCCTAGTGGCTCAGATGGTAAGGAATCTGCCTCCAGTGCAGGAGACCCCTTTGTGTTCAATTCCTGAATCTGGAAGATCCCCTGGAGGAGGAAATGGCAACCCTCTCCAGTATTCTTACCTGGAGAATCCTATGGACAGAGGAGCCAGGTGGTCTACAGCCCATGAGTCATTAAGAATCGGACATGACTGAGCAACTAGCACTTTTCTTTCCACTAAATAACACACCCATGGTGCCATGAGAGTTCCAAGGCCAACCATAAAAGGCCAAAAAGTGGGTGGTGTCCCAGTTCCTAGAAATCCCCACCGCTTCTCCAAGATAGACTATTCCTTCCACTCCTTAGCCTATGAAATTACCCAGCCCCCCAAATTAACCACCCCATATTTGGGGCCTACATTTTGTCTTCTGAGATATCCCACATACTGTCTATGGAGTGTGTATCTCTCTAACTAACGCTTTCACTTTACTGTCTCACTCTTGAATTCTTCCCTGGAGAAAACTGAGGACCCTTACTTGGTGGCCTATCCCAGGGACTCACCAGAGTCCTGAGGCATGGCCACTCAATCACACCTTCATTTTCTTCCATCAAAGACTTTGAGTGCCAAGCCCACACAGACTATGACAGCATTTACTTCTATCACTAGCTGGAAACATTATGAAAATCTACACCGAAGGAAACTTTTTCAAGCTGAGCTTCTGTCAAGCAATTGGAGGAGCATGTGGTTTTGTGGTAATATTTGTCAGAGTGAGTTGTGGAAGTGACTAAGAGTTGTGAGTGGTAAATGATTAGTTCTGTGCTTACAGGGCTGTGTGAAGGGTGCTCTACCCATTATCCAACAGTTTTTGGTCTCTTCCAAAGCTGATAAAAAAAAATCCCTCATTTTTTGGCACAATATTACCACAGGCTATTTTTTAATAAAAAATATTTTCATATGTGGAATAAAAATTACCATTTGATAGGTTTCCAGTGGAAATTATTTGAAGAAAAACTAGTTTGTTTGACTAGGGCAGAACTTTTTTAGTAGAGCATCTCAGTGCAATTATTCTTTCTCTTATAGGTTAATGCAACACATATGGACTAGGTTGTATGCTAGGAGCTTAGGATACCTGTGGGTTTATAGTCTAACTGGGGGAAAAATACATATACATACATTTGAGTTCTCAGATGACCAGGTTAAATCACACATGACAAGCAGGAAAAGGATAAAACCTGTTTGAGAGAGTTTGGCAAATTGGAACAACTAAAATAAATTCAATATGGCTAGAGCAAGGTGAGAGAGTGATAAGCCATGACATGATCTCAGAGGACAGAGAGAGAGCATGCAAAAGGGAGTACGTGAGCATATACTGGGGACATCTTCCTGGCTGATGAGAAATTATTGTAACATTTTAAGCAGCAGCATGACATGATCACAATTTTACTTTTAAAAGATTGCACTGGTTTTAATAAGGGGATAAGTAGGAGTAATAAGAAAGATGTAGTGGGTTTGACTAGGCTACTGATGGGATACTGAGAAAGCTGAAATAAAAGAATAGAAAAACTGGACAAAATTGACATTGTTCACAAGAGTGAAACTTTTAAATATGGTAAATCCCCATTCTCATCATCTGAGCAAATACACCTACCTCACTTCAGTTCAGTTCAGTCGCTCAGTCATGTCCAACTCTTTGAGACCCCATGAATTGCAGGACGCCAGGCCTCCCTGTCCATCATCAACTCCCGGAGTTCACTCAGACTCCAGTGAGTCAACTCTTCGAATAAGATGACCAAAGTACTGGAGTTTCAGCTTTAGCATCATTCCTTCCAAAGAAATCCCAGGGCTGATCTCCTTCAGAATGGACTGGTTGGATCTCCTTGCAGTCCAAGGGACTCTCAAGAGTCTTCTCCAACACCACACTTCAAAAGCATCAATTCTTCAGTGCTCAGCCTTCTTCACAGTCCAACTCTCACATCCATACATGACGACAGGAAAAACCATAGCCTTGACTAGATGGACCTTAGTCAGCAAAGTAATGTCTCTGCTTTTGAATATGCTATCTAGGTTGCTCATAACTTTTCTTCCAAGGAGTAAGCGTCTTTTAATTTCATGGCTGCAATCACCATCTGAAGTGATTTTGGAGCCCCCCAAAATAAAGTCTGACACTGTTTCCACTGTTTCCCCATCTATTTCCCATGAAGTGATGGGACCAGATGCCATGATCTTCATTTTCTAAATGTTGAGCTTTAGGCCAACTTTTTCTCTCTCCACTTTCACTTTCATCAAGAGGCTTTTTAGTTCCTCTTCACCTTCTGCCATAAGGGTGGTGTCATCTGCATATCTGAGGTTATTGATATTTCTCCTGGCAATCTTGATTCCAGCTTGTGTTTCTTCCAGTCCAGCATTTCTCATGATGTACTCTGCATATAAGTTAAATAAGCAGGGTGACAATATACAGCTTTGACGTACTCCTTTTCCTATTTGAAATCAGTCTGTTGTTCCATGTCTAGTTCTAACTGTTGCTTCAGCTAAAATCAGCCTCCCCCTTCATGAATTAGGTTTCAACCACAGTAATCTTTCAGTTCCTTGACTTCAAAAACTCTTTGCCACTCTTGGTCCTTTTCATATACATTCCCTCTTCCTAGAATGCTCTCTCTACTCCTGTTCATGCAAAGCCTTCCTTCCTGGAAGCTTGTCCTGAATCTCTGATCTAGACTAAATATTCCCATTGCACACTGATTTTTGTGTATGTCAGTTACACTTGAGTATTTCTGTATGGAGAAGGATAGTCTCTCTTCCATCACAGTAGGGACCCTGTGTATCTTGCTCTTTAACTTATTCACATGGGGAGGATCCTGCCTACACAAAGTAGGCACTCAATATGTGTTTTTAAATAGATAAGCAAACTCAGATGGTGAATCTTTATTAAGTGTATCCCAATTAATTTGGCTACAATGATAAAATTAGTGTGGCCAAAATATTTGGTGTACTTGGGTTATTGCTGGGAAAAGATGCTTGATGATGACTATTGTATACAGGTGATGATCATGGACTTTCAGTTGGTAGCATAGGGTACCTGGTCTAAATTCCCATGGTTCCTAATCTTCATTTCATAGTTTCATAACTTTCGGAGATTTTAAAAGTACTGATGCGTAGGTCTCATCTTAGAGCAACTGAATCAGAATCTCATAATTTTGAAGGTGAGCACTGGTACTTTTAGATTATCATGATTATTCTATATATATAATGGATTACTACTATGTAATATTTACTGACCATATGTGACAAAAATTACAAATGTATAGATCTAGTGATCTGTATATTTCTTTAAACTGCTAAACTCACAAAACCTGCAACTGTATCATTACCAACATGGCAATTCACTTGTTCAGACTCTCTCAAACCTGTACTAGGTACCTATTATGCATGATTACTACAGTAGGTAATAGAAATGCAGACATTATTAGGATTGAGAGTACCTAGAAATACTATTTCCTATGCAGATGACACCATCCTTATGGCAGAAAGTGAAGAACTAAAGAACTTCTTGATGAAAGTGAAAGGAGAGTGAAAAAGTTGGGTAAAACTCAACATTCAGAAAACGAAGATCATGGCTTCTGGCCCCATCACTTCATGGCAAATAGATGGGGAAACAGTGGAAACAGTGACAGACTTTATTTTGGGGGGCTCCCAAATCACTGCAGATGATGACTGCAGCCATGAAAGTAAAAAGACGCTTGCTCCTTGGAAGAAAAGTTTTGACCAACCTAGACAGCATATTAAAAAGCAGAGACATTACATTGCCAACAAAGATCCATCTAATCAAAGCTATGGTTTTTCTAGTAGTCGTGTATGGATGTGAGATTTGGACTATAAAGAAAGCGGAGCAGTGAAGAATTGATAATTTTGAACTGTGGTTTGGAGAAGACTCTTGAGAGTCCCTTGGACTGCAAGGAGATCCAACCAGTCCATTCTAAAGCAGATCAGTCCTGAATATTCATTGGAAGGACTAATGCTGAAGCTGACACTCCAATACTTTGGCCACCTGATGCAAAAACTGACTCATTTGAAAAGACCCTGATGTTGGGAAAGATTGAAGGTGGGAGGAGAAGGGGACAACAGAGGATGAGATGGTTGGATGGCATCACCAACTCAATGGACATGAGTTTGAGTAAACCCTGGGAGTTGGCAATGGACAGGGAGGCCTGGTGTGCTGCAGTCCATGGGGTCGCAAAGATTCAGACACGACTGAGCTAATGAACTGAGCTGAACCTGAGATAACAATACATAGTGGTTGCCACTTCCATAATATGCCTGAATTGTGTATTGGGAATCACTTATTAATATTTTCATTGATTTAACTCTGAAAATCCTTGTCTCCATATTTTATATTCTAATCCAGTTATGCTCATGTTTATTTTTTCTTCTCATATATTCTTTTGTAATATTTCTATGAACTATAATTTTTAATGTTATACATTAGACATAGTCATAAAATAAGTGTCTACTAAGATTCACCAGTCTGTGCCTGTAACTGTCTCTCTTCTTCAAACTACAGAGGAGGTTACTAATCAATTACTCAGAACAACTCTAATTTTATAGGAGAAAAAGTATCTTGACTTCAGCACAGAAGTTGTGTTTACAAGCGTTACCTTGAAGATACTGTGAGTTCAATTTTAGACCACCACAATAAAGTGAATAATTCAGTAAAGTGAGTTACAGGAACTTTTGATTTCCCAGTGAATATAAAAGTTATTTTTACACTATGGTATAGTCTATTAAGTGTGTAATAACATTATGTCTGAAAAAATTATGTACATTTAAAAAATACTGTATTGCTAAAAATTCTAACCATTATCTGATATTTAAGCAAATCATATACATTTTTTTTTTTCTTTGCTGGTAGAGGGTCTTGTCTTAATGTTGACAGTTGCTGACTAATTAGGATGGTTGTTGTTAAAGTTGGTATGGCTATTTAAGACAACAATGAAGTTTGTTGACATAGACTGACTTTTCTTTTTACAAATGATATCTCTGCAACATGCAATGTTATTTGATAGCATTTTACCCACAGTAAAATATATTTTAAAATTGGAGTTAATCCTCTCAATTCTTGTCTCTGCTATAGCAACGAAGTTTATGTAATATTCTAATTCCCTTCTTGTAATTTCAATAATCTTCACAGAATAATCACTAGGAGTAGATTCCATTTCAATAAACCATTTTCTTTCACCATTTCACCATCCTTAAAAAGCCTCCTCATTTGTTCAAGTTTATCATGAGATTACAATTCAGTTACATCTTTAGGCTCCACTTTTAGTTCTCTTGCTATATCCAGCACATTTGCAGTTACTTTCTTCACTGATGTCTTGAACCCTTCAAAGTCACCCATGAAGACTGGAATCAACTTCCAAACTCTTGTTATTAATGTTGATGATTTTCGCTGCTCCCATTAATCATAAATATTCTTCAAGGCATCTGGCATGGTGACTCTTTTCCAGAGTTTTAATTTTTTACTTTCCTTAGATCCATCAGAAGAATAGTTAGTTGAACCAGCTAAAGCCTTACAAAACGTATCTCATTAGAAATACTTATCAGAGCTCCTAAATGACCAGGTACATTTTCAACAAGCATTAATATTTCTAGAAGAATCATTTTTTTCTGAGCAGCAGGTCTTAACGATGTACTTAAAAATATTTCGTAAGCAACATTGTAGACATGTGTGCTTTCAGCACCCCCTCCCCACTTTTTTCTGTTCCTTCCATAGAGCACAGAGTAGAATCATTATAATTCTTAAGGGATCTAGGATTTTTGAAATGGGAAATGATCATTGGCTTCGACCTAAAGCTCCCAGATGCATTAGCCTATAACAAAGAAATCAGCCTCTCCTTTGAAGCCAGACATTGACTTCTCCTCTCTAGCTATGAAATTCCTAGATGGCATCTCCTTCCAATATAAGGCTGTTTCATCTACATAGAAAATCTGTTATTTAGTGTGGCCACCTTCATTAGTTATTATAACTAGATCTTCCGGATAATTTGCTGAAGCTTCTATATCGGCACATGTCACTTCACCTTGCACTTTTATGTTATGGAGACAGCTTCTTTCCTTAAACCTCATAAACCAACCTCTTCAAGCCTCAAATTTCTGCAGTTTCCTCACCTCTTTCAGCCTTCTCAGAAATGAAGAATTAGAATCTTGATCTGGATTAGACTATGTCTTAAGGGAATGTTGTGTCTGGTTGGATCTTTGTTCCAGATTATTAAAACTTTTCTTGTATAAAAAAATAGGCTTTTTCTTTTTTATCATTCATATGTCCATTGGAGTAACACTATTAATTTCCTACAGGAGCTTTTCCTATGCATTCACAACTCAGCTAACTTTGGAGTAAAGAGGCCTAGCTTTCAGCCTACTTTGGCTTTCAACATGCCTTCCTCACTAAGCTTAATCATACCTGGCTTTTGATTTAAAGTTAGATATATAGTAGAATTCTTTCAAATATTTATAGAAGAGTTAACTCCTATCCTTCTCAAACTCTTCCAAAAAGTTGCAAGAGAAGAATTCTTAAGAATTCTCATTCTACAAGGCCACAATCACTTTGATACCAAAAACAAAAATATCATACTCAAAAAAGAAAATTACAGATCAATATCACTGATGAACAAAGATGCAAAAATCCTCAACAAAATAGTAGCACACAGAATCCCACACTAAATTAAAAGGATCACATACCATGATCAAGTGGGATTTATCCCAAAGATGCAGGGACTCTTCAATATATGCAAATCAATCAATCTGATGCATGTTAACAAACTGAAAAATTAAAACCATACAATCTCTTTGAATTATGATTTTCTCAGGGTATATGCCAAGTGGGGGTGAGGGGGTTAGAAGGAAGGCCCAAGAGGGAGACAATACATGTACACATATATCTGATTCATTTCATTGCACAGTGGAAACAAACATAACATTGTAAAGCAACTACATCTAAATTTATACACACACACACATATATATATGATCATCTCAATAGATGCAGAAAATACTTTTGACAAATTTCAACACCATTTATGATAAAAACTCTTCAGAAAGTGGGCACAGACGAAACAAATCTCAACATGATAATGGTCATATACAATAAACCCACAGCAATCATCATTTTCAATGGTGAAAAACTGAAAGCATTTCCTCTAGAATCAAGAATAAGACAAGGATGTTCCCACTCACCACTATTATTCAGCATAGTTTTGAAAATCCTAGTCACAGTAACCAGAGAAGAAAAAGAAAAGAAATACAAATTTTAAAAGAAATAAAACTGTCATTGTTTGCAAATGATGTGATACTATACATCATGCTGGTGCTCAGCCATTAAGCTGTGTCCAGATCTTTGCAACACCATGGACCATAGCCTATGTCCATGAGATTTTCCAGGCAAGAAAAGATTTTTTCCCAGGCAAATCTTTTTCAAAAGATTTCTTTCCAGGCAAGATTTTCCAACCCACTGGCATGGGTTAACATTTCCTTCTCCAAGGGATCTTCCCGATGCAGGGATCTAACCTGCCATCTCCTTCATTGACAGGAGAATTCTTTACCACTGAGCCACCAGGAATTCTAACTGAGCTATTTCAAATCCTAAAAGATGATGCTGTTAAAATGCTGCACTCAATATGCCAGCAAATTTGGAAAACCCAGCAGTGGGCACAGGACTGGAAAAGGTCAGTGTTTATTTCAATTACAGAGAAAGGCACTATCAAAGAATGTTCAAACTACCAGACAATTGCACTCATCTCATATTCTAGGAAATTAATGCTCAAAATTCTCCAAATGAGGCTTCACTAGTACGTGAACCGAGAAATTCCAGATGTTCAAGCTAGATTTAGAAAGGGCAGAGGAATATAAGATCAAATTGCCAATCATCGAAAAATCATCGAAAATCATCGAAAAAGCAAGAGAGTTCCAGAAAAACATCTACTTCTGCTTTATTGACTACGCCAAAGCCTTTGACTGTGTGGATCACAACTATGGAAAAGTTTTCAAGAGATGGGAATACCAGACCAGGCTTCCCTTGTGGCTCAGCTGGTAAAGAATCTGCTTGCAATGCAGGAGACCTGGGTTTAATCTCTGGGTTGGGAAGATCCCTTGGAGAAGGGAAATGCTACCCACTCCAGTATTCTGGCCTGGAGAATTCCATGGACTGTATGGTCCATGAAGTTGCAAGAGTCGGACATGACTGAGTGACTTTCACATTCATGTTCACATTACCTGCCTCCTGAGAAATCTGTATACAGGTCAAGAAGCAACAATTGGAACTGGACATGGAACAACAGAATGGTTCAAAATTGGGAAAGCAGTACGTCAAGGCTGTACTCACCTTGTTTATTCAACTTATATGCAGAGTACATCATGCAAAATGCCAGGCTGGACAAAGCACAAGCTGGAATCAAGATTGCTGGGAGAAATATCAATAACCTTAGATATGTAGATGACGCCACCCTTCTGGCAGAAAGCAGAGAGGAACTGAATAGCCTCTGGATGAAGGTGAAAAAGGAGCGTGAAAAAGCTGGCTTAAAACAGCATTAGATCATGGCATCTGGTCCCATCACTTCACGGCAAATAGGTGGGGAAACAATGGAAACAGTGACAGACTTTGTTTTCTTGGGCACCAAAATCACTGCCAATGGTGACCGCTGCTACTGCCGCTAAACCACTTCAGTTGTGTCTGACTCTGTGCAAACTCATAGACGGCAGACCACGAGACTCCCTCTTCCCTGGAATTATCCAGGCAAGAACACTGGAGGGGGTTGCCATTTCCTTCTCCAATGCATGAAAGTGAAAAGTGAAAGTGAAGTCGCTCAGTCGTGTCCAATTCTTCGCGACCCAATGGACTGCAACCTACCAGGCTCCTCCATCCATGGGATTTTCCAGGCAAGAGTACTGGAATGGGGTGCCATTGCCTTCTCTGGCTGATGGTGACTACAGCCATGACTTTAAAAGATGCTTACTCCTTGGTAGAAATGCTATGACAAACCCAGACAACATACTTTAGCAGAGACATTACTTTGCTGACAAAGGTCTATATAGGTCAAAGCTAGGTTTTTTCCAGCAGACATGCATGTATGGATGTGAGAGGTGGGCCATAAAGAAAGTTGAGTGCCGAAGAATTGATGCTCCAACACTGTGGTGTTGGAGAAGACTCTTCAGAGTCCCTTGGACTGCAAGGTGATCAAACTTGTCAATTCTTAAGGAAATCAGTCCTGAATACTCATTGGAAGGACTGATGGTGAAGCTGAAGCTCCAATTCTTTGGTCACCTGATGCGAAGAGCTGACTCATTAGAGAAGACCCTGATTTTTGGAAAGACAGAAGGCAGGAGGAGAAGGGCACAACAGAGGATGAGATATCCACCAACTCGATGGACATCAGTTTGAGCAAGCTCCAGATGTTGGTGATGGACAGGGAAGTCTGGTGTGTTGCAGTCCATGGGGTCACAAAGAGTCAAACCCCACTGAAGAACTGAACTAGAACTCGAGCCACCAGAGGAGCCCTTATACTATATATAAAAATCCTAAAGATAACACCAGAAAACTACTAAAGCTCATCAACGAATCTATAAAATTTGCAGGATCCAAAATTAATTCTCAAAAATCTCTTACATTCCTATACACTAACCAAAAAAAAGTCCTAAACAAAGATTAAGGAAACAATCCCATTTACCACCGTAACAGAAGAATAAAATAGAATAAAGCTACCTAAAGAGAGAAAAGATCTATACTCAGAAAACTATAAGGTACTGATGAAAGAAACCAAACACTTTCATGAAAAATCAGAGATTACACAAACAGATGGAGAGATATGCCATGTTCTTTGATTCAAAAATTCAATGTTATGAAAATGGCTATACTACCCAAAGCCATCTACAGATTCAATACAATCTCCATCAATTTACTAATACAATCTCCATCAAATGGCCTTTTTCACTGAATGAAAACAAAAAGATGTGCATTTTGTATGGAAACACACACACACACAAAACCCAAATAATCAAAGCAATCTTGAGAAAGGAAAACAGAGCTGGAGGAATCAAGTTCTCTGATTTCAGACTATAATGCAAAGCTACAGTCATCAAGACACTATTGTCCTGGCACAAAAACAGAAATATAGACCAGTGTAACAGGATAGAACCCCAGAGATAAACACTATCTCCTATAGTCCCCTAATCTTTGGTAAAGGAGGCAAAAATATAAAATGGAGAAAAAAAAAAAAACTGTCTCTTCAATAACTGGTGTTGGGAAAACTGGGCAGCTACATGTAAAATAATGAAATTAGAATACTCTCTAACACCATACACACAAAAAAAGCCTCAAAATGGATTGAACATATAATTGTAGGGCCAGACATTACAAAGCTCTGAGAGGGAAAGATAGGCAGAACATTCTTTGACATAAATTGAAGCAAGATTTTTAAAATTATTTTTAATTGGAGGATAATTGCTTTACAATATTGTGTTGGTTTCTACCATACAAGAGTGTGAATCAGCCGTACATATACATATATCCCCTTCCTCTTGAACCTCCCTCCCACCCCTCACCTAATCCCATCCCTCAGATTGTCACAGAGCACAAGGTTGAACTCCCTGTATTATACAGCAATTTCCCACTAGCTATTTTACATATGGTTTTAGAAAAGGCAGAGGAACCAGAGCTCAAATTGCCAACATCTGCTGGATCATCGAAAAAGCAAGAGAATTTCAGAAAAACATCTATTTCTGCTTTGTTGACTATGCAAAAGCCTTTGACAGTGTGGATCACAATAAACTGTGGAAAAGTCTGAAAGAGAAGGGAATACCAGACCACCTTGACCTGCCTCTTGAGAAAGCTATATGCAGGTCAGGAAGCAACAGTTAGAATTGGACATGGAAGAACAGACAGGTTCCAAATAGGAAAAGAAGTACGTCAAGGCTGTATATTGTCACCCTGCTTATTTAATTTATATGCGGAGTACATCATGAAAAACGCTGGGCTGGAGGAAGCACAAGCTGGAATCAAGATTGCCAGGAGAAATATCAATAACCTCAGATATGCAGATGACACCACCCTTATGGCAGAAAGTGAAGAGGAACTGAAAAGCCTCTTGGTGAAAGTAAAAGTGGAGCGTGAAAAATTTGGCTTAAAGCTCAACATTCAGAAAATGAAGATCATGGCATCTGGTCCCATCACTTCATGGGAAACAGATGGGGAAACAGTGGAAATAGTGTCAGACTTTATTTTTCTGGGCTCCAAAATCACTGCAGATGGTGACTGTAGCCATAAAATTAAAAGAGACTTACACCTTGGAAGGAAAGTTATGACCAACCTAGATAGCATATTCAAAAGCAGAGACATTACTTTGCCAACAAAGGTCTGTCTAGTCAAGGCTATGGTTTTTCCAGTGGTCCTGTATGGATGTGAGAGTTGGACTGTGAAGAAAGCTGAGTGCTGGAGAGTTGATGCTTTTGAACTGTGGTGCTGGAGAAGACTTTTGTGAGTCCCTTGGACTGCAAGGAGATCCAACCAGTCCATCCTAAAGGAGACCAGTCCTGGGTGTTCATTGGAAGGCCTGATACTGAGGCTGAAACTCCAATACTTTGGCCAACTCATGTGAAGAGTTGACCCATTGGAAAAGACCCTGATGCTGGGAGGGATTAGGGGCAGGAGGAGAAGGGGACGACAGAGGATGAGATGGCTGGATGGCATCACCGACTCGATGCACATGAGTTTGGGTGAACTCAGGGAGTTGGTGATGGACAGGGAGGCCTGGAGTGCTGTGATTCATGGGGTCACAAAGAGTCAGACATGACTGAGTGACTGAACTGACTAATGTATATATTTCAATGCTACTTTCCTAATTCATCCTGCTCTCTTCTTCCCCCACTGTGTCTACAAGTTTTCTATGTCTGTATCTCTACTTCTGGCTTGTAAATAGGTTCATCAGTACCATTTTTTCTAGATGTGTGTGTGTGTTAATATGGACTTCCCTGGTGGCCCAGACGGTAAAGCGTCTGCCTGCAATGCAGGAGACGTAAGATATTTTGTTTTTCTCTTCCTGACTTACTTCACTCTATATAACAGGTTCATACGCCATTGGTTCCTTTTTATGGGCGAGTGATATTATATTGTATATATGTATCACAATTCCTTTATCCATTCATCTGTTGATGGACATCTAGGTTGCTTCTGTGTCCTGGCTATTGTAAATAGTGCTGCAATGATCACTGGGATACATGTATCTTTTTGAATTATGGTTTTCTTAGGGTATATGCCTAGTGGGATTGCTGGGTTATATGACAGTTCCATTCCTAGTCTTTTAGGAAATCTCTTTACTGTTCTCCATAGTGCCTGCATCAATTTATATCCCACCAACAGTGCAAGAGGTTTTCCTTTTCTCCACATCCTCTCCAGCATTCTTCATTGTTTGTAGATTTTTTGATGACGGCCATTCTGATGGGTTTGAGGGGACGCTCACTGTAGTTTCAATTTGCATTTCTCTAATAATGAGTGATGTTGAGTATGTTTTCATGTGTTTATTGGCCATCTGTATGTCTTTGGATAAATACCTGTTTAGGTCTTTTGCTTATGTTTTGATGGGGTGGTTTGTTTTTCTGATACTGAGCTGCATAAGTTGATATATACTTTGGAAATTAATCCTTTGTCTTGGAGAAGGAAATGGCAACCCACTCCAGTGTTCTTGCCTGGAGAATCCCAGGGAGAGGGGAGCCTGGTGGGCTGCCGTCTATGGGGTCGCACAGAGTCAGACATGACTGAAGTGATTTAGCAGCAGCAGCAACAATCATTTGTCAGTTGCTTCTTTTGCAATTATTTTCTCCTATTGTGAGTGTTGTCTTTTCAACTTGTTTATGATTGCTTTTGCTGTGCAAAAGTGTTTAAGTTTAAATAGGTCCCATTTGTTTATTTTTGTTTTTATTGTCCATTACTCTAGGAGGTGGGTCATAGAGGATTTTGCTGCGATTTATGTCAGGGTATTCTACCTACCTGTGGTTCCTCTAAGAGTTTTATACTTTCTGATCTTACATTTATGTCTTTAATTCATTTTGAATTTATTTTTTATGTATGGTGTTAGGAAGTGTTCTAATTTCATTCTCTTATGCATAGATCCAGTTTTCCCATCACAACTTATTGAAGAGAATGTCTTTTCTACATTGTATATTCTTTCCTTCTTTGTCAGGATAAGGTGTCCATAGAAATATGTAGTGTATGGGTTTATCTCTGGGCTTTCTATCTTTTCTCATTCGTCTATATTTCTATTTCTGTGTCTTCATAATAGCGTCTTGGTGACTGTAGCTTTGAGTATAGTCTAAAGTCAGGAAGGCTGATTCTTCCAGCTCTATTTTTCTTTCTCAAGTTTGCTTTGGCTATTTGGAATCTTTTGTGTTTCCATACAAATTATGAAATGTTTTTGTTCTAGTTCTGCGAAAAATGTCATTTGCAATTTGATAGGGATTGCATTGAATCTGTAGATTACTTTGGGTAGTATACTTATGTTCACAATAATGATTCTACCAGTTCAAGAAGATGATATGTCTCCATCTGTTTGTGTCATCTTTGATTTATTTCATGAGTGTCTTATAATTTTCTGTATACAGGTCTTTTGTGTCCATAGGTAGGTTTATTCCCAGGTATTTTATTATTTTTGTTGAAATGGTGAATATGATTGATTCCTTAATTTCTTTTTCTGATTTTTCATTGTTAGTGTATAGGAATGTAAGGGATTACTGTGCATTGATTTTGCATCCTATGACTTTTTAAATAAATTCACTGATTAGCTCTAGTAATTTTCTGATAGTAGGAACAAGATATTTTTTGACCCACCCCCTAGAGTAATGAAAATTAAAACAAAATTAAACAAATTGGACCTAGTAAAATTTAAAAGCTTTTGCATAGCAAAGGAAACCATAAAACAGACAAAGACAATGCTCAGATTGGGAGAAAATATATTCAAAGAAGCAATTGACAAAGGATTAATCTCCAAGATACTCAAACAGCTTGTGTAACTCAATAACAGAAAACATACAACCCAATCAAAAAAAGAGCAGAAGACCTACACAGACATTTCTCCAAAGAAGACATACAGGCACAGGCACATGGAAACATGCTGAACATCAATCATTGTTAAAGAAATGCAAACCAAAACTATAATAAAGTTTCACCTGACACTGTTCAGAATAGCCATCATCAAAAAAGTCTACAACTTTAATTGCTGGAGAGGGTGTGGAGAAAAAAGAACCCTCTTACACTGTTGGTGGGAATGTAAATTGATAAATTCCCTATGGAGAACAGCATAGAGATTTTCCTTAAAAAACTAAAAATAGAACTACCATTTGACCCAACAATCCCATCCTGGGCACATACCAGAAGAAAACCATAATTCAAAAAGATACACACATCCCAGTGTTCATTGCAGCACTACTTACAATAGGCAGAACATGGAAGCAATCTAAATGCCCAACAACAGAGGAATGGTAAAGAAATTGTGGTACTTATATAGAATGCAATATTACTCAGCCATAAAGTGAAACAAAATTGGGTCGTTTGTAGAGACATGGATGGGCCTAGTGACTGTCATACAGACTGAAGTCAGTCAGAAAGAGAAAAACAAAAATTGTATATTAATGCACATATGTGGAATCTAGAAAAATAGGAAAAATGAACTTATTTCCAAAGTAGTAATAGAGACACAGATGTAGAGAACATACATATGGATACTGGGAGAGGGGCTGGGACGGATTGGGAGATTGGCAATAACATACACAAACAAACACACACACACACACACACACACACAAATATATACTATGTATAAAATAGACAACTAAAGAGAACCTACTGCTGTATAGCACAGGGAACTCTACTCAATGTTTTATGTGTTGACTTAAATGGGAAGGAAATCCAAGGAAGAGGGTACTTATGTGTCCATGTGGCTGATTCATTTTGCTATATAGCAGAAACTATACAGTCCATGAAATTCTCCAGGACAGAATATTGGAGTGGGTTAGCCTTTCCCCTCCAGGGGATCTTCCCAATCCAAGGATCAAACCCAGGTCTTCCACATTGCAGATAGATTCTTTACCAGCTGAGCCACAAGGGAAGCCCAAGAATACTGGAGTGGGTAGCCTATCCCTTCTCCACCAGATCATCCCAACCCAGGAATCAAACCAGGGTTTCCTGCATTGCAGGTGGATTCTTTACCAACTGAGCTGTGAAGGAAAACCACTATGTATAAAATAGACAACTGAAGAGAACCTACAGCTGCATAGCACAGGGAACTCTACTCAATGCTTTGTGATGACCTAAATGGGAATGAAATCCAAGGAAGAGGGCATGTATGTGTACATGTGGCTGATTCACTTTGTTATATAGCAGAAACTTCTACAACACTGTAAAGTAACTGTACTCCAATTAAAAAAATTATAAAATAAAAAAGTGAGAGATATGCAAATCATCATTTCATTGAAGATTTGGCAGCCACTGTAGGGTTATTAGCTGGTATAATTTCAATATCTCTGTGTCTCAGGGAACAGGGAGGTCTGAGCATAAGGAGATAGTTGGGGGATCCAGTATCAGTGGAGCAGTCAGAACACACATTATTAAGCTCACCATCTTATATATGTGCAGTTCATGGTGCCCCAAAACAATTACTATAGTAACTTCAATGACAACTGATCATCAAAACAAATAATGAAAAATTTAAATATTATGAGAATTGCTAAAATGTGACACAGAAACATGAAATAAACAAATGTTGCTGGTCAGCTTGTGATGACCTACTTGCTCAACTCAGTGTTGCCACAAAATTCCATTTCTTTTTTTTTTTTTTCTTAATGCATTATCTGTGATGCACAATAGGGTAAAGCACAATAAAATAAGGTGTGGTTGTATTAGAATTTAGGAGAAAGAAACGTTTAGTTCACTTTTGTTGTTTGCTGATTAAGTAGAACCCTTCTACTCTCTAGAGATAATTTCTGTTCCAATACAAGGACACCAGGACTGAATCCATATACTTTGTCTATAACTCTTTGTTACTTTGTATATAGATCAGAGAATGCATGGTGAAAAAAACTAGCAGAACCTTGTAAGATTTCTCTCTCTGTAAATTTAACCAAACCACATGTCAGTGAGAGGTATATGCAAGCATGGCTCTGCTTCAGTCTCTCAGGCCTACCCTTGACTTTCCTGAATGTTCCACGTTGTAACTGATTTGCAAACATCATTATCAGTGGAAATATTTTTCATCATTCTAGCATTTCCAGCACTGTTATTCAGAATAAAGAGGCACTTCATCTACTTTCCATGTCATTTCCTGATGATTTCTCCCAACTGGAGAAAGTCTCAAGCCTGCTTCTATTCAGAGCCCTTGTCTCATTCTGTCATACCATTTTTTTTGGTCATGTTAATTCTCTGCATTGGATGGGATTTGAAATATGACTGTAATTATGAAATACACAGGCATCCTCCTACCATTTCTTAGGACTTTATGCAAATTTCTGCCAAGTTCCAGAGAATTGTCTTGACCAATGAGATCAGTGAGCTTTTTCTGTTTTAAGTTTTCAGGTCCTCATCAATTATTAAAAGGAGTTGTAATGTAAGAAGTGCAGAAGTTATGGCAATTCAACTGAATGAAAAAAATGTATTCACTCAAGAACATTTGATTTTTAAATGTATTCTAAAAGAAGGGAAAAAATCACAATAATAAAATGGGAATACAGTATACTACAGAGAAAAGAAACAGGATTTAGAAGCTGTACTGACAAAGAACTGAAATCAGTCTCTGTCAGTGCTATAATCTGAAGCTTTGGGCAATCTAACCTAATAATTTCCCCAAAGCCTTGACTTACCTCATTTGTGAAAAAGAATTAGTGACTCATGTTAAATAATAGATCATTTATATGTTTTCAAAAATATTCAGTTCAGTACAGTTCAGTTCAGTTGCTCAGTAGTGTCTGACTCTTTGTGACCCCATGAGTCGCAGCATGCCAGGCCTCCCTGTCCATCACCACCTCCCAGAGTTCACTCAGACTCACGTCCATCGAGTCAGTGATGCCATCCAGCCATCTCATCCTCTGTTGTCCCCTTCTCCTCCTGCCCCCAATCCCTCCCAGAATCAGAGTCTTTTCCAATGAGTCAACTCTTCTCATGAGGTGGCCAAAGTACTGGAGCTTCAGCTTTAGCATCATTCCTTCCAAGGAAATCCCAGGGCTGATCTCCTTCAGAATGGACTGGTTGGATCTCCTTGCGGTTCAAAAATATTAAGTTTAGTAAAAACTGCTCTACAATGGTTTAGTTACATCTATTTTCCTGTGACATTGGTTAAATACTCCAACTATGACAAGAGAATATTTATGTCACAGAAGTATGAAAATTAATAGACTGGCATTCCTATATATAAGGAACTTGTCTTAAAAACTAGGATCATAAACATGATCCTGAACTCTTGGATCTTATAGCTCATGGATTTTATGCTAACATTGGAAATAAATCTATTATACTCTTTATTATATCAGCTTTAATTTAAGCTACTAGCTTAAAGTTCAGGAATCTTAAAGTCAAGATAAAATGGAGAAACAGATTCAGCTGGATAGCACTTTCCTCTTTGCAGTTTTATCACTGTTTAGCTTAATAATCTCTATACATATTTAATCTCTTTGAACATAGACAATGTTTGTGAGATGAGCTCTTCTGAGAAAGCAGAATATAAATGCAAGAAATTAAACTTATTGATTCTCAAATGTATAAGGTATTCTATAAGACCTGTGCTATTAACAAAAAGCAAGGCTTTACAAGAAGAAACCCAAGAAGAACAACTAAGTGAATAAGAGATAGGTAATCTATCCAAAAATAATTCAACATAATGATAGTAAAGATGAGCCAAGATCCTGGCAAAAGAATGAAAGCACAATATGGGAAGAAACAAGATGTGTTTACCAAAGACCTAGAAGATGTAAACAACAGATAAACAGAGATGAAAAATAAAATAACTGAAATGAAAAAATACACTGGAAGGAATTAATAGCAGAATAACCAAGGCAGAAGAAAAGATTAAGTGAGTTATACAAAAGAACGGTAAAAATCACAGCCATGGAACAAAATTAAAAACAAAAAAGAAATTAAGACAGATTAAGAGACCACTGTTCAGTTCTTCTGTGTATCCTTGCCACCTCTTCTTAATATCATCTGTTTCTGTTAGGTCCATACAATTTCTGCCATTTATTGAGCACATCTTTGCATGAAATGTTCCCTTGATATCTCTAGTTTTCTTGAAGAGATCTCTAGTCTTTCCCATTCTATTGTTTTCCTCTATTTCTTTGCACTGATCACTGAGGAAGGCTTTCTTATCTCTCCTTGTTATTCTTTGGACTCTGCATTCAAATGGGTATATCTTTCCTTTTCTCCTTTGCTTTTGGCTTCTCTTCTTTTCACAGCTATTTGTAAGGCCTCCTCAGACAGCCATTTTGCCTTTTTGCATTTCTTTCTCTTGGGGATGGTCTTGATCCCTGACTCTTGCATAATGTCATGAACCTCAGTCCATAGTTCATCAGGAACTCTGCCTATCAGATATAATCACTTGAATCTATTTGTCACTTTCACTGTACAATCCTAAGGGATTTGATTTAGGTCATACCTGAGTGGTCTAGTGATTTTCCCTACTTTCTTCAATTTAAGTCTGAATTTAGCAATAAGGAGTTCATGATCTGAGCCACAGACAGCTCCCAGTCTTATTTTTGCTGACTGTATAGAGCTTCTCCATCTTCGGCTGCAAAAATATAATCAATCTGATTTCAGTGTCGACTGTCTGGTGATGTGCATGTGCAGAGTCTTCTCTTGTGTTGTTGGAAGAGAGTGTTTGCTATGACCAGTGCATTCTCTTGGCAGAACTCTATTAGCTTTTGTCCTGTTTCATTCTGTACTCAAAGACCAGATTTGCCTGTTACTCCAGGTGTTTCTTGACTTCCTACTTTTGCATTCCAATCCCCTATCACAAAAAGGACATCTTTTTTGGTGTTAATTCTAGAAGGTCTTGTAGGTCTTCATAGAACCATTTAATTTCAGCTTCTTCAGCATTACTGGTTGGGGCATAGGCTTGGATTACCGTGATATTGAATGTTTGCCTGAGACACGAACAGAGATCATTCTGTTGTTTTTGAGATTGAATCAAAGTACTGCATTTCAGACTTTTTTGTTGACCATGAGGGCTACTCCATTTCTTCTAAGGGATTATTGCCCGCAGTAGTAGATATAATGGTCAACTAAGTTAAATTCACCCATTCAGTCTATCTTGGTTTGCTGATTCCTAAAATGTCAACACTCACTCTTTCTATCTCCTGCTTGGTTAGTTCCAATTTGTCTTGATTCATGGACCTAACATTCCAGGTTCCTATGCAATATTGCTCTTTAGAGCATCGGACCTTGCTTCCATCACCAGTCACATCCACAACTGAGTGTTGTTTTTGCTTTGGCACCATCTCTTTATTCTTTTTGGAGTTAGTTCTCCATTGATCTCTAGTAGCATATTGAGTACCTACTGACCTGGGGATTTCATCTTTCAGTGTCCTATCTTTTCGCCTTTTCATACTGTTCATGGGGTTCTCATGGCAGGAATACTGAAGTGGTTTGCCATTCCCTTGTCCAGTGGACCACATTTTGTCAGAACTCTCCACCATGACCCATCCATCTTGGGTGGCCCTACATGGCGTGGCTCATAGTTTCTTTGAGTTAGACAAGGCTGTGGTACATGTAACTAGATTGGTTAGTTTTCTATGATGATGTTTTTCAGTCTGTCTGCCCTCTGATGGAGAAGGATAAGGGGCTTATGAAATCTTCCTGATGGGATAGACTGACTGAGGGGGATACCTGGGTCTTATTCTGATGGGTGGGGCCATGCTCAGTAAATCATGCTCAGTCAAGAGACCACTGGGACAATATTAAATGCAGTGGCATTCTTATGATAGGTGTCCTAGAAGGAGAAGAGAGAGAAAAAGACCTGAGAAAATATTTGAAGAAATAATAGCTAAAAACTTCTCTAACATGGGAAAAGAAAGAGTAACCCAAGTTCAGAAAGCACAGGGAATCCCAGGCAGGGTAAACCCAAAGAGGATCGATGTCAAAGCACACAGTAACCAAATTGACAAAAATTAAAGACAAAGAAAACATACTGAAAGCAACAAGGGGAAAGCAACAAATAACATATATGGAAACTTGCATAAGGGCATATGCTGTTTTCTCAACAAACTCTTCAGGACAGGAAGGAGTGACAGAATGGTTTTAAAGTGATGAAAGAGAAGAAACTACAACCAGGAATGCTTTACCCAGCAAGTCTCTCATTCAGACTCAATAGGGAACTTAAAAGCTCATAGACAAGCAAAAGCTTAGAGAATTCACCAATACCAGACCAACTTTGCAACAAATGCTAAAGTGAGGTTAGTAGGCACATAAGAGAAGTTCACACCTAGAAACAAGAAAATTATGAATGGAAAAGCTCCCCAGTAAGCAAGCATACAGCACAGGTAGAAAATCATCTGCACACAAATATGATATCCAACCAGAAATAATGAGAAGAGTACAAATGCAAGATATTGGAAATACATTTGAATTTAACAGATCAGCAACTTAAAATCAATCTTGTTTTTATATAGACTGCTATGTCAATATGGTAACCACAAACCAAAGTCCACAATAGATATACATACAAAAAAGGAAAAGGAATGAAAACACAATTAAAGTTATTCATTAAATTACAAGAGAAGAGAATAAAAGAGGAAGGGTAGAAAAACATACCTGCAAAACAAGTCCAAAACAACTAAGAAAGTGGCAATGAGAACAAACATATTGATAATTACCTTAAACATAAACAATTTCGTTGTTCCAATCAAAAGAATTTGACTGACTGAATGAATCAATACAAAAACAAGACTCATATATATGTGCTACCTACAAGAGACTCACTTCAGACTGAAAGTGAGGGGATGGAAAAAGTTATCCCATGCAAATGAAAATCAAAAGAAAATTGGAGTGGCAATACACATATCAGACAAAGTAAACTTTAAAGTAAAGGTGTTACAAGAGACTAAGAAGGACATTACATATTGATCAAGGGAATGATCTAAGAAGATAAGTTGCAAATATGTACATGCCCATCATAGGATCACCTCAGTACATAATGCAGATACTAATAACAGTCATAAAAGGAGAAATAGACAGTAGTACCAGAGACGGCAATGGCAACCCACTCCAGTACTCTTGCCTGGAAAATCCCATGGACAGAAGGAGCCTGGTAGGCTGCAGTCCATGGGGTCGCTAAGAGTTGGACACGACTGAGCAACTTCACTTTCACTTTTCACTTTCATGCATTGGAGAAGGAAATGGCAACCCACTCCAGCGTTCTTGCCTGGAGAATCCCAGGAATGAGGGAGCCTGGTGAGCTGCCATCTATGGGGTCGCACAGAGTCAGACACGACTGAAGTGACTTAGCAGCAGCAGCAGACAGTAGCACAGTAATAGTAGGGGGCTTTAACACCCTACATTTATAAGTAGATTATCCAGAGAGAAAATCAAAGAGGAAACACAGACCTAAATGACATTTAGCCTAGATTGACTTAGTTGATATTTATAGAGGATTCCAAAAGCATCCAAGAGCAGCAGAATGCACATTCTTCTCAAGTGCACATGTAATATTCTCCAGAACTGATCACACATTGAGCCACAAAGTGGGCCTCAGTAAATTTAAGAAAATTAAAATTATACCAAGCATCTTTTCCAAGCACAAAGCTATGAGATTAGAAATCAACTACAAGAAAAAGACTTGTAAAACACACAAACACAAATACACTACTAAATAACCAGTAGATCACTGAAGAAATCAAAGAGGAAATCAAGAAATGCATAGTGACTAATGAAAATAGAGCTAATGATCCAAAATTTATGGAACACAGCAAAAGCAGTTCTAAGAGGGAAGTTCACAGCAACATAATCTTGTCTTAGGAAACAAGAAAAATCTCAAAACAACCTAAACTTATACCTAAAGTAACCAGAGAAAGGACAAACAAAACTCAAAACAGAAGGAAAGAAATCATAAAGATCAGAGCAGAAATAAATGGCATAGAGACCAAGAAAATAGAAAAGATCAATGAAACTAAAAGCTGGTTCTTTGAAAAGGTAAACAAAATTGATAAACTTTTAGTGAGATTCATCTAAAAATAAGAAAAGAGAGAGAGGGTCCAAATCAGTAAAAGTAGAAATGAAAAAGGAGAAGTCACCATGGACCCCATAAAAATACAAAGAATGATAGGAGACTATACTGCAAGCAACTATGCCAATAAAATGGATAACCTAGAAGAAGTGAACAAAATTCTTAGGTATAATCTCCCAAAACTGAAGCAGGAATAGAAACTATGAATAGAACAATCACAAGTACTGAAATTGAAACTGTGATTAAAACTTTCAGCAAATAAAAGTCCAGGGCTAGATAACTTCACAGGCAAATGCAATATTTAGAGATATAACATGCTTCTAAAACTATTCCAAATAAAAATTGCAGAGGAAGGAACATCTCCAAACTCATTCTATGAAGCTATCATCACCCTGATGTCAAAACTAGACAAAGACTTCACAAAAACAGAAAATTATAGGTCAATAACATTGATGAACATAGATTCAAAATCCTCAACAAAATAGTAGCAATCTGCATCCAACAATACATTAAAAAGTTCATACCAGCACTGGGATGACCCAGAGAGATGGTATAGAGAGGGAGGTGGGAGGAGGGTTCAGGATTGGGAACTCATGTACACCCATGGCGGATTCATGTTGATGTATGGCAAAACCAATACAGTATTGTAAAGTAAAAATAAATAAATAAATAAATAAAAAGTTTGCACCATTATCAACTGGGATTTACCCCAGGGAAGCAAAGATTTTTAAATATTCACAAATCAGCATCATACATCACATCAACAAACTAAAGAATAAAAACCATATGATCATCTTAATAGATGAAAGAAAAGCTTTTGACAAATTCAACATACATTTATGGCAAAACAAAACAAAAACCACTCCAGAAAATGGACATAGAGGGAACATAAACAAACATAATAAAGGCCATATATGACAAACTTAAGAGAAACCCAAGTAAGACGGTGGTGTTGCAAGAGGGCAGACACAGTGAAACTGTAATCACAGAAAACTAGTCAATCTAATCACACTAGGACCACAGCCTTGTCTAACTCAGTGAAACTAAGCCATGCCCTGTGGGGCCACCTAAGACAGGCAGGCATGGTGGAGAGGTCTGACAGAACGTAGTCCACTGGAGAAGGGAATGGCAAACCACTTCAGTATTCTTGCCTTGAGAACCCCATGAACAGTATGAAAAGGCAAAATGAGAGGTTACTGAAAGAGGAACTCCTCAGGTCAGTAGGTGCCCAATATGATACTGGAGATCAGTGGGGAAATAACTTCAGAAAGAATGAAGGGATGGAGCCAAAGCAAAAACAATACCCAGCTGTGGATGTGATTGGTGATAGACGCAGGGTCCAATGCTCTAAAGAGCAATATTGCATAGGAACCTGGAATGTCAGGTCCATGAATCAAGGCAAATTGGAAGTGGTCAAACAAGAGATGACAAGAGTGAATATTGACATTCTAAATAAGCGAAACAAAATGGACTGGAATGGGTGAATTTAACTCAGTTGACCATTATATTTACTATTGTGGGCAAGAATCCCTTAGAAGAAATGGAGTAGCCATCATGGCCAACAAAAGAGTCTGAAATGCAGTACTTGGATGCAATCTCAAAAACTACATAATGATCTCTGTTCGTTTCCAAGGCAAACCATTCAATATCACAGTAATCCAAGTTGTGCCCCAACCAATAACGCTGAAGAAGCTGAAGCTGAATGGTTCTAGGAAGACCTACAATACCTTTTATAACTAACACCCAATAGAGATGTTCTTTTCATGATAGGGGACTGGAATGCAAAAGTAGGAAGTCAAGAAACACCTGGAGTAATAGGTAAATTTGGCCTTAGAATACAGAATGAAGCAGGACAAAGACTAACATTTTTTTTTTGCCAAGAAAATGCATTGGTCGTAGCAAACACCCTCTTCCAACAACACAAGAGAAGACTCTACACATGGACATCATCAGATGGTCAACACCAAAATCAGATTGATTATATTCTTTGCAGTCAAAGATGGAGAAGCTCTATACAGTCAACAAAAACAAGACCAGGAGCTGTCTGTGGCTCAGATCATGAACTCCTTATTGCCAGACTCAAATTGAAGAAAGTAGGGAAAACCACTAGACTATTCAGTTATGACCTAAATCAAATCCCTTATGATTATACAGTGGAAGTGAGAAATAGATTTAAGGGACTAGATCTGATAGATAGAGTGCCTAATGAACTATGCAATGAGGTTTGTGACATTATACAGGAGACAGGGATCAAGACCATCCCCATGGAAAAGAAATGCAAAAAAGCAAAATGGCTGTCTGAGGAGGTCTTACAAATAGCTGTGAAAAGAAGAGAAGTGAAAAGCAAAGGAGAAGAGGAAAGATATAAGCATCTGAATGCAGAGTTCCAAAGAATAGCAAGAAGAGATAAGAAAGCCTTCTTTAGCGATCAATGCAAAGAAATCGAGGAAAACAACAGAATGGGAAAGACTACAGAACTCTTCAAGAAAATTAGAGATATCAAGGGAACATTTCATGCAAAGATGGGCTCGATAAAGGACAGAAATGGTATGGACCTAACAGAAGCAGAAGATATTAAGAAAGGTGGAAAGAATACACAGAAGAACTGTACAAAAAAGATCTTCACAAGCAAGATAATCATGATGGTGTGATCACTCATCTAGAGCCAGACATCCTGGAATGTGAAGTCAAGTGGGCCTTAGAAAGCATCACTATGAACAAAGCTAGTGGAATTGATGGCACTCCAGTTGAGCTATTTCAAATCCTGAAAGATGATGCTGTGAAAGTGCTGCACTCAATATGCCAGCAAATTTGGAAAACTCAGCAGTGGCCACAGGATTGGAAAAGGTCAGTTTTCATTCCAATCCCCAAAAAAGGCAATACCAAAGAATGCTCAAACTACCGTACAATTGCACTCATCTCACACGCTAGTAAAGTAATGCTCAAAATTCTCCAAGCCAGGCTTCAGCAATACATGAACGGTGAACTCCCTGATGTTCAAGCTGGTTTTAGAAAAAAGTCAGAGGAACCAGAGATCAAATTGCCAACATCCGCTGGATCATTGAACAAGCAAGAGTGTTCCAGAAAAACATCTATTTCTGCTTTATTAACTATGCCAAAGCCTTTGATTTTGTGGATCACAATAAACTGTAGAAAATTCTGAAAGAGATGGGAATACCAGACCACCTGATCTGCCTCTTGAGAAACCTATATGCAGGTCAGGAAGCAACAGTTAGAACTGAATATGGAACAACAGACTGGTTCCAAATAGGAAAAGGAGTACATCAAGGCTATATATTGTCAGCCTGCTTATTTTACTTCTATGCAGAGTACATCATGAGAAATGCTGGGCTGGAAGAAGCACAAGCTGGAATCAAGGTTGCCAGGAGAAATATCAATAACCTGAGATATGCAGATGACACCACCCTTATGGCAGAAAGTGAAGAGGAACCAAAAAGCCTCTTGATGAAAGTGAAAGAGGAGAGTGAAAATGTTGGCTTAAAGCTCAACATTTAGAAAATGAAGATCATGGCATCCGGTCCCATCACTTCACGGGAAATAGATGGGGAAACAGTGGAAACAGTATCAAACTTTATTTTTTTGTGCTCCAAAATCACTGCAGATGGTGACTGCAGCCATGAAATTAAAAGACGCTTACTCCTTGGAAGAAAAGTTATGACCAACCTAGATAGCATATTCAAAAGCAGAGACATTACTTTGCCAACAACGGTCCGTCTAGTCAAGGCTATGGTTTTTCCTGTGGTCATGTATGGATGTGAGAGTTGAACTATGAAGAAGGCTGAGCACCGAAGAATTGATGCTTTTGAAGTGTGGTGTTGGAGAAGACTCTTGAGAGTCTCTTGGACTGCAAGGAGATCCAACCAGTCCATTCTGAAGGAGATCAGCCCTGGGATTTCTTTGGAAGGAATGATGCTAAAGCTGAAACTCCAGTACTTTGGCCACCTCATGCGAAGAGTTGACTCATTGGAAAAGACTCTGATTCTGGGAGGGATTGGGGGCAGGAGGAGAAGGGGACGACCCAGGATGAGATGGCTGGATGGCATCACGGACTCGATGGATGTGAGTCTGAGTGAACTCCGGGAGACGGTGATGGACACGGAGGCCTGGCGTGCTGCGATTCATGCGGTCGCAAAGAGTCGGACACGACTGAGCAACTGAACTTGACTGACTGATGACAAACCTACAGCTAAAATCATGCTCAATGGTGGAAAGCTGAATCATTTCTTTGAAGGTAAAGAACAGGACAAGAATGTCCACTCTTGCCACTTTTATTTAAAGCAGTTTTGAAAGTCCTAGCCATGGCAATCAGTGATGAGAAATAAATAAAAAGAATTCAAATTATAGAAGTAAAACTACCACTGTCTGCAGATGACATAATTCTATACACAGAAAGTTCTAAAGATGTTACCAGAAGACTACCAGAGTTCAACAATTAATTCGGTGAGGTTTCAGGGTACAGAATTAATACACAGAAATCTGTTTTATTTCTATATACTAACAACAAAAGAGCAGAAAGACAAATGAAAGAAACAATCCCATTTATCATCACATCAAAAAAAATTATCTAAGGAGACAAAAGACCTGTACTCTAAAAAATGTAAGATGCTGATACAAGACATCAAAGATGATACAAGCAGATGTAAAGATGTACAGTGTTTTTGGATTGGAAGAGTCAATATTGTTATAATGACTACATTACATAAGGCATCTAGAGATTCAATTTATTCTTGATATAAGCAGTACCCGAAGATCTATCAATTATCACTCATTTTCCAGTTTATTCTCTTTACAATGACTTAACCATGTTTCTAGAGATTGAGTAATTTCCATTCTTTATTTCCTAGTTACAAACATTTCACAGGTATAACCATTTTAGCAATGGTTCTAAACTAAGACATGTAAATTGATAAGCCTATAAAGGTTAACCATTTAACTGAAAGAGTTCTCCTGGAAGACAGAGAATGGTGAGATCTTTGGAAAATCCGAAAAGGCATGCTCCTAAGAAGGCCAGTCAGCAGCAGTCTGTTATTTAATGTAACTGTTCTCATGCAAATATGGTAGATTGGTGTTGCCTGAGCTTCAACTTTTCAAAAGAAGCTGAAATACAGAATTTTGTTATGAAAGTGAAAAGTGAAATTGAAGTCAGTCAGTCATGTTCAACTCTTTGCAACCCTATGGGCTGTAGCCTGACAGGCTCCTCAGTCCATGGGATTTTATTATAAACTTCCACAATTAATATGTTGGCAATTTATTAAACGATTCCCCCCCCCCCACACACACACACAGCTGGTGAAACTCTATAACCATATGAAAAGACATCATTGTACCATAGTTTTTCTAAGAGGGAGAATTCAACTTGAAGGAAAATATGTACTTTTAATACAGATGGTAACTTGAAAGTAATAGTTTGTGAGAAGTAAAAGATGGATATTTATTACTTTGCAGTAGAAAAGAGGAATTTGGAGGATAGCAGGAATTTGGAGGAAGCAGGAAAATGGATATAATATAATCTATGTATAGCTTATAAAGAGACATAGTCACCGGTGTTGGGGTGAAACCAAAAGACTTCTAAGAATATCTTTTTTTTTTTTTTGCTCTCTTTGTCATTTAATTCTCTATCATCTTCCCAAACCTTTAATAAAGACTGCCCTCCCCCCACACACAAATAATCTCTGTAAACTGTACAAAGGGAAATAAAGCAAAAGAAGTTGCAGTCCATGTCTTGATTTCAGCATCTAGTAGAGAGTGGAAATTAGCATGGGAATTGACATGCATAGAAAGAAAAGTTTACAGTTTCAACAACTGGAATGAATCCAAAGGGGATCATGAGAACCAAAGGCCCTGGGAGTTTGTAGAACTTGGGGAAGATGCCCTTGAACTCCTCACAATTTGGCATAAGACACCAATGCTAAGTCATCCTCCAGTGCTAAATCACCCTAGGTGTTCTATGGGCTACAATAATACATTTTACATGACTTTGTTCTTGGCTCTCTAAACAGCTTATAAAACTTATTCCAGACACAGTATGGTTATCCTTATCCTCTTCTCTTTAAAATCCACTACCAAGAACCAAATGTGAGCAATATTAAATTTGATGGATATTGTTTAAAGAGTGAAGGCCCTCCCTTTACCATAAAATGTTCTAAAACAGCAAAAAAAAAAAAAAACAAAACAAAAAAAACAGAGGGGGACAGAATATAACAGAAGATTTTTATTGTGAAAACTCAAACCAGGTCTTTAAGCTATAATCTTAAGCTAATAATCATGTTCTGGGAAAAGTAATGGGAGATAGTGATCCTATTATGAAGTGGCAGATTAAGAAAGATGCAACAATTTTTATTTTGTTCTTTTTAATGGAATATTTTTAATAGAGATTGAATAAGAAAAAAATGGATGATTGAATAAGAAAAAAGTAGATGTCCAACTACCTAAAATAGCAAAAACTACTGAAATAAGAAAATGAAATGTGAAAGAAAGGAAGAAGCACCACGCTTGAGTTGAAGTCCGAGGACATGAATATTTGACTTTACTATTTGCAATTTGTCACCTGGAAATTATTTGTTTGTAGACGTCCCTATAAATCAGTAGTAGTTGTTCCTATTCTCTATGATAGTTATGAAGAGAGATTGAAACAATTTCTTTAAATTTTGATAACTATTAGTTTACAGTTGAATGAATAAACAAGGACCAATTTTGATGACTCTAACTTAAAAGGAATATGAAGAAATGTTGTTGCAACTTGCTTCATCATGAAAGAAATTACTCCAACTCCTGATACTACCTTTTAGCTTTAGAGTTTAAGCATTGTTCCTTTATAAAATATAAGCCAAATATGTGCATCTCTTTATCACTCTTCCTTTTTTTAGTTCAGCAATTAATATATACTCTGTTATTATGATATACTTGAAATCACTACATAATTCATTTTTATAGGAACATATTGACACTATTGTGTTTACATGATGAAGTGGAGCAATTTTCTTTTTTTTTTTCCCTATGAAACTTTACCCTTAATCTATAATCTCTATGATATATCCAAAAAGAATCAAAGATTACATCCCTATCCTTGGCAATGTCTCATTAGAACAGCACAACCACTTGCTAATGATCTGAGTAATCTTCTAGATTACTCATTATATGCTTCTGGTATATTATTATTTGAAAATTTATGTGTGAATGGAATATAAGTATGCTGCTTCAAAATCTGACATATCTGACATATTTGGACTCTGCCTCTGACATGACAAATGTCTTCAAAATATTGTCTACTGTTTTGGGTTTAGACAGAGGGAGAATTTCAACTATGGACTTTTCTGAGCAATTAAAGTTGGTTTCAGAGATATTTTAAAGGGATTTTCACTTTTGTTATTGATTTCAGAGGGTGATTGGTAAATCTTTTCCCAAACAAACCAGCTCTCTTTGCTTTGGACTTCCCAAATATTATACTTTAAGCTAAACTTAGGATGAAATCCATGTACAATGTCAACTGAAGATCTAGGCAATAGATAACATCTTTCAAAATTTATAAATTATACCAATTAATGAAAGTAACTAAGTTATTTCTTATGACTAATACAAATTCTTCATGCAGTTTCAGGATGAGCTCAATTATATATCTAATGAAATATCAGGTTACCTCAGTATTTTTCTCAATGAATAAAAAAGTAAATTAAGATAATTTTTCAAGGACAAACCACCGCAAATCACATAGAATTGCCAGTTTAGATGGACAAAAATGATTGCCTCAGTAATCATATATGGTTCAACCTAATAAAATCAAATATCAAAATACTTTTCTATATTCTTTTGTCTCCTAAAAGCCTCAACAGGCATTTCAGTTTCAACCTCTTTTTTTCCAGAAGCTTCATCTAATTAAATTGATAGAGTACCTCATGGAGCTAGAATGACTTCTAAAAATTAGACAGACTATCTATGTTAAGTAATGAAAAATTCCAAACATTTCCCCATTCTGACTTCCAATTTACTGTAAAGCTTTTTCTTTCCCCACTACTTGTTTACATTTTTGATGTCACAGTTTTTCAAGTTTACAGTTGATCCTAGAACAATGCAGGGGCTAGGGGCCACAATGCTGTTCAAAGTAAAAAATTTGCATATAATTTTTAATCAGTCCTCCTTAATGGATTTCTCTGTATCTCAGATTCTCCAGTGTCTATAGTTTTGCATTTATGGACTAAACCAATTGCAAATTGGATAATAATAATTTAGTAATTCAGTGGTAAAAAATCCACCTTCCAATGCAGGAAACAGAGGAGATGTAAGTTCAGTCCCTGGGTGGGGAAGATCCCCTGGAGGAGGAAATGGCAACTCACTCCAGTATTCTTACTGTGAAAAGCCTATGGATAGAGGAGCCTTGTGGGCTGCAGTCTATTGGGTCTCAAAGAGTTGGACACAACTCAGCGACTGAACACACAAGTACTCTCCATGAAATTCTCCAGGAAAGAATACTGAAGTGCGTAGCCATACTCTTCTCCAGGGGATCTTCCCAACCTAGGGATAAAACCAAGGTCTCCTGCATTGCAGGTGGATTCTTTACTGCCTGAGCTATCAGGGAAGCCCACTGTAGTATTTACTGTTGGAAGAAAAAAAAAAGTATAAGTGAATCTTCACAGTTCAAACCATATTGTTCAAGGGTCAACTGTACATCTTTTTATACTGTATTTTCATTAACAAGTTATTTTATTTATTTTTTAAGGGTTTCATTTTTTACATATTTTTATTATATTGCAGTTTAGTTGCTTAACAATATTGTGTTAACTTCAGGTGCACAGCAAAGTGCTGCACTTACACATATACACGCATCTATTATTTTTCATGATGACATGGCTTCAGTGGCCTGAAGCAGCAGTGGCACAGGAAGCAGATTGGCAGAGATCATGGGGGAGGTGGCCACAGGGTAGCTACCAGGGTCCCAAGTAACTGGCACAGTGGGGCAGGAGACTGCAAAGCACTGTTTGCCCCTCTCTGAGCAGCCAGACTTGTTGGGGCTGGACAGTAAACACCAAGGAGCCAGAGGTGGGGAAAGGCAGGGGTCAGAGCTTGACCAGTGGCAAGCCATGTGGGCGGCAAATTGGCCCCAGGGCAGCCAGAGGCAGCAGTGAGGTCCAAGGATCCATGCTCTTAGGTGTCCTCCAACCTTGGCTCCAGCCTTCCCCAGATCTCCTTCCTGGTGACTCCAGCAGGGACTTTGCCCTGCCCCTGGACAGCACCTTGACCAACACGCTGTTGCAGCTAAAGGTAACTGGGGTGCCCAACATGTCATCTAGCCATGTGGAGAAGCTGAAGGGCGTGTCCCTGCTAGTCAGGGCTGAGAGTGATGTTCACAGGTAGGGAGAAGTTGGCAAACACCTTTAGAATCCTTTGAATCTGCCCCAGTGGTGAATAAGCTTCACAGATTTTGAAACAGCCCTCAAGGTTCAAAGAACAAGTTGGTTGAAGGTATGCTTTTCACATTTTCAAAGATTCATTCTCTAAGAATTGCTACTTTCCCGCTGGCATACCAGGAATTTCTCTTAAAGAAAAAGTTTACATCAGTTATTCCAAACTGGAGAACAGTAATACCAAAGAAGTTCTTGCTCTGTTGCAAATGTTCTAGGCCCCACATCAGACTTCCCAACCTGGCGATCTGGCAAAGAGACTAGAAATTCTCAGGGATTCTGACTTTGAATGTTAGTGGGATTTGATTACAGAACTTCCACAGGACTGAGGGAAACAGAGACTCTTGGTCGGCACAAACAAAATCTTGTGTGCAAAAGGACCCAGAGGAAAAGAGCAGGGACCCTGCAAGAAATTTGAGCCAGACCTGCCTGTGAGAGTTTGAGGATCTTCTGTGGAGGCTTGGATCAGCAGTGGCCTACTGTGGGGATAGGGGGCCTGGCAGCAGCAGTCCTGGAAGGCACGTCCTGGCATAAGTATGTTTTAGAGGTCACAGGCAGCCTGCAGATTCCAGGATTGAATCGCCTCAGGTCAGTCAATTAACAGGGAGGCAGCATAGCCCCACCTATCAGCAGACAATTGGATTATAGATTTAAAGGGCATGACTCTGCCCATCAGAGCAAGACCCAGTTTTCCCCCACAGCCAGTCCCTCCCATCAGGAAACAAGAACTATAATCCCACAGCCTCCAGAATGAAAACCACAATTACAGGAAGCTAACCAAAATGATCACATGGATCACAGCCTGCTGTAATTCAGGGAATCTATGAGCCGTACCATGAAGGGCCACCCAAGATGGAGGGTCATGGTAGAGAGCAGGAGATGGCAAGACTGAATATGGACATTTTAGAAATGAATGAACTAAAATGGATGGGAATGGTTAAATTTAATTCAGATGACCATTATATCTACTACTTTAGGCAAGAATCCCTTAGAACAAATGAAGTAGCCCTCATAGTCAATAAGAGTCCAAAATGCTGTACATGGGTGCAGTCTTAAAAATGACAGAATGATCTCTGTTTGTTTCTAAGGCAAACCATTCAATATCACAGAAGTACAAGTCTATGCCCAACAACTAATGCCAAAGAAGCTGAAGTCAAACAGTTCTGTGAAGACCTGTAAGACCTCTAGAACTAAAACCAAAAAAAAAAAAAAAAAATCATTTTCATCATAAGGGACTGAATGCAAAAATAGGAAGTCGAGATACTTCTAGCAACAGGCACATTTGGCCTTGGAGCATAAAATGAAGCAGGGCAAAGGCTAACAGAGTTTGCCAAGAGAATGCACTGGTCACATCAAACACCCTCTTGCAACAACACGAGACAACTCTACACATGAACATCACCAGATGGTCAATACCAAAATCAGATTGATTATATTCTTTGCAATCAAAGCTGGAGAAGCTCTATACAGTCAGCAAAAACAAGACCAGAGGCTGACTGTCACTCAGATCAGGAGCTTCTTACTGTAAAATTCAGGTTTAAATTGAAGAAAGTAGGGAAAAACACTGGTCCATTCAGTTGTGACGTAAATCAAATCCCTTAGGTTTATACAATAGAAGTGACAAATAGATTCAAGGGATTAGCTATGATAGATAGAGTGCCTGAAGAATTATGGACAGAGGTTCATAACGTTGTACAGGAGGTGTTGACCAAAGGCATCCCTAAGAGAAAGAAATGAAACAAGGCAAAATGGTTGTCTGAGGAGGCCTTACAAATAGCTGAGAAAAGAAGAGAAGCAACAGGCAAAGAAGAAAAGGAAAGGTACCCCTATCTGAATGCAGAGTCCCAAAGAATAATAAGGAGACATAATAAAGTCTTAAGTGATAAATGCAAAGAAATAGAGGAAAACAACAGAATGGGAAAGAGTAGAGATCTCTTCAAGAAAATTAGAGATATCAAGCGAACATTTCATGCAAAGATGGCCACAATAAAGGACAGAAATGGTATGGACCTAACAGAAGCAGAAGATACTAGGAAGTGGCAAGAACACACAGAAGAACTGTGCAAAAAAGTCTTAATGACCCAGATAACCTTGCTGATGTGTTCACTCACCTAGAGGCAGACATCCTTGAGTGTGAAGTCAAATGGGCCTTAAGCAGTATTACTAGGAACAAAGCTAGTGGAAGTGATGGAATTCCAGTTGAGCTATTTAAATTCTGAAAGATGATGCTGTTAAAGTGATGCACTCTATATGCTAGTGAATTTGGAAAGCTCCGCGATGGCCATGGGACTGGAAAAGGTCAATTTTCATTCCAATCCCAAAGAAGGAAAATGACAAAGAATATTTAAACTGCCATACAAATGTGCTCCTTTCTCAGGCTAGCAAGGTAATGCCCCAAATCCTTCAAGCTAGGCTTCAACAATAAGTAAACTGAGAACTTCCAAATGTACAAACTGGATTCAGAAAAGGCAGAGGAACCAAAGATCAAATTGCAAACATATGTTGAATCATAGAAAAAAGCAAGAGAATTCCAGAAAAACATATACTTCTGCTTCATTGACTATGCTAAAGCCTTTCACTGTGTGTATCTCAACAAACTGTGGAAAATTCTTAAAGAGATGGGAATATCAGACCACCCTACCTGCCTCCAGAGAAACCTGTATGCAGGGAAGAAGCAACAGTTAGAACTGGATATGAACAATGTATTGATTCAAAACTGGGAAAAGAGTACATCAAGGTTGTATTGTCACCCTGCTTATTTAACTTATATGCAGAGTACCTCATGTGAAATGTAGGGCTGGATGACTCACAGTTTGGAATCAAGGTTGCTGGAAGAAATATCAACAACCTCAGATATGCAGATGCTATCTCTCTAATAGCTGAAAGTGAAGAGGAACTAGAGAGCCTCTTGATGAGGATGAAAGAGGATAGTGAAAAAGCTGGCTTAAAACTTAACATTCAAATAATTAAGATCTTGATCTCTGGTTCCACCACTTCAAGGAAAATAGATGGGAAAAAAATGGAAACAGTGACAGACTTTATTTCTTGGGCTCCAAAGTCACTGCAGATAGTGACTGAAGCCATGAAATTAAAAGATGCTTGCTCCTTGGAAGAAAAGCTATGACAAACCTACATAGCATATTAAAAAGTGGAGACATCACTTTGCTGACAGGTGTCTTTATAATCAAAGCTATCATTTCCCAGTAGTCATGTGTGGATGTTGAGAGTTAGACCACAGAGAAGGCTGAGCACTGAAGAATTGATGCTTGCAGACTGTGGTGCTAGAGAAGACTCATGAGAGTCCCTTGGACAGCAAGGAAATCAAGCAAGTCAATCCTAAAGGAAATCAATCCTGAGTATTCATTGAAAAAACTGATGTTGAAGCTGAAGTTCCAATACTTTGACCACTTGATGCAAAGAACTGACTCATTTGTAAAGCCCTTGATGCTGGGAAAGATTGTGGGCATGAGGAGATGTGGATGACAGAGGACGGAATGGTTGGATGGCATCACCAAATCTATGGATATGAATTCGAGCAAACACTGGAAGATAGTGAAGGACAGGGAAACCTGGTAGGCTGCAGATCATGGGGTCACAAAGAGTAAGACACAACTGAGCTACTGAACAACAACAAATATTTATTGAATCTATTAATAAATTTAGAACACATTTAGTCTACTGCAGTTTCAGAATTAGTGTTCCTAAAATGTCTTCCAAGTTAAATCAGTTATATAGCCAGTAATTGAGTATGCACCATTGGTTTATATCACCTAATGTATCAAAGAGTCTTTTTGTACCTGTAAATATTAACTAAATTATCTCTGCCAAGAACACAGAGTCTTCTCAAGAAGTTTCCATAGCCAACTGCCCTGCTGAAAAATGATTTTTCCATATGATCCATGGGGTACTGAACAATAGAATGGTGGAAATTTTACATTGTGATTTGTCTCAAAACAATAAACACAACCAATTAAATTCCAGACCACACTGCTATCTGAATAGCAAATGTGCAAAGAAGGGTGGGGATATCCATTTGCACTAAAAGTTAAAGTGTCATAATAGCAACACTGTTATGGACTCTGATTGGGTCACAGGCAGTCAGAATTTATGAGAAAGCAGAAACTACAGCTAAGTTCAAAGAGCTATGAAGTAGAACAGACACACACACATACACACTAAATACTAGGTAAGAAGATAACTAAAATAAGAGTGAATGGAGCATCAGACACACAAACACAAATAGCAACTAAGGAACTGGGAATAACTGGGGGCCTAGAGAGAAGATCTAGGAACTCCAATGGCTGAAGCTTCATATTCTAGACCCACACTCATATTTCTTATATGTTTAACTCCTCCTGCTATCCCACACATATGTATGCTTGGACTAAGTTATATTATTTGACACAATTTAAAAATGTATCCTTGTCCTTTATAATCAATTATCAGTAATGTGTATCCTCTTTTACACAAAAATAAAGGAGATGGAAATTTTTAGATAACTACCCTAGACCCTCAGCCATGTTATTAATTCCTAATAGATATACCATCCCATATCTGAGAATACTTTCCAGGTGATGTGCCAAAACAATACATTTGTTTTTTGCCTCTGTATTTATGTAATTTGAGTGCTTTTTAAGTCATTGCATTAAGCATTTATAATAATAGTGGCACTTTCTTCCAGAGTACCACCCTGAGCTAATGAATGAAATGGCTTAAGCAATGCCCTGAGAACTCAGTAAGGGAGGGGACAGATTTGAAAGTGGAGTGAGACCCAGGGATAACTCGGTTTCAAGGATGGGGTGAAAGGAGCCATGGGGTTAGTCTCCCTGCTGGGTGCACTACTTGCAAAGAAAACATTTGGAAACATTCTAACAGCCACTTTCAACAAGTTTAATCAAAATGGCTGTATTATAACATCATATACTCAGAGGACTTAGAAAGTTAACATCAAAGTGACATTCAACTGGAGGAGAGAAAGGTCTCCTTTCCTCTAGTCACCGCAATACAACACATCTTTACTGTACAGGCAAATGTAGCAAGTAGAAAGAAAGCTCAATATTTATCCATTCCTACTTGCACCTCTTGGCCTCTGTCATCCCTTCCAACCTAGTCTCTGCCGTTTTTATTACAAGAAACAGCAATGTCAATATCATACAATTCAGTGCATATATTTTAAGTACCTTTCTTCCTTGAGAACCCTGTTTCTGAGAACACCCTAATTTGACTTCATGATTCAACTGCTCTCCAAGAGATTCACTCAGGATGCTGTTTTTCAGGTTCTCCTTACCTCTCTAAGCATGAAATTGAGGAATTATTCCTATTTTAGTACAAGATCTTCTTATCCATTCATTTTTAAATTATCCCTTAGAAATTTCATCTCTGCCCATGGGCTCATGACTGTCTCTATATACTGATGCTTCTCAGTCTCTGTCTCCACCAGATTTCTCCTATGAGAGGTCTAATCAGCTGCTGGCTCAAAATGTATAAGTATTTCAAATTCAACATATCTAATTGCTAACTTATGAGTATTTCTCCACCTATTCCTTTACCACACATTTCTTCCAAAGCTGGCAAACTTCAGAATATCTCAGTGAGCATTACTGCCCTCAATTTAGATGCTCATCTATAAATCTCTGAATCATCTACAATTCCAATCTTTCTTGTATTTTTACATACAAATCATCATGAAGTCACTTTTCTCCTAAACATTTCTCCATTTCCTCTACCAATACGCAGGGCCCAAGTCAAAACTAATACCATTGCTTGACTGAGGGTACAATTGCCAACTAATTTGTCCACCACAACCATTCTGATTCTTCACCAGTCCTGTCTCAAATAGCAAGTAGAATAATCTGTTCAAAATGCTAAAGTGATTATAGGATGCCAAGTCGTTGCTTATAATTCCTTCTTCTGTATTCCATTATTCTTAGATAAAATCCAAATTCTTAACTGCCTTTCAATGTGCCATCTAAACCTGGATCTCTTTCTCATCTCTTGCTTATGATTTTGCTCCAGCCTTATTTGTCTGACCTTAGTTCCTACATCATTTGGGTTTCTCTATAACTTAAGGAATTGTGTATGTGCTTTGTTTCCTTTTTCCTAAACTATTTCTAAGCTCCTCTCCCTCTCTCTACATCTGATCTACTGTTCAGATATCAGGTGAATTATTTCCCCACAGAAGCTTTTCTTGATCCTGAGCTACTACCAGTTTTCTTTGTACAAACACAGAAAAATGATATTTTACTTTGTTGTCCTTATCTCCATTCATTATTATGAAATTATTAAATAGAATTAATATACAGCACTCTCCTCACTAAATCCCCAGTTCAGGAGATATGAACTATATTTTTGTTCAACATTATTACCCTAGGTTTAGATTAATGTTTCTGTTTGTGGTGGGGAATCAAGGCCTTACACTGTGAGGCCTTCACAAACTTGCTCAGTCACCAAGGTTGGTGGAAATGTAACACAAGGGTACAACAGCATCATTTTCACTGCAAATCAGGATGCATATCAGGACTTCAGTGAGGACTGAAACCAGGGATTGTAAAATTAGGAATTAAGATGTGTTCTCTATTCTTTGGGGACTGCATAATTTCACGCTTTTCTCCATTTCTGTTTTGCTACAATTTCCTCAATAATCTTTTCCATAGTGCATGTGTGCATGCTCAGTTGTGTCAGACTCTTTTTGACCCCAAGGACTGTAGGCCGCCAGGCTCCTCTCTCCATGGAATTTTCTCGGCAAGAAAACTGGAGTGGGTTTCCATCTGATTTATTTTTGCTTTTGCTGTCTTTTCCCAAAGCAACAGATCCAAAAGACTATTTCCAAGATCAATGTCAAAGAGTGTGTTTCCTATGTTTTCTTCTAGAAGTTTTATAATTTTGAGTCTTACATTCAAGTCTTCAATGCATTTGGAGCTTGTTTTTTGTATATGGTGTTAGAAAATGGTCCATTTTTTGTTCTTTTACATGTATCCATCCAGGTTTCCTTAAACTGCTTATGAAAAAAGCTGTCTTTTTCTCATTTATATCCTTTCTTCCTTTGCTATAGATTGATTGGCCATATAAGTAAGCATCAATTTTGGGTTTTCTATTCTATTCTTCTATATGTCTGCTTATGTTAGTACCATATTGTTTAAATTATCATAGCTTCATAATATAGTTTGAAATCAGGAGCATGATAACTCCAGATTTGTTTTTCTTTCTCATAAATTCTTTACTTGTTCAAAATTATCTGTGTTCCCACACAAGCTTTAGGATTATTTTATTTCTATGAAAAATTTCACATGGATTTTGACAGGGATTGCATTGACTCTACAGATTTCTTTAAGTAGTATTGACATTTTCATAATATTCTTTCAATCAATAAATATCTATATATTTCTATTTATTTATATCATCTCTAATTTCTGTCACTAACGTCTTTTTTTCAGAGCACAAATTATTTACTTCCTTGGCTAAATTTACTCCTATTTTATTCTTGTTGATGTAATTATAAAGTTACTGTTTTTATTAATCTTCATATCTGACAATTTATTATTAGTATATAGAAATGTAATAGGTTTATATATAAAGTTTGTATCCTGGAAGTTATTCATTAATTTATTAGCACTAATTTTTTTTAAAAAATTAAATCACCTACACAATTTATTTGACAGTAATATTCTGTTCCCCTTTGAAACATATGTTAAAATTTTGCTGAGCAGTAGTATTCAGCAAAGAACAATATAGAAAATCTTAGGGGAAAAACTTTACTAGCCACCTAAGTAGTCAGAATGTGTAACGCCAATACAGAATTCTGAAAAGAATTGTTTAAGAGTTAAATTTAACCAAAGAAGAAATAAATAATAACAATGAATCAAAGGGAGAAGGGAAAATATTTTGCAGAAACAGAGTGAACTCTGAACTTACATTTAAGTCTCAGTAATAAAATTATATAGATTTAGGGTTAAATGTATTTAATTACTGATTAAATTTTTGAAGTTTTGTGATGTCTAAAGATTTTGAAATAGAATACAGAAATAAAATTGATATTACATAAGTGAGAGTTTAGAAAATAATGAAAATTACAGTTACAAATAGTGGATAGATTCATTAAATTTTGGGGCAAATGACCCTGCATTTGGCATAGAGGAATGCCCGCTGTGCATACAAAAATTAATTGCTGATTAATTATGGGTTAAAATGAACATCAAAAAATCATGGCAAGATAAACAAAAAAGAGACTGTTTCAGTAATTTTGGGCTAAAGACTTTGGATATATATATAATGCCACTTCCTTCTGTCTGTAAGATTTCTGCTAAAAAGTCAGCTGATATCATTATGGGGATTCCCTTGTATGTGACTAATTGTTTTTCTTCTTCAACCTTTAAAATTCTCTTTGCCTTTAAATTTTGTTATTTTAATTATGATATATCTTGCTGTTGATCTCTTTGAATTTATCTTGTTTGGAATTCTCTGAGTTTCCTAGACTGGATATCTGTTTCCCTTCTCAGGTTAGTAAAATATTCAGCCATTTTTTAAAAATTGAAATATAGTTGATTTACAATGTTATGTTAGTTTCAGGTGTATGGCAACGTGATTCAGTTGATTATATTTATATGTGTGTGTGTATGTGTATATATAATCTTTTTGTCTTTTTCACCTTTGGTTATTACAATATCTTGTCTATAGCAATGTGCATGTTTTAATCTCAAACTTTATCCCTTCCCTTTCTCCTTTGGTAACTATAAGTTTATTTTCTATGACTATGAGTCTGTCTCTCTCTTGTAAATAAGTTTATTTGTATGATTTATTTTTATATTCCATATAACTTACTTCACATAGTATGATAATCTTTAGATCCCTCATGTTCCTGCAAGTGCTGTTATTTCATTCTTTTTGTGGTTGACTGAATAATATTCCATTGTGTGTGTATGTATATATATATATATATATATATATATATATATATATATATATATCACATCTTTATCCATTTGTCAGTGGGCATATAGGCTGTTTCATGTCTTGGCTATTGTAAATATTGATGCTATAAACACTGGAGAGGGAATCACTTTCTAATTATAGCTTTCTCCAGATATATTCCTAGGAGTGGGATTGCTAAATCATATGGTAACTCTATTTTTAATGTTTTAAGGAAACTCCATAGTACACTCAATTATGGCTATACCAATTTACAATCCCACTAACAACCTAGGAGGATTCCCTTTTTCCACACCCTCTCCAGCATTTATTTATTGTTTGCAGATTTTTTTGATGGGCATTGTGATCAATGTGAGGTAATACCTCACTGTGATTCTGATTTGGATTTCTCTAATAATTAGTACTGATCTGCATCTTTTTATAAGCCGGTTGATCATCTTTATGCCTTCTTTGGAGAAATGTCTCTTTAGAGTTGCTTTTTTAATTGAATTTTTTATTGTGCTTTATGTATGATTTTAAAATTAACCCCTTGTTGGGATCATTTGCAATTTACTTGAATACATTTCTGCCCTTTCTTCTCTTCTCCTTCTAGGACCCCTATAGTTCAAACGTTGGTTTCCTTGAAATTGTCCTAAGTGAAAGTCAGTTGTGTCTGACTCTTTGTGACCTCATGGACTATACAGTCCATGAAATCTCTAGGCAATGAAATTCTCTATACTGGAGTGGGTAGCCATTCCCTTCTCCAGGGGATCTTCCCAACCCAGGGATCAAATGCAAATTGAATCCAGGTCTCCCACATTGCAGGTGGATTCTTCACCAGCTGAGCCACCACAGAAACCCAAAAGTTTCCTTAAAATGTCCTCAGATTTTTAGTTTTTTCTTCTAGCAAAGAAAAATGTTTTTGACTGGGTGATTTTCACTACTCTGTCTTCCAGATCACTTATGTACTCTTTTGTATCATCTAATCTACCCTTCTCTCCCTCTAGTGTATTTTTCATTTGAATTATTATATCTATATCTTTGATTAGCTATTTTTTAAACTCTTTTGTTGAAGTTCTGTGTTCCTCCATTTTACCCCAAGTTTGGTTAGCATTTGTATGATTATTACTTTGAATCTTGATTAGGTAAATTATTTATCTCTGATCATTAGACTTAACAGAGGTTAAAACTGTCCCCCACCCTCCTGGAATTTTTATCTCCTTCTTGTATTTGTAATTGTTCTTCAGTTTCATTTCATTTGACTTCCTGTTTGTTTTTATGATTTATGGTACACAGTTACCTTCCTGGTCTTGAAGATTTGGCCTTTGTAGGAGTACCCCCTACGTTGGTATGGGTGCCAAGTGGAGGAGGCTTTCTGTGGCTAGAGTAGGCATGTACTAGGGGTGTTCCAGTGTGCACAAGGCCAAGGCTACTTTGGCAGGACTTCTGGAGCTGGAGCAGGAAGGTTTAAGGTTTTTCCTACGATGTGCTGGGCCACACTGGAGCTGCCCCACCAGGATTTCTGGAGCTAGACTATGCATGAGCCAAGGACATGCTGGGGTGATCTTGGCAGCCAGCTAGAGTGCCAGGTGCTTAATAAACTGCTGCCTCTGCACTGAGAGCAAATGAGTTTGTGTATTAGCCCTTTAAGTGTGGAGTTATGGGTTTCCTACAGTCTTCTGACTCTCCTGGATGTAAGCCCTGGTATTTTTCAACACTAGATATTATGGTGGCTTGTCTTCCTTGTGCAAGTCCAATGGGTTTGGGTGCCTGAAGTAAGGCTGGAACCTTCATTTTTTAGGGAAGACCTCCATGTTTATATCCATGCTTTTGTTCCATTCTCATTTTTTAGCAAGACTGGATTTCTCTACTTTTGAGTTCCTATCGAACACTTGGAAAAATGTAAAATCTTGTTTCCATGATCTACTATCGTTGAGAAAACTTCTATATCTGTTACTTTACATTCTCAAGGAGAGATTATTAATTATATAGTTTAATTAGCCAATACATGATCCAATAAGTTATAGCCAAAGGAATAAAATTGCAACATGGTGGCCTATCTTTGCTTCTTTTTAGGTAGATTATGACATGTGTACATGGTAGTGAGTTGCTCAGTCATGTCAAACTTTCTGAAAACCCATGAAATGCAGCTTGCCAAGCTCCTCTGTCCATGGAATTTTCCAGGCAAGAATACTGGAGTGGGTTGCCACTTCCTCCTCCAGTGGATCTTCCTAACCCAAGGATTACACCCACATCTCCTGCATTGGTAGGCAGATTCTTTACCACTGAGTCACCTGGAATGTCGGCATGTATTCTCAAAAATAGAGTTGGGTTGTACACTAAGAATCTGTTACACTATATTTGGCAATGCAGTGTATATAGCGTATGTGATAGAGTTAATAGGGGTAAGATGTCAAATCTAATATTTCCAAGTTGAGGAGTTAGAAAAATTATAGCACTGATGTCAGAACTAGGCAATTAAAAGAAAAAAAATAGTTTGGAGAGGAAGGTTGGTAATAGGAGGTTATGGAAATATTGAAGAGACATTGTGCATTCAGTTTGGAGAAAACTGAGCTATTTATCGTTGGATCATAACATTTTTTCCCTTGATATGTGAAAAACCGACCCTGACAAAGATTTGTCTGAATGAAAGAGCTCTCATATCTTGATTCTTCAATCTATACCAACTCCTTTCCTCTTCTGCAAGATTTATGTTGCCAGGGTCCTGCCCAGGTAGATCCAGGGAATTCAAAGGGGAGATGGTGTAGGCGAGGAAAACTTATTTAATTAGAAATATAAAGAGAGATTAGGAAGAAGTAGTGTAGTAGGAAAATTTAGTGGAGAAAAGAGGCTGAATAACTTGGTTTATGGGGAAAGCCAATAAAACTTCAGGACAAGAAGTTTGCACCATCTACGTTAGGCCACCGGCATCCGTTTGAATAGTGGAGAGTGCCCCGCCTTGGGCTCCCTCTCTCATGGATCTTAGAAGCCGGGGCAAGTAATTAGACATGGCGAGTCTCCCCACTCCAGATGGGAATTCAGCCTGAAAATAGAGTAAAGGAGACATGGGGGAAACCAGTCCAGTTACTGGCCCCACCTCTACTGTCTGGAAAGGCCTTATATACTCTTGATTTTACATAGAGATCAATGGATAATACAAAATTATGCAGCGTCAGCAGCCCTGACTCTTATCGAGACCAGGCTTTCTCTCTGCATACCTAGTTGTATACATAAGTTTTAGGTGATTTACATCATCTTCTGGCCAGAAGGCCAATTAAAATTTTGTGGCCCTTTTCTGATAAGGGTTTGTCAACCAGAAGATTTATTTGTCTTAAAAGTGTTGTTCTTCCCAAAGTCTGGTGCCACTCTCAGAAAGCACTAAATAAAGTTACATTCTTACATAGCAAAGATGCAACAATTTATAACAAGGAAAAAGGAGTACAGTGATTTATAACAAAGAGAAAAGTAATTAACTCAAAAGTCTAGTGTTGCTAACATCAAAACTACTATATTCCTTTTTCTATATCCCAATTATATTGATTAATATCCTTCAGGTGCCTAAAAGATAAAGAATATGGAGCCCTGGCAGCAGTCATTGACTCAACAGTGAAATCCGTAACCAATATGATTTTTAGCTCTTTGGAAAAGGCTCTGTATCTTTAAGATGCTTTAAGCTTTGTGCCTTTCGTGGTTGGGGACCATAAACAATTCACAAGTTGTAAAAGTCCCCAACTGTTAGGCAAGTTAGAGAGCCATCAAAGAGGTTTGAGCTGAAACATTCTTTTTATATGCAGGAGACTGTTAACTGAAGCCCTGAGTTAACTTTTTCCAGAGAATGTCAGAAGAGTGGAAAGCACAGTATAATAAGGCAGGCAGACTCTGGTTTTGGGGGGTAGATGTTCAGGAAAACCCAGGGGGATCCCCTGAAGCCAGATCACGTCTTTTGTCGGGCTTCCTTCCTCATGACATTTGCCATGGGTGGGATTCTTCATGCTGGCTCCTGGCATTATGTAGATAAATCAGATTAACATTTTCCTCTGGCTGCCTTCTTAGGTATAATTAACAAAGCTCACTGACCAACACTTGAAACTGAATAACAGATAAAGTTGCACAAATTCAAGAAATCAGTCTTGTTAAGATTAGTTCAGTTCAGTTGCTCAGTCATGTCTGACTCTTCGCGACCCCATTAACTGCAGCACACCAGGCCTCCCTGTCCATCACCAACTCCCAGAGTTTACCCAAACTCATGTCTATTGAGTCAGTGATGTCATCCAACCATCTCATCCTCTGTCATCCCTTTCTCTTCCTGTCTTCAATCTTTCCCAGCATCAGGGTCTTTTCAAATGAGTCAGCTCTTTGCATCAGGTGGCCAAAGTATTGGAATTTCAGCTTCAATATCAGTCCTTCCAATGAACACTCAGGACTAATCTCCTTTAGGAGGGACTGGTTGGATCTCCTTGCAGTCCAAGGGACTCTCAAGAGTCTTCTCCAACACCACAGTTCAAAAGCATCAATTCTTCAGTGCTCAATTTCTTTATAGTCCAACTCTCACATCCATACATGACCACTTGAAAAACCATATCCTTGACTAGACGGACCTTTGTTGGCAAAGTAATGTCTCTGCTTTTTAATATGCTGTCTAGGTTGGTCATAACTTTCCTTCCAAGGAGTAAGCGCCTTTTACTTTCATGGCTGCAATCACCATCTGGAGTGATTTTGGAGCCCCCCCAAATAAAGCATGTTAAGATAGTTATCTGAAATAAAAAATATAGTTTGGGAAATTCAGTATTTATACTGACGGCAAGATTATATATACCATATAAGTTTATAATGGGCTCAAAAATTTACTCTGAATCTAGGAAAATTGAACCACAGTACAGAAAGAGTGAGAATGCGAGTATCTCAGTCGTGTTCAACAATTTGTGCCCCCATGAACTTTAGCCCGGCAGGTCCTCTGTCCATGAAATTCTCCAGGCAAGAATACTGGAGTGTGTTGTCATTTCCCTCTCCAGGGGATCTTCCTGACCCAGGCAATCAAACCCAGGTCTCCCACATTGCAGGCAGATTCTTTACTGTCTAAGCCTTCAGAGGAAGGGCTGCCCACTCCAGTATTCTTGCCTGGACAGAGGAGCCTGGCAGGCTGCAGTCCATGGAATTGCAAAGACTTGGACATGACTGAGCAACTAACATTTTCACTTTCACATAGTACAAATCATGCATATTTTTCTTGAAAACTTTTGTTTCTTCAATTTTATTGATAATAGATAAGTACCAGAAATGTTTGATCTGGCACTTAATCTGTATATACTGTGGACAGCTGGGTTATATGGCTTCTACCTTATAGTTATATGGAATTTACAGGATATGATTCATAAATATAATTATAATCAACTTTGTTAGAAATTCAAACAATGTATGATAGAGAAGTACCAAATATTGTTACAATTTTCACCTTTATGTATCTTTTCAATAAGATATTTATATTCAAAGTGAAAATGCTCTGGTTATGTCCATTTTCTAAAACTAAAAACACACACACAAAAAGTCATTACAGAATTAAACAACATGACAGTGTTTATCAGAAACTGATATGAGACTTTACACATGATAACATGTTTTGTGTGTACTAATAGCCCATCAAAATCTAATTTAATCAAATATTTAAAGAGGTAATAATTAATTTTTAAAGAATGAAATAAAACATAACTAGAAAAAATATGTTATTGTTTATTTTTAATTCCAGAACAGAATTCCTGATGCAATTTAATATTTCATTAAGGCATTAACTTCAATATTATGAGTTTTATCCAAGGTTTTTATGTTTGATGATGCATTTTTTTTTTCTTCCTAAGAAATGTTAGAGTTTTATGACATAGCAATGGTGGATGATGACAGTGCTCTTTTCCCATCCATTTGAGTATCTCTATTATCACTAAATTACTAGGACTTAAGCAAATTAAGAAAAATGCTTTCCTTATTGGCCTTTGTTAGAAATATAACTTTATGTACAGTGCTCCTTATTTTATGGGAATTATGCAAAAATGTTTTGCTAGATTCTTTTCTTCAAAATTTTTGTTACTCTAGGTCACTCTTAAATATTCAAGTTATAATGAGAATGCTCCTTTAAATTTGTCTTGCCTTTTTTCATTAGTTTAAGAATACAGTATGTTTCTCACACTAAGCATTTGCCTCTGAATTTTGGAAAACTTGTTCCCTCTCTCTTGTTTCAGCCATAGTTAAAACCATAAATTACTAAAAGTGAAAGAGTATACACACATTAACATGGCTGTGGAAATAGTATTTGCAAGAAGAATGCATGCTAGATGAATGTTTGAAAAAAAATATTTAAGATTAAAAGGAGAAAAAAAGCAAAGAAAATGACTCCTAAATCTGACAGATGAAGACACCATATACTTGCAGTTTTCATTTGTGAGATGCAAAAAGACATGCTTACAGAATTGTACTCATTTTAAGACTTTAGATTTTTTTTTTTTTTGCACACTGTACCCTGACTCTGATTTGTGACTTTTCTGTTTTATCACTGATTTATTTATATTCTGACAGACTTGAAAACTTAGTCATCTGTGACTCCACTGGCTGCTTTCAGCTCTGTAACCAATAAGTCATGAAATGTTTTATTTTATTCAAAGAGAGGCCATAGTTTCACAGTGTGTTGATAGATTTCTGAGAACAATCTTTGCTCAGAAGTGGGAAATAATTAGTCTTCTACTGGGCACTACTTTGGTCCTGCTTAATAAGCCTTCAAAGTAAGAACCAAAAGTATAAAATTATCTCTAAAAATTTTGACTGTTTCAAAATATAGCTTGAAAGCATTTATAAGAATATAAAAAATATCTAATATTCATCAAATTAAGATTCACAATGTAAAGCATCTGATAAAAAATGACCAGGCATGCAAAAAAAAACCAGGAATAAACAACTTATAAGATGATAAACCAATCAGTTGAAACTGCCCCAAAACCTACACAGATGGTAAATTAACAGAGAGCAACATTAAACTGTTGTTACAACAACTATTCTAAATGTTTAAAAGAATGATAAGAGAATAACAAATGTAGAGAAGACCCAAACTGGGCTTCTAGAGAAAAAGTAGAATGTATGAGGTGTAAAATACAATGGATGGGATTAATGATGTTAGAAATTGCAAAACTAAATTAAGAAGTTGTATATATGGGGATATAACTAAAGAAACAATCAAAAATAAATCACAGAGAAAGGAAATAATTTTTTAACATGCACAGATTATCATATATCTGTGGTTATCAAGATAGCTAATGCATATTTAATTAAAATTTTTCAAAGAGGATTTGGATGAAAACACATTTGAACAAAAATAGGCCAAATTTTTCTGAATATAATAAGATAGTAACCTGTAGCACCAAGAAGCTCAATGGACACCAATAGATACCTACATAAATACATACAATAAGAAAGAAAATAAAACTGTAAGAGGCACATCACAACAGAAATTCTGATAAGTAAAACAAACAAACAAACAAACAAACCTTAATGGAAGCAATTTTCGTATCACAAACAAGGCAAATGGAAAGACAGTGGAGTGACATAGTATTTAAAGAAAAAAACTGTCAACCTAGTATTCTATATCTAGCAATAATATATATCAAAACAAAAGCAAATGACATCTTAAGACAGTAAAAGAAATCAACATATTTACACTATGAAAAAATTAAAGCACATTTATTTGAAGGAAAATGCAGATAGCAAGATGAAATCTGAATCTATAAAAAGGATTAAAGAGCACTAAAAAGGGTATCTTTGAGAAGATATGTATTATCAACCCTAAAATAAGCATTAAAACATTAAAACGGTTACAGCTAATAATTCAACTATGGAGTTAAAAATGGAATCATAAAAAACATTGTTTGTTTTAAAAAGCAATTTTCTTTGTAAAGCAACATATATATTTAATAATATATATTATACATAACACATATATATTTTTAAAAATAGATAAAAGTAAAATGATAAATGATTAGCTATGCTAACATCAATAAGAGCTACTCCATCTGTTTTATTAACTGTCAAAGTAGATTTTAAAACTGAGATAATGTATCATTTAGGAATAAATGGTTTAATTCATTAAGATTATACAAATTGAGTCATTTGTGCATCTAATAACAAAACTTCAAAATTCATGAAGCAAAAACTGATAAAACTACATATAAGTAGATAAATCTATAATTATAGTCAGATTTTTTAATAGCCCTCACTCAGTAAATCAATAGATCATATAGACAAAAAGACTCATTATGAAGAGAGAAGATTTGAGCAACAGTATAAACCAGCTTGACCTGATTGCCATTTAGAGAACTCCACACAACAACAGTAAAATTTGCACTTTGTTCCAAGTATGCAAAACACATTTACAAAATATACAAAGCATATTTCTATATACTAGTATTGAACAACTAAAAAGTAGGAAAAAACTTGTAGCATTGAGATATGAAATACTTAGGGATAAATCTGACAAATAATGTGAAAGACCTGCATATTGAATTCTCTACAAAAAGGAGAGACTCATCATGGATAAGCAAAGGTCCCAATATTAAGATGCCAATTCTCTTAAAATTGATGTGCAGTTTGGCTCAGATGGTAAAGCGTCTCCCTGCAATTTGGGAAACCTGGGTTTGATCCCTGGGTCAGGAAGATCCTCTGGAGGAGGAAATGACAACCCACTCCAATACTCTTGCCTGGAGAATTCCATGGACCGAGGAACCTGGTAGGCTACAGTCCATGGGGTCGCAAAGAGTCGGACATGACTGAGCGACTCCACTTTTACTTTTCACTTTCACCTTTAGTGAAGTTGTAAACAATCTGGTAGGTTATGTAGGATTTTTTTGTTGACAAAACTTGATAAATTGATTCTAAATTTATATAAATAGCCAAAATAACTTTTTAAAAAATTTTTATTTTTACTTTATTTTACTTTACAGTACTGTATTGGTTTTGCCATACATTGACATGAATCCACCACGGGTGTACATGCGTTCTCAACCATGAACCCCCCTCCCACCTCCCTCCCCACAACATCTCTCTGGGTCATCCCCGTGCACCAGCCCCAAGCATGCTGTATTCTGCATCGGACATAGACTGGTGATTCGATTCTTACATGATAGTATACATGTTTCAATGTCATTCTCCCAAATCATCCCACCCTCTCCATCTCCCTCTGAGTCCAAAAGTCCATTATACACATCTGTGTCTTTTTTGCTGTCTTGCATACAGGGTCATCATTACCATCTTTCTAAATTCCATATATATGTATTAGTATACTGTATTGGTGTTTTTCTTTCTGGCTTACTTCACTCTGTATAATCGGCTCCAGTTTCATCCATCTCATCAGAACTGATTCAAATGTATCCTTTTTAATGGCTGAGTAATACTCCATTGTGTATATGTACCACCGCTTTCTTATCCATTCATCTGCTGATGGGCATCTAGGTTGTTTCCATGTCCTGGCTCTTATAAACAGTGCTGCAATGAACATTGGGGTACATGTGTCTCTTTCAATTCTGGTTTCCTCGGTGTGTATGCCCAGCAGTAGGATTGCTGGGTCATAAGGCAGTTCTATTTGCAATTTTTTAAGGAATCTCCACACTGGTCTCCATAGTGGCTGTACTAGTTTGCATTCCCACCAACAGTGTAGGAGGGTTCTCTTTTCTCCACACCCTCTCCAGCATTTATTGCTTGCAGATTTTTGGATTGCAGACATTCTGACTGGTGTGAAGTGGTACCTCATTGTGGTTTTGATTTGCATTTCTCTAATAATGAGTGATGTTGAGCATCTTTTCATGTGTTTGTTAGCCATCCGTATGTCTTCTCTGAAGAAATGTCTGTTTAGTTCTTTGGCCCATTTTTTGCTTGGGTCATTTATTTTTCTGGAATAGAGCTGCATAAGTTGCTTGTATATTTTTGAGGTTAGTTGTTTGTCAGTTGCTTCATTTGCTATTATTTTCTCCCATTCAGAAGGCTGTCTTTTCACCTTGCTTATATTTTCCTTTGTTGTGCAGAAGCTTTTAATTTTAATTAGATCACATTTGTTTATTTTTGCTTTTATTTCCAGAATTCTGGGAGGTGGATCATAGAGGATCCTGCTGTGATTTATGTCAGAGTGTTTTGCCTATGTTTTCCTCTAGGAGTTTTATAGTTTCTGGTCTTACATTTAGATCTTTAATCCATTTTGAGTTTATTTTTGTGTGTGGTGTTAGAAAGTGACCACAGTAACAAATTGAAAAATAAAAGCCGTATGATTATCTCAATAGATGCAGAGAAGGCCTTTGACAAAATTCAACATCCATTTATGATAAAAACTCTCCAGAAAGCAGGAATAGAAGGAACATACCTCAACATAATAAAAAGCTATATATGACAAACCCACAGCAAACATTATCCTCAATGGTGAAAAATTTAAAGCATTTCCCCTAAAGTCAGGAACAAGACAAGGGTGCCCACTTTCACCGCTACTATTCAACATGTTCTGGAAGTTTTGGCCACAGCAATCAGAGCAGAAAAAGAAATAAAAGGAATCCAAATTGGAAAAGAAGAAGTAAAACTCTCACTGTTTGCAGATGACATGATCCTCTACATAGAAAACCCTAAAGACTCCACCAGAAAATTACTAGAGCTAATCAATGAATATAGTAAAGTTGCAGGATATAAAATCAACACAGAGAAATCCCTTGCATTCCTATACACTGATAATGAGAAAGTAGAAAAAGAAATTAAGGAAACAATTCCATTCACCATTGCAACGAAAAGAATAAAATACTTAGGAATATATCTACCTGAAGAAACTAAAGACCTATATATAGAAAACTATAAAACACTGATGAAAGAAATCAAAGAGGACACTAATAGATGGAGAAATATACCATGTTCATGGATCAGAAGAATCAATATAGTGAAAATGAGTATACTACCCAAAGCAATTTACAAATTCAATGTAATCCCTATCAAGCTACCAGTGATATTTTTCACAGAACTAGAACAAATAATTTCAAGATTTGTATGGAAATACAAAAAACCTCGAATAGCCAAAGCAATCTTGAGAAAGAAGAATGGAACTGGAGGAATCAACTTGCCTGACTTCAGGCTCTACTACAAAGCCACAGTCATCAAGACAGTATGGTACTGGCACAAAGACAGAAATATAGATCAATGGAACAAAATAGAAAGCCCAGAGATAAATCCACACACATATGGACACCTTATCTTTGACAAAGGAGGCAAGAATATACAATGGAGTAAAGACAATCTCTTTAACAAGTGGTGCTGGGAAAACTGGTCAACCACTTGTAAAAGAATGAAACTAGATCACTTTCTAACACTGCACACAAAAATAAACTCAAAATGGATTAAAGATCTAAATGTAAGACCAAAATAACTTTTAAAAGATAGAATAAATTTGGAGGACTAAGATTTTTTTTTATTTTTTTAATTTTTATTTTTATTTTATTTTGCAATACTGTATTGGTTTTGCCATACATTGACATGAATCCACCACGGGTGTACAAGTCCAGATTTCAAGACATTATAAAACTTCCCTGATAGAGTTGTGGTACTGGTATAGCTTAGAAGAGTGGATCTATGGAACAGAATAGAGACTTCAGAAATAGACACACATAAAATTTTTGAAAAAGGAATAAAGGTAACATAGTGGAGAAAATATTTTATGAAAAATGGTACCTATATATTGCATATTCATATGGTAAAATTGCTATTCAATATATATCTTTCCATATATGGTATGTAAAAAAATAACTCAGAGTAAAGCAGAGATCTTAATGTAAAATTGAAATTATACAGCCGTTTTAGAAAATAGTTTGGCTGTTTCTTAAATAGTTAAGCACACATCTACCATATAATCTAACCATTCCACCCAGTATTTACCTGAGAGAAAGAAAGCATATGTTCACATACACATTTTTATAGAAATGTTCATATGTGCTTTATTTCTAATAACCAAAACCTGAAAATAACCCAAAAATCCATCAACAGGTATGTGGATAAGCAATAGAAAGCTATTCAGAAACAAAAAAGTAAACTGCTGAAATATCCTATAACATGGATAAATCTCAAAATAATTTTGGGGAGTAAAATAATCCAGACCATAAAAAAGAGCCCCTAACTTATGAAAACACATATTAAAAAGTTTAAGAAATGCATTGCTATGTATACTAACTAGAAGTAGGCCAGTTTTTTTGTTTTTTTGTTTTTTTTTAGATTTGATGGGGGATGAGAGGATTGAGGGATAAGAGGGAGGGATTAGGAAGAGTTAAAATAAAAACATTGTGATTGATTGTGGTGATGGTTTCATGGGGATATATACATATTTAGGTGTATGTGCAGTTTATTATATATCAATTATATCTCAATACTTCTGTTTAAAAATGTAGAACTAATCAGGACCATGAAATAACAGAAAGCAGAATACTTATTTGAAGCAGATGTACTTTGAAGTCTCCAGACTAGACAATCGTTCTTTCTCTTGATCTCTAGACCAAATCACTAGAATGGATGAACCATTCCTACCCCATCTTTGTCCCTTTTTCCAGACTCAAATCCTGAGACACCCAGAGAAACATATGGACACAGAGACAGAAGGACAAACATTCATTTTCCTGACTTGCATTACGAATATACCATTTGCTTAGGGGAAGACAGATTATTTTGGTTTGAAGTCTCCATGCCTATTTTAGAGTTTGAAAGCCCCCAAAGAAGGCAGGAATATTATGAAAAGAGGAAAAAATGGCTAAATTAACATCTTCACCTAAGTAAGCATATTTATTCCAATTCACTCAAGATTCAACAAATTATATTGATTGTCCACTCCATCCATGAAAAGCAGCATAAACTGATGAAAGACAGAGAGCCATCCTCTATGGGAAGTGGTACAGTGGGGGAAATGTATTGATCATATTTATGGTGGCACAGACGGTAAAGAATCTCATGCAATGTGGGACACCCGGGTTTGATCCCTGGGTTGGAAATATCCCCTGGAGGAGGGCATGGCTAACCACTCCAGTGTGTGTATATGTGTGTGTGTGTGTATATACACACACATACTTAGCACGCATATATAAGAGTGCTAAGTCATTTCAGTGGTGTTCAGTCATGTGAGACGCCAAGGACAGTAGCCTGCCAGGTGACTCTGTCTATGGGATTCTCCAGGCAAGTATACTGGAGTGGGTAGCCATCCCCTCCTTCAGGGGATCTTCCTGACCCAGGAATTGAACCTTCATCTCCTGCATTGGCAGGCAGATTCTTTATCACTAGAGTGCCACCTGGGAATACATATATATATCAGAGACGGCAATGGCACCCCACTCCAGTACTCTTGCCTGGAAAATCCCGTGGATGGAGGAGCCTGGAAGGCTGCAGTCCATGGGGTCGCTGAGGGTTGGACACGACTGAGCGACCTCACTCTCACTCTCACTCTGTCTCTCTCACACACACATAGATTATGAAGAGGGAATTTGAATACTCATTTGGGTTCTCCTCTAAGTTTTATGTTCTGCCCAAATCCATGAAAATACCTCACAGCTTGAGCCAGCACAGATGCAAGAAGTGAAGGGAAAGTTGCAGGCCCATAAAAATAAAAAGAGGAAGCATTGTATGGGTAATAAATACCTGGAATACTTGGCAATAGGCATTTAGTAAAGAGAGTCGGAGTGAAACAAGCTCCTTTAAATATAGCTAAACACAGAAGAGTGCTCAATTGCAAACCAAAGGTTTAAGCACTTTCTGGAAATAAGAAAACAAAACCACACAGTTCTCCATAGTGGCTGTACTAGTTTACATTCCCACCAACAGTATAAGAGGGTTCCCTTTTCTCCACACCCTCTCCAGCATTTATTGCTTGTAGACTTTTGGATCACAGCCATTCTGACTGGTGCGAGATGGTACCTCATTGTGGTTTTGATTTGCATTTCTCTGATAATGAGTGATGTTGAGCATCTTTTCATATGTTTGTTAGCCATCCATATGTATGTCTGCCTTATGACCCAGCAATCCCACTGCTGGGCATACACACCAAGGAAACCAGAATCGAAAGAGACACGTGTACCCCAATGTTCATCACAGCACTGTTTATAATAGCCAGGACATGGAAACAACCTAGATGTCCATCAGCAGATGAATGGATAAGAAAGCTGTGGTACATATACACAATGGAGTATTACACAGCCATTAAAAAGAATGCATTTGAATCAGTTCTAATGAGGTGGATGAAACTGGAGCCTATATACAGAGTAAAGTAAGCCAGAAAGAAAATCACCAATACAGTGTACTAACACATATATATGGAATTTAGAAAGATGGTAAGGATAACCCTGTATGCAAGACAGCAAAAGAGGCACAGATGTATAGAATGGACTTTTGGACTCTGTGGGAGAAGGCAAGGGTGGGATGATTTGGGAGAAAGGCATTGAAACATGTATACTATCATGTAAGAAACGAATTGCCAGTTTATGTTCAATACAGGATACAGGATGCTTGGGGCTGGTGCACAGGGATGATCCAGAGAGATGATATGGGGTGGAAGGGGGGTTTGGGATTGGGAGCTCATGTGCACCCATGGCGGATTCATGTCAATGTATGGCAAAACCAATACAGCACTGTAAAGCAAAATAAAGTAAAAATAAAAATTAAAAAAAAAAAAAGAAAACAAAACCTTCCTGCAAGTAAAGCAGAATAGCATGAGCCAAAGTCAGTTCAGGATCAGAATTTGTGGAGGAGAAAAGTAGTGTCTAAAGCAGACCAGAATAGTCTTCTGAAGACATTACAGTTCACTAGACAGGGAGAATTATCTAAGAGGTCAGTGCATAATACTTATAGGTGGGAAAACTTATGCTGAAAAATCTGTCACTTATGAATGACAGAAGTGAAGTTCTCCCTTCATGTTTTGAACTATTCAATGTTGATAATATTAGTAATTTCCTTACATGTGTATTGAGAGACAGTTACTAATATTATACAAGGAAGAACTGTACAAAGAAGGTCTCAATGATCCATATAACCATGATGGTGTGAATACTCACATAGAGACAGACGTCCTGGAATGTGAAGTCAAGTGGGCCTTAGGAAGCATCACTACAAACAAAGCTAGTGGAGGTGATGGAATTCCAGCTGACTCATTTAAAATCCTAAAAGATGATGCTGTTAAAGTGTTGTACTCACTATGCCAGCAAATTTGTAAAACTCAGCAATGGCCAAGGGCTGGAAAAAGTCAGTTTTCATTCCAATACAAAGAAGGGCAACGCCAAAGAATGTTCACATTACTGTATAATTGCACTCATTTCACATGTTAGCAAGATTATGATCAAAATCCTTCAAGCTACTCCCTCAGCAGTACATGAACCGAGAACTTCAGATCTTCAAGCTGGATATAGAAAAGACAGAGGAAACAGAGATCAAATTGCCAACATCCATTGGATCATAGAATAAGCAAGGGAATTCCAGAAAAACATATACTTCTACTATGTTAAAGCCTTTGACTGTGTGGATCACAACAAACTGGAAAATTCTTAAAGAAACAGGAATACCACACCACCACACCTACCTCCTGAGAAACCTGTATGCAGGTCAAGAAGCAACAGTTATAACCGGATATGGAACAACAGACTGGTTTCAAATTGGGAAAGGAGTACATCAAGGCTATATATTGTCACCCTGCTTATTTAACTTATAGGCAGAATACATCATGTGAAATGCCGGGCTGGATAACTCCCCAGCTGGAATCAAGATTGCTGGGAGAAATAACAACTTCAGATATGAAGAAGAAACCACCCTAAAGGCAGAAAGTGAAGAATAACTAAAGAGTTGCTTGATGAAAGTGGAAGAATGGTATGAAAAAGCTGGCTTAAAACTCAACATTCAATAAATTAAGATCATGGCATCCAGTACCAACACTTCATGGCAAATAGATGGGGAAACAATGGAAACAGTGAGAGACTATTTTTTGCAGCTCCAAAATCACTGCAGATGGTGACGGCAGCCATGAAATTAAAAGACACTCACTCCTTGGAAGAAAAGCTATGACCAACCTAAACAGCATATGAAAAAGCAGAGATGTTACCTTGATGACAAAGGTCCATCTAGTCAAAGCTATGGTTTTCCAGTAGCCATGTATGGATGTGAGAGTTGGACCATAAAGAAGGCTGAGAACACTGAAGAATTATACTATTTTTGAACTGTGGTGTTGGAGAAGACTCTTGAGAGTCTCTTGGAACCTTACTCTGTTACCTATAGTTTATTAATTCTCATTTATATTAGCTATTTAGTAAAGCCATGAAATTAAAAGACACTTACTCTTTGGAAGGAAAGTTATGACCAAGCTAGATAACATATTGAAAAGCAGAGACATTACTTTGCCAACAAAGGTCCGTCTAGTCAAGGCTATGGTTTTTCCAGTGGTCATGTATGGATGTGAGAATTGGACTGTGAAGAAAGCTGAGCACTGAAGAATTGATGCTTTTGAACTGTGGTGTTGGAGAAGACTCTTGAGAGTCCCTTGGCCTGCAAGGAGATCCAAACAGTCCATTCTCAAGGAGATCAGCCCTGGGATTTCTTTGGAAGGAATGATGCTAAAGCTGAAACTCAAGTACTTGGCCACCTCATGCGAAGAGTTGACTCATTGGAAAAGACTCTGATGCTGGAGGGATTGGGGGCAGGAGGAGAAGGGGACGACAGAGGACGCGATGGCTGGATGGCATCACTGACTCAATGGACGTGAATCTGAGTGAACTCTGGGAGTTGGTGATGGACAGGGAGGCCTGGCGTGCTGTGATTCATGGGGTCGCAAGGAGTCAGACACGACTGAACTGAAACATATATATATATATGTATTCATAGTTTCTCTGTGTATATTCACGAAGTCTCTAGTCTCTACTAATGAAACTCTTCAGTTATGATCATCACTAAATATCTATGCTAGAAGAAGCATGAGATGGACACAATACCTCACTTATTAGTCCTCACTTTCTCCACATTGCCAAGCCATGTGTGAGGCACATATTTGTTGAATAATAAAAATCATTTGAGTGAATTCCATCTAAATACAGCAATCAGTATTCAGGTAGTCAGTCAGCTTTTAAGGCAGTGGGGAGATATTACCTAGTTACATGAGCAACTTATTCCTAATTAAATTTAGCAGAGATAGACCTCTTGAATCTCTATTAGGTAGAGTTCTATAAGCTTGAAGCTGTTGTTCCTGGCCTTCAATGTAAAGTTGTCCCATGTAATTTTGAAGAACACTTCTTACTATCAGTTCAGTTCAGTCGCTCAGTCGTGTCCAACTCTTTGCAACCACATGAATCGCAGCACGCCAGGCCTCCCTGTCCATCACCAACACCTGGAGTTCACTCAGACTCACGTCCATTGAGTCAGTGATGCCATCCAGCCGTCTCATCCTCTGTCGTCCCCTTCTTCTCCTGCCCACAATCCCTCCCAGCATCAAAGTCTTTTCCAATAAGTCAACACTTCACATGAGGTGGCCAAAATATTTGAGTTTCAGATTTAGCATCATTCCTTCCAAAGAAATCCCAGGGCTGATCTCCTTTAGGATGGACTGGTTCGATCTCCTTGCAGTCCAAGGCACTCTCAAGAGTCTTCTTCAACACCACACTTCAAAAACATCAATTCTTTGGCGCTCAGCCTTCTTCACAGTCCAACTCTCACATCCATACATGACCACTGGACAAACCATAGCCTTGACTAGACAGACCTTAGTTGGCAAAGTAATGTCTCTGCTTTTGAATATGCTATCTAGGTTGGTCATAACTTTTTTTTTTTTTAATTTTAGTTTTTTATTTTTTAAATTTTAAAATCTTTAATTCTTACATGCATTCCCAAACATGAACCCCCCTCCCACCTCCCTCCCCATAACATCTCTCTGGGTCATCCCCATGCACCAGCCCCAAGCATGCTGCATCCTGCGTCAGACATAGACTGGCGATTCAATTCACATAATATACATGTTAGAATGTCATTCTCCCAAATCATCCCACCCTCTCCCTCTCCCTCTGAGTCCAAAAGTCCGTTATACACATCTGTGTCTCTTTCCCTGTCTTGCATACAGGGTCATCATTGCTATCTTCCTAAATTCCATATATATGTGTTAGTATACTGTATTGGTGTTTTTCTTTCTGGCTTACTTCACTCTGTATAATCGGCTCCAGTTTCATCCATCTCATCAGAACTGATTCAAATGAATTCTTTTTAACGGCTGAGTAATACTCCATTGTGTATATGTACCACAGCTTTCTTATCCATTCATCTGCTGATGGACATCTAGGTTGTTTCCATGTCCTGGCTATTATAAACAGTGCTTCGATGAATATTGGGGTACATGTGTCTCTTTCAATTCTGGTTTCCTCGGTGTGTATGTCCAGAAGTGGGATTGCTGGGTCGTAAGGTAGTTCTATTTGCAATTTTTTAAGGAATCTCCACACTGTTCTCCATAGTGGCTGTACTAGTTTGCATTCCCACCAACAGTGTAGGAGGGTTCCCTTTTCTCCACACCCTCTCCAGCATTTATTGCTTGCAGATTTTTGGATCGCAGCCATTCTGACTGGTGTGAAGTGGTACCTCATTGTGGTTTTGATTTGCATTTCTCTAATAATGAGTGATGTTGAGCATCTTTTCATGTGTTTGTTAGCCATCCGTGGGAGAAAATAATAGCAAATGAAGCAACTGACAAACAACTAATCTCAAAAATATACAAGCAACTTCTGCAGCTCAATTCCAGAAAAATAAACGACCCAATCAAAAAATGGGCCAAAGAACTAAATAGACATTTCTCCAAAGAAGACATACGGATGGCTAACAAACACATGGTCATAACTTTTGTTTCAAGTAGTAAGCGTCTTTTAATTTCAAGTCTGCAGTCACCATCTGCAGTGATTTTGGAGCCCCCCAAAATAAAATCTGACATTGTTTCCACTGTTTCCCCATCTATTTCCCATGAAGTGATGGGACCAGATGCCATGACCTTCATTTTCTGAATGTTGAGCTTTAAGCCAACTTTTTCACTCTTCTCTTTTACTTTCATCAAGAGGCTTTTTTAGTTCCTCTTCACTTTCTTTTTTAAAGGTGGTGTCATCTGCATATCTGAGGTTATTGATATTTCTCCTGGCAATCTTGATTCCAGCTTGTGTTTCTTCCAGTCCAGCGTTTCTCATGATGTACTCTGCATAGAAGTTAAATAAGCAGGGTGACAATATACAGCCTTGACCTACTCCGTTCCCAAATTAGAACCAGTCTGTTGTTCCATGTCCAGTTCTAACTGTTGCTTCCTGACCTGCATACAGATTTCTCAAGAGGCAGGTCAGGTGGTCTGGTATTCTCATCTCTCTCAGAATCTTCCATAGTTTATTGTGATCCACATAGTCAAAAGCTTTGGCATAGTCAATAAAACAAAAATAAATATTTTTCTGAAACTCTCTTGCTTTTTCCATGATCCTTGTGATTATAGATAGAATGATATCATTGCTTGTGTATATTTATAAACGTATTCATTCAAGATAGAAGTGTATCATTGTATGTGTATATTTATATTTATATATACACATACAATGATATCAAAGCTATGGTTTTCTAGTAGTCATGTATGGATGTGAGAGTTGGACCATAAAAAGCTGAGTGCCAAAGAATTGATGCTTTTGGATTGTGGTGTTGCAGAAGACTCTTGAGAGTCCCTTGGACTACAAGGAGTCAATCTTAAAAGTAATTAGTCCTGAATATTCATTGGAAGGACTGATGCTGAAGCTGAAGCTGAAGCTCTAATACTTTGACCACCTGATGCAAAGAACTGACTCATTGGAAAAGTCCCTGATGCTGGGAAAGATTAAAGGCAGGAGAACAGGGGGATGACAGAAGATGAGATGGGTGGATGGCATCACCGACTCAATGGACATGAGTCTGAGCAAGCTCCGGGAGTGGATGATAGATTGGGAAACCTGGCATACTACAGTCCTTGAGGTCATAAAGAGTTAGACATGACTAAACTGAACTGATATACATATTTATCATTTTCATATTTTACTTATAAAGGGTCAGTAAAACAAGCCAACATGTCACAATTTTGCTTTTAGTAAACCCTGGGAGTTTTTTCTTCTGATACATGCAATAAATAACATGTCTTTGCATGAACAGATGCACATGCAGTATAGGATATGCTCATTCAGAATGAGGTACAACCTTTTCTTTATTCAACATTTCTTCAGTTCTATATTTTTGGAAAGATTGTTGATCTTTTTGTAGTGTGCATATACCAAGTTAATATAGCCTAATTATTACATGTTATTCAAAGTTTAAAATAATGCAAACAATGAAGCAAAGTCCTTGCTGGCTAACTTTTCCCCCCATAGTTTTTATGGCGGCCTCTCTAATCAGGAATTTGAGCCCTTCAATTGCTGAACTAGCAAACTGTTTGTAAGTTACATATGGCACTGGCCAAAACTGCAGAGTCTGCAAGACTTTCCAAGAATTTCAGAAATTGCACAAAAGGAAATATTAAGTGTATCCAGTAGTAAAGGTATGATGAGGAAGACACATTCAAAGGCAGAGTAAATTCGTTCAGAAAAAGAGCACCAGAGGCAATCAAGATAACCAATGTTACTACGTAACTGTGAAAGGTATTGAAAAATCCTGGCCTTCATCTTTACTAGAGATAAACTCATCACTTCATAGCTCAAGCCATCCAAAATAGAAAATGCTTGATTCTTACTCTCTCACAAATGGGTAGAATTACAAACCAAGTAAAGGAAACATTTTTCAATGGTCAGAAAAGCCACTTTCCACAGTCCCCTCACCCCTCTTCTCAGAAATCCTTCAAACCAATCATGATCTCCATAATAGCTTTGGACCAGCAACTTAGCACACTAATAATCGCAACTTCTGACTCAGAGGCATTTCTTTCCATTTGGAAATACTGCAGGCAAGGACTTCCTTTTTGAAAAAAAATATATAGAAGGTAAATAATGTCATAAGTAAGCGATGTGAATTGTGAATACAATAGCATCCTGATGACGAAGAGGAAAAATGCATGCCTGGCTTTGCCAGGCCCTATGCAGCAACGGCCTTTATAGAAGTTGGGAATGATTGGGTTGGCCAGAGTCTGTTTTGTTGTGCATGGAGCTTCCTGTTGGCTGGCCTGACATAGGATGTTATTAAGCAATTCAGGCTGGAACATTATTATTCTCCATGAAGAATTTAAAGAAGAACTTGACTTGAGCCTATTGCAAGAGGAGTCATGCTGTGCCATGCAGTATAAAAATATCATCAGTCTTATGCCACTGGCACATTCAAGCACCTAGCGGGATAAGCCAGGCACCAATGTTCAAGGTTTTATATAAGGTAACAGCTGCTTTGGTCAGACAGTTAATTAAATATGTTAATTTCCCATACAACCAACAGTAGCGACAACAGATCAAAGAGGGATTTTATGACATTTCTGGGTTCCCTCCTATACCCAAGAGGATGGCTTGTGCCCACATCATCTCCTGGTCTCCTTTGTGCAGTAATGCTGCTTTTCCCCTTTAGAAACAGCCCTGTTCTATGACATTGCAAATATTGTACATGCTTTGGTACCATACTAACTATTGCCAATTGTCACCACTCCAGTCTTGAAAGGCTATTTGGGTCTGATCCCAAGCTAGTGTTTGGTTAGTCAGTAAATATCACAAATCATGCTGAAGGCAGGGAATGGGCTTTTTCTCCATTTGTGTCATTCTGGCTTGGCATTTATGTTTTATCTTTGTGGAACTGATAGAGCACAGATTGTAAATCCATGTAAGAGCAATGACTAGATTCCATCCTGGGCATGAAGTTGCACCAAAAGATTGTTCTAGATAGTGTTATGAGCTAATCATATGGAGTACACACATCTGAGAATACATTATTTAAACATAATAATAAGCAAAAGTGCTTTCTGGCAATATGTGATACTGTGAAAGGAAGAAAATGTTCTCAATTCATGAAGCAATAGCAATATCCAGGTGTTATAAATACAACAGTGACGTGGAGCCATTTATAATATTTTTGTGTCATAAAGAAATCTTTGAAGATTGTAATAGAGATGGAAATCTGATAATGCAATTGCTTTTATGCACCTCAACAAAAGTTTCAGAGAACCTACACCCTGGAAGAAGAGTTGGATCAGGTTAAGTGTTAGTGAGTGCAGTTTTGGTGGAAATATTTATCAGCCTACAAGTTTGTCAAGGAATTTTAAAAATCCCATGCTTGCTGATTAGATAACCATAAGTAAAATACCTCTATTCTCACGTCTAATGCCACTTTCTTAGGAGATAGGGTTTTTGTATAGCACACGTATTTTCATATTGTTTTAAAATATCTACAATCTATATCACTAAATCTGAATGCAGAGTGAGATGGTAGGACAGGCTAATGAAGCAGAATTTGTTATAGCTGCTAGCTTGTACCTAATGTCTCATTTGTAAAATGAGGAGTCTTTGGAAACGAACTTTAAGATAATATCCTGGTCTGATTTTCTACCTGAGGAAGTATGAAAAAATCAAAATCTCCTGAACTATCACAAATCACCTGGTGATTTTGAATAACTATTCTGAGTCTCAAAATTCTATGTCTAAGGACTGAACTGAACTGAACTGAAAGACATAATATTTGTGAATATAGTTAGTGAATTACAAAATACTCTCAAATGTTATTAATGAAAGTCTTTACATTTTTAAGGTCCCACTACTGGGGATACACACCGAGGAAGCCAGAATTGAAAAAGACACATGTACCCCAATATTCATCACAGCACTGTTTATTATAGCCAGGACATGGAAGCAACCTAGATGTCCATCAGCAGATGAATGGATAAGAAAGCTGTGGTACATATACACAATGGAGTATTACTCAGCCATTAAAAAGAATGCATTTGAATCAGTTCTAATGAGGTGGATGAAACTGGAGCCTATTATACAGAGTGAAGTAAGCCAGGAAGAAAAACACCAATACACTATACTAACACATATATATGGAATTTAGAAAGATGGTAATGATAATCCTGTATGTGAGACAGCAAAAGAGACACAGATGTATAGAACAGTCTTTTGGACTCTGTGGGAGAGGGTGAGGGTGGGATGATTTTGGAGAATGACATTGAAACATGTATAATATCATATATGAAATGAATCACCAGTCCAGGTTTGATGCATGATACTGGGTGCTTGGGGCTGGTGCACTGAGACAACCCAGAGGGATAGTATGGGGAGGGAGGAGGGAGGGGGGTTCAGGATGGGGAACACGTGTATACCTGTGGCAGATTCATGTTGATGTATAGCAAATCGATACAATATTGTAAAGTAATTAACCTCCAATTAAAATAAATAAATTTATATTAAAAATCATAGTTTATTCCTTCAGTGAAGATACAAATTTGTTTAATTAAAAATCACAGAATAGTGTTATTGGTATAGTTCACTCTAAATCCAAAGGCCAGAGGTTCTAATGTCCAAGGTTAGAGAAAGATTAAGAAGTCAGAATTTACTCTTCATCTTCACTTTTGTTTCAGGCCCCAGCACACTGGATGATGCCTGCCCACATGGATGGGGGCAGATTGCTTTACTCAGTTTACTGAATCAAATGCTCATCTTTTCCAGACTTACCCACACAAACACACCCATGAATGGGATTTTACTAGCTTTCTAGGCATCTTTTGTTAACACAAAATTAACCATTACCCATAACTATTAACTTATCTTCCTTCTAATGTCATCAAGGGGATCAGTGAGAAATCCAATAGGGGAGATCAGAGTCAACATCACAGAGTTGAGGGGGATTTTCAGGGCCAGTGAGGAGAAAAATCTAACATCCAGTTGTTTGATTTTGAAATTTTATGTCCATTGTAGTTTTCTCCTGAGGGAACCAGTGTAGATTCAAAATGTGACCACAGAATACGTAAAATATCTTACTGGTTGGGGGAAGAAAAGGGGCTAATTCTGAAAATGGTAGAATTATAATTTTCAAATCAACTGTCAGTGACATTAAATACATGGTTTATAGGCCATTAGGAAAATAGTAGTGACAGTCGATATGAAACTGTCTGCTCTTTGCTGAACAGGAAGCTAGAGAATGAGAGGTACATGCAGACAGTAATTTCCCAGGGTCAGTGTTAGTGTATTGTATATTAGGGCTCTCCAGAGAAGTAGAGAGTCCCTTGGACTGCAAGGAGATCCAACCAGTCCATCCTAAAGATCAGTCCTGGGTGTTCATTGGTAGGACTGATTTTGAAGCTGAAACTCCAATACTTGGGCCACCTGAGGCAAAGAGCTGACTCATTTGAAACCCTGATGCTGGGAAAGATTGAGGGCAGGAGGAGAAGGGGACGACAGAGGATGAGATGGTTGGATGGCATCATCGACTCAATGGACACGGGTTTGGGTGGACTCTGGGGGTTGGTGATTGACAGGAAGGCCTGGCGTGCTGTGGTTCATGGTGTCACAAAGAGTAGGACTTGACTGAGTGACTGAACTGAACTAAGAGAAGTAGAAACAACAAAAGAGATATAGATATCCTATATATCTATATTAAGAGATTCTACAATGTTGAAAGATATTGGGACTGCTCAGGTTCCATAATTATGTTAGCCAACTTCAAGCTGGAGACTGGGAAATGTGATGGTATGGTGCAAAGGCCTAAGAGCCAGAAAATCAATGGTATAGATTCCATTCCAGGTCTGAAGACCTGAGACCAGGAACATTAAGAGAAAGATTGTGTCCCAACTCAGGCAGACAGGAGCAATTCAAGCATTCTCCACCATTTTGTTCTCACAGGCTCTTAACAGATTGGATGATGCCCACCTGCACTGGGTAGGGCTATCTGTTATACTTTGTCACCAATTCAAATGCTAATCTGTTCTAGAAACACTCTCAGAGACACAGGAATATTTAACCAATATCTAGACATCCCTTGGCCAATCAAGTTGACACATAAAATTAACCATCATAGCTGAGCATGTAGATCCAAGGTCTGATGACAAATGATGCTTTGTTTGGGATTTCCTTGACATTACCAAGGTAAACAAGGTTGAGCTGATTTTCCAAAGGAACTGAAGATTAAAACAGTAAAGATTCCACAGCTGCCAAGCCATGTGATTTCAGTTTATAAGAATTTATGCAACCTTGAAATGTTTCCTAGGCACTTTAACTTTAGTGCCTAGTGACTGCTGTCTCAGGTGTAGGTCTCTAGGTCTTTAAGAACGGATTTGTTCTTGCAAATTCACTAACAAAGCTTCATGATCCATTCACTTCATTTACATTTGAGATATTGTTACGAAAATGCCACACAAATCTTTCCTTGACTTCAATCTGACATTGCACACTATCTGACAGATTTGAAATTAACATAACACTTACCTGGAAAAAGTTTGGAGTAAATAAGGTAGTAATTAAATTTCAGTCATTTTTCTATCCTTCTTTCATCTACTTTCACCTTAATTTTTTTTAACATGTAAGGAAATGTGTATGTGTGTGTGTGTGTGTGTAGGTGGTAGTGGTATAGTTGCTAAATCATGTCTAACACTTATATTCCCATGGACTGCAGCCCACCAGTCTCCTATGTCCATGGGACTTCCTAAGCAAGAATACAGGAGTGGATTGCCATTTCCTTCTCCAATATATATATTATGTAATACACACACACACACACACATATATATGCATATATATATATATAAAATCTATGACAAACGTTACATCAATTTTATAAGGAAATTACTTTCCTTACAGGGAAAGAACATTTTAACAAATTAACCCTAGACTTCAAGCTATAAAGTGACGTTTCTAAAATCACCCAGCGAGAGGATGGCTGAGGATTCCAACTCAAGATTATTTGATTTCTCAAGTTGAGTTCTTATTCCACCTCTCAATTTTCAAAAGCTGAAGGTGGAAAACTCAGCAAAGGGCACTTGGCAGGAAATGGGTCAAATAAAATTATGGCTATATCAGAATGGAGTCTTAGACATAATTAATCCAATAGCCTCGTACTACTCTGTGGAATCAGGGAAGTATATATCAGGGCTCTTGGGAGAACAAACAAAGAAAAGAGAAAAGGGTAAGGAACTTGGAGAGATGTTTCCAGTGAAGTGCTCAAGACCTGTCTTTCATCCTAGTTTTTCCATTAAAAAAAATTGATTAGTAGTAGTTCCCCATTATATTTGAATAGTGTTTATTAAGTTTATACAGAATTTTAAAATAGACTTCCTTATTTGATTTGATACTTATAGAAACTCTATTATAGTGAGAAGGATGTTATGATCTCAATATTATAGATGAAAACAATCTAAGATTTTAATTACAAAACTATCTTGAAGTTATATAAGTGGTACATCTATATCTAAACAGAAGTGTTTTGTTTTTTGGTTTGTTTTTAACTGCAAAGGTAGTGTTCTTTCTAACCACATTATCTTTTTTTGAGATAACACATGGTTACTGAATGCATATGTAATATATGCTAAAAAAAATTGATAAATTTAGAACTATCTTAGACGTGTTGAACTCAAATCAGAAACAAAAGGAAATGAAATGCAATGCAATACAAGTAAATACAATGTTTATATTTAAAAACATTTGTCGTGAATTGAGGAAATTTCCTTGTTACAAGCTTGTATCAAGAGTATAATAGAATTGTTCACAAACTGTTAATGAAAGCCAAGGTAAGATTAAGAAAAATATTGCTCTGAGGGATGGGAACAGCAACTTTTGTGTTCTAACCAATTCAGAGATGATAAAGACTTGAGCTCAGTAACTGGTAGGACACTCAAGAGGGATACTGGCAAGCAGAAGTTCAGAGGAGGCAACAAAGTAGTGAGACGGAGTCAGGAAATATGTCTGTCTCTTAGGTGAGGCAACTAAGGGCATGGTCCAAAGCCATAATCAGAATTCTAAGCATCTGAAAGCTAGTACTTTTATCCTCACAATGACCTTAAAACACTAGGAAGTAGTATTATTCCCATTCCAGAGATGAGGAAAACAAAAGGTGGCCACTCCAATGCTCAAAGTCTAGAAAGCAGTTTATTTGCCATGAAAGAATTAAAGGATGTACTTGTAAAAGTAAGTAATTACGCTAGAGAAATTCTAACATCATATTACATTCATAGAGTTATTTGTTTTCTATGTTATTACTTTCTATACATCTTGGGCCTCAAAATTCTACTGAAATTGAAGTTTATTTACCTTAGCGTAAATATGAATAATAATGGATAAACATACAATATATAGCATATAATATGTGTGTGTGTGAGTGCTAAGTCATGTTCTACTCTTTGCAACTGTATGGACTTCAGTCCAACAGGCTCCTCTGTCCATGGAATTTCCCAGGCAAAAATACTGGAGTGGGTTGCCATTTCTTTCTCTGGAAGATCTTCCTGACCCAGGGACTGAACCTTCATCTACTGCGTCTTCTGCATTACAGGTGAATTCTTTACCACTGAGTCACCAAGGAATCCCAGTATATAGTATATATAACATAAAATAGAGATAAATTTAATTGGCTCTCAAACATATTACCTACATCACCATATTTTTTTTAAAACCTTTATTTCATCAACTTTAGTGTCTTTTTCTATTACTTAAAAAACTGGACACCTTCTTAGCCATGACTGTTTTACTATTTTCTCCCAATTTGATTAACTTTAAAGCTTGAACTATTAGGTAAATAAGAAACTAATAATAGAGAAAATGCTCCATCTATTGCTGCTCTGAAACCAATTCTCTGACACCAATGAGGCATTATTCAGTTTAATTCAGTTCTCACACTACTTGAGTCTGATTCCACTAGTTAAAGACAGTTCTCCACAAGACTACCTTTGGTTCAGATGCCAGCTACAAGTTTTTGGGGTCACCTGTACTTCTGACTCACCAGCTGTAATTGTGGTGTTACTACAATCTCCTCAATGTTTAATACTTTGCTAGAATAACTCAGAACTCACTGAAATCACCACACCTATGATTACAGTTTTATTATAAAGGACACAGATCAGGAACAACTAAATGCAGAGACAGGGCAAATCTAGGTGGACGAGCTCTTGATGCGTAGTTCCTTTGTCCTTTCCTTGTGGAATCCACACACATCACCTCTCCCCGCCCACCCCCCAGCCCATCAATGTGTATACCAACCAAGAAGCTCCACTGAGTTCTTGGTCTAGAATTTTTATTGGGGTTTTATTATCTAGGTTTGATTAAATCATCAGATAAGTGATTAAAACTCATTTTCCTTTCCCTCTTCATCTGGAAGCTGGGCTTATCTCAATGTTAACCCTGTATTACCAAGGTCGGTTTTTTGGGTACTGTGTTCCTATCCTGAAACTATCTTAAGGGCCCCCTATGAGTCACCACTTTAGCACAGCAAAAAGTTTTATCACTCAGGCAATTTCGAAGTTTTTTAAATCTGTGTCAGGAACTAGGGACAAAGACCATATATATTCTATTTGGTATTATTTATTTATCCATCAATCTGTCCATCCAGTTTTCTGTAATTTAAGCAGCTTACTGTGGTTTACTATAAAAAAGGCAGATCCTTTTCATACAATCACATTCAAACTTAGAGAAAAATATTTAGTAGATTTAGATTAGTTATTGTTAAATAAAGGAAAATTCAGACATAAAACTATTTTCTCCTTTGGAGATGATTAATGAGAGCACTAAGAGCTTTTATTGATTAGGCATGCCCACATGATTCTGATGATTCCTCATGTCCGTGCCCCTTAGAAGTAGCTATGAAACCACACAAGACACTGTGGGGCTCCTGGGCGTGAAGTCTTTTCATATTTCCTTTTTCTTGTTTGTGGGAACTAGACTCCAGCCTCCATGGCCTTTCCTGAGTTTGAAAGGGCAGATTTGAACATTTGCTAGTCAGGGAAGGGAGGGGATGCAGAGACAGGGGAGGAGCAGCCAAGAAACAATAGTGCAGCCTTTGGGCAGAAGTCCTGGTTCTGCCTCAAGTAATACATTTAACAATATCTCCAAGTTCTTTGCAGAACCAAAATCCCCAACAATGGGAGGTGTTAGCATCCTTCTTTCCAAAGAGGACCACTAGAGGTCAGATTAAAGGAACCAGAGAGGTTTATTAAGAGGAGACTACCTGAGACCAGATTAGAGGAGTGCAGGCCTTGAAGACACTCTAATCCTTACCAGCAACCCTACTCTTGAACCATTGCTATTAAACTCCTCACCAAATCCTCCCTAGTTGGAACACAAAGTTTCTGAGGCCTGAGCCTGATATTTTCTTTTTGCCTAGGAAAGTGAAGAAGTTATTCTTTCCTACCGCACCCAAATCTTTGTTTCTGAGATTGGCTTCCCCAGTGGCTCAGAGGTAAAGAATCTATAGTCCAGGAGCCGCAGGAGACTTGTGTTCAGTCCCTGGGTGGGGAAGATCCCCTGGAGGAGGGCATAGCAACCCACTCTAGTATTCTTGCCTGGAGAATCCCCATGGACAAAGGAGCCTGGTGGACCACAGTCCATGGGGTTGGGAGGAGTTGGACACGACTGACTCAACTTGGCATGAGACTGGATTTGGCACTAGTGTACAGAGGCCAAGTTTTCACTATCAATTACATTAAGGCTAACTGGTCACACTGGAGTGAATCTATTAAAAAGGTGCAGGGCTGGAAGGGGTTTGCAGTCTCTTTCTCTCATCTTTTGCAAGCGAGGCACTGCCTTTAAGCTTCCTCATCACCAGAAAACCTTTCACTGTGATATTTTAATTAAGAAGCTCTGTTTAGCCAACAACTCAATCTGAGGCTTTTTGGGGTGGGGGGTGGGGGGTGGTATTTATTTTTTGTCTAAACATATCTCTAGGAGCAAAGGTATATTATCATTTATGTCAGGAAATGACATGATCTTCGTACTTGTTAATCCATAAATAAAGATATGTCTATCACAGGCAGAGAAAATGAAGGGGTGGGGAAAGAGACAATGCATAGCAGCAGGGTTTCTGTGTGTGCCTAGCAGAGCATGAGAAAATGAGGATGATGCTGGTTTAGTTTTCATTCTATTCATTACTGATGTTGTGGAGATAATAATTGGATGTTGCCATTTCTTTCAGTCAGTATAATGCACATGAACTTCTTAATGTTTATAGTTTTCCTTAGATTTTGTGACAGCATTTATAGACACTTTAGAACAATTCTGAAGTCTAAAGGGAATGAAGTCCCTGAAAATTGGAGTGCTCTGTTGGAATACATCCTGCTTGTGCACACCCGGGTTTCAAAGTTTTGATGCAAATGCTGAAATGACAGGTAGAGAGAGGAGTTATTGTGTCTGCTCATAGTCCTTGAAATGATATCCCTTGGATAAATCTCCCTACCAGTGAAGAAACAGAGTATCTGGTATTTTGACAAGGAAGAGTTTATAAACACTAGAGAAAACTTGGACCTTCGACAAAGAAGAGCTTACAAGAGGGGGCAGGGACAAGTCAGACCAAGAATGTCTGGAGGAAAAGAAGCCAATACTGAACAACACTGCTGAAAAATCTAATGATGTGAGTTTTAGTTGCAGAGAAGGCTGAGTAGCAGTTTGAGGGCATCTTTTACTTATTTTTCTTATCATGTAATTAAAAAAAAATGGAGTTTCTAACAAAAAATCATTCTGAATAATTTCTAATTAAGTTGAAACAGAGAAAGAAAATGATATGAAAATCTGCTCTTAAAGTCTCTCAGAAATAAAAGAGGTTCATACCCACAAAATGGACCTGAGTGATTTAAGCTAGCCACCCTGCTGTAGAATTTCTGTAACTGTTGCTTATTAGTTAAGGAAGAAGAAGAGGGTAGAGGTCTGACTGGGGATCCTACCTGAGCCTCAAGAAGACTCCAAAAAACAAAAAAACAAAAAAACAGGGAGGCACTTGCAGTATCTTATATTGACAATTTCTCATTGAATTTGTTGTATATTCTTCTGTGTGGCCTTACTACTGTAAAGGATCCATTATTCATTAAGTAAGTGATGAATATACTCAAAAATTGCAGCCACATGAGCTGCACAAATGCATTTTCATATTATTAACATGTTGCCAACTTGCAACTCTTCGAAGAGTAAGTAAATGTTTTGACAAGAGGAGACAGCAAGGACAAATAAGAAGTAGCGGTCTTAAAGAAATTCAGCCCCACTTCTAACAGCTTTAAAGTCTTAAGAGTGTTTTCACTGGGGCAGTACCAGATAAATTGCTCTTATATGTGCATGCAAGAGGCTAAAATTCCTTTGAAAGTTTATAATTTCTCATGGGAAAACACAACATAAAAGTTACTTTTACTCATAGAAAAACAAAACCATATTTTCCTGTCAACCTTTGCTGTTGGGAATTTCAAACTTTTTGCATTTTTTTCCTGTGATTCTTAGCTGGCCCAAGGGACAGGCATTTACAACATAATTTACTTTCAACGTGTCTCTGTAAATCATTGTAATACTCTCTATTGCTTGTGGAGAGGGGGAAAAAAAGTTCCCAATGGGGCTTCTTGTCCCACTTTCCCAAGGCTCCACCAGCCCAAACACGAACAGAAACTTTCCCTTTTAACGTCCAACCTCAAAGACAAAAGGCACACAAAGGAAACCGCGCAGTGAATACAGGTTAAGTTAGAACACTGTGCAGGCTTCCAGGGAGAGATTGTATTTATTAATTGGGAGAGGAGAGAATTGCCCTAACTTATGGGGAAATTTTAGAAATGCTCAAGTATTCTAGAATAGGTGGGCTTCCCTTAGTCAAATGACTTGAAATTTTTTTTTCATAAAAATCCTAAGGGTCTGTAGCATACTTTTGCCAAGCTATAATATGAAGGATCATTCAGTTTTACATGAGAATTTGATGACTTATACACTGATTGAACCTTCACCTTTTAGAACCTTAATGGGAATTTATTAGCTATTTCACAGTGTGTAAATTTGAATCTAGGTCAGATGAGGAAGAAAAATAGGGCATATCCAGGCCCAAAGAATAACCTGAAAAATAATATATCAGAGCAAAGAAAGATAAGGTGCGAAATTAAACATGATTAAAACTGTCTTAAGCAATCTGGGATTTGAAGACAGAACCTGATAAATTAGCACTACTTTATATAGACCATTTGAGCTCAAATTCAGGCAACTAGTGAGCCTAGTTCCTCCACAAGCTGCAGATTAAGGAGTTAACGTATTAACCTGCTTCTGCTAACTGTCCGTAACAGGAAATGTAACCCAGGTGGGTTTGATATTCACAAGATTAAAGCGTATGTGTACCATCAAATGGTCACCACATTAAAGCTGTTTTAATGAGGACTTGGGAGATAATGAATGAATATCGCTAATTCACTACAGAGAAGACAGCCTGACCTCCTTCTGACCTCTTTGCCGCCAGGTATCTTAAACAACATATTAGTTCTGCTTAAAGCCAAAATGGGACGGTCTGTAAAGATAAGAACAAGCCAAATGCTTAGGAGAATGACTTTTGCTAGAGTTGAAGCCAGAAAAAAAAAAAAATTCTTCTCCCTAGAGTCCTTATAAAAAGAACACTGTGTAACAGGATGAAAATCATCCTCACTGACACCTTTATCTCTGACACAGCCCTCAGTTACATCAGGCTGTTTCCTATAGTGCCCCTCAAATACCATCCAGTGACATCATGCCAGGAAAACACCACTAGGTAAAGGCAGGAGTGGAGGACTATTATTTAAGGATATAACTCTCTGCTGGTTTACCTTAATCTTGAGTAAAATTTAGAGGATTTAGAGGGACTGCTTATCTTTCAGGTAAGCCTTCATAAATATCAAGCTTTTGATAGATTTAAGACAGCAGTGTAGTAGAGATTGTACTTGCTTGAAAGCAGTCAGGGCATAGCCAATTTATTGTGATCTCACTTATTTTTCCAGGGAACATGAAAAGGGTAGGTTTTTGTAGGAACTGAGGACTCAGTGATGTTTTTTCCCCCTAATAAAAGACCATTTGTCTTTTAAGACAAGAGGTGAACCAAAGGAGTAGCTATAATTAGGGAAGAAACAGACTGGAAATACTCTAGAGCCTATTCTAGTCACTGAGTACAAATATTGTCAAATAAAGTAAAATTAATACAAGTTAGAATTCATATAAGGCTTTTATCAACATAGATACAGTGAGCAAATATGTTCAGCCACAATGGTTTCAGATTCTTTTTTTTCTGGAAGAGAAAAAACATGTTGGATAGAATGAATGGGATTTATATGAGCCTTGTATTAGAGTGTTTTCTCTGAAATAAGCTTATCAAGAAAGTTCCCAAATTCAATAAGTGGTTTGTCCATATGTGCAAAGTCTCAGCTTTTAAAGGCTATCTTTAACTTAAAATACTGAAAAAAATTTAAGTGAGAGGGGAAAGTCCTCAAAATTATTTTCCAGGCCAGATTTATTTTGGCAGTCACATTCAGGAAACTACACAGTGTACCAAGTTTTGAGAATTGTATTTGGACACTAATCCATAACTGTAGTCATCAGTTTACTGACAACCATCTGCTTGGACACTACTCCCATGTTCTAATAACTAATGTAAAATGAAAATGGCAACAATTTCAGCAGCGGAAGTAAAAATGGTAATTGCACCCTTGAATCTATACAGAGAGTTAGGAATGAAACAGCAATCCTGTTTCATCATCATTCAAACACTTAGGTAAAGCATGCTCATTCTTCCCATTACAACAAATATTCTTGAAAGAATAATCTATGTTCATCTTTGCTTCTTTATCTGTTTCAATTCACCACAAACAGCTGCTTTGCTTTGTCAATGCTCTGCATTCCATTGATGAGGCCTAGTTTTCAAGTTGAGCCTGGTAGGCTGTAGTCCATGGGGTCGCTAAGAGTTGGACACGACTGAAGCGACTTAGCAGCAGCAGCAGCAGTTTTCAAGTTGAGATTTTCTGTCATTATCTTACTTTAACCTGAGTCACTTGATGTTATGGATGCAAAATAAAAATGGCTTAATAAATGTTGGGAAGATTTTACAATCTTGGGTGTTTTCTTGGGTACAATCTTGGGTGTTTTCTTGGGTACAATCTTGGGTGTTTTCTTCTATATCTCTATGAGTCCCAATCCCCACATCTAGACTTTCAGGAGATATAGACCTGCATAATCAGTGACCTACAAGATATTTTCTTATAAATGTTTCTTTGCAGCTAAAGAAAAATCTGCAAAACCATACTTTTCCTCATATCATCCAGCTCTATTCAACATTCATCAAACCTGTTCTCATGTTTATTTTGTCAAAATCTCAGAGAAAAACACAATCTACCCAGTTGCCCATTTCAACCATTTATAGATTCATTGCTGATTCTCCTCCCTTGTTTTTCATAAACCAAATAGCCACAATGTCCTGCACATTAGGTTAGAGTGAATGAAAACACAATATAAATTTCCTTAAGAATTTATTGCTTGCAGATTTTTGGATTGGAGACATTCTGACTGGTGTGAAGTGGTACCTCATTGTGGTTTTGATTTGCATTTCTCTAATAATAAGTGATGTTGAGCATCTTCTCATGTGTTTGTTAGCCATCTGTATGTCTTCTTTGGAGAAATGTCTATTTAGTTCTTTGGCCCATTTTTTGATTGGGTCGCAAGCAATAAATGCTGGAGAGGGTGTGGAGAAAAGAGAACCCTCCTACACTGTTGGTGGGAATGCAAACTAGTACAGCCACTATGGAGACCAGTGTGGAGATTCCTTAAAAAATTGCAAATAGAACTGCCTTATGACCCAGCAATCCCACTGCTGGGCATACACACCGAGGAAACCAGAATTGAAAGAGACACATGTACCCCAATGTTCATCGCAGCACTGTTTATAATAGCCAGGACATGGAAACAACCTAGATGTCCATCAGCAGATGAATGGATAAGAAAGCGGTGGTACATATACACAATGGAGTATTACTCAGCCGTTAAAAAGAATTCATTTGAATCAGTTCTGATGAGATGGATGAAACTGGAGCCGATTATACAGAGTGAAGTAAGCCAGAAAGAAAAACACCAATACAGTATACTAACATATATATGGAATTTAGAAAGATGGCAATGATGACCCTGTATGCAAGACAGCAAAAAAGACACAGATGTGTAGAGTGGACTTTTGGACTCAGAGGGAGAGGGAGAGGGTGGGATGATTTGGGAGAATGACATTGAAACATGTATACTATCATGTAAGAATTGAATCACCAGTCTATGTCCGATGCAGGATACAGCACGCTTGGGGCTGGTGCACGGGATGACCCAGAGGGATGTTGTGGGGAGGGAGGCGGGAGGGGGGTTCATGTTTGGGATCGCATGTACACCCGTGGTGGATTCATGTCAATGTATGGCAAAACCAATAAAAAAAAAAATTTCCTTAAGAAAAAAAAGAAAAAGAAAAAAAAATTGGTTCATTTACCTGAAAATTTCTACTCTGTGGTTTAAAATCTGTTTTGGAATCTCCACACTGTTCTCCATAGTGGCTGTACTAGTTTGCATTCCCACCAACAGTGTAGGAGGGTTCCCTTTTCTCCACACCCTCTCCAGCATTTATTGCTTGCAGATTTTTGGATCACAGCCATTCTGACTGGTGTGAAGTGGTACCTCATTGTGGTTTTGATTTGCATTTCTCTAATAATGAGTGATGTTGAGCATCTTTTCATGTGTTTGTTAGCCATCCGTATGTCTTCTTTGGAGAAATGTCTATTTAGTTCTTTGGCCCATTTTTTGATTGGGTCGTTTATTTTTCTGGAGTTGAGCTGCATAAGTTGCTTGTATATTTTTGAGATTAGTTGTTTGTCAGTTGCTTCATTTGCTATTATTTTCTCCCATTCAGAAGGCTGTCTTTTCACCTTGCTTATATTTTCCTTTGTTGTGCAGAAGCTTTTAATTTTAATTAGATCCCATTTGTTTATTTTTGCTTTTATTTCCAGAATTCTGGGAGGTGGATCATAGAGGATCCTGCTGTGATTTATGTCTGAGAGTGTTTTGCCTATATTCTCCTCTAGGAGTTTTATAGTTTCTGATCTTACATTTAGACTTTAATCCATTTTGAGTTTATTTTTGTGTGCGGTGTTAGAAAGTGATCTAGTTTCATTCTTTTACAAGTGGTTGACCAGTTTTCCCAGCACCACTTGTTAAAGAGATTGTCTTTACTCCATTGTATATTCTTGCCTCCTTTGTCAAAGATAAGGTGTCCATATGTGTGTGGATTTATCTCTGGGCTTTCTATTTTGTTCCATTGATCTATATGTCTGTCTTTGTGCCAGTACCATACTGTCTTGATGACTGTGGCTTTGTAGTAGAGCCTGAAGTCAGGCAAGTTGATTCCTCCAGTTCCATTCTTCTTTCTCAAGATTGCTTTGGCTATTCGAGGTTTTTTGTATTTCCATACAAATCTTGAAATTATTTGTTCTAGTTCTGTGAAAAATGTGGCTGGTAGCTTGATAGGGATTGCATTGAATTTGTAAATTGCTTTGGGTAGTATACTCATTTTCACTATATTGATTCTTCCAATCCATGAACATGGTATATTTCTCCATCTATTAGAGTCCTCTTTGATTTCTTTCATCAGTGTTTTATAGTTTTCTATATATAGGTCTTTAGTTTCTTTAGGTAGATATATTCCTAAGTATTTTATTCTTTTCGTTGCAATGGTGAATGGAATTGTTTCCTTAATTTCTTTTTCTACTTTCTCATTATTCGTGTATAGGAATGCAAGGGATTTCTGTGTGTTGATTTTATATCCTGCAACTTTACTATATTCATTGATTAGCTCTAGTAATTTTCTGGTGGAGTCTTTAGGGTTTTCCATGTAGAGGATCATGTCATCTGCAAACAGTGAGAGTTTTACTTCTTCTTTTCCAATTTGGATTCCTTTTATTTCTTTTTCTGCTCTGATTGCTGAGGCCAAAACTTCCAGAACTATGACCCAGCAATCCCACTTCTGGGCATACACACCGAGGAAACCAGAATTGAAAGAGACACATGTACCCCAATGTTCATCGCAGCACTGTTTATAATAGCCAGGACATGGAAACAACCTAGATGTCCATCAGCAGATGAATGGATAGGAAAGCTGTGGTACATATACACAATGGAGTATTACTCAGCCGTTAAAAAGAATTCATTTGAATCAGTTCTGATGAGATGGATGAGACTGGAGCCGATTATACAGAGTGAAGTAAGCCAGAAAGAAAAACACCAATACAGTATACTAACACATATATATGGAATTTAAGAAGATGGCAATGACGACCCTGTATGCAAGACAGGGAAAGAGACACAGATGTGTATAACGGACTTTTGGACTCAGAGGAGAGGGAGAGGGTGGGATGATGTGGGAGAATGACATTCTAACATGTATACTATCATGTGAATTGAATCGCCAGTCTATGTCTGACGCAGGATGCAGCATGCTTGGGGCTGGTGCATGGGGATGACCCAGAAAGATGTTATGGGGAGGGAGGTGGGAGGGGGGGTTCATGTTTGGGAATGCATGTAAGAATTAAAGATTTTAAAATTTAAAAAATAAAAAACTAAAAAAAAAAAAAAGAAAGGACACAGCAAATAAGCCTATAAACATACAAGGCAAATTGAATTCATTCATATAGTAAAGTACACATATTCATATATCAATAAAAATGCAAGAATTTTTATTTTGCAAAGATACTTCTAAGTATAATAATACACCAGTGTCTTCAAAGTGCTTCAGTGCTTAAAGTGTGGTATGCTGCAGCTGACCATATGAAGCTGACGAATTTGTTTCAGAAGGGCAGTGAATCAAAGTTGTGCTTCCTTAGTTTCATACAGTCCAAACTTCTTCCCCCTTCATTGACTCCAGAGTGAGAATGAAATAGTGAAAAATTATATTACCACAATACCTATAAAAACTGTGAATGCAATGAGATTTGTCTGGAAGAATATAAAGTATGTCACAACTGTAAGAGGCATTGGCTGGCATGGAATTTCCAGCCATATGGATGGGTGTTGCTACTTTGGGATTTTTATTCTATAGCTTTTTAGGGGCATTTCTGAGGTATCATAAACTTCTCTGAAGGAGAAAATACATATAGGGCATACTTGAAGTCTATCTACCTGTGTTAAAAGTAATAAAATCAAGCATCCTAAAGAAAAAAAAATAAAAAAAAATAAAAAAAAAAAATAAAAAAAAAAAATCTGTTTTGGGGCCTTCTCAGGAGTCTTTCCATCTCTTAGCTCAGCTTCTCTCTGTGTTGTTTCTGCTTATGGTAGGTTCTCCAGTTAGGTGGACAGAAGGCTGCTGACAGCTCTAGACTCATGTTCCATTCTCTCAGCAACTGCAGCTGAAAAAACGTACCTCTTCCTCAAAAGTTTTAAGCAAAGAATCTGAGATTCTAACTTTACTCTCTCCTTGTCTCTGTTTGGTCTGAAGTAAGTCAAGTGCTAACCCCTGATCCAAGCGGCATGGGTGGGAGGAGGCAGTGATCTGATAGGCCAGTCTGAATTACTATCCACGCCTGGAATAGGGCTGCACTCAGTCCCACTAAAGGCACAAGGAGAATTGTGAAATGTTAATAGCACAGAAATTGGGGTGCTTTACCAACAAAGTGGATGTCAGCAGGATATTCCAAGAATGTGCATTTTAAAATTTTTTCCTAAACATGAGCAAAATATGTATAAAAAAATAAAAGGGTGAGTATATTAAACTATAATCTTGATGTAATGTTAATAATACAGTGGGGATTGATGAAAAGTAGGCATGTTTTGGAAGTTATCTGAGTTCCCATGGACAGATTCTGTCTGTGCTTATCTCTTGAGCATGTAGCAGTTTTCAAGCATAGCAAGACTAGGTGGCTTTATTCTTTCAAAATCTGAAGTTTAAAAGTAATTAATTTAGATTTGCCTAACAAGTACTAAGATGATAGTTCAAAAGAAAGTTCGAACGTAAGAGGAGAAAGTGTTTTTCACTTTGAGGAAAAAAGTCAGAAACGACTTAAATCATGGACCTTAAGTATATAAACATTTTTCATACTAATTTTACCCACCAGCTGTTCTTTTCCACTGCAAATTAAACAGAGAAAAGCTTAATTTGCAGAAAGAGGATTTAGATTAGGTGTAAGGAGTCTGATGGTTCCATGCATATTGATTGCACCTGTGAGAGCAGACCCTCAGGTAGTTGTGCGCTGGATCCTGCTGGGCTTCCTGCAATAGACTAGTGGTGGTTTCTCACTTCATGCTCCTCTCTGATCCTTCCTGAGCTGGGGGTGCTGAAATGCATTCACCAGGGGAAGGAAGTTATGCCTTTTCTTCTGCTTCATTTCTTTTAAGTTGGGAAAGATGTTATCTGCCCCAAATAACTTACAGCAGAGTTTATAAAAATTCAGGAATGGGAAACACCCAGAGATCTCATTAAAAAACAAATGGCTGGGCCCCACCCACAGAAATTCTGATTCAGTAGGTTTAGAGTGGGCTTGGTAATTTTCATCTCTAAAAAATTCCCAGGTGACACGGAAATTGAGCGTTAGTACGAGAGTCACTAACTTTGACATTGCGCTATTGTGGCAAAAAAACATTTGAGGTTTCTTTTAGAATTAGATGAGTCAGAAATACAAGTGCCCAGATAGTCCCATATAATTAAGGAATTATTGTAAGCATCTATAAGCAGCATTTTCTTAGGATTGTTTGATCAAACTGGGTTCATGTAGGTAAGTTTCTGCACTTTCTCTTAAAGTTTGAAGGGACTGGAAATCTTACTTTTAGAGACACTGGCTTCTGACCTTTTCCCCAGTGATCATTTTCCTCTTGACCAAATTTCACTCTCCTGTCCTTTCTCCAGCCAACATACATCCCATCTTCAACTGAAAAATGTAGGCTTAACCAGAATTTCAGAGAATAAGGCCTAGGCCTTTTTATTCTTATTTTACCTCATACTCTGAAAAGTCAAGTGCCCAAACGGTTGAATGTTTTTCCAGTGGGTCCTTGTGGTTAATATAACACATCCAGCGACAGTATTATGCAGATTAAAAACTGCTGTGTCTTAAGCCTCTCAGATGGACATGGAGATGGGTTGCTTTGGAAAACTAAGTTTTTCTGAAAGTGGTTCTAGTTGTGAAGAAGATATTGCAATAAAAGAATTACACAGGGAATCTGAATACAATCGTTCTGTGACTTGTAAGCCTGAGATCAAAGCAATGTTTCTAAATGGACATTTTATAGAAAAGATGATTAGTGTGCATGAATAATAAAATTATAAGTAAATTAGATACATCCATGAAGAAAACAAATTCTCTAAGTGAACTCTCTTTTTCTCTTGAATGAACTGGCTCCTTGGCTACCTTGAGCTGTTCATGCCCCAAATTCCAAGGCATACAACTGTAGTATGAATTCCAGTTGGGTTTGAGAAAAAGTGGGAACCTTTCTGTTTTAAGTTGATAAAATTCTCCCCTTACACCTTATCTGATATGCAGTGTTTAGACTTTTCCCAAGGGCACAGAGAACAGGAGAGCCTTGAGTGATTTATCCTACTGTTTTCTTATTCTCACATCCCCCAACCTTAGAGGTTGTAGGGCCTTAGTTTGTGGATAATACTTTAGTGATGGCAGAAAAGTCTCCTGTCAGTGTGGATCTTGCTTGTTTATATTGGCAAAAGAGATATCACTCTGCCCATTTTAGGTATGAGGAAATTAAGGTTCTGAAAAAAATCATTGAGATAATGCATGTAAACCACTCATTTTAGGACCCATTACATAATAAGCTGCTATTGTGCATAAAGTAGAGGACCTCTCTTCAAGAATTTATACAGATTGGATGGCAAATAATCCATGGTGGAATGTTCTGTAAGACAGCTACCCACTCAGTGTGGAGAGGTCACAAAGGGATCCTCAAAAGAAGACTCCTGAAGCAATGGAGATTCAGGACATGGTATAAACTCCATATTAAGTAGATGCATAAGAACATAGATTATTTCACATTGAAATTTAGATCAAATGATATGCTATTCTGATGCAATATAAATAGATTTATATTGTCAGAACTACTTTTTTGGTTGAATTATAATTTTTAGTTAGTGATTCCCAAAGGTGGTGATTCATCAGAAAAATAGAGGAGATGCTAATAAAAACAAATCAAGATACTCTGAGAATTCCAATTCAATTTCATAGATAAGAACAAAGGTGAGCATGGAGCAGCACAAGGAGCTATAATTTTACAAAGTTCTTAGGTGTTTCTGGTTATCAGCAAGGTCTAGAAGCCATTAATATACCTGTTCTCCTCCCTGACTGAACATTGGAATTACCTGAGGCCCTTTAAAAGCTACCCAGACCTAAGACCCATTCAAAAAGTAAAGTCATGGCATCCAGTCTGATTACTTCATGGGAAATAGATGAGGAAAAAATGAAACAGGGACATACTTTATTTTCTTTGGCTCCAAAATCACTGCAGATGGTAACTGCAGCCATGAAATTAAAAGATGTTTGTTCCTTGAAAAGAAAGCTATGACAAACAGCATATTAAAAATTAGAGATATCACTTTGCTGACAAAGGTCCATATAGTCAAAGATAACTTTTTTTCCAGTAGTCATGTACTGATGTGAGAGTCATACCATAAAGAAGGCCGAGTGCTGAAGAATTAATGTTTTTGAACTGTGGTACTGGAGGAGACTTGAGAGTCCCTTGGATAGCAAGGGGATCAAAATAGTCAATCCTAAAGGAAATCAGTCCTAAATATACATTGGAAGGACTGATGCTGAAGCTGAAGCTCCAATACTTTGGCCACCTAATGCAGAGCCTACTCAATGAAAGTGTCCCTGATGCTGGGAAAGATTGAAGGCAGGTGGAGAAGGGGATGACAGAGGATGAGATGGGTGGGTGGCATCACCGACTCGATGGACATGAGTTTGAGCAAGCTCTGGGAGTTGCTGATGGACAGGGAAGCCTGGCATGTTGCAGTCCATGGGATTGCAAAGAGTTTGACATGGCTCAGCAACTCAACAACAACAACAGACCTAAGGCCCACCTTACGTATCACTGGTTTATTAATTCTAAAGGTAATTGTAATATGTAGGTAAGGTGGAGAGCCACTAGTTGAAGCCTGAGTATACAACACTTAGCAAAAGGAGGGAGAAAAGGGAATAAAGTAATTGTTGGAAATAACAAGATACTCTTATGGAGGCTTTATTATAAATTATTAGTACTTTGAATCTACTTTTGCTACTACTGTTTTACCCCTCTCCCAATCTCAGATCTCATAAGGACAGAGATGAAGGCAGATATTTGGTTCAAAGCTATTTTCCACTAAGCCATCCAAACACATTTTTTTTTCCAGTGAGTTCTTATAGCTTGCAGTGAGAAAAAATGAAGATGCATTCTCCATATCCTCCCAGTCTAAGATAAAGCACAGTCTCTGTCCTTTCGATAAGAAGTGGTAGAGTGTACCAAACATTTTACACTACAAATTACAGTGTATGGGCAATTGTCCAGTGTGTGGACAATCCTGATTTTCACTGATGTCAAATGTATGTTTTGGGGAAAATATCTTAAATTTCAGAATTTCTTTTTAAATGTACCTTGTCAAATTCATTTTTTTTTTAAGAAAGTCAAGGTGAGAGATAAATGAACTAAGGATCTTTCTTTCAGATTGCAAGTTTTGAAATTCAAGTGACATACTTCAGAAGTTTTCTTAATTCACTTATGGGAGACATTTTTATTTTAATCATGCATAAATAACAATTGAGGACAGATCTTTAGCTGAGGTGGGTCCTTGATGAGTCCTCCTTTGGGTTGATCTCATGTAGGATGAATGAACTAATGCTTTCCTTCAGTTTGAATGTCCATGGTCCTATTTCTATTTTTTGGCACATAGAGACATGTAAAGGGTTTGCATAAGGAAAATAAGATAGGTATTCTATTTATGGTTGTTAAGATCAATTGAATTAAGTTGGTGGTTCAAATGCTACCATGAAACAAAAGAGTAAGAAGTTGTTTTCATAAAGGTTTATCTTCTGCAATTCTAGAGAGCTGGAAAAATAAACTCATAAGTAGATGTAAGTGATAGAATGACAAAGCTTTAATATTTACAGTGTACTGATATTGCTGACACTATTCCCAAAGTGAATAATATATTTAAGATTAAAGTTAATATTCCATTAATCTTTATCATTTGTATAATTCTTTTTTTCCTTTTTTTTGAGCAAATTTCCTACTAGTTTATCCTGGGAGTTAACTGAGAGAGCTTCAAAGTTAGAGAATCACTGAATGTGTGTCTGTGTGGGGGGTGGTGTATGAATTAACTATATATGTATTTATGCAAGGTATTTTTGTCATTCTTGCAAGCATTCTCTTCTCCCTTTCTCTGTTTTAGAGAACTCCAGTGTCTACCTTTATAGGTACAGCTGCACTATTTTAATCCAAGTAAAATCTGAGGTAGAATGACGTTCTTCTGGCTTTTGTCTGAACTTTATTTTGATGTATTTTATTTAATTCAATACACTTAAGTTTTAAAGCAAGGGAATACTCTTGTGTGTTTCGTATTAAATGCCAGAAATCTTTTACATAGGTCATAGACTAAGCCTGAGTGTAAGCCATTAGTTACTGAGGAATCATATTTATATCATGTATCATTTATTTATAATATATGAATGTTTTATGTTGTATTTATGTTCTATAGCTGCTTCCTGGTTTATCTCTATGATTAAATTTCCTGCATGATCTTGTAGAGGATGGAATGTAGCATACTCAAATGAGTGGAAACATTTATCTAAGTCATGAATCCTATCCCACCTCAAACCACTTATTATAATACTTTTCTTCAAGGAGCTTCTTATATCCCATTATATAATTAAAGAGAGGGGTTGATTTATTTTGCTTTGCTTTATCTATAATGACCTTAAAGAGGAAGGCAAGAAGGGAAACAGAATGTTGATCCTGTTAATAACTATATGTAGTCTTTTACCATGGTTTAGTGGAGTAAGAAGAGGAAGAACTCAATTTTCTTCTTCCTTAGAAGGCTGCTTAGGGGTGAGGAGAACACTCTAGATTGGTCCTCAATAAAATCTTTTTATTCTCAGCCAGTGTCAGACTATTCAGACATATTGCCTGTGTCCATATAGATGGATACCTAATTATGTGTGTGCATGTGCGTATATCATATATAAACAAATTACCTTACAAAGAAATCAGAAACAGTAAGACTTGGGAGGAAAATCAGTTATTACTACTCATCTGGTGTGATCAATATTCTTCCTTTCAGAGAACACATATATTTTAAAAATCCTACCTGCCTCATATTATACTAGCACTGAGAATCATTCCAAAATTCAAAATCATTCAGTATTCTAAATTTTGATTAATGATTATAATGTTTTATGAAACTTTAAAATAATTAACAGTATGTATTTATGCCACAGTATACTGTGAACTTTGACAACACATTTTACCCTTTGTATAATATTAGAAAACTACTTGGATCCAAAGGTTGTGAAATTCTCCTACATTTTTCTTTTTTTTCCTACTCAGAAATGTACCACAATCACCATGTTTGGAGAAAATGTTATTTTTACTTTGATTTGCCTTTGTGTAAAATGATTTCTTACCCATTCGTGACAAATGATACCTAAAGTTTTACCTCCTCGCTGAAGGATATTGTTGACGGATATTGTTTGTTCATTTACTCATTCATTTAACAAGTATTTAGTAAATACTCAAGCACGAGTTCTGTCCTTCCCAGGTGAAAAACTTGGATTTCTACTTCTGATGTGTGTAGTTACTCTTGCTCCTTGTATCAACAAAAGCCCTAAGAAAAGTAAACACACAGATAAATAAGCAAATAATATTCCCAACATTTTCCTTCTGATCTTTGTCCTATCATCATAGGGGCTTCCCCTAGCTCAAGTTAATTTTCTTTAATTACTCCTTTGGATGTCTACCACATTGTTTACACTCACCGCTCATACACTGATGGGGAAGAAGACCCTTTGTGAAGCCCCAGTTTGCCATTATTGTCTATTATTATATTTATGTGTCTTTGGAAAGTGGACCCAGAAAACCATAGTGACGGAACCTCCTGTATTGGTTTCCTACAGCCACTGTGACAAAGTACCACACACTGGGTGTATTGCATCACAGTCTTGGGCCCTAGAAGTCTGAAATCAAGGAGTTTCCGGATTGGTTCATTTCGGGGCTGTGAGGGAGAATCTGTTCTATGCCCCTCCTCTGGTGGCTTGATAGAAATCTTTGACATTCCTTGGCTTGTAGACATATCATCCCTATCTCTCCCTATCTGTACACACATGATATTCTGTGTGTACATGTGTGTATCTGTGTGCCCTAATTTGCCTATTTATAAGGACATTCTTTATATTGGATTAGGGACACACCCAACTCCAGTATGACCTAATCATAAGTAAAGACATCTACAATGATCCTATTTCCAATCCAGGTCACATTCCAAGCCCCAAACACCTTTCTATCAATTTTGAATCACAGAAAAATGGAGGTAGAGATCTCTGTGTGTTCTTTATCACCTCCTCCTGCTGCTGCTGCTGCTAAGTCACTTTAGTCGTATCCGACTCTGTGCGACCCCATAGATGGCAGCCTACGAGGCTGCCCCGTCCCTGGGATTCTCCAGGCAAGAACACTGGAGTGGGTTGCCATTGCCTTCTTCCCACCTTTTCCCAATCGTCTTTTATAACAAACTGTGTCTTATCTAAATTTCTTCACATTTTTGGAAATACACAAGAATACACTTCATTGGGAAGGAAGGTAACTAGAGGTTACATTTTGTTTGAAGAGATAGAGTGCAACTTAGGACATATTGTCACATCTGTATGGGTTTGTCACTGTTAATCTTATAATTATGTTTTGATCACAAAATTTCTATTGAATAATTTTTATTATATTTTACATAATAAAAATATGTGTCCATGGTAAGATATACATGCTTCCAAAAATGTAGCAGTAGGTATGTATCATGCTTAGCATGTGATTATTTTTACCTAATTCTCATGATCCTAGAAGCTGCAGAGCAGGGAGGAGAATTAGGATCACATGTCTGCTTTGCTAACTTCATAGCTATTTGGACTTACTTTAGTGAGACATCAAAAACAATTCTAAACAATTTCTCTTTGTTTTTCTGAACTTTATGTGAAAACTGGGTTATTCTGGATGTTGGCATCAAATTAGGCTTTAAATATTTAATTTCATTGACTTCCTTCTGTGTTCTATACCTTAAAATAAAAAATAATTCAATAAAAATTTACCTTTATTTTAACCATGTAGACACTTGTCTCTGTTGCTTCCAGTAGCAGCTGAGAATTTTAGTATTGCAGATTATTAAAAGATATCCTCCAGGAAAAAATTTATATGACTTTTCTGTTTTGGACTTCATGGATTACTGTTGACTGTGTGTGTATGTGAGAGATAGAAAGTGAGAGAGAAAGAAAGAGAATAAGAGAATCAGTAATTTCTGCTTTTGAGAATTACTGCTTTTGAGAATTACTAAAACCACAGAAGAGGATGTTTCTCTATAGATTCTTTTGCTTGCATTTGCACATATCTAAGTTTGTTACACTTGGGGATCTTTCACTGTACTGTTTTTACCCAGAACTATAAACAGTCTTTACCCTGGTCATACCCTTCCCATAAAAAGGAAAAAAATAAATAAATAAAAGAAGCATACTGTATTCACATGAATATAGTTACAGTATAGGAGATTGTGTCTTGCTTTGCTGTAAACCAATGGTTGAAATCTAACTGGAAACATTTCAATGCAAAATAAGGCTGCAGGTTTTAGGAAACAAATCCACAGCAGCTTATGCTTGGTATGTAACATAATGACCGTGCTGGTGAGGATGTTAGAAGACATGTGTGTGTCAGCAGGCAGTTGGGCAGTTCTTTCCAATTCTTTCACAGATTGGCTTCACTACAGTTTGAATAATTTTTTTTTCAAGATAGGAGACCACTACAGACTAATGTATTTTTTTATTTTTGGTTTCTTTGGCAGTCAGCAATGCATCTCTTTTCAATAGCTTTGGAGTCTTTTTTATTGTCGTCGTTTTTGTAAGTTACAATGCAAAAATTAGGATAGAACTAAGAAATACATTTTGCAGTGTTTCATGAGGTCTTCTGGAAGCCTTAGAAAGCTGAGAAAATACTCTTGTAAAACTTGTCCCCGGCCCTGAAATTTTCTATTCCCGTCTCAGCAAATCAAACCATAGATTCTGAACTAAGCCTGAGGTTTCTCATTTTACTTTCAGCTTTTCAGATTTGCATAGTGAAATATCTGATTCAAACAATGAAAGAATAGGATACAAGCTTCTTTAAGGAAAATGTGCTCTGGGTTTATTTCTTTGTTTGTTTACTAGATTTATATAGCACCTTTGACCCATGGTCTAGGGCACTTTCTTAAGTTCAACTCTATCCCCACCTTTGTAAAACTGATCACTTGAGATGTAATCTGTGAGTCATCTCCATGACTCCCCACATGCTCACACTGGCATCACACACTTGCCGCTGGTGTCAGAACTACAGAAAACTACAGCATGTCAGTTTTATACAACATTGGCTCTCTGTGGAGAAAGACGTTCTTCATTGTCTTATTGCGACTGATGCCCTCCATGGGAATTTTTTTTGTTGTAGAATTGTGGTCATGAGACTAAAAAAAAAAAAAAAAAAAACTCCACATACGAAGAGGGGCAATAGGTTGTTGTTTCACCCTTTTCTATTTCCATCAGAGAATAAATATATTCACAGAAGCTGTACATTGTGTTACATCTCTAGAGCTAGTGCTAAAAAGCACACACACATCTGCAAGGAGGCAACTGATCCAGTTGAAACCAAGTGAGAAAAAGCAAATCATGAATTTGGGAAGAGAAGAGTGGTGGGCAAAGCTGGTACCGGCTTACTTCTCAGGGCAAAACTACTTTTCTGATGAGTAAGCTTTTTCTCCAAAACCCCTCTCCTTAAAAAAGGGAAGGATGATGGAAACTGCCTTGTTTAATTGTCAGCTCACACCTTTATTTAATGAGTTTCCTAGAAGTTTATGGTTAAGTTACCCTGGTGACTCAGGTAGGGTTTCCGTCAACTCCAGCTGAGGCTGTCAGAATAGGAAAATGGGGGTCCATTTTCTGATTAATGAAAATAATAATTATGTACAGATGAAAGCAAAGAGAGAAAGCAAAGAGCTTCCATGTTACTTTAAACAAAGAAGAGTTAAGGCCTTATCTTAACTATGCATTGGCACTGCAATGCGAAATGGTCATGCAAAATTAATTTTTAATGTGTTCAATTTATATTAAAAATTTCTGCAAGTGTGTGAATTTTTTTTCCAAGGCTGGAGTGCTACTTCATTTACAATATTCCCTGAAGGTGTTTTTTTTTAAAGAGACTCTTAAACTGAAGCCATTTTAAGGGTTTTATGAGACATTATGTGAGCTTTCATATGCAAGTTAGTCGTTAAGTACCAGATATTATATTCTGTAATATGCTTAAGTGATATTAGAGGCTGTATATAGCCTGCAGTAATGGCTATTGCTGCTTTTTTAATTTATCAAGAAAATGTTGCTTAAATAAGGAGCAAATCAATGCTGGGTTGTACAAAGTATAAATGTAAGGAAGTAACAGTATTTTTTATATACTTGCTTCTTCCAGCTTGACTAAAAGGGGAAAAAACATACAACCTACTTTCAGGGCTTATATTGATAGAAATTGTCAAAAACAAAATAGCATATTTAGAATTAGAGAGCTGCTAAGAATATACAGAATGACATTGAACCCATTGCTACTCAGTGCCTCATGATGGATATAAAGATGAATTTTATGCCCTTGATAATTGTTTTTTGTATGCTTTCTGGCATTCAGACAGAGGAAAATCTCTTACTTGGATTTAAACCAGTTAAGACTTTGACTATTCCTTATACAAAGGGAAATATTTGTATTAAGCTGGATTCATTGGTCAAGCTTTGAACAGCATGGATAAAGCCCCCACCTGATGAGTGACATTGACTTAAAAAAAAAAAAAAAAGAGAGATTCTTGTGCAAGGTTCCTCCAACTCTGCAACCTTGTCACTACCACTGCCACTACCTATTTCTAAACGTTGATAATTCTGTGAATGTCTAAACAGTTTTTAAATATTGTCTTGAATTAAATTTTTCATTCGACAAGAAATAAGACATGACCAGTTATTGACAAGCTATGTACTGTATCCAGGGGATTATCCTTATGGAAGTAGGACTAAGAAATAAAAATAAATTTCTTCTTATTTAAAAAAAAATCTCAAAATAGTGAAAAGCCCTAACCAAAATGAAGATTTCCTCAATTCGTCATGAAATTTATTTTATACTTACATTTTCGTATCAAGATAAAATGATTCCTTAGCTGTGATTATTCTCTTGAATATTTTCTCCCATTATGGGCATTATCACCATACCCTTACATATATATTTTGGATTTCTTAAATAGTATCTTAAATACCATCAGTGTGCTAAGGAAGATTCACACTTTGAATTCACATTACTCAGAATACAAAAAATTTAGTTGTGTTTCCTTGACACTATATTTTGTAAGACAAATAACAAAATATGATGTCAATAAACAAAATAACTTTCAGAGATTACAACAGGCTTGATTTAGCCCTTCCGTATCTCAAATAAGGGTAAATGATTGGTTATTAATTAATTTTTATTTTTATTCCACAAATATTAACCAATCTCACTATACTCCTGACATAATTCTCTGAGGTTCTGAGAGCACCGAAATTGCCTTCAAAATCACTAACAAAAAAAGTGCATTCTATTCACTTTAATTTCGATGGTCAGTGTATTTTTGGTTTCCTAATTCTTAAAGAATGATAATACAAATCTTTTATACATGAGATAACCATCTGATAGTCAGAATGTTTTGTTTTTCTTTGAGCGCGCTATGGCCAGCCAATAATTTCCTGTGTTTTCTGCTGCTTTTTCAATCTTGGGAGGAACCTTAGTTACTAACTATCCTTATTGTCATTTTAAAAAAATGTCAACATGGGCAGGCAGAGTTTTCTATTTACAGCCCCTTGAAGCTGTAGAATCTCTGTGTATTCACGAGTTTCCTGGTCCCCCTGGGTCCCAGTAAACCCAAAGCTGCATGTTTAAAAGGAAAACAGTATTCCAGCTTAGCCCTCTGCCTTCATTGGCCCAGCTGCACATATCTCTCCTTCGTGCTCTACTTTACATTATGATTAAATACATTTAAAATCAAAATCATCTTTTCCACTCACTTTTCCTCTCCCAGCTGCTGATTCCCACCCAATCTTCTTTTGGAGTCAGAATTAATACGAATATTTAAAATCCTTGCCCTAGCCCAGCAGCTGCAGACTCCTACTCTCTGTACTCTTCTGTCTGCAGCTCACCAAAATGTTGCTCAGAAAAACAATCTGAAGATGGTTTTTCCTTCCCAAACTGCTAGTGCTTTCATGGCCCCCATTTTAACATGATTCTTTTATAAGAACCATGAACATGATCTAGTCAGAAGTTAAGTGTGTCAGATTGTAGCTGTGTGTCAGGGATAAACTTGCTTTACATGAATTAACATTAGATATCAACATGTGGGGCTATCTGTGCCATTCATTCTTACAGAACATATTCAAACACATATGTACATACTGCATATTTTAGACCAATACAGAAAAATAAAACTGAATAAAGCTTAGCTCTACCAGATCTTAAAATAAATATTCAGAAGAAATAAGGAGAAATAAGCAAATAAAGTTTTTTGGCAGAGAGTTTATTTATTTAGCAACAGCAATGCAGTTGCTTACACTTTCTACAAATGTTTTATCTCTTTTTCCGTAGCACCTGTCCCTGAGTGAATAGAATCACATCTGTCTCATCTTGGCATAACAAGTACACATCTACATCTGTGAATGATGATTCCATTTTTGAAGGAAACAGTGTATACTTTTGCACTCCTGCAGTCTGGTTAAAAAACAAAAATGCACAATGGATATTGTGTCTTGCAGGAAGTCTTTTAAAGTGAATAAAAAGTTTGGAACTGGTACAAATATATTAAATTTGCAATGTATCTGTATGTACCTGTATCTGTATGTCCATATTGTACATGTGAATGTACATATTTAACATAAAACATCAGATAAAGGAATCACTTAGTAAAAACCGTAATTTGAAAAGAAAATGCTTTAATAAACACTGAAATATTTTGCAAGCTTATAAGACTGCAATGGCTTGCGTACTGCTTCAGAAATAGTTTCCGAAAGACAAAGATCAATTTTGAAGAAGGAAGAATCCGGGGTCTTAACTGACACCAATGACAGTTACTGGTTAGGATAATTTAGAGCATTTTGTGTTTTGCACACTTCAACTTTAGTATAAATAACAAATCCTTTGCAGAATCCTCTAAAAATTAACAAAAGGGTTAAGGGGAGGTAAAAGATCCTGGTAGCCTAGCCATAACTTCAGACAGGTGCAAAGCAGAAACTACAGTTCAGAATATACACAATTTTTCTTTTCGCCAAACTTGCACTAATTCTGTGGTCTCTATCTGAAACCACATGTAGCCATTGTCCTTCAGTATTTCCCTTTCTTTTCCTTATATCCACCCCAGTCATAGGCCCAGTTCCTTTTACTCCATTCTTCTACTATGATGTTGTCATTTACCATCATTTCTTTACTACGATCTACAAAGTCCTCAGAACTGACCTCTGACCTCAAGATTATCTGCACTCCCACCTCTATTTCCACTTCACCCCAAAATTGCTTGTTGTCATCATTTAGTTGCTCAGTCATGTCCGACTCTTTGTGACCCCATGGACTGGAGCACGCCAGGCTTGCCTCTTCTTAACTCTCTCCCAGAGCTTGCTCAAACTCATGTCCATTGATTCAGTGATGCCATCGAACCATCTTATCCTCTGTCATCCCTTGCTCTTCCTGTCTTCAATCTTTCCAAGAATCAGGGTCTTTTCTAGTAAGTCAGTTCTTCGCATCAGGAGGTCAAAGTATTGGAGATTTAGCTTAAGCATCAGTCCTTCCGATGAATATTCAGGGTTGATTTCCTTTAGGATTGACTGGTTTGATCTTGCTGTTCAAGGGACTCTCAAGAGTCTTCTCTAACACTGCAGTTAGAAAACATCAATCCTCCGGCGTTTAGCCTTCTCTATGGTCCAACGCTCACATCCATGGGTGACTACTGGAAAAAACAAAGCTTTGACTATATAGACCTTTGTGAGCAAAGTGATGTCTCTGATTTTTAATATTTTGTCTAGGTTTGCCATAGCTTTTCTTCCATGGAGCAAGCGTCTTTTAATTTCATGGCTGCAGTCACCATTTGCAGTGATTTTGGAGCCCAAGAAAATAAAGTCTGTCACTCTTTCCATTGTTTCCCCAACTATTTGCCATGAAGTGATGGGACTGGATGCCATGATCTTCAGTATTGAATTTACTGAGTTTTAAGACACCTTTTTCATTCTCCTCTTTTACCTTCATCAAGAGGCTCTTTAGTTCCTCTTTGCTTTCTGCCATAAGGGTGGTATCATCTACACATCTGAGGTTATTGATATTTCTCCTGGCAATCTTGATTCCAGCTTGTGATTCATCAAATCTGGCATTTTGCATGATGTATTCTGCATATAAGCTAAATAACCGAGGTGACAATATACAGCCTTGATGTACTCTTTTCCCAATTTTGAACATTTCCCAATGTTCGGTTCTAACTGTTGCTTCTTGACATGTATACAGGTTTTGCAGGAGGCAGGTAAGATGCTCTGGTATTCTCATCTCTTCAAGAATTTTCCACAGTTTGTTGGGGATCCACACAGTCAAAGGCTTTGGTGTAGTCAATAAAGCAGAAATAGATGTTTTTCTGGAATTCACTGGCTTTTTCTGTGATCTAGCAAATGTTGGCAGTTGATCTCTGGTTCCTGTGTCTTTTCTAAATCCAGCTTAAATATCTGGGAGTTCTCGGCTCATGTATGCATACTAAGCACAGCACTTTAACAGCATCATCTTTTAGGATTTGAAATAGCTCAGCTGGAATCCCATCACCACCACTAGCTTTGTTTGCAGTGATGTTTCCTAAGGCCTACTTGACTTTGCACTCCAAGATGTCTGGCTCTAGGTAAGTGATCACATCATCATGATTATCTGGTCACCGAGATCTTTTTTGTATAGTTCTTCTGGGTATTCTTGCCACTTTTTCTTAATATCTTCTGCTTCTGTTAGGTCCATACCATTTCTGTTCTTTTTGTGCCCATCTTTGCATGAAATGTTCCCTTGGTATCTAATTTTCTTGAAGAGATCTCTAATCTTTCCCATTTTGTTGTTTTCATCTATTTCTTTGCATTGATCACTGAGGAAGGCTTTCTTATCTCTCCTTGCTATTCTTTGGAACTCTGCATTCAGATGGGTATATCTTCCTTTTCTCCTTTGCCTTTTACTTCTCTTCTTTTCTCAACTATTTATAAGGCCTCCTCAGACAACCATTTTGCCTTTTTGCATTTCTTCTTGGGGATGTTTTGATAATCACTTCCTGTACAGTGTTATGAACCTCCATCCATAGTTCTTCAGGCATTCTATCAAATCTAATCCCTTGAACCTATTTGCCACTTCCACTATGTAATCGTAAGGGATGTGATTTAGGTCATACCTGAATGGACTAGTGGTTCTCCCTACTTTCTTCAATTTAAGTCTGAATTTTGCAATAGGGAGATCATGACCTGAGTCACAGTCAGCTCCTGATCTTGTTTATGCTGATTATGTAGAGCTTCTCCATCTTCTGCTGCAAAGAATAAAATCAATCTGAATTCAGTATTGACCATCTTGTGATGTCCATGTGTAGAGTCATCTCTTGTCTTGTTGGAAAGGGTGTTTGCTATGACCAGTGCACTCTCTTGGCAAAACTCTGTTAGTATTTTCCCTGCTTCATTTTGTACTCCAAAGCCAAACTTGCCTGTTACTCCAGGTATCTCTTGACTTCCTTCTTTGCATTCCAGGCCTCTGTGATGAAATGGGCATCTTTTTTTGGTGTTAGTTTTAGAAGGTTTTTAGACTTCAATGGCTCTGCATTGCCCTCAGGAGAAGCTGGATCCCAACTCTTCTCATGATTTAGAGAATCCTCCAGGATAGGCTTGGGCAGTCTCATATTTTTCTTCTTCCTCTTCCCCTCCCCCCTGCTTTCAGCCATTGGCAAATTATTTTCACTTCCTGAAACTCTTTCCATTGTCCTCTCTTGCTCTCCCTCCCACATTTGAGTTTCTTCTTATGTTACTTCTTGCACCTGCAACACTTTTTGCTTCATCCTTTCTCTCCATGCTACTTTACTGCTCAATATCCAGTGGGGATGAATGGGTAGAGCTATATAACAGGTGCTACATCCGTGAAGAGAAGGACCTATGAACTCAGACTTCATGACCTCTGCATTGTTGTGCGTCGAAGCCTGTTTATTGTTTGCAGAACACTGACTTAGGCACTATGAAAATACTTTTTAAATGCTATTTGAACTTTTGTCAATACATTTAGGTAACTTGAACTGATACAAGCAGAGTGCACTCATACACAAGATAGGAAGACACAAGCAAGGTGTACAGGAAATAGAAATTATTTTCCTGTTTGGGGCAAAGAGTGAAGGTAATTCTTTTGGAATATTACTATTCTTTTTCTTTCTTTCTTTCTTAATATAAATTTATTTATTTTAATTGGAGGTTAATTACTTTACAATATTGTATTGGTTTTGCCATACATCAACATGAATCCACCACAGGTATACACGTGTTCCCCATGCTGAACCCCCCTCCCTCCTCCCTCCCGGTACCATCCCTCTGGGTCATTCATCTCAGTTCACCAGCCCCAAGCATCCAGTATCATGCATCAAACCTGGACTGGCGATTCGTATCATATATGATATTATACGTGTTTATTACTATTCTTGATCTTACATTTCCTCTCACTCGCTTTTTCCCATGAATGAAATAGCCAGGTTTTGATAGTGCTGATATAACAAATGAACGCTTTCAAAAATAGTTCTGTAGTTGATTCCACAATCTCCCTTGTAACCATTTCCCAGAGTTTCACAGGTCTTGCCTTCATGAGTCTCAGCTCTGTTTCCTGGAAGTCTATTTATTTTTTCTTGATCACTCCACAGTGAGAAGCAAGAACAGCTGCTCTCCACGGCTATGTCTGTTCATACCATTGAAGAGTCCTGTATCTCACCTATCCTTCAAACAGCACTAGGTTCTTGAAGGAAACACTGCATCTGCAGACTTCACTGTGCTTTGTTTTGGTTTCAAGGACACTGCTTGTCCCAGGGTGGTTGCTGCACTGCTGCATGACCCCCTCCTCGTGTCCCCTGAGACACGCCTCGACTGTGCTCCTGGCTTTCTGTATTTTGCATCATATACCATGAAGGGAACTGTCTGAAGTGCTGGCCATTGGCATGAACCTTTCTCAGTATTTTTTTTTTTTTTTTATCTAAAGGCGAGAAGAGCAAGCTGCATAATTTACCAGCACTTCCTGGGTGGCCACACCTTCTTTTCTCTCCTGTCTGGCCTAACCCAGCTGCCATCTGTTCTCCTAAGCACCCGGGGCCCTCCTGTGCTTGACAATACATTGCACTGTTACATGAAGAAAAATGAACTGTGATAGGAATCTGAAATTCTTTCTCCTTCTATAGTGTGTCCAGTTTCCTGTGTTTTGTTGATTGCAGCCAGTTTATATATACATGCTTGTAAGTTACCTTTGCTTAGTTTTATTCCAGAGAAAAAGCTTAATGTAAATAATGTACATTATTTATTGATAGCACCCTGGATATTAGATAAACATATAGGCAGGGAGTTTTTAGAAAGCATGTGTTATACACTCAAGAGAATAAAAGGAGTTGTTTCAGTCTAGTAGGGAAGTTATATATTTAGGGAATTTTTCAAAATATGCTACTCCATCAGTTTCACTGATCAATTGACTCTGCTTTAAAAGCACATTTAAAAGAATATAGATAAGAAGGATATCTATCTGTTGGATATGTTCTAATTTATATGTTATATATGTCTAATGTTATATATGTCTATCATTTACAAACTCCTTAATTTCTCAGCTGATCACTGCTATTTTATTTGGAGTTCACAATATTATCTAGGAAAAATATGCAATAAAATACTCGATAATGAACAATGAGTATTTATTTTAAAAGTTGAAGTAGACTTTTGGGGTTAATTCTTTAATAGTCAATGTAATTTTAATTCTGATAGAGAAAGATGCTCTTGTGCCAATAAGCACCACATATACATATACTCTATTAGTAACTTTTAACCACAAATGCATTGATTTCTATTGCTTTAATTCAAAATGACTATATATACTTAAATAAGAAATTTGATTTATCAAATTTTCTTGGAAAAAAACCTTGTATTTAGTAGATCAAACTTTTAATTTTTTCATTAAAATTTTTAATTTAATAGTTTCATTAGATATTTCTTTTTTTCACAATTTGGATAGTAAGCAAAAAAATTTGGAATGATTGGCATTCAGTTTTGTATTCAGGAATGTAATAAATAAATAATGTTAAGTCCACATTTTTTGTGCTTTGCAGCAAGGGAAGTTTGAATATTTTGAAATTTTGAATATCTATTTACTTCAGGTATCTCTAAAGTAAGGAAGAGAGAAGGTGAGGAATAAGAAAAATTAAAATCAGAACTATGTTAGGTAAGGCTCAAAGATGTCATATTGTCCTAAAAAGAAAATGACTTTTTATTAGCTTGTGACCATGAAATAGTTTCCATTTTATATTATATATGCAGTATTATAGGTATAAATAACATATATCTATGGGTTTATCCACAAGATATTCCTAAACCAGCTAACACTACTGACATTCCTATTATCGTTAACTATTTAGGGTTTATCAGAAATGCTCTGTATTTATATCATGTTTACATGGGTCTACAGGGTTAACTGTGGAAACTAGTTAGAGTCTATGCTTACTTGGTATATAACTTTGGCAGATTTACTTAATTTCTCCAAGTCTCAATTTCCTTCTCTGTAAATGGAACTGATACAAGTTTTACTTTGATAAAATCAAGGGTCAGCAAACTATAGCCCACAGGCCAAATCTGATTTGCAGCCTATTTGGGCAGACAAGGAGGCCAAAATAGTACTTATATTTGTGGTGAGTTGTAAAAACAAAACAACAAAAGCAATGAAGACTATAAGAGACCCTGCTGCTGTAGCTAATTCACTCTAAATTGTGTCTACAAGGCTTCTCTGTCCATGGGATTTTCTAGGTAAGAATACTGGAGTGGGTTGCCACGCCCACTTCCAGGGGATCTTTCCAACCCAGGGATCAAACCAGACTCCTTCTTGAATTATCTGCATTGGCAGATGGATTCTTTACCACTAGAGGTACCTAGGAAGCCGCCCCATGTGACTGTAAAGCCTAAAATATTCACTATCTGGCCCTTTATAAATAAGTTTTCTAACCCTTAAATTATATCACATAGTTATTTTAAGATTAAATGAGATTATTCATGTAAAGAATTTGGTAGGAGACCAGGCATATGGAAAAGGCTCAATAAATGTCACTTGTTACAGTTTTTGGTAATAATAATTAGCAAATGATATTAATATTCTTCTTAATGGGTCCACTGATTGGTTAAGGCCCATTTTATCTGTATTATCTCACTAGGTCCTATTGTAATAGCATATGTGATAGATAAAACAGAAAGCCATTCTTATTTAGAAGGATGTAAAAGGTTCTGTATCCCTGGTGGCTTAGACGGTAAAGCATCTGCTTGCAGTGCGGGAGACCTGGGTTTGATCCCTGGGCCAGGAAGATCCTCTTGAGAAGGAAATGGCAACCCACTCCAGTACTCTTGCCTGGAAAATCCCATGGATGGAGGAACGCAGTAGGCTACAGTCCATGGGGTCACAAAGAGTCGGACATGACAGAGTAACTTCACTCACTTCACTAACAACGTATAATTTCCGATTCATTTTTATTCACTAATGAATTAATTTTATTATACTTAATGCAACTCTGATGTGAGAAGCTGTGTCTTGGGAGAAGGGAAATCTGGAGGTAGGTTCATAAAAACAGGTCAAAGATCACTGGAAAGGAAATCACTTAATGTTCTTTCTTTGTTGGTTATTTTTATTTCTCTTATAAAAGAAAGAATGTTAGTCACTTGATTTCTTCTTTTCTGAAGAGAGGCTTCAATTTGGAAAGAGTGATGTTTTCCCAAAGGGTGAAGGGTCAGGGGTAGCTGGAAGGGAAGATATGAAAGGGAAATAAGTCTATTGTTTTGTTTTGTTTTACCTTCAGAGAATGTAGAGCATTAAATCCCTTGCTTTCTGAATGCCTGGGAATCTTACATAAGCCCACCACCATAAACTAAGGTTCATACAAGTAAACATCTCTCCGTTTCTTAAGTGTTAGATTGAAACGCATTAAAAAAATAAATGAACTCTTTTCAGCTGTCCTGATATTAGACCCACTGTCCCAGCCAGTGGGTCTTTGGGAATGCCATCAATGGGACCCAGCCAGCTGAGGGACAGAGTAGTAGAATCTGCTCAGAGTACTCTGGTTTGGACTCAAGCTTCAGTCCAGTTAAATATATAGGAAAAAAAAAAAAAATTAAGGTTCCCCTCCACAGAAAGAAAGAAATAAATAAAGCAAGAAAACCAGTAGGGGTTCAAGTTAAAAGGGAAGGCCTTATGAACAGATGTGTCTTGGTCAGCAGTAGCAAGATTCATAATGCCATGGCTGGGTAGAAATGAAACAGGCCATGAATTCCTCACCAAATTACTATGAAAAGAGGATTCTGGTGTTCCTACTAGGGATTTCTTTGTTCTTCATCATCATGATAGCCAAGTCACAGGATTCTAAAGCCCTTGGTTAAGAGAATTATCATAAACCTATGAATGTTCCTGCCCCATACAATAGTAAAAGGCATCCTTTGGGTTCTGTATTAAAGCACTAGTGCATGGACACTTTTGTTGCAAAGTTTCCCACAGTAAAAAAGTGATGGATTGTCTAAGTGTTTTAATAAGATGGGAAAGAAAACATCCCATATATCCATAATTTGGGACCAGTTCTGAAAATGCACTACAGCCAGTCTTGTTTAATTCAAAGTGAGGTAGGGGAGAAGCAAGATGGCTCTGAAAGGTCCCGGTAGGTAGAGATGAAGGGAAGCAGACAAAAGGAGAGTGTCTTGGTATGTCATACAGCGTGCCCGCCAGTCAGAGGAACTACAGGAGAACCAGCTCTAAAAGGCCTGCTGGATAAGGTGAGTCCCCATGTGTGAAACTAAACTCTGAAGAGACAACTCAAACTCTTAAATTGCTGATGAATCTATCTCATTCAGCTGTACTCCAGACCAATGATTCCTAAACTTAAGAACAGATGCACATTTCTGAAGATTCAGGACTTTTCTGCAATGCTCCTCACCACATCTGACTTGAACTCATAGGATGCTTGTTAAAAACTCTTTTAGTTCAAAACTATCCCTCTTAGAGATATTTTAAGATAGCACTGCTAAGCAACTTGGTAACAATTTTTACTTACTTCGCAAACGATTATATAAGTAGGCAAGCTAAAAGTCATTAAAAAGCAAGATATTATTGATGTCATTTGCATCATGAATCCTTATTTTTACTATCATCTATCCCGGATCTGCCCCATGACCTGGCAATTATTATGCAAGGGTCTCATCTTTTAGGACACACAAGGCTACTTCTCCTGTGAGAAACATATCAATGGGGACAGAGTAGGGACAGTGAGGAGAAGTAAAATGGCTGATGTGCCCACCTAAGGCTAGAAGCACTATCCCTTTGAAGTGGGAACATTTAACATTTCAGACCTACTTGTAACCTCTGAAGATATTTGTGTATCCAGGGGATCTTCTCAACCCAAGGATAGAACTCGTGTCTCTTATGTCTTCTTCATTGGCAGGCAGGTTCTTTACTGCTAGCACCACCTGGGGAAGCCCCATCTGTGTATGTTGTCTCTATATAAAGAGAATTCCAGGACTCATATCTGGACTCATGTCAAACATTGTAGCAAAAACTATTTTTTACTGAGTCCTCCTTGAGATTCTGAAATACACCTCCAGAAATATCACAGAGGCTTTGTCTATAGGAAAAATCTTCCTCCCAATAAATACCAATAGATTGTTTTAATAAGTAGACAAATGCTAGAATATAACCAAGTTGTAAAATGGGTTATAAGTATTGGGTTGTTTTGCCTTTCATAATCCATGATTACTGTCAACTCAAAGGAAAAAAAAAGGTAAGGGACTGGATACTCCTTCAACACATAGCATCTGTGAAATGACTGTCTGGGCCAAAAACTCTCCAAAAAAGTGTTGAGGTACAAAGGGCGTGGCAGGAGGTACTGTGTCAAAGGAGGCAATGAGAACCCTGTGAAAAGCTTTGCAGAGCTGCCTCTGTGTTGTGTGTGTCTTCAGTGAATACCAGGCCAAGACTAGAATAGCCTCTTAAGGGGAAGTCCTTTAATTTTTTTCTTCTATTTTTCTTCTTCTTTTCTTCCTATGCTTCCAGCTTCTCTTCTTCCTCTGTATAATCCTTCCCCTTTTCCATTAAATTTTCTGGGATTTAAAAGACATGGCTAAATGTGGCTTAGATATATGAAACTTGGAAAAGATCACCTTTGTTGACTTTTATTTTCTCATATATTTTGGTGATCCATGAGCTTAGAAATGAATGTCAGTGTGGGTGGCAAGAATGAAGAAAGGACAAGCATGTATTACCTATAGGCTAAGTGCCAGGAAAAGAGCTAGCCATTTTATTATTACGCTGAATAATCACACCAGCATCATGAGGTAAATATTATTTATTTTTTCCTTATCAAGTGAGAGAAAAGTTTCTAAATTGCAAAATTCCCAGGATCATGCAGTTTGTAAGTAACCGAGGTAGATATGAAACCACTTCTATCAAACAAACTGAGATGCTAGACAGTAACTGGGAGCTGAGGGCAACTTACTTACATATAGCGGCCAAGAAAGGCTTCTTTATAGAAATAACATTTGAGCTACAACCTGAAGGATAAAAAGGAGCTGGCTTTGCCTAGAATGGGAAGCTGAGTGTCCCAGGCAGAGAGAATAGAAGGCCAGGGTGGAAGGAACATCATAAACAAGGGAGAGAGGTGAACACAAACAGATTAGAGAAATCTCTAGGCATCTGATGATGTTGAAATGTATATACATATTAATATATTTAATATTCATTCAAAGTGTAGTGGAAAGCCAGTTAAGGGTAAGAGACAGAGGAGTAAAATGATATCATCACCCTGTTTATTTAATTTCTATGTAGAGTATAACTTGCGGAATGCTGGGCTGGATGACTCACAAGCTGGAATCAAGATTGCCATTGGAGAAATATCAACAACCTCAGCTATGCAGATGATACCACTCTAATGGCAAAAAGTGAAGAGGAAATAAAGAGCCTCTTTATGAGGGTGAAAGAGGAGAGTGAAAAAGCTGGCTTAAAACTCAACATTCAGAAACGAAGAGCATGGCATCCTTCATGATGCCACAGCAAACAGATGAGGAAGAAATGTGACAGATTTTATTTTCTTGGGCTCCAAAATCACTGCAGATGATGACTGCAGCCTTGGAATTAAAAGACCCTTGCTCCTTGGAAGAAAAGCTCTGACAAACCTAGACAACATATTAAAAAACAGAGACATCACCTTGCCAACAAAGGTCCGTATAGTCAAAGCTATAGTAGTCATGTATGGATGTGAGAGTTGGACAATAAAGAAGACTGATGGCTGAGAACTGATGCTTTCAAACTGTGGTGTTGGAGAAGACTGTTGAAAGTATCTTGGACAGCAAGGAGATCAAACCAGTCAATCCTAATCGAAATCAACCCTGAGTATTTATTGGAAGGACTGATGCTAAAGCTGAAGCTCCAATATTTTAGCCAACAGATGCAAAGAACCAACTCATTGAAAAAGACCCTGATGCTGGAAAAGATTGGGGGCAAGAGGATAAAGGGGCAACAGATGAGATAGTTGGATGGTATCACTGACTCAATGGACATGAGTTTGAGCAAACTCCAGGGGATGGTGAAGGACAGGGAAGCTTGATGTGCTGCAGCCCATGGTGTTTCAAAGAGTTGGACATGACTTAAGACTGAACAGAAACAACCAAAACAAAATCTATCTGGTTCTTGAATGCATGTTTTCATCTAGTACTGTAGGAAGTGAAAATATATCTTACAGCTCCATATTATGACATCTGAGATGATACAGCTGATTATAAGTTTTACTTTCTTTCCTTATTCCAAAACCATTAATTAATTAAAATGCCATTGTTTCTCTCTTATCTGAATGACAATGGATAAACAATACTTTGTGACATTTGAGATTATATGATTTATTTCAGAATGCCATTGTCCCTGTCTTATCTGTGTTAGAGTAGATAAACAAGAGTGGCCACCTTTCTGTTCATCAGGGACTGTGCAGAATCCATGAGAAAGAGCCCCTGGAGTTGTTTAGTGATATGGCCTGCCAATAACATTTAACATTGGTTTAAACATTATAAGCCCTGCTTGGTAAGAGAATGGTTCTGGAACCACACTTACTTATTTTGAATCCTCACTTTGCTACTTACTATCTGGGAATATTTGGGCAATTTGTTTAACTTCTCTGTCTCAGATTTTTCATCCTTCATGTGGGGATAATAATAGTGTCTTCCTCATGTGATTTCTGTGAGGAAGAAATGAATTAAAATCTATATAGCATTCAGAACAGTGCCTGGAAAATAGAAATGAACTAATAAGGGCTAAGTGTATCTAAAACTGTCAGATTAGAGCAGGAATTAAATCTGCTCTTAGAGAGAGTCTACGAAAATTTATTTTGCAAATGTGCAAGAAGGTAAACACTCCTTTTCCAATATATGTATATTAATGAAGTGTTTGTAGGTACTGACTTAAAAAATTGCATAGTATGAAAGTTGGAAGTTAAATTTTATTGGGGGCAAGTGAGGACTATAGCTCAGGAGAGTGCATTTCAGATAGTTCTGAGAAACTTACAAAGAGGCAGTGAGGAAGGTCAGTACATATGCAATTTTGGTGAAGGGAGAGTACATGTAATCAAGCGCATAAATTCTGTGGAAAGTTTCTACTAGCCAAGAGAAGCAGTTGTCATTATGAAGGTTTTTATTGCTTTTCTAGGTATAAGAAGATACAAGAACTGAGCTCATAAAATTGACTCTTGAAAATATTTGACTATCCAAAGACCTGTTCTGGCCGCTTTTCCCAGAGCACAGAGTGCCTCATTTCAGCAGCTGCAGTAGCATGTGATTCAGTCCTTGTAGAGACAGAGGCAAGTGCCAATGGCAAGTTAACATGGTTAAAGAAGTTGTAGATATCAGGAGAGCTACTTGAAAGAAAGAAAGAAAAGGACACTTGAGAACATCAATATTTTAAGAAAAGAAAGAGGGGGCACAAAAAATAGACCATCAGAAAGAATGTTCTAAAAAGGTAGAATAGATAAAAGAGGGCTAGAGTAACAAGGGATAGCAGGCTGACAGTGGTAAAGAGATCAGCAGAATGTGTAAAAACAGATCCCCATGGATTGCACCATTAGGCCAGTATTGATCTTTATTCAACTGGTCTTGGGGTAGACTTGGAAAAAGAAGTTAGCTTATAGCCAGGGGTTAAAACCTAAATATGAAGTGAAGAATTATAAACAACTCTTCCAATAGGAAAAAGGAAGAGAGAGGAAATCATAGCTTTGAAAGGAGGCTGGAATTATGGGTGTAAAAGTGTATGTGTGTATGTACACCCAAAATATATGGAAGAATGAAACCTTGTTTTTAATGTGGGAATATAATGTAAGGGAAAAGAGAACATATACATCTGAAATTAAAGACATACTGAATGAGTTTTCTAAAAGAAGATGTGATAGACTCATTTTAAGAGAGGCGATTAAGAGCATCCTGACTGAGTCTGAATTAAATCTCTAGCATTTCCTAGCTGGAGCCATGGGCATGTTGCTAAAATCTCTCTGCGCTTCAGTTTCCACATCTGTAAAATTGAGATACTAATAGGACATACCTCAGGTGGCTATGGCAATGTATTGTGCCCACACGTGTACCAACATATAGTAAAGAATATACCAAGCATATTAATTCTATGGAATAGAATTAATAGCTATTTTCGTAAAGGAAGGGAGAGAACATTTTCTTTGAGATTGAGGAGGAAGTCAGGCAAAGGAGTAACTAAACTGTGAAAGATAAGGGAGGGGATTTGAGAAATGTCTTAATGAAAACCCTCTACTGCTGCTGCTAAGTCATGTCAGTCATGTCCGACTCTTCGTGACCCTGTGGACTGTAGCCTACCAGGCTTTTCCATCCATGGGGTTTCCCAGGCAAGAGTACTGTAGTGGGTTGCCATTGCCTTCTCCTGGAAACCCTCTATTTCTTCAATAAATGGGAATAAAACTTCGGACAGCAAGAAGTTAGGAACAGGGTCTGAAATGTAGATAAAGTGGTAAAATTTGAGCATAGGTTCTGGAAAATGGCAAAGAAAGAGGAAATAAAAAAGATGATTGAGAAGGGCTTAGGGCATAGGTGATACAAATACACTTGTCAAAGAATCAATGTGCCTGCATATGAGATTTTCTCCAGCAGGTTTTACCAGCTGGTAGATGCTGTTACCACCCTACATGGACCTTGCAGGTCCGAAGTGAGCAGAGATGGAGAAAGGGATATGCTATCACAGTCATTCAGTAAGTCACTCCATTAGGAATGCTAATATCTTTTAAAAGCTTTCATTATTCTGTCATTTAAAAACATTTTATTATTTTTAGTATTTCTTTACTTTTTTTCTTATAGAAAGATATACATAATATAAAATTTAACCATTTCTAAGTGTGCAACTTGGGGCTTCCCCGGTGGCACTGGTAAAATAACCTGTCTGCCAGTGCAGCTAGGTCTACGAGTTCTATCCGGGTTCTATCCCTAGGTTGGGAAGATCCCCTGGAGGAGGAAATGGCAACCCACTCCAGTAGTCTTGCCTGGAGAGTTCTATGGACAGAGGAGACTGGCAGGGTAGAGTCCATAGGGTCGCAAAGAGTTGAAGATGACTGAAGTAACTTAGCCCTCACATAGGATTTGCATGCACACAAGTATACAGCTTAGTGACACTGAGCACCTTTACACTGTCGTGCAACAATTACTACAGCACATTTCCAGAAACTGCTTTATCATCCAAACTGAAACTCTGCACCATTAGATAATAACTCTCCATTACCCTCTTCTAGTCCCTGGCAATAGCTATTCTGTTCTCTATCTTTCTCAGTTTGACTATTCTAGGTACCTCATATAAGTAGAATTATATAATCTTTTTCCTTTTTGTGTCTGACTTATCTAACTTAACATAATATTTTCAAGGTTTACCCATGTGGTACCATGTATCAGGATTTCATTCCTTTTTGAGGCTGAATAGTATTCCATTATGTGTATGTAACATATTTTGTTCATGTATCATATCTGTCCATGAATACACATGTTGTTTCAACCATTTAGTTATTGTGACTAATACTGCTATAGATCTATATCTCTATCAATAGCAAGTACAAGTGGACTTCATCTCAGAAATGCAGGGTTGGTTTCATAAACAAAAATCAATCAAATTATTTCACTGCATTAACAGCAAAAACAAAAATAAAAACATACGGCCCTCTAAATAGAGGCAGAAAAAGCTTTTGATCTAATTCTATACTCATTCATGAAAGAAAAATAAAAACATAGAAAACTAGGAATAGAAAGAAACATCTTCAATCTGATAAACAGCACGTACATAAGAATCAACATCATTTTTGTTGGTAGAATATTGAATGTTTTCTACTAAGGTTAGAAAAAGACAACAATCTTACTCTATTTTTGTCAGTGTTTTATTAGAGATCTTAAGAAGTGTAATAATGTAACAAAATAATAAAAGGGTAATGGTTAGAAGGAAGAGCAAAACTGTTTCTTTGCAGGTTATATGTGCGTGTTGTAGAAAATCCTAAGGAGTCTATGAAATTCTACTAAAAATAATACATGATTTTAGCAAGGATACAGGTTCACTAAAATAAATTTTATTTTTATAACAAATGTAATTCAAAGAGTAAATAACTAAAAAATAAAATATAATTTGTATTAATAATTATTTAAAGCTTTGGAATAAAATTAACCAAAAGCATATAAAATCTCTACATCAAAAGCTCAAAATGTAGATGAGATAGATTGAAAAGGGTCTAAAAAATTGAGAGCTATATTGGGCCACTGGTTTGGAAAACTTATTTTTGTTAAGATGTCATTTTTCCTCCAATGATTTGTAGATTCACTGCAATCCAAATTAAAATCATAGTAGGCTATTTTATCAAAATTAATATGATGATCCTAATTTTGTATGGGGAGACAAATGATGCATCTAGATAGAAACAATCTTGAAAATGAACATAATTGCAATCTTTATATTATCTAATTTTGAGAATTATTTTAAAGTTTTAAAGCCAACCCAGTTAAGATTGGTCAGAGTTTGCATAATAGACTCACAAACCAGTTGAACATACTGGAGAGTCTAGAAATGAATCTACAGATAAATGTCAATTAATTTTAGATAGAGATGCAAAGGCAATTCAATGGTGAGAGGAAATCTTTCCCCGCCACCTGCCATGATTGGGCAGCCATCACAGCCATCATTTTAGCCTATTTCTATCAGACCCAAAAGTTTGCTGTCAGACCTTGCTCGTACCCCTACCATCAGCAATCACTAATCTGATTTTATAAAGGAACTTCTTTTTCAACAAATGGTCAATAATAACTGCATAAACACATCAGAATGAAATTAAACACAATGTCTATTTCACAATATATACAAACATTAGAAATGTATCATTAAAAAAAGAAATGGATCATAGACCTGAAAGCAAAAATCTGAAGTAATAATCTTTAAAAAATATTTAAGAATATCTTTATGACCTTGAGTTATGTGAATATTTCTTGGCCAGGAAACAAAAAGTAACACAGAAAATTAAAATTTTAAATGAATTTTAAAATCTAAAATGGATGAGTTTTTCAAAGTGTCCATCAAAATAAACCATTATGAAAATAAAAAACAAGTCACAGGCTAGAGAAAATACTCATGGCACATATACCCTACAGAGTATTTACATCCAGAATACTAAAATGCTTTTTATAAATCATTAATAAATACTTCGACCACCTGATGAGAAGAACTAACTCATTGGAAAAGACCCTGATGCTGAGAAAGATTGAGGGCAGGAGGAGGAGAGGGTGACAGAGGATGAGGTGGTTGGATCGCATCACTGACTCACTGGGCATGAATCTAGGCAAACTCCAAAAGGCAATGAAGGACAGGGAAGCCTGGCATGCTGCAGTTCATGGGGTCTCAAAGAGTCATACATGACTAGGTGAATGAACAACAACAATAAAAAGTTTGATTACTCTAGCCAATATAAACAAGCAAGATTATTGAACAGTCACATATCAAAAGATATGGCAAGCCAAAAGTCCACTGAACCATTCTCCACTTGAGTTAAATAAAAACCATTTCATGCTCATTTGAAGAACTAAAGACTGATAATATGAAATGTGATGATATGGAGGAACTAGAACTTTAATGTTACTGGTAAGGGTACAAAGCAGCACACCCCTTTTGAAAACAATTTGTCTGTTTCTTACAAAGTTAAATGCACTCCATCAACCCACTGCCCAGAAACTCTACCCTTAGGTATTTACTAGAGAAATGAAAAAGCGGTATACCAAAATGTTTATAGCAAATTATTTATAGTAGCCACAAACTACAAAACCCCAAATATCCTTAAGAGGGAAAAATATAAACTCTGATATATTCATATGATGGAATCCTACTCAGCATTATAATAGAATAAAACACTACTATATGGGCTTTCCTGGTGGCTCAGTCAGTAAAGAATCCTCTTGCAATGCAGGAAACCTGAGTTCGATCCCTGGGTTGGGAAGATCCCTTGGAGGAGGGCATGGCAACCCACTCCAGTGTTCTTGCCTGGAGAATCCCCATGGACAGAGGAACATGGTAAGCTACACGACTGAGCGCCTAAGCATAGCACGTGCAAGATGCTGTGTGATGGGTGACAATGAAGGATTAACCAACAACAACAAAAAATATCTGGTTGAATGAAAGAATCCAGACACTAAACATGTAATCTGTAATTATACAAATTACAAACATTTCAAATATAGAAAGAAATAGTCTATATTGACTGAAATCAGAACAGCAGCTGCCTGTGAGTCTTGAGAATGATCATAGGGCAGCATGAAGGAACTTCCTGGTATGACAGAAAAGTTCTCTGCATTGGGTACGTGACTATATACATCCGCTAAAAACCATTGGATTATACATTTAACATGTGGACATTTCAAGGTATATAAACTTTGCTTAAAGTTAAAACAAGTCTTACCAAAGTTGGTTAATAAACAAGAAAAACATTAACAGGAAGAGGAGCCACCTGCTTCATTGGCACTGACTTCTTTGTGACTTCCTGAATGCTATGCCCTTAAATAGTTCCTTACTGTCCTTTCTTCTCTAACTGACCCTTCACAAACTCTACCCTTCTCTCCTTTGTTTCCACCCTCCTTACTTGGCAGTCTCTTCTTTTTAATAACTCTCTTCAATTCTGCTCTTTTTCAGTCTTAAGACCTATTCTGATACCTCTTATTCTTATCAAGGTGTAAGTGAGAAATATTATATTAAACTGTTCACTTTCTGCCAAATATTTATTTTTGATAAGCAAAATGTGACAACTCAGAATCAAAGAAGTAGGTTGAAAATTTTTCACTATCAAGACAATAAACTTAAAATATTATCTTTTATATTTTTAATCAGCTGCTCAACTAATTCCAAATTGTCAGAGTTGATGAACCTGGAGATAAACTGAAGACCTTTAATCTTGGAAGAAGTGGGCAGATATTAACCAAATATGTACTTAATGAATGTAGATAAACAAAATGACAAATGTTTCTGAAGAAAAGGAAAATTTTCTAGGACTCTTTCCTCGTTCACTTATCTTCCATATATTTTACCTTCTATTCTACCACTGAATATTTGAAAAATCATTCTAGTGAGTCTCTTCAATTCTGTGAACCTTCCTATACACCTTGCTCAAGTCCTGTTGTCTCTCACTTTTCCCAAGGTATCCCCTTAGTCATCTCTGTGATTTCAGTTACATCTCCCTCCTTTCTTCCCAATTTTTGTTCTTCCTTTTACTTTTCATGCTCTCATGGAGTTTCTTCCAACCTCCAGCTACACTAAGTGTGGGTGTTTTGGAAACAGATTATAATCTTTCCTTTCTCTGTACCTTAGCATCGACTATTTCCTTTTCCTGAAAAGTCTGCACCTAGGCACAGACTTCATGACGATCCCAGTAGTTAGCTAACATTTTATAGGAAGGCTTAATATGCTCTCTCCTGTGCATGCTTCCCTTTGATGATGGTTGTTTATTGTTATACAAACCATTTTGTCCTCTTCCCTGCTAGATTGTAAACTCCTTGAGAAAAGGATTATGATAATCTGTGTATTCTAATTTCTGGCCCAGTGTCTGATCCATTGTAAGCATTCAATAAATATTTGTTGACAATGTTTTATGAGAAATATTTTTAAAGATTTAACTAAACTTTTTTGTTTGTTTGAAATATTTGTGTGTGTATATTTGTGGGGTTTTTTTTGGTTTTATTTTTGGTCTTATTTCTTTACTTACATACATATACACACATGGAAAACCATTAATAAGTGTTATTGGAGGAAAAGAAGTAGTAACATATTTGGGTATAGTTGCCAAAAGAAGTAGTAACATATATGGGTATATTCTCTGGAGTTTAACATTCTTGCCTTTTTTTTTTTTCTTTCATGAGATAGCTTCTGAAACAACAGTCCTTACTGTAAGAAATTAATGAACCAAAGCTGGATTTATTTTAGGAACCCTGTTTGTAAAAGGAAAGTAAAAAGACTAGTTAATATTCTTTTAAGAAGATGATTTTCCTTTACCCTGTTTACTTGTGTGCACATCACTGACCCACTTTTAACATGATGAGGATAATAGGTAGGTTTGGGTTGGTATCAAAATTAAAGTCTAAAGTCTGCATCTAAATTATGAGTTGTTTGCTTGTGAGAAATTTCCTAACTGGGACGGCTTCCAAAAGCACTTTACTATAGCTTCATGGAATTTTCTCAACTGTTTTATTTGTTCCTTCTCCACACCTCTTCCCTCATGCATAGAGGCACATCTGTCTGTTTTCTGCCTTATCAAGCATGCATCTACATATGCGAGGAAAACTCCACTTCCTCGGCTAAAAACCTGTATCTGATTGTGGTAATAAAGCTCTACTTCCTCAGTTCAAAACATGTCATCAGACAAGACCAATTACTTCAAATGACTCATAGTAACAGGCAAAGCAAGAGTCGTCTTTTCAAAGCCTTTGAACTTCTCCTGCTTCAAAGGTGTACTAAAATGTGGTTATGAGGCGATTGTCTAAAATTGCCAAATTACCAGTTTCCAAGCTCTGATCTTCATTATTTTGCATAACTAGACAAAGGAAATCAGTGAGATTACCTACCAGAAGGAAAAGAGACCAAAAAAAAAAAAAAAAGGAGACAAAAAAGTAACTATGACATAGGTGAGGCTGGAGGCAGTGATGCCTCTCAGGCAAAGGACAGGAAAGGGCTTTAATTAACTGTTGATAGAAACAGGTTACTAAGTTAAGCAAGTAAACATTTTTCATTCTCATTCTTCTTCAGAAAAACATATAAAAATATTACTCTGAGAATAATTAAGAATATATTTCTTAAAGAATCCATTGTCCAGAAGTTTTGCCTGATACTTTGAATTCTGGTGAAATATTTCCTGATATTCACATTTATATGTCTGAAATGTCAATAGTGGTAAAAGTAGTCAAAACTCATAATTTACTGCTAGCCATCTAGGGATTTGTGTCCATACGGGCTCCCGTTTTTTCTCCAGGTGGGAATTTAGTCTGATTTTCTCAAGGGAAATATTTTCTATAGGTTTACAGCCTTCACTACCATTCCTTTCAGTATCATAAATGACTTTACTTTACTTCTTGTAAACATCTTTAAAAATGTCTACCTTCTTTATAAAACTTCTTCCTAAGCACAGTAGGGGCAGCTGAGCCTAATAGCTATGGGCAAGTTCTGTAGAGCAAGAGGCCTCTGTTCAAATCTTGGTTCCATCTGTACATTCAGCTAGATGACTTTAGATGAGTTACTGACTTACTGACTTAGTTTCTGCATCTGCAAAATGGGGATAATGCAATGGTACCTTCCCTAAGGGTTGTAATGAGCATGAAATATTTAAGAAGCGTTTCAAACAGTACTTGGCACTTGGTAAGCCTTATATATGTTTCGTAAAATATAAAGTATATATGTTTAATTTACTTTTTAAACCTTGTATAAATTGAGAGCATAATGATTGTGCTTTTTAAAAGTGAGATAATCTGATGAGAAAAAAATGCTGAGGACCACTGCCTGATTAAGGAGAACTAGTTGGTAGTTGGAACTAGTTAGCTTCTCCTGTAATCTGTACCACACCTAGCTACAAATGGTTTCCCCCAGCAGAAAGTCCAAAGACACTACCAAATCCAGTGAACTAAGCCTTGTCTTCAAATATTTTTGCTTATTTTCTTAGTGTGTCATCCCCATTAAAATAAGGAGGAAAAAATTTCCAACCCTTGAAAACATGCTTTTTCTTAGCAATAAATGAGCAATTTTGATGAGGTGATATTATTCACACTTTATAAATGCCTAGCCGTCAGACATGGTACAACCACCAATTCTTAGACATTTAGACATTTAGATCACGAGAGACACTTTAGATTATTTAGTTCAAGCCTCACTTTACAGTAGAAAGAGGAAACTACAGTGAAACAGACAGATAGGCTTTCCAAGATCATAGTCAATTAAGATTGGATTTGAATCATACTGTTGGAGAGCTTACCTTTTGAAGTCAGGCAATGCTGAGTTCAATTTCCAACTCTCCTACTTCTGTACCACTGAATGCATCTTAATCTTAGCTTCTTCAACCCTGCAAATATAGTGAGAAGTTATTTATAGATGAGCTAATAATTGTAAAGCAATTAGCATGTTGGCTGACAGCAAGCTTTCAATAAATCATACCTATTTTTATTGTTACTCTTATTATTTCCTTGTCTCTTGTGTGTCTTCCATCATAAAGCCAAATACCATATGTTAAAATAAATACTGGTCTCCTCCACGTGATTGTTGTCAAATCATACTCTCTCATTGGCTCCCCTTCACAGTTTATTCAGCACAAGATGGTTTGTAGATGCCTATAGTTGGCACCTTAGTTTGTGGAGCAAATGGTGACTGAGTCAAACTTTCATATATATATATATATATATATATATGTATATATGTGTATATATATATATGTATATATGTATATATATGTATATAGCACAGATCCTGTAAACAAACTGAGAGAGTCAAGTTTTGTCTGATCCCCTTTGTGTCATCAAGCTCTTGCGCAGGAAATGGAGTGTATTTAATATTAGTGACTCTGTATGTGTCATTTAATCGTCTCTATTGATTGGATTTCATGAGTGTGGGGCTTGAACAGAGCTTTGATTAGACTGTAAGGATTCTTGGCCATTTTCTTTTACTTGACACCGTATCAATGTACCTTCTGGTGTGATATCACTTTCACAATCAATATCTGAAAAAAAAAAAACCCTGTACATAGGCCTCCAGGAAGAGACGGTACTGCCTCTAAGTATCCTTAAACACAGATTAAACCCTATCCAATTGAAAAAGGTTTACTGCATGTTTTAGAGCAGGATAGAGGAGAAAATAAGAACTGAAAGGGGTCTCCATAGACTTCTTGTGTAATTTAAGCATCATTTTTTATTTAAAAGTGTCAAATTCTCCCTTTTAATCTTGGCTAACATTTGAGAATGGATCATTTCTATCAGTGAAATTTTACAGTTTCAATCTAGTGCTTTTTTTTTCCTAGATGTAATAATAGTCTATAAATATATTATTTGGGCAAATTGATATCTTAGATAGACTATTCTTGCCCAAATTCATTTTGCATGGATTTTACTGCTGTGAAATGTCCACTGGGTCTCCTGGACTAATCTTCCACTGAAGCAAAGTTTATTTTTCTATTTGCCAAAGTTGTTCCATCACAAATTCACAGAGCTCAGGCTCCAGATTTAAATAACACACACTAAGCAGCATTAAGCAGCAAATGTGTCTCTTTATACTAGGTTCATGGAGTTTGCAGTGGTGTCATAATGCTGACTGGCAAAGGGGCTAGGATAAAATGCTTATTTATCTCTCCTCTAAAACATAGAATTCTCTCAGAGGTCAGCTCCTGTGATCTTCGTGGTCAGTGCTGAGTTGAGACTCCTGGGAGTAGATGAGGTGATCTGAATAATTTCAGACTATTTTAAGTAACAAAACCCAGTGGCTTGGAAATAACACATTCTATCATGAAAATGTAAATTTCCACTAAAGCGAGTTACCTGGCATCAATTTACCCAGCATTATACCCTGAGATGGAAGTTTTCTGCCACAGAGTGATAGGGACAGATGGATAAAGAGGATGAACTCCTGTACTACTACTGTCTATTATTTTTTTTTTAAACAATACCTCTCTGTCTGTAACTTTATCATCACCTCCTGCAGGTTCCTATCTTGTGTTCTTCCTTTTGTCATATGTTTCGTTAAAGCAGCGCTTGGCAAACTAAAGACCCTGAGCCAAATCTGGCAGCTTGTTGTGTAAATAAAGTTTTATTGAAACTCAACCACACTCACTTGTTTAAGTCTTGTCTATGGCTGCTCTCCCATTACACTGGCAGAGATAAATAGTCTCAGCAGAGACCATCTGGCCAGCAGAGTCTAAAACATTTGGTATCTGGTCCTTTGCAGAAAATGTCTATAAACCCCTGCATTAGAGCAACAAGTTTTCATTGTGAAAGGACAAGTGTTATGTGGAACAAGTTGGAGGGAAATGCAATTCTTCCCCAAAATAACATCCTGTTCTCTGATGAAAATTGTGTTTTCTGTTTTTGTTAATTTTAATGGGGTGGCGGCTGCATGGCACTGGAGCAACTGTGAGGATATATCCCAAGTCCAAGGGTAGAGAAGCCCAGCAAGATGGTCGGGGCTGGAGTGGCAGCTGCACAGTGCTGGAACAGCTGTGAGGAGATACTCCATATCCAAAGACAAAGGAGAAGCTCCAGTAAGATGGTAGGAGGGGCAAAATTGTGTTTAGAATCAAACCCCATACCCACCAGAGATGCTCAGAGGGCTCAAATAAACCTCATGAGCACCAGGACCCAGGACCCCACAGAGACTGAGCCAGAACTCTGTTTCAGTGTCTCCTGCAGAGGTACAGGTCAGCAGTGGCCTGCTGCAGGGGCAGGGGCTCTGGGTGCAGCAGACCTGGGTATGAAATAAGCCCTCTTGGAGGAGGTTGCCATTAACCCCACCATAGAGCTGCCAGAATTTACACAGGACTGGGGAAACAGATTCTTAGAGGGCACAAACAGTACTTTGTGCACATCAGAACCCAGGAGAAAGGAGAAGTGAACCCAAAAGAGACTGACCCAGACTTGCTTGTGAGTGTCCAGGAGTCTCCAGCAGAGTCGTGGGTTGGTGGTGGCCTGCTGCAGGGTTGGAGGCACTGAATGTAGCAGTACATGCATGGGACCTTTTGAAGGAGGTCTCCATTATGTTCATTACCTCCACCATAGTTTAGATAAGTTCAGTTCAGTCCCTCAGTTGTGTCTGACTCTTTGTGACCCCATGGACTGCAGCATGACAACCTCCTTATACATCACCAACTTCTGGAGTTTATTCAAACTCATGTCCATTGTGTCGGTGATGCCATCCAACCATCTGATGCTCTGTAATCCCCTTCTCTTCCCACCTTCAATCTTTCCCAGCATCAGGGTCTTTTCCAATGAGTCAGTTCTTTGAATCAGGTGACCAAAGTATTGGAGCTTCAGCTTCAACATCAGTCCTTCCCAAGAATATTCAGGACTGATTTCCTTTAGGATGGACTGGTTGGATCTTCTTGCAGTCCAAGGGACTCTCAAGAGTCTTCTCCAACACCACAGTTCAAAAGCATCAATTCATCAGTGCTTAGCCTTCTTTATAGTCCAACTCTCACATCCATACATGACTATTGGAAAAACCATAGCCTTGACTAGACAGAACTTTGTTGGCAAATGATGTCTCTGCTTTTTGATATGCTGTCTAGGTTAGTCATAATTTTTATTCCAAGAAGCAAGCACCTTTTAATTTCATGGCTGCAGTCACCATCTGCAGTGATTTTGGAGCCCCCAAAAATAAAGTCTGTGACTGTTTCCACTGTTTCCCCATCTACTTGCTATGAAGTTATGGGACCAGATGCCATAATCTTAGTTTTCTGAATGTTGAGTTTTAAGCCAACTTTTTCATTCTCCTCTTTCACTTTCATCAAGAGGCTCTTTAGTTCTTCACTTTCTGCCATAAGGGTGATGTCATCTGCATATCTGAAGTTATTGCTATTTCTTCTAGCAATCTTGATTCCAGCTTGCGCTTCATCCAGCCCAGCGTTTCTCATAATGTACTCTGCATATACAGGGTGACAATATACAGCCTTGACTTCTCCTTTCCCACCATAGTTTGGCTTGAAGATAAATAACAGGGAGGGAACACAGCCCCACCCATCAATAGAAAATTGGATTAAAGATTTACTGAGCATGTCCCTGCCCATCAGAAGACCCAGTTTCCCTTTCAGTCAGTCTTGCCCATCAGGAAGCTTCCATAAGCCTCTTATCCTTCTCCATCAAAGGGCAGACAGACTGAAAACCACAATCACAGAAAACTAACCAATCTGATCATATGGACCACAGCATTGTCTAACTCAGGAACTATGCATTATAGGGCCACCCAAGATGGACGGGTCATGGTGGAGAGTTCTGCAAAACCTGGTCCACTGGGGAAGGGAATGGCATACCACTTCAGCATTCTTGCCTTGAGAACCCCATGAGCAGTATGAAAAGGCAAAAAGATAGGACACAGAAAGATGAAATCCCCAGGTCAGTAGGTACTCAATATGCTATTGGAGATCAGTGAAGAACTAACTCCAAAAAGAATGAAGAGATGGATCCAAAGCAAAAACAACACCCGGTTGTGGATGTGACTGGTGAATGGCAGTGAAGTCCAATGCTGTAAAGAGAAATATTGCATAGGAACCTGGAATGTTAGGTCCATGAATCAAGGCAAATTGGAAATGGTCAAAAGGAGGTGGCAAGAGTGAACATCAACATTTTAGGAATCAGTGAACTAAAATGGACTAGAATGGGTGAATTTAACTCAGATGACCATTATCTCCATTATTATGGGCAAGAATCCCTTAGAAGAAATGGAGTAGCCATCATAGTCAACAAAAGAGTCCAAAATGCAGTACTTGGATGTAATGTCAAAAATGAAAGAATGACCTCTGTTTGTTTCCAAGGCAAACCATTCAGTATCACAGTAATCCAAGTCTATGCCCCAACCAGTAATGCTGAAGAGCTGAAGTCGAAGGATTCTAAGAATACCTATAAGATCTTCTAGAACTAACACCCCAAAAGAGATGTCTTTTTCATTATAGGGGGCTGGAATGCAAAAGTAAGAAGTCAAGAAATACCTGGAGTAACAGGCAATTTGGCCTTGGAGTATAGAGTGAAGCAGGACAAAGGCTAATAGAGTTCTGCCAAGAGAGTGCTCTGGTCATAGCAAACACTCTCTTCCAACAACACAAGAGAAGACTCTACACATGGATATCACCAGATGGTCAATACCAAATTCAAATGGATTATATTCTTTGCAGTCAAAGATGGAGAAGCTCTATACAGTCAGCAAAAACAAGACCAAGAGCTGACTGTGGCTCAGATCATGAATTTCTTATTTCTGAATTCAGGCTTAAATTCAAGAAAGTAGGGAAAACCACTAGACCATTGAGGTATGACCTAATTCAAATCCCTTTTGATTATACAGTGGAAGTGAGAAATAGACTCAAGGTATTAAATCTGATAGAGTGCCTGAAGAACTATGGATGGAGGTTCATAACATTGTACAAGAGGCACGGATCAAGACCATCCCCAAGAAAAAGAAATGCGAAAAGGCAAAATGGTTGTCTGAGGAGGCCTTACAAATAGCTGAGAAAAGAAGCGATGTGAAAGGCAAAGGAGAAAAGGAAAGATATATCCATCTGAATGCAGAGTTCTGAAGAACAACAAGGAGAGAGAAGGAAGTCTTTCTAAGTGATCAGTGCAAAGAAATAGAGGAAATAACCTAATGGGGAAGACTAGAGATATCTTCAAAAAAAATTAGAGATACCAAGGGAACATTTCATGCAAAGATGGGCACAAAAAGAACAGAAACAGTATAGACCTAACAGAAGCAGACGATATTAAGAAGAGGTAGTAAGAATACACAGAACTGTACAAAAAAGATCTTAACCTCCCAGATAACCAAGATGGTGTGATCATTCACCTAGAGCCAGACATCCTGGAACGTGAAGTCAAGTGGGCCTTAGGAAGCATCACAATAAACAAAGCTAGTGGAGGTGATGGAATTCCAGTTGAGCTATTTCCAATCCTAAAAGATGATGCTATGAAAGTGCCGCACTCAATATGCTAGCAAACTTGAAAAATTCATCAGTGCCCACAGGACTGGGAAAGGTCAGTTTTCATTCCAACCTCAAAGAATAGCAATGTCAAAGAATGTTCAATCTACCCCACAATTGCTCTCATCTCTCACACAAGAAAGTAATGCTCAAAATTCTCCAAGCTAGGCTTCAATAGTACATGAACCAAGAATTTCTAGATGTTCAAGCTAGATTTTGAAAAGGCAGAGGAACCAGAGATCAAATTGGCAACATCTGTTGGATCTTGGAAAAAGCAAGAGAATTCCAGAAAAACATCTACTTCTGCTTCATTGTCTACACTAAGGTCTTTGATTATGTGGATCACAACAAACTGGATAATTCTTAAAGAGATGGGAATACCACACCACTTCACTTGCCTCCTGAGAAATCTATATGCAGGTCAAGAAGCAAGAGTTAGAATTGGAAATGGAACAACAGACTGGCTCCAAATTGGGAAAGGAGTACATCAAGGCTGTATATTGTCACCCCACTTATTTAACTTATATGCAAAGTACATCATGCAAAATGCCAGGCTGGGGTGAAGCACAAGCTGGAATCAAAATTGCTGGGTGAAATATCAATAACCTCAGATATGCAGATGACACCAACGTTATGGCAGAAAGCAAAGAGGAGCTAAAGAGCCTCTTGATGAAAGTGAAAGAGGAGGGTGAAAAAAAAACAACAACACAAAACTGGCTTAAAACAAAACATTCCAAAAAGAAAGTTCATGGCATCCCATCCCATCACTTCATGGCAAATATTGGGGAAACAGTGGAAACTGACAGATTTTATTTTCTTGGGCTCCAAAATCACTGCAGATGGTGACTGCAGCCAAGAAATTAAAAGACACTTACTCCTTGGAAGAAAAGCCATGACAAACTTAGATAGCATATTAAAAAACAGAGACATTAACTTTACTGACAAAACCCATATAATCAAAGCTATGGTTTCCAGTGGTCATGTATGGATGTGAGAGTCGGACTGTAAAGAAGGCTGAACCCCAAAGAACTGATGCTTTGGAACTATGGTGTTGGAGAAGACTCTTGAGAGTCCTTTGGACTGAAAGGAGATCAAACCAGTCAACCATAAATGAAATCAGTCCCGAATATTCCGTGAAAGGACTGATAATGAAGCTGCAATATTTGGCCACCTGATGAGAAGAACTGACTCATTGGCAATGTCCCTGTGCTGGCAAAGGTTGAAGGCAGGAGGAGAAGGGGACAACAGAGGTTGAGATGTTTGGATGGCATCACCAACTTGATCGATGAGTTTGAGCTAGCCCCAGGAATTGGTGATAGACAGGGAAGCACGGTGTGCTGCAGTTCATGTGGTTGCAAAGAGTCAGACATGACCGAGCAGAGCAACTGATCTGATAGGATGGAGGTGGGACATGGTAAAGAGTTGGGCTGGAGTTGGGAGCTTGATGTAGACTGGACTGCTGGTGGTTTAATGGGTGATATAATTTCAGATGAATAAATCTAAAACTCTAGTATTGGAAGGAGAGTCAGATCTAGGTTTTGTGGTGCCTGAAACATACAATCTGTGGGGGTGGGGAGGATCTTACAAATATACAAAGCCACAAGCATGCAATCAGGTAGGGAGTCTTGAAAAACACCTTAAAATTTTGGTTTCCTTAGCTCATAGTAAATGTTTCAGGTTGGACATTGAAACTGCAACCTGATTTTCTTGATGGGAGCAAATGCCCCCTATCAGCACATAAAGGTTATTTTTAGGAGCCTGTTAGTCATCTTGGGATGAGGTCAAACTGAGGTTTTCTCATAGACTGTTAGAGACAGGCAATTTGTCTTCTCTCAGGTCTCTGAAAGCTGATCATGATGCCAAGATTAAGATACACTAGAACTCTCCTGATTGAGGTACTGGGCTGTTTAGTGACCTTGAGAAAGACTGGATCCAAGCATGTAAAGCTTCCCAAGGATGGACCTAAACTGCAGTTTAGAGAGCAGCCACAAAGGAAGTGGTGACATCCCATTGCTCCTCTCTATCATTATCTTCAAACCAGGAGAAAAGTTGAGAAGACTGCAGATTAACTGTTGCTGATCTGTGATGATCCAGGGAAGAGACTGCATTGCACTTCAGTTGTGTGGTGAGGAGAGATGCTGTGCACCCCGCCCCCATGTCCCAGTGGGGTCTCTAGGGGAGCAGCATCCTCATAGGTCCATGGGTGGTTCCCAGACTCTCATATACCAATCTCTATCTCACTCTTTGTGAGTCCCTGAGAGCAAGACCTTTGGCACATAGTAGGCTCTCAATAAGTTCTGAATGAAGAGGTGTCTAGAAACCAGCTGTAATATCTCTGCACACACCTCACATATAAGCTATCCAGGATGGGGACTTTTTCTCATTTAGTCTATTGTTTTTCATTCGCTCAGTTGTGTCCAACTATTTGTGACCCCTTGGATTGCAGCATGCCAGGCTTTCCTGTCCGCCACCATCTCCCAGAGCTTGCTCAAACTCATGTCTATTGAATCAGTGATTTCATCCAACCATCTTGTTCTCTGTCATCCCCTTCTCCTCCTGCCTTCAGTCTTTCCCAGAATCAGGGGCTTTTCCAATGAGTCAGCTCTTTGCACCAGGTGGCCAAAGTACTGGTATTTCAGCTTCAGCATCAGTCCTTCCAAAGGATAGTCAGGATTGATTTCCTTTAGGATTGATTGGTTTGATCTCCTTGTAGTCCAAGGGGCTCTTAAGAGTCTTCTCCAACACCACAGTTCAAAAGCATCAATTCTTCAGTGTTCAGCTTTCTTTATAGTCCAACTCCAAATCCATACATGACTACTGGAAAAATCATAGCTTTGACTAGATGGACCTTTGTTGGCAAATTAATGTCTGTGCTTTTTAATATGCTGTCTAGGTTGGTCATTTAGTCCGTATTTTCACTAAAAGGAGGAGAGTCATTATTCTTTGATACATGAAGTACCTCATTTTTATGTAGGTAAATTGCCCATTCAGAGAAAACAGTACATTGTGGTACTGACAATGCAACTCTATGACTTATTATCTGACTCCACTGATTTATTTATAAAAAAAACCCCTAAAGAATAGAAAATATGCATGCAAATCTTAAATTTCTTAAATGGAATCAAATTCTTGGAGAAGATACAAAAGCTCTCCATCTGGGGTCAGGATGGGAAGGGGGGAGGCTTGAATCTTTAGCTGATTTGCTAAAGAAAACTTAGCAGAATGTAGTATGTTGTAAAGAATAATCCTGAATTGGCATGAATTAGAAAGGTAGGATTTTCCTGCTTCTTTGAACATTAGTCCATATCCTTCATGTTCATTATACTGTAGACTATTAAGCTATTTTATGGGCATGAGAGAAGTTCAAGTACAGCACAAGTTGCCAAAAGGATTATGAAGTTCATTTTGATTGATCAATAATTAACTGTACTTTGTGAAATTATAGGCTTGACTAATTGTGGAACGTATCGTAGTGAACAGTCCAAGCTGCCAGAAAACCAGAGAAGACAGAAGAAAAAAAAACAATAGAAACCAAAACATCTGTCCCTTTTATGCTGCAAAAGCTGGTAACCAAGATCTCCCTATTTCCTTCTCTATCTCAAGTACAAACAGCGTCAAGCAGGAGTTGGATTGATACAGGACACTACAGAAGATGTTTGCTTATAATTATTTCTAGCACTTTTTTGAAGCTCAGGGATAAAACATTTCCAATTATTCATCAAGCTCTTAGAACCTATAGGCCTCTATAATAGGGATTTAGCAGAACAACAAATAGCACACAAGGATATAGATGAAAGGAAGGAATGTGAAGGGATTATTACCATAAAAAAGCAAATGACTATTTGATGGAATTACAGCAATACAGGGAGTCAGAGAGAGATGGGAAAATAATGCTAATTGATAAATACATAGCTGTTTAGCACTAATTTGAATTATGTCATGCTTATGAAACAAGTAATACCTGTCATTTGCTTTTCATACTTATATGCATATATATATATATATATATAACTTTTGAAAGATAACTATTCTAGACTTCTGTTGTCTCAGTGGCTGCCTTGAAAAACCTATCCACTTTCTTTCAACCAATGAATTTTAACTATTAAAATATTGGTGGAAATTTCCTTTACTAATATCTGACAGCCTTTGTTTACCCCAAACACACTCATTTATGGCTTATACCTACCTACTTCAAAACAGGTTTAGAGTACTCCTTACTGTGAACAAATATTAAAATCTAAGCCAAATCTAAACCAAAGTATAGGACTGACTGTCCCTGTTTCTGTTCTGTAATTACTCTACATATTTTTCTTCCTTTGTTAGTGCAGAGAAAAAAATTATCTAGAGATAACAGCAATTTTAGCACAATCATGCTTTTAAAATGGCATTGCGCAGACTTATGGATGCTCAGGAATCTCAAAGTAGAAGGTGAAATCATTTTCTAACCACAAATAACTGAGCCATCCCAGTAACAATAGAGTTTAGACAGGAAACAGATTATCTTTCATAAAGTTAATGAATTCTTTCTTTCTTTCTCGTTACTGCTGATCAGATAACGTGATTTCTATCTATTTTTTAATAAATAAAATATTTTTTGAAAAAGTATCAAAGGTATTCAAAGTAAATGGCAAGATGGGATCTCTAAAACTCTTCTATTGTCCCAAATTATAAGAACCCACCCCTTGGTTGTTCCACTTAGGAATGCTGAAATTCTCACAGGCCCATTCCATCATGAGCTACACTTGCCCCAGACTGTCCTCCAGGGAGCACAGAGGCATTAGACAGTTAGGTCTTTGAGGTTTTGTGGATCTTGGATATTATTTTTGTTTTCTAAACTTTGTTTTACCTATAAGTCAAATTTTTAGTTTCAGATAGAAAGACTATATTTGCTGGTGTAGTCAAGATGTAAGATTCATGACTGCCAGTATAGTAAAAGAAGTCAGTTTTGCTACCTAATAATGTGCTTGAAAGAAAAGAGTTAAATTTGCAGTTTAGAAAGGCATACATTTATAAATTAAGATTTACCTTTCATCAATGCACTTTTAATTGATATTGACTCTAAAAATATGTATAATTGTGGTTCTAAACACAAGAACATTTTCTGGTTAGTGAGTGGAGGAAAAGAGTAAAAGGGTGAGACATTACAGGATCCTGAAAGAACTGAGACCTTCAGAATACAAGATAGGTCAAGAAATAAATGTGAATGAAATAGGATTCCAACTTTTTTTTTTTTTTTAACAGAGAAAGCTTTTACAGATGAGGGAAAAAGAAAGATGAAAAGGTATCTAGTCATTTTCTATGTGTGTCTCTTGTGAACCTGGGGATAGGAAGAATATTTCAGTTTTATACTGATTTTCTTATGGCTTTTGGAAACTATCTGCATTACATAAAAATAAACACCACAATAAAAGTTTTTGTTTACTGTGATTTAAAGTAAAGTAAATGTTTCATGACCAGGATTTAAAGTTACATTTCTGACTACAAATAATTCTAAGAAATGAATACTTCCCTGTTTTGCTTTTATACTAAACAAATCTGCAGCATATTACTTTAAAAATGAAATAAAGCTTGTGTTCACAGTGACAGTCAATAACACTACAGCATAATAATCAATTGCTATTTGTAGCAGCAGGACTAGCAGTGGGGGCAGATCAGGGCAAATTACTGTCACTGTGTGCTGTCATGTATGCAGTCAGCCTGTAGAACTCAAGACAAATGAAGCTCGATTCAATGGAACCAGACAGTACTTAGTCATACCTGCACCAAAGCAGAGGAATGCGTGTTGGCATCAAATAGAACAGGGAACTGGATATAAATCTAAAACACTGATGGATAAGAAAAACAAATTTATCCAGCTAAGAGTTCTCCTCCCAGGATTCAAAGTTAAATGCTCATACATTTTTTTTTTTTCTCTAAGCTGTAAATTGGTGGATTACAGGTATCTAGGGATCTATGAAAAGGTTAGATGGCTTTTTAGTGAACACCAGAGAAGTCTGTGCTGTACTTGATTCTGTTTCAGAGAGAGGTGTGTGTGTGTGTGTGTGTGTGTGTGTTAGTCTCAGTCGTGTCTGACTCTTTGCGGCCCAACCAACTGTAGCCCACCAGGTTTCTCTGTCCATGGAATTCTCCAGGCAAGAATACTGGAGTAGATTGCCATTCACTTCTCTTCCCAAACCAGGGATCGAACCCTAGTCTCCTGCATCTCAGGCAGATACTTTACCATTTGAGCTACAAGGGTAGTCTTTCAGCGGAGAAGGCAATGGCACCCCACTCCAGTACTCTTGCCTGGAGAATCCCATGGGCGGAGGAGCCTGGTAGGCTGCAGTCCACGGCGTCGTGAAGGGTCGGTCGGACGCGACTGAGGGACTTCACTTTCACTTTTCGCTTTCATGCATTGGAGAAGGAAATGGCAACCTACTCCAGTATTCTTGTCTGGAGAATCCCAGGGACGGTGGAACCTGGTGGGCTGCCGTCTATCGGGTCGCACAGAGTTGGACACGACTGAAGTGACTTAGCAGCAGCAGCAGCATAAGTCTTTCAGAGGGATGACTGACCCTGAATCAGATATTAGGTGTAAGTCACTGCTGCTGCTAAGTCACTTCAGTTGTGTCCGACTCTGTGTGACCCCATAGACGGCAGCCCACCAGGCTCCCCCGTCCCTGGGATTCTCCAGGCAAGAACACTGGAATGGGTTGCCATTTCCTTCTCCAATGCAGGAAAGTGAAAAGTGAAAGTGAAGTCGCTCAGTCTTGTCCTACTAGTAGCGACCCCATGGACTGCAGCCTACCAGGCTCCTCCGCCCATGGGATTTTCCAGGCAAGAGTACTGGAGTGGGGTCACTAGCAATGGCCAATTTTAATGACAAATTTAAGTGGTGATGCAATCCAGATACAAATAAGAAAAAGCTAAGGAGAGGTAACCATGTTTGCAATATCATTTGGGGTTAAACTATTTTTTAATCTTCAAAGATAGAAAGGAAGTTGCTTTAGGAAATTCTTTAATCTTTTTGTCAATCAAGCAAGTAATTTTAAAGCTAGAACTACTGATTTTCTACCTTGGTCTCTTTCTTTGATAGATCACTTGCCTTCTCTTTTCAGTAGGTAATACAGAGAGTAATAGGGCAGAAGGAAACTGGTATCTTCAAATTCATAAAAAAAACAAGTTGAGCAAATTGACACCAACATACTAATCTCTCCATTTCTCACACTCCCCAGTAGTTAATGAAGTTTGCAGAGGGGTACATTAACTAATTCAGGGGGAAAAATGCTTTAAATATTACATTGAACAGAGTCAGTCGCGTAATTGACTACACCCTGCGTTAAATGAATCTGAGGTGCCCCAGGTTCAAAAATAGTTAAGAATTTCAAGACTGCATGGGAGACCATTAAACCAAGTGCTGCTGCTGCTGCTGCTAAGTCGCTTCAGTCATGTTCAACTCTGTGCGACCCCAGAGATGGCAGCCCACCAGGCTCTCCCATCCCTGGGATTCTCCAGGCAAGAACACTGGAGTGGGTTTCCATTTCCTTCTCTAATGCATGAAAAGGAAAAGTGAAAGTGAAGTCGCTCAGTTGTGTCTGATTCTTAGTGACCCCACGGACTGCAGGCTACCAGGCTCCTCTGTCAGTGGGATTTGCCAGGCAAGAGTACTGGAGTGGGCTGCCATTGCCTTCTCCGTAAACCAAGTATGGGCCCTTCTAAATGTGGCCTCTCTTTCAGTGACACAGATTGTGCATCCTTGAAGCCAGCCTTCCATGGGAGAGTTTACCTTCCTGTGCTTCAACTTCCCCACAAACACTAGCCTATTTTGGCTTATGTTACTTCATCAACCCCCAACAAATTGATCTCTAAAACAATGGTTGTAGATTGGTAGCCTATATCCTGAAGTTGGCCCAGAGACAAATTTTGGTTGACCTGATGCATGACTATTACAGGTCAAGACTGAGTGACAGCTTTGGATGAGACTTCCTCTCTCAGTCCCTACTATTCCTCTTTCTTTGACAATGAACTGTGTTCACCCCTTACATACCTGCCTAGCTAGCCCCTGTTAACATTTGAGTTTGCCACCCATAAAATGGCAATGAAAATCTTTGGCTAACTTTCCCTTCTCCTAATAGTGCAAATAATAGTAGTAAAAGCATCATGCTGATAAAGCTACACGGAGCTTAAGAAAATATTAGTTAAAGCATAAATAAGTTAATAGCATTGATGAAATGCATATTCTGTATAACTGTGCTCAGGAAAATCTTGCATTAACTCAGTACCCCCTTTAATGAGAACTTGTTAGAAGAAATACCACTCTTCACCTTCACCCTGTTTACTTCACTGATCTAGATGGGGAAAAAAAAATAAAACCTCAAAAATTCACTTACCAATATGCTGAGCCATTTATAATTCTGAAATCACATTAAAAGCAACTAACAAACACCAAGGGGAAAGGGGCAAAAACACTTCAGTACAATTAAAAGAAATTGAAATGACCCTTGGAAGCAAACTGTGATGAATGAAAAATAGCAACTCTTTTCCCAAGTAAAAAAATTTATCAAAATGACTGCATGATGCCTAAAATGTGTACATCATTTAGAAGGGTGACAATTCACTTGATTGTTAAACCCAGTAGTGATAAATTGTAGTTTTCTAAAAGGGACCAAATGACCTGAAAAATAATGCACCTAAAATTTAAGAAAGCATTTCTTTCAAATATATATGATAATGCTTTGAGTTCAATATTGTGATTTTGAACACAATAAGTGATTTTCTTATTGATAGCTCAACATTGCTAATACCTTACATATATAACTTTGTCTCATAACTCTACCATGGGCAGAATCCAACTGCAAGCCCAGCATGCATTTTTATTGCTTTCACCTTGCTAAATTATTTCCAGTATAGAAAATCGATGCCAATTTAGTTGTGATTAGCCTTAACTAATCCTAGAATTTATTTTTATAAGTCACCATATTTGGCTACTCCTTCAACTTCCCAATGAATGGAATGAAGAACTTAAACTTTTGGTCTTGGCTATATTTCAAGAAAGCGGTTTGCCTTATTTGGAGCATTTGGAAAAAAAAATAATGCAGACAGCAATACTCTTGAGTCAAATTTGTGCCACAGTCAGTCACTCTTCCTGAGATGCCAGGACTATATAATTTTATAACAGAGTAGATTTTTTTCTTGGTCTGCCTCTATTCCCCAAACTGTAATTCCATTCAAAGAAATATTTTCCATGTAAGTCAGTGTGGACTAGAACAATCATTAGGAGACTGCTTTTAGAATATTATTGGTGTTTACCTGGCAGAAAACACATAAAGCTGCTTGCTGTTCCAATTTTTATAATTTTCCTGAAGATGTTCCTTTTTAATGATGAAACCCATGGAAGGATTTTAGCTTTTCCTGTTTAAAATATTTGCTGCAGAGCTCAACCTTAAATTAGGTATTGTAGATATGGGATTTCTTTTTTTTCTAACAGAATAAATGTAAGCATGATGTGTCACCAGACATTTTTCCCAGGAGAAATCTATCTCATGAGGGTGTGATTCATTTGGCCCAGGGAGACTACAAAACTAGTACCACTAGCCCATCCTCCTGGGATTTTGCTTTTCATGAAGTAGTGTAGGTATTATCTACTAGCCTTTCTTCATGTCATTTTTCTATAGAGATCTCCTTTTACAATTGGTGAATTTCACTTTTTCTATAGTAACCACACATCCCTTGAGTAAGAAATATGGCTATGGAAACATGAATAAGACTTGGGCTTGACAGCAATGAGCTTAGCATTAAATGGAGACATGTTTGAACACATTCTATCCTTCTGTGTAACCATCCAAACAAAATGGGCCCTGGATGAGGCTGACTTTGAAACTTTATGAACAACTAAGCTGCACACACGCCTAAGTGTCAGAGGTACGATTTGCACTCATGCTTATAGGCTCCTGCTCTTTTCACTGTGTTTCTTCAGGGTCTGTGGGTTACAGGCCTGTGTACCTTAAAAGCTTTATCAGTAAGTGAACCAGATAGCATCTTTGAATATATATATTTTTTGGCTTGTGTGGGAGGCAAAGTTCATAGAACTGGGAATCCAACATAAAAATGATGGTCCTTTCTCCCATGACTCCTAGATAAAATTAAACTGGAATCATTCTTGAGTCCTAGATCCTCAGGAAAGAATCAAATATCACATAAGCAAGTTGATAACAAGAATTTTTTGAAATGTCTTTCCCATATCAAAGAATCAATTCAGATTGCTTATACTTGCCTGAAATTGAAATTTAGAAGAAACTTATAAATCATAAGATAAATAACAGCCTTTACTTTTTGAATTTAGTTTAATATTTAATATTTAGTTTAATATTAATATTTAATATTTAGTTTAATATTAATATATAATATTTAGTTCAGTTCTTTGAAAACCAACTATTTATTTACAAACATGTGTGAAGGGATAGTATACATACAACAGTGAATGGCAAATCTCCTACCTTCAGTTTGCTTAAAATGGTTAATAAAGTACTTATGTAATATTTCTCAGTACACTAAAGTACTAATTATATAGTTTTGTACCTGAAGCCTTCTGAAGGTATACTAGTAAAGAGCATTAAAAATGACACATGTAGGGAGAAAAGACATTCAGGTATATTAAATAATGAGTACAAATACCAATTTCATGACTATCTCGTATATGTAGTTTCATCTTTGTGTTTGTATTTAAAAAGTACAAAATGCAAACTCAGTGTTATAACAACTTTGTCAATTAACAAATTTTACAATCTGTAATTTCATCACAAACTTTCTAAGTACTATAAACACTAGTTATTTTTGACGCCCTTTCTAAGTTTTCTGCAAACTCCCATGTGAAATAAATAGCAATGTATTCAACTCTATTATTCATTGGTAGACATGTTTATTATAAATAGAGAGAAAAAAGGAATCCTAGAAAAGCCCATTTATTTTATGCAGCATGTATATGATAAACAGCATATCAAGATTTCTATTAAAATAGAAACTCACATTGAATGTTTGCTTGCAGTACTGGACTTCCCTTGTGGTTCAGCTGGTAAAGAATCTGCCTGCAGTGCGGGAGACCTCTGTTCAATCCTTGGGTTGGGAAGATCCCCTGGAGAAGGGAAAGGCTACTCAGTCCAGTATTCTGGCCTGGAGAATTCCATGGAGTAGGACACAAGTGAGCGACTTTCATGTTCACTTTGTAGTACTGACAGTATGCTCGTAATTGTTGGTTCCAAAGACATTGTGAAGAATTTTAATGATTTGATTTGCAAGGAATACATCAGCATTAACCAGAGGTGGTGAAACATCTCTGGCTTTAGCTTTTAGACTCTCCCACACCCTTTTGGTTTTGCAGTTTCCTTTCCTTACACTGGATTTTGTCATAAGGATAAGTGTAGTCATATGGGGAAATGTGAGATTGATTGGATAGCAGCAACATAACATAGAGCGAATGGACCTAAGAGTCAAGATTTCACTTAATGAAATAATTTTAACCCAGTTTGTACTAAGAAAATGAAAACCTAAAGGAAACCATTTTATCAATATTACTATTTAAAATTCTAATTATTTAGAATTGTAAGAAGAAAAAGACTCTAAAAAATTGTATTGTGCTCTTCTGTCTTGAAAGACAGTGGTAAAATAAACCTGAAAACTCAAACAATAAGGAGGGTAAAGCAAAGAAAGGATAATGCCAGTGGCAAGGTTAAGAAGGATAACCATAGAACTGAAATGCCCAAGAGAGGGAAACCCACTGCAGCTGAAATCCTGTCTTACTCAGGGGCTTCCCTGGTGGCTCAGACAGTAAAGAAGCTGCCTGCAATGCAGGAGACCTGGGTTCAATCCTTGGGAAGAAAAGATCCCCTGGAGAAGGGGATGGCTACCCAATCCAGTATTCTTGTTAGAGAATTCCATGGAGCCTAGAAATCAGTCCTGAATATTCACTGGAAGGACTGATGCTGAAGCTGAAACTCCAATACTTTGGCCACCTGATGTGAAGAACTAACTCATTAGAAAAGATCTTGATGCTGAGAAAGATTGAAGTCAGGAGGAGAAGGGGACGACAGAGGATGAGATGGTTGGATGACATCACCGACTCAATGGACATGAGTTTGAGTAAACTCTGGGAGTTGGTGATGAACAGGGAGGCCTGCAGCGTGCTGCAGTCCATGGCTCACAAAAAGTCGGACAGGACTGAGCAACTGAACTGATGTTGAACACAAGAAATTTGTAATTGCCATCTCCACCAAAGTTGGTGTGAAAACCCCCAAACACTGCATTGATGCCTGCTTCAAGTTGAAACCTGCAGAAGCCCATGGTGAGATTCTTGACACAGAGAAACAAAGCCAGATTAGAGGGCAGTGCAGTATCCATCAGAAAGCTCTGGGCTCTCTAAGTATGCCAATAATCATAGTGATTCTCAGGTCCATGATTATCCGTGATCAGTGTTCTCACAAATGGAGATTATCCTCACAAATTGGTGCTCTGAATTTCCAGCAAGGAATGCTAATTAAAATAACTGAAACGTTAAAACATATAGTATTGCTTGAAAAGTCATTCATACCAGCATATGTTTTCAGCTCAGATCTTTTTTTCTTGAGATATTAGTACATGGAGAGAGCTAATATTTTTTGACCAAAGATAAAATTTTCATGATAGCCAATTATTCAAAATATTTTATTTTAAAATTAGACACTTTTGTCATTGACAAATTGATTCCATATGCAAATTGCAATTACTAAAAAGTGAAGTAATTATTCAATACAAATAATAACTTACTATCATTTTTCCCAGGAATAAAAATGAGGTTTTTTTAAAAGTACAATACCACCTCATTAAAGTCATAATGCTCTTGATATTCATGAATTTTTCAGTGAGCCTGGATTTATTTTTTAGTTATCATGTATCAGATAATCTGAATGTAATGGTTCACAATTTCAAAAGATATTGATTCTATCTGTAGAAATAAGAGTAGACAATAGTAGATAAAATATACATGCTCCATATATAAGAAGATTTATGTTATTTAAAAAATAGTAACACATATTAAGTTTTTCCCTTATTTGGGGGAAACATTTAGATTCCGTAGAACATAATTACAATGCTTGACAAAGGGAGTATTGCCCAGCTAATGGAGGACTCTGAGAGAGAAGGACCTGCCTGGTGTTTCGGAAAGTATTGGAGCTAGCATAGGTTTAGTTTATTGGTGTTACAGTTTTGAAAATCAACAACCCAGTATGAAACTTACAGGAAAATTGATAACCAACTATCCTCAAAGACATCCATTGAGATATTTTGCAGCACTTAGGATTCATCCAAGTATAGCATTTGTAATATGGGAAAATAGTCTTCCATAATAACCCTTCCTTTAAAATGGTGGCAATTGCCAAGGGCCTAATATAAGTTGGCAAAAAGTGCCTGTGTACTTCAATCAAGAGCTGATTTAATCTTATTATAAAAACTATAATGGTTTTATTGAACTCCTATCTAGTCTCTATTGGTCTAGTCATGTAGATAGAAATTCACTTCCCCTTTTGGTTTTTTCACTTAAGATGTTTTGGAAAAGGAAATGAAAATTACCAAGATAATGTAGTTGATTGTAAGAACAAGAAAGCTTTGAAGCTGAAGTAGTTTAGTTGGGGAGTGTCAGTGAGGCTTCCATGGAGTGCTTAGGTGTTTCTTGCCAGTTGGAATGGGGCACTCTTCTTGCAAAGATAGGAAAACAGTATTTGTTTCACATTGTCTTTAACATGTCCAGCAAGCCATCCTTTGTATTCTATTGCATAATTCATCTAGCACCACTGTCTCACATAACAGTTGTTGTACACACCTATTGAGAGACTGACAAGTAAATCAATTTAAAAAGTAGAAATAAGTAACTTTGATGAACGTTTACATTCTCAAATGAAAGAGAGAGCATTAAAGGTTAGTTATGAGTGATGCACACATCACTGAAAAATTTTGGAGATATAGAGAAAAGTGAATTATAGACATTGAATCTTAAGGGAGGGTGAGTTTTTGATTCTCCATGAGAGTATTCCTTAGTTATCTCTTTGTGCAATAAGACGGACATGAAGAATGATTAATTAATAGGAAACATTGTGGTGAGCTTAGATGACTTTGCACACAACATTTCAATCTCCAGTGTTGCCTCACTAACCTCCCAACTTCAGTCACTAAATACTGGCTTGGTGGAATAAATCTAGCTCTTGGGTAGAAAAAAAAAATACGATGTCTTAGCATTAAATAAATATTATTTTTGTTTAAAACATGCAGTCCTTGTAGCTAGGCTCAAGATTTCCTGAAATTAAGTCCATGTCTGACATTCCATTTTTTTAAGGAACACATCTCAAAAGAGTACCCAGTGCCATTGTTCCTCTGTCACTGATCTTTCTCCCCCTGGTACAATTTTTCTTAGTGTTTCAAGACTTCTTTTTGAATCTTAGTGCCTGTGATTGGATTCCTGCTACTTATTCTTGGATCTAAGGATCCTGACAAGGTTCTTGTTTGGAATTTTGTCTATTTTATGAGAAATTCATTACTGTTTATCACTGAATAACCCAGACACAATTAACCACCTAAAGTTTATCTATTGAATACTCAATATATTTTAGTAACTGTGTTAAATGTAGAGATACAGTAGTAAATAGAACAACATTTTATCTATCTCCCTGAGGTTTACAAGCTAGTGACAAAGCTGGCACTGCGCATGTATTCAGAATGGTGATGGATGTTGCAAAGGGCCATGACAAAACCTATGGAGGTGTGCAGCCAGGCATCTAATTTGGTCTGGATGGTCCAGGAATGGCTTCTCACGAAAGGATGTTTGAACAGTGACCAGGAAAGAATTAGCAAAGTGAGCATGAACAGGCAAATATTTATGCAGAAGGAAAGATGCATATAAAGACCTAGCAGCATAAACAGATGGCAGCTGAAAAGAACTTATCGATAGTGATGTTAAGCAAACAGGAAAATTGACAGGAATGACTATTTCCAGTCATATCTTCATTTGGAATAAAATGTTCACATTTAGGGTTAATATTTGTTTCTAAATTTATTCTTAATGTATCACTTTTAAAAAGTTAAGAATATTATTAAGATGTTGGGCTGAATTGCATAATATTGTTTGGACATTTTGTATTGTGATATTTAGACTAATATACACATTATACACATTATAGGGGACAACAGTTTGACTCAGTTTTTATTAGTCTTGACACCCCAGTTCGATTCCTGGGTTGGGAGGATCCCCTAGAGAAGGGATAGGCTATCCACTCCCACTTTTCTTGGGCTACCCTTTTGGCTCAGCTGGTAAAGAATCTGCCTGCAATGCGGGATACCTGGGTTGGATCCTTGGGTTGGAAAGATACCCTGGAGAAGGGAAAGGTATTCTGGCCTGGAGAATTCCATGGACTATAGTCCATGGGGTCTCAAGGAGTTGGACATGACTGAGTGACTTTCACTCACTTGCTCAGAATCAAGCTTAAACAAGTGCATACTGTCACTCCATGCTTATGCATTTAAGTTCACCAAATCATCAGAAAAATTGGTGTGAGAGACAATTGTGGAATTGCTATTTCAAGTCTTCTCCATAATGACTCAGGATGGGACAGAGAATGCTGTCTGATGCAAATAAGAGCTGCAGAGCAATGTTATAATTCAAATTGCTAATGTGGACAGAAAGAGTTGATGTAGACTGAAAGAGGAGTCAGCTTAAGGAGGGGGAGTTAAGTTTGTCTCTGCCCAAAGCCCTGCTCTCTTTTTCACAAACCTGAATTGATCTGGGCCTGCTTGGTTTCACCTTAGGCTATTTTTATGAAAAGGTTTCATATCTGAGAGAAACAGAGATACAACTTCAAAGCTTGAAAGGGTAGCAAGGATAGGTGTTAGGCAGCTTCTAAAATGCCGCCCCTGCCCTCCACCGATCCCAGTGTCCTGTTGTGAATGCACTTTGGTAATGAACTCCCTCTGAGTGTTGGTGTGTATGACTCTATCTAGCAAATCATTTCTAACAAAAGAATATTGTAAGAATGTTGAGATGTTCTTATAAGACTAAACATGCAAATATCCTGAAGTTGTAGCACTAGGCATTTATCCAAGTGAAATGAGAACTATGATCATGCAAAAATCTGTACACAGATGTTTGTAACAGCTTTAGTCATAATAGTAAAAAAAATGACATTAGCCTAGATGTCTTCAACAGGTTGATGATTAAACAGTGTCACATACCTACCCTGGAATAAAAGTCAGGAATAAACAGGAACAAACTATTGATACATACTACTGAACAAATCTCCAGAGAATTTTGTTGAGTGAAAAAAGTCAACCCCAAAAGGCTGCATATTGAATGATTTGATTTATATAACAATTTTGAAATGATACAATTACAGAAATGGAGAACAGGATAGTGGGTTTCAGAGGTTAAGGGCAGAATAGAATGGGAAGAAAAGAGCAAGATAAGAAATAAGTGTGTAGATTAAACTATTCAGTATCTTGTTATTGATAAACATAAACATGTGATAAAATTGTGTGGAGTTAATTACATATGCCCCTTTCATGGATCACTGCCTTGGTGTAGTGAAGCTGTGAGCCATGCCGTGTAGGGCCACCCAAGACAGATGGGTCATGGTGGAGAGTTCTGACAAAACATGATCCACTGGAGGAGGGAATGGCAAACCACTGCAGTATATTAGCTGTGAGAACACCATGAACTGCATAAAAAAACAAAATATATGACATCAAAATATGAGCTTCTCAGGTGGGAAGGTGTCCAGTATGCTGGTGGGGATGAGTGGAGGAAACTACTAATATCTTCAGAAAGAATATAGCAGCTGGGCCAAAGTGGAAATGACCTTCAGTTGTAGATGTATGCCAGCAAATTTAGAAACTCAGCAGTGGCCACAGTACTGGAAATGGTCAGTTTTTATCCCAATCCCAAAGAAAGGCAATGCCAAATAATGCTCAAACTACTGCACAACTGTACTCATCTCACACGCTAGTAAAGTAATGCTTAAAATTCTCCAAGCCAGGCTTGAGCAATATGTGAACTATGAACTTCCAGATGTTCAAGCTGGTTTTAGAAAAGGCAGTGGAACCAGAGATCAAATTGCCAACATCCACTGGATCATGGAAAAAGCAAGAGAGTTCCAGAAAAACATCTATTTCTGCTTTATTGACTATGCCAAAGCCTTTGACTGTATGTATCACAATAAACTGTGGAAAATTCTTCAAGAGATAGGAATACCAGACCACCTGATCTGCCTCTTGAGAAACCTGTATGCAGGTCAGGAAGCAATGGTTAGAACGGGACATGGAACAACACACTGGTTCCAAATAGGAAAAGGAGTACGTCAAGGCTGTATATTGTCACCCTGCTTATTTAACTTATATGCAGAGTACATCATGAGAAATGCTGGGCTGGAGGAAGCACAAGCTGGAATCAAGATTGCTGGGAGAAATATCAGTAACCTCAGATATGCAGATGACACCACCTTTATGGCAGAAAGTGAAGAAGAACTAAAGAGCCTCTTGATGAAAGTGAAAGAGGAGAGTGAAAAAGTTGGCTTAAAGCTTAACATTCAGAAAATGAAGATCATGGCATCTGGTCCCATTACTTCATGGCAAATAGATGGGGAAACAGTGGAAATTGTGGCTGACTTTATTTTTCTGGGCTCCAAAATCACTGCAGATGGTGATTGCAGCAATGAAATTAAAAGACACTTACTCCTTGGAAAGAAATTTATGACCAACCTCCTGCTGCTAAGTCGCTTCAGTCATCTGACTCTGTGCGACCTCATAGGCGGCAGCCCACCAGGCTCCACCGTCCCTGGGATTCTCCAGGCAGGAATGCTGGCATGGGTTGCCATTTCCTTCTCCAATGCATGAAAGGGAAAAGTGAAAGTGAAGTTGCTCAGTCGTGTCCAACTCTTCGCGACCCCATGGACTGCAGCTTACCAGGCTCCTCCGTCCATGCATTTTCCAGGCAAGAGTACTGGAGTGGGTTGCCATTGCCTTCTCCATGACCAACCTAAACAGCATATTATAAAGCAGAGACATTACTTTATCAACAAAGGTCCGTCTAGTCAAGGCTATGGCTTTTCAGTGGTCATGTATGGATGTGAGAGTTGGACTATAAAGAAAGCTGAGCACTGAAGAATTGATGCTTTTGAAGACTCTTGAGAGTCCCTTGGACTGCAAGGAGATCCAACAAGTCCATCCTAAAGGAGATCAGTCCTGGGTGTTCACTGGAAGAACTGATGTTGAAGCTGAAACTCCGATACTGTGGCCACCTGATGTGAAGAGCTGACTCATTTGCAAAGACCCTGATGGTGGGAAAGATTGAGGGCTGGAGGAGAAGGGAATGACAGAGGATGAGGCGGTTGGATTGCATCACCAACTCGATGGACATGGGTTTGGGTGGACTCCAAGGTTTGGTGATGGCAGGGAGGCCTGGCGTGCTGTGGTTCATGGGGTCACAAAGAGTCGGACAGGACTGAGCGACTGCACTGAACTGAACTGTGGATGTATCTGGTGATGAAAATAAACTCTGATGCTGTAAAGAGCAGTATGGCCTAGAACCCTAGGATGTTAGGTCCATGAATCAAAGTAAATTGGTTGTGGTCAAACAGGAGATGGCAAGATGAGTAAACATTGACATCTTAGGAATCAGTGAACTAATACGGACAGGAATTGGTGAAGCAAATTCAGATGAACGTTACACCTACTACTGTGGGCAAGAATCCCATAAAAGAAATGGAATAGCCCTCATAACCAAAAAAGGGGTCTGAAATGCAATACTTAGGTGAATCCTTAAAATCGACAGAGTGATCTCAATTTGTTTCCAAGGCAAACTAGTCAAGATCCCAGTAATCTAAATTTATGACCCAAACACTAATGCCAAAGAAGTTGATCAGTTCTATGAAAACCTATAAGACCTTTTAGCTGCTGCTGCTACTAAGTCACTTCAGTCGTGTCCAACTCTTAGCGATCCCGTGGACTGCAGCCTACCAGGCTCCTCCACCCAAGGGATTTTCCAGGCAAAAGTACTGGGGTGTGTTGCCATTTCCTTCTCTGAAAACCTCTTAGAACTAACACCAAAAAAAGATGTCCTATTCATCATAGGGGATTGGGATGCAAAAGTAGGAAGTCAAGAGATACCTAGTGTAATAGGCAAGTTTGGCCTTGGAGTACAAAATGAAGCAGGGCAAAGGCTAACAGAATTCTGCCAAGAGAATGCACTGGTCACAGCAAATACCTTTTTCAACAACACGAGATATGACTTTACACATGGACATCACCAAATGGTCAATACTGAAATCAGATTGATTACATTCTTTGTATTTGAAGATGGAAAAGCTGCATATAGTCAGCAAAAACAAGACCCAGAGTTGACTGTGGCTCAGATCATCAGCTCCTCATAGTTAAATTCAGGCTTAAACTAAAGAAAGCAGGGGAAACCACTATGTCAGCAAGATACTACTTAAATCAAATGCCCTATGAATAGTTTAGGTGATGAATAGATTCAAGGGATTAGATCTAGTAAACAGAATGCTGAAGAACTATGGATAGAGTTCAATAATTTGTACAGGAGGCAGTGAATAAAACTATCCCAAAGAAAAAGAAGTGCAAGAAGGCAAAGTGGTTGTCTGAAGAGGCTTCACAAATAACTGAGGAAAGAAGAGATGCCCAGGATGAAGCTCCATTGATGTGCCCACCTGATGAGAACAGCTGAGTGACTGGAAAAGACCGTGATGCTGGGAACGATTGAAGGCAGAAGGAGAAGAGGACCACAGAGGATGAGATGGTTGGATGGCACCGCTGATTCAATGGATATGGAAATGGACAAACTCTGGGAGATGGTAAGGGACTGGGAGGCCTGGAGTGCTGCAGTCCATGGGGTCGCGAAGAGTCAGACGTGACTTGGCGACTGAGCAACAGCTACGAGTGCACCAAAGGACAAGAGCAACTGGAGACATCTGAATAACGTGTATGGGTTATGTCAATATCGATATCCAGAATGCGATATTTTACTGTAGTTTTGAAAGGTGTTACCACTGGATGAATCTGGACAAAGGGCACATAGACTCTCTTTGTATAATTTCTTAACAACCGCACATAATTCTACAATTATTTCAATGAACAAATTCCATAAAAGACTAATGGGATGTCACTTGTGAAATGAGCTTACAAGAAGACCTGATCTCTCTCTGTTTCTTGCTCTCTCTCCCTCTCTCTGTCTCTTTTAACCCTTGCTCTGAGGGACACTAGCTGCTGCTGTGTTATGAGTAACCTTATAGAAAGTCCCATACATCAAAAATTGATGTCTCCAGGCAATAGCAAGCAAGAGCCTGAATCTCACAAAACGTTGTGAGTCCCTTAGAAATGGATCTTCAGAGATCTTCTCACAGCTACCTGAGTGGCTTGACAGCAGATGTCCCCTACTCTCATAAAGTCTTGGGGTAACTATAGCATGTGCTTATGCCTCAGTGCAGCCTTGTGAGAGTTCCTGAGCAGAGGCACCCAGATAAGCCAAGCAGGATTCATGACCACAGAAACTGTGAGATGATAAACACCTGCTGTTGCATTGTTTACGATAGCCAAGATATGGAAGCAACCTAAATGTCCATCAACAGATGCATGGATAAAGACTATGTGAGACACACACACACTGGAGTACTATTCAGTCATATAAATGAATGAAACTTTTCCATTTGCAACATGTGTGGACTTGGAGGGCATATTCTAGAGTGAAATGAGTTAGAGAGAGACAGATAAATACTGTATGATATCACCTACATATGGATTCTAAAACACACAACAAACCATTGAATAACAAAAAGGTAGCAGACTTATAAATATTGAGAATAAACTTGTGGTGCCAGTGGGAAGAGGGTAAGGGAGATGGGTAGTATAAGGGTAGGAGATTAAAAGGCACAAACTATTAGGTATAAAATAAGCTACAAGGATATACTGTATAACACAAGGAATATAGTATTTTATAATTATTTATAATGGAGTATAACTTTTAAAAATTGTGTATTGCTATATTGTATACCTGTTAACCTGTTTTATTGCAACTATAATTCAATTTGAAAAGAGCAAAGCAGGAAAAAACTCAACATCTGTTGCTTTAAGCTGCTGAATTTGGGGATAATTTGTTAGGCAGCAGTAGATAAATAAGGGAAGAATCATATATCTGACAATGATAGAGCCTAAAAATTCTCCTCATTAGTTTCTCACAGTGTCTGATGGGATGGCCGTGCCCTATTCTCTGTCTTCGTTTCATTCTTTTTATAAAAACAAACAAACAAACAAACAAGCTTGAGCCCTATAGAATGTGTCAGTCCTCTCCATCCCTACTCTAGCCTCCTCTTAGCTTGCAAGGGTAACAGGAGTGAATCCCTTGCTCTCTGGCTTTTGTTGGGTTGAACCAATGAGAAGGCACCTCAGGAGACCAGAGGGCAGGAGAGGAGTGAAGTTATGTTTGTCTTTTCTGGCTCCCTCCCTCTAAGGTCACCCTGACTAAGCCTTATCCATTGAAGGAAGTTTCTCCCTGTCTTAAAGCAGCCTGAGGTCCTGATCTTTGGACTCTTGCTTTCAGGTCCAGGGGTGAAGATCACCCCTGAGGCTGTTAGCACTGCTTCCTTGTATCTATTCTTTGTGGTTCCCCTACACTCCAACCACATCTTGGCGCATAGTTCTTTGCAAATTATCCCACTTTGATGATGACAAGTATTCTTTGTGAGAGTACAGTGGTTTTTCCATCTTATTTCCCTTTCTCTTCCCTTTCTCTACCTTTGGCTTCTTTCCCTTTCTTTTTTTCCTGAATTTACCTTGATGTTCTTTCTAATGTTAATCAATTTGACCTTTCCAATTTTCCACAAAGATTATTACTTAGAAGGCAGAAATTGCGAAACAGTTGCAAAGATGTTGATTATTTTAGTTCAGGGTTACCTTTTAAAGTTGTGCAGCTTTTTGTGGCAGAAAAATCTCCAGGCAGAGGAAGCAAAGTAAGCTTGAAATCCATACTAGACCACGTTCCACCCACCAGACTGTGGAGCAGTACATGCCCTGCCCTGACTCAAGAAAATGGCACATCTATTTTCTTATAAAGGCACCTTTTACTGGCAAGTTGTACTCCCAGAGAGGTCTCTCTGCTGTCCAAAAAAGACCCTCTTTCTAAATGACACCAAGGACAGTCTGCTTTCTGAAGCTCTGTCTTGTCTCTGGCACATTGAAATAATAATTTAAAATATCCTGAAAATATGAAAGAAGTGTTTGTGAATCAGGGTGTGTGATTTTTAGTAATAGGAAGCTAAAAAGGACATCTGTCATCTGCTTAGGTACACATTTTAAAAAAGCTAAAAAGGACATTTGTACTCTGTTTAGGTAAAGATAACTACTGTGTTTCCTTTCAGTTGGCAAGTTTTCTTCCATTTGTAATATTCCTATTTTCATCATCTTTCAGATTTCACCTATTGAATGGTGACCAACACAATTGGCCTTCAGTGAAAACATGAAATTAAGCCATAATTTAAGATATTTTTAAAGTTACTTTGGCACCTCAGTTTCACCAAAGCCCAGTGTGTTTAGAGATCCTCTCAGCTGAATAATGCACCCTCACAAGTTATCAGCTCAACAAAATTTAAATGCAAATGACAAATACACACACGAGCTAGGCATGCACATGGAATGTCATCTCTGAAAAGTGTCGGGGAGCCTGGATAAAAGCTGATCTGTGAAGCATCTCACTCGCTCACCCATTCATTCACAGCACAATCTCTCTGACTATCTTAGGGGACCCTTTGTTTTGAGGTTCTCAAGTCTGCATGTTTTATTAGTTTTTTCCTGCTCTGGGTCTGCAGTGCAGGGAATGACAGCCATTCTCTGGGAAACTTGTTTCCAAGGTGCCTCTAAATTTGCCCTGTGACATGGTTTTCTTGGTGGAGCCTAACCAAAAAGTACTGTAGAGGTTCTAGGGGATGACTTAATTTGTTGTGACTGTGATGTTTAAAATGGGTCTGTATCAGCTTCCTTTGAGTTTAAAATATGACAGAGTTTTATTTCTACTAAATATTGTTTAAACATTTAATTTCTTAAAGCTCTAAATGTTGGATGTATTCTTATTAAAACTACACTTTCATATCAGCTCTGTTGTATTGATAAATGTATTATAAAAATAATGAGATTGAGAAAGATCATTTTAATCTATGATGTGTATTATTTGAAATATTTGATTTGTAAAGCAGGTAATGAGAATATCATTTTATATTTTAAAATAAAGCATTACTTGAATTTAAATGATACTTTTTACCAAAAATAGATAAATGTAAATTGGAAATGGGGCGATCATTAAGACAAAGATGTTTCTCAAACCTAAAATAAAGCTCCTTCAAAATATGTGATTTTATTTTTCTAAAGAAACATATTATCTCCAATAAATATCTAGCATTTCTAAATAAAATAATTTAGTAGACAGAAAAACATTTTGTGCACATAGAGATTTCAAGATTTTTATGAACATTTATTTATAAATATATGCAAGGATTCTTTTTTCTATATTTTCTCCTTGTTGGCCAATTGCAAACTGATCACTTACAATTGTACTTGAGTGCTTAGTGACCAGAAAATTTACAAATGCTGCTGCTGCCAGAGAAACTGAAAGTGCACAAGCAGATTGAAGGAAATACTACAGGCGAAAATTAGGCATCATTAGTTACCCCTGCTAATATTGCAGAAAATTGGAATGCTTGCCTCACTGAGAATTGGAAAACATTCTGAAGTTTATTTAGAACAACTGAAAAGATTTTTATGTATCCCATAGATATCATGATTTTGTGACATTTTGTTGTTATAGTTTGTAGCTACATTTTAAAATTTATTTGCACTAAATAGATCAGAGATACTTTTTAAACATTCTAAATATTTTATTTGTACTTTATGAGCATACATTTAAAATTTTACATACAGACAAAAGTTTTAGGACATAAATGCTGGAATTTATGACTATTTCTATTTCCACTAGATTTTACTAATACAATGGTCATACTGACATTCTAGGATGTTAAAAAATTATGTCACATTTAATATCTTTCTTCAGAAATTTTCCTTACTAAATAATCAATAAATCATTAGGCAGTTAAGGTTTTCTTGGTAGATTGACTAAATTTACTATTACATAAGATTCAGGTGGAAAACATTTATTGAAAAAATACTTTGTTTAATAGCATAATTTTAGGTGTTACAAAGAATTCAAAAATAAAATATATTATCCAGTGAGGGAAACATACGTATTGATAACCAAAATCCCAATCAGAACATTTTAAATATTCCGATGGAGGCAAACACATGCTGGCAACATTAAGAGAATTATTATTTTGTGTTGCTTCATATAAATTCTTTGTAAGCTACTTTTTTTTGCTATGTGATGACTTCCGTCTGTCTCACACCTCCCTTATTTTTTCCATATTTGAGAATGAACAAAAGACAGAGAGGAATGAGTATTGTGAGACAAAATAAAGTTCTTTAGAGGAATGTTTGTGTGTGTGTGTGTGTGTGTGTGTGTGTGTGTGCACGTGCGCATACGCACTGTTGTATTTTTTGGGGAGGCCATAGACAGTTCCTCTTAAACACTTTTTTTCCCTCTTGTGCCACTAATGGCTATATACTTTTCTTGATATTTTCAGTGTTTATGCTTACCGATGACCTTACTGTCAATATCTCTGTCAAGTACATTTCCTCAACACCTGTTATAAAACGCTACAGGCTTCCATGCACATGTGACACCATATTGGAATGATCCAGTTCATTTGACATAATGCAAATAGGTAGAGTACATGTTGCCTAACATATTTAAGCGCCATTATATTTTGATCAAGGGAGACTTTGGGAAGATTTTGGACGGCATAACAGATAAAGATTCTTTCAGTATGCGTCTTATTGAAACCAATCAACCAAAGAGATGCTATTGAGAAACATGCCCTTTTTGGTTAAAGATAATGCTGAGACATATGATAAAGATGTGTAATTAAATTAAGGGTTTCACAAAAGCATCACCCTTTTATCCATAAATATAAGTGGGTAGGCCTATTATTTTGTAAAGTATATGGATTTTGAGTTTACTTTAAATCCTTTCTGAAGCGTTTCTGATGTTTCTTTAAAGAAAAAAAAAAAAGAAAAATTGGCACACAATTGACATTCATTTGTAATTTTCATCTTTGAAGCATGTTCTATACTTAGAGGAACCATGAAGCATTTAACACTATCAGTATGGAACAGATAAAAAGTTTTACCAGCCATTGATTTCTCATGCTGTTAGTATAGAACAGAGTCAGCAAAATATAAAATAGAAAAATTTAAGTTACTTCATTTATTCAATAAAAATCTTGTATGCACCTACTATGTATGCTGCCTTTGTGTTTGGCCTTGCTGATTTATAACTGAGTAGGAGCCAATTCCTATCAACAAAGAATTTATCACACACACACACACTCTAGCAAAGATTTTTATCCCAGTTCAGGCATAAGGGCCAGCTTCCCTGGTGGCTCAGAGGTTAAAGCATCTGCCTGGAATGCTGGAGACCCGGGTTCGATCCCTGGGTAGAGAAGATCCCCTGGAGAAGGAAATGGCAACCCACTCCAATACTCTTGCCTGGAGAATCCCATGGAGGGAGGAGCCTGGTAGGCTACAGTCCGTGGGGTCGCAAAGAGTCGGACACGACTGAGCGACTTCACTTCACTTCACTTCTTCACTTCAGGCATAAGATGGTGACCAGAATCAAGACTCGATTATTTGGGAATTAAAAGTTGAAAACAATTCATTTTTTTCTTTCACTTTCATATTGTAATTGCATATCCTTTTATTTTTTGACAGCAAGGGGAGTCTAGGAGAGAGGTAAGATGTTGGGTGCATAGAAATAGCCACAGAATGACGGGTATATGAATATCAATTTTGTTGTAAGCCACTAAGTTAGGTACAGATAGACACTGATGACAATGATTACTATCCTTAATAAAGACCATATGACAAACACATGCTTTACTGTACGTGTATGGAGAGTTTAGGGCCATGATTCTTTTATTTCTATATAAAACAAAAATATAAATATTCCATTATGTATAGTAAGTGCTCCTATTGCATGATTAAATTTATTTAATTCTTCTTCCAGAAATAGACTGAGTTTTACTTTGTATTGCTAAAACTTAAGCTTAAGTGTGTAATAAGTTACTTTGCATTGTTTTTCAAAAATAATATCTCAAAGCCTACTGCATATAGTTTTATAAAGGCCTTCACCTGTAAAAGTTATTGCCTAAAATACAGTTTCTGATGCCATTGTCTTCTCCGTTCTGATGTAAAGAACTGATTATTTTTTTTATTTGTAGACATCAACCCAAGTAAATTGTTAATACATATCATTTAAATATTTCTAGTAAATGTATCTTTCCATTGAATGCTTATCAAAAAAAGAAAAGCCAGCATCTACTGGAAATGCACAGTTTCACTGTAACATGACATGCTCCCTAAGCATGGCTAGTCTTAGTTCTTTATTTAGTATTTGGGACTTAACAAAAATGCAGTCATGACTATGATGCTCATCAAATAACAAATTGAGTAGGAAGGAACATAAGTAATGTTAGATTCATAAGCTGCACTGCTATCGTCATTTATACATATGGCTTTGACTTGATTAGGTGGCATGGGATGATGCAAATGACATAGCAAATCTCTATTAATTGCAAAAGATTTCTCAAAGGATATAGATTTTAAATTACACTCTAAAGGAGTTGAGTAAGAATGTTGGAGAAGAAACTCGTCCAGATATGATAGCTTGTTTCCATACAGGAGTAAAAAGAAAATTAGGTATGTTGGAGAGGAATTGCACTTTGGGGGTTTAGTGGGAGGCCCTGAAGCCAGTAAGGAAGATTACTGAGTACATGCTGTGACCAGATATGATTAGGTTAGAGTCTGGGAAGCCAAGTGGCTGCTGTGATCACAGCATTATTTAAGGGAAACAATTTGAGACAAAAGTCCAATGAGATGATAATCAGATGATTACAGTAATGATAGTGATAATAAACACATATATAACCTATGTATATACATGTGTAAATACATATATTTACATATATGGATCTCAGTTTTAAAATATCCAATTTTTTGCTTTTAATTTTCACAAAATCCTGTATTTAAAGCAATTATTAAGATATATTAAAAGAAAAGTAAATATGAAATGACATGTTAACAATTTAGAAATATGTTATGGCAAAGGGAACTGAATCCAGATTTTCTAATATCAGGTCCAAGGCTCTTTTGAAGAGAAAATAGCAATGCTTCCTAATAAAGCAGCTGGGTAAGATGACTTTTTTAAGGTTGGCAATTCATTTATTACCATATAATGTAATTATCAGACAAAGATGGCTTGCTATCTTCTTGTTAATTCAAAATCGTCTATTTAGAAATCTGACTAGAAGAAAACTAGGGGTATACTAATTATTCTCTGGAAGAAATACTTGGATCAATTATCAAATGTTTCACTTTATAAAGTTATTTTTGACTATTAATATAAGGAATACTGCAAATGGGCACATTGTATGAATTTTCACAATGCTTTCAAAGAAAAGCATCCTGGACTGTGTAACAATGACTTGATTGTACTAAGCATTGATGGCCAAGGGAAGTTTGCTTAAGTGAAGACTGGAGAATCAGAGCCAAACTCTTACATACAGAGACTATAACTGGTTAAGAGACCCTAGCTCATGAAACGCAGGAAAATTAGATTGTTTCAGAGTTTTAAATAAATACATCACCATTTCAATTTAATTAATAATGTACAGCTTGAATAGCAACTGAATATACAGTCACATAAGACTGTCTTGCCATCTCTTGTTTGATCACTTCCAATTTGCCTTGATTCATGGACCTAACATTCCAGATTGCTATGTAATATTGCTCTTTACAGCACTGGGCTTTACTTCCATTACCAGTCATATCCAGAACTGGGTACTGCTTTTGCTTGGCTTCATCTCTTCATTCTTTCTGAAGTTATTTCTCCACTGATCTCCAGAAGCATATTGGGCACCTACTGACCTGGAGAGTTCATCTTTCAGTGTCCTATATTTTTGCTTTTTCATACTGTTCATGGGGTTCTCAAGCCAAGAATACTGAAGTGGTTTGCCATTCCCTTCTCCAAAGGACCACGTTTTGTCAGAACTCTCCACCATGATCCATCCATCTTGGGTGGCCCTACATGGCATGGCTCATAGTTTCATTGAGTTAGACAAGGCTGTGGTCCATGTGATTAGTTTGGATGGTTTTCAGTGATTGTGGTTTTCATTCTCTCTGCCCTCTGATGGATAAGGATAAAAGGCTGATGGAAGCTTCCTGATGGGAGAGACTGATTGAGGGGGAAATTGGGTTTTGTTCTGATGGGCCATGCTCAATATATCTTTACCCAATTTTCTGCTGATGGGTGGGTTGTTGACATGACCTGTTGTTTGGCATGAGTCCAAACTATGGTGGAGGTAATGAAAATAATGGCAAAAGTTCCCATGCACTCACTGCTGCATTCAGTGCCCCCGACCCTGCAGCAGGCCACTGTCGACCCATGCCTCTATTAGAGACTCCTGGACACTCATGGACTAGTCTGGGTCAGTCTCTTGTGGGGTCACTGCTCCTTTCTCCTGGGTCTTGGTGCACGTAAATTTCTGTTCGTGCCTTCCAAGAGTCTGCATTCCTAGTCCTGTATAATTTCATGGCTGCAGTCACCATCTACAGTGGTTTGGGAGCCCCTCAAAATAAAGTATGTCACTATTTCCATTGTTTCCCCATCTATTTGCTATGAAGTGATGGGACCAGATGCCATGATCTTAGTTTTCAGAATGTTGAGTTTTAAGCCAATGTTTTCACTTTCCTATTTCACTACCATTAAGTGAAATTTTAGGAATCATCGAACTAAAACGCACTGGAATGGGTGAATTTAACTCAGATGACCATTGTATCTTCTATAGTGGGCAAGAATCCCTTAAAAGAAATGGACTAGCCATCATAGTCAACAAAAGAGTCCAAAATACAGTACCTGGATGTATGTCAAAAACAATGTGGAAAACACTGGAATAATCTCTGTTCGTTTCCAAGGCAAACTGTTTAGTATCAGAGTAATCAAAGTCTCTGTCCCGACCAATAATGCTAAAGAAGCTGAAGTTGAATGGTTCCATGAAAACCTACAAGACCTTCTAGAACTAACACCCCAAAAAGCTGTCCTTTTCGTTATAGGGGACTGGAATGCAAACGTAAGAGGTCAAGAAATACCTGGAGTACTGGGCAAACTTGGCCTTGGAGTACAGAATGAAGCAGGGCAAAGGCTAACAGAGTTTTGTCAAGAGAATGCATTGGACATAGCAAACACCCTCTTCCAAAAACACAAGAGAATACTCTACACATGGACATCACCAGATGGTCAATACTCAATTCAGATTGATTATATTCTTTGCAACCAAAGATGGAGAAGCTCTATACAGTCAGCAAAAACAAGACCGGGAGATGACTGTGGCTCAGATCATGAACTCCTTATTGCCAAATTCAGACTTAAACTGAAGAAAGTAGGGAAAATCACTAGACCATTCACGTATGACCTAAATGAAATCCCTTAGGATTATACAGTGGAGGTGACAAATAGATTCAAGGGGTTAGATCTGACAGGCAGAGTTCCCAAAGAACTAAGGATGGAGGTTAGAGACTTTGTACAGGAGGCAGTGATCAAGATCATCCCCAAGAAGTGCAAAAAGGCAAAATGGTTGTCTGCGGAGGCTTATAAATAGCTATGAAAGGAGAGAAGTGAAAGGCAAAGGAGAAAAGGAAAGATATACCCATTTGAATTCAGAGTTCCAAAGAACAACAAGGAGAGATAAGAAAGCCTTCCTCAGTGATCAATGCAAAGAAATAGAGGAAAACATAGAATAGGAAACACTAGAGATCTCTTCAAGAAAATTAGAGATATCAAGGGAAATTTTCAGGCGAACAAGGGTGCAATAAAGGACAGATATGGTATGGACCTAAGAGAAGCAGAAGATATTAGGAAGAGGTGGCAAGAATACACAGAACTATACAAAAAAGATTTTCATGGCCCAGATAATCACGATGGTGTGATCACTCACATAGAGCCAGACATCCTGGAATGTGAAGTCAAGTGGGCCTTAGGAAGCATCACTATGAACAAAGCTAGTGGAGTTGATGGAATTCCAGTTGAGCTATTTCCAATCCTAAAAGATGATGCTGTGAAAGTTCTGTACTCTATATGCCAGCAAATTTGGAAAACTCAGCAGTGGCCACAGGATTGGAAAGGTCAGTTTTCATTCCAATCCCAAAGAAAGGCAATGCCAAAGAATGTTCAAACTATAGCACAATTGCACTCATATCACATGCTAGCAAAGTAATGCTCAAAATTCTCAAAGCCAGGCTTCAGTAATATGTGAACTGTGAACTTCCAGACATTTAAGCTGGATTTAGAAATGGCAGAGGAACTAGAGATCAAATTGTCAACATCTACTGGATCATCAAAAAGGCAAAAGCATTCCAGAAAAACATCTACTTCTGCTTTATTGACTATGCCAAAGCCATTGACTGTGTGGATCACAACAAACTGGAAAATTTTTCAAGAGATGGGAATATCAGACCACCAGATCTACCTCCAGAGAAATCTTTATGCAGGTCAGGAAGCAACAGTTAGAACTGGACATGGAACAACAGATTGGTTCTAAGTCGGGAACAGAGTAGGTTAAGGCTGTATATTGTCACCCTGCTTATTTAACTTAAATGCAGAGTATATCATGAGAAATGCTGGGTTGAATGAAGCACAAGCTGGAATCAAGATTGTCACTTGATTCAATATCAATAATATCAATAACCTCAGATATGTGGATGAAATATTAATAACCTCAAATATGTTGATGACACCCAACTTATGGCAGAAAGCAAAGAAGAACTAAAGAACCTCTTGATGAAAGTGAATGAGGAGAGTGAAAAAGTTGGCTTAAAACTCAACATTCAGAAAGCTCAGATCATGGCATCTGGTCCCCTTACTTTGTGGCAAGTAGATGGGGAAACAGTGACAGACTTTATTTTTGGAGGCTCCAAAACCACTGCAGATGGTGACTACAGCCATGAAATTAAAAGACACTTGCTCCTTGGAAGGATAGCTATGATCAACCTAGACAGCATATTAAAAAGCAGAGACATTACTTTGCCGACAAATATCTGTCTAGTGTAAGCTATGGTTTTTCCAGTAGTCATGTTTGGATGTAAAAGTTGGACTGTAAAGAAAAACAAAGTGCCGAAGAATTGGTGTTTTTGAACTGTGGTGTTGGAGAAGACTTTTAAGAGTTCCTTGGACTGCAAGGAGATCCAACTAATCAATCCTAAAGGAAATAAGTCTTGAATATTCATTGGAAGGACTGATGTTGAAGATGAAACACCAATACTTTGGCCACCTATTGCAAAGAACTGACTAATTTGAAAAGATCCTGATGCTGAGAAAGATTGAAGGCAGGAAGAGAAGGGGAGGGCAGAGGATGAGATGGTTGGATGGCATCACCAACTCAATGGACAGGAGTTTGAGCAAACTCCAGGAGCTGGTGATGGACAGGGAAGCCTGTCTTGCTTCTTCCATCAGGTCATAAAGAGTCAAACATGAATGAGCGACTGAACTGAACTAATATGGGACTGTCTATGTGTAACTTCCTTGAATGTAATAGAGGAGATATTGTCATTGAAAGTATGCTAACCTACAAGGCAATTTTTGTTGCTACCCAAGGAAATTTTACTGTTATTTTTATTTCATCATCAGAAAACTTTATAACTACTCTTTTAGACCCAACCATTCAAGACAGTGATGTTCTTACTGGTAGAATGCTTGCATAGAAAAGATTTGTTGCCTGTTCTGAGGGTGAGCTATTCTAGCCTTGAAATATTTTTGGTATAGTGAGAACAGCACATGGATTATTGGCTCATTCTAATGGTATGTGGCTCCATCTCTCATTTTCCACTGATAGTTAAACCATTAAAGAAACAATTCACAAGTACCAAATTAAAAGAAGTCGACTTGAATCCAAAGTGCATATAAACCGTTTTGGTTTCCTACTACAATTTGTTCAAATGGCTAAGAATCAAGTTTAATTTGATAATTGGTAGAGGAAGTGCATATTTAGGGCTATCTTCCACTACTTAGACCTTTAGCTCACTAAATATCATCTGCATAATCTGGCAGATGCTATCTGCAATGATGCCCAAAGGAGAAAAAATCCCCTTCGTCAGTCACACATTTGTTAAAAGATATTATGGCAATGAAGGGTTTTGAGTATGAATTCACCTCAAGAAAGTCCAAAATAAGGCTGACATTTTGTGCCAAGAAATAGAAAATGAACTAATTATTTAGCATGGAATGACCAAAAGTATTGCAAAGCATTTCTTGCAAATCCAGAATTTAATAGGGTGCATTGTTCATTATAAAAGATCATTGTTCTGACTAACTTTTCCAAAGTTGTATAAGCTTGAGAATACTTTTGTTCACAATCACAGCCCTTCTGTTGTTCACCATGAGTTTAATAGTATGCTACTCTTGGAACTTACTTTTTTATCATGAACTAATCAGTTAATAATTTATATTTCAGTTCATTAGATCCAAAAACCCATTTTTTGCTGATTATAGAAGCAATGTTCAAGAGGGATGGAAAATAAGGAAATAGAATCCATGTTGAACAAAAGAAAATTAAAAATAAGATGATATAGATGATAAGATTTTTTAAAATTCTGGAATATCCATCTCATTTATACTGTTTAAAGATATTTCTGTAATGACTCAGAGATGCTTGCCTGTCCTTATGCACAATCAAACCTGTTTATTTCATATCCAAGTATGAGTTACAGATGATTTTTCAAGTTGTTTCTTTTCTGCTAGATATTTAACAAAACCTGGTCACAAATAAGCTTTGGAGGAAGAGTATTTTTCTTATTGGTGATTTAGATTGGATCTGAGGAAACAAAGGGTAATTTATAACTTTAATTTACTAAAAGCAAGTGAATTGAATATGCTAGGATTCAATAATGGTACTGTGAGGCTTAACTCCAGCTGTATCTATCTTTGTGAATGGTGATTAAAAAAAGCAAATTTGCTTACATCTTTCCTTGCTGACACTGAGGTCATTGCTTTATGGGTTTGCTTTCATTTGCTCATCCATAGTAATTTCTATTTTTGGCAACTCTTGCAAAAAAAATTAGATACCCTGGATCAAAATAGATATTCTCATAGTATAATTACAGTGCCAAGCAAAACCTACTGTATATGAACAAATAAAGAAGAAAGAAAAGAAATATGGATGATTTTATTATAAAATATAACCAATAACTTCATGATATTTAGCGTGGAAAAAACATTCCCCACGCTGCTCTTTGTTACCACACAAAAATGCCTTAATGGTCATTCCTTGACACGAGGTCTTTATAAAAGAAATAATTTATTGCCTTACCTGTAACTGAAATAATGGCTAAATCATTTTTTTAAAAGTCTAGTAGCTCCTTCAGAGTAAATCTTCCACAACTTGCTACAGTGCTAATCATAAGCATGTTATACAGTAAGTTAGCCCGAAGCTAAGTTAAGCAGGCAGATTAGGACTGTAATGTAGTATCAGGACTCATAAATCAAGTGTACTTGCAGATTTCCTTTCACTTACTGCTCCTTCTTACAGTTCAGACAAGTCATAATTACACATCAGTAGGCATTGTGAACAGAGGAATGAGCTACAACATAATGCACAATAAACCCTGTCGTATAAAAGCAAACTGGATAAAATAACAGAAGCAATACTCCATTTTACAACATCACACTAAAGAATTACACTGTGCCATTGTGTATTATTCTGATCAATCATGAATCCATCCACAATTGACAGTTCAGTGAACAAAAATTTACCATTGAAGAATAATTTCCAGTTTTATAATTTTCTTGTTTGATTATACACATTAAACACCAGACTGTGTGTGATTCTGAAAAGCCACAGGTACATAATATAACACCGCCCTGAACACACTGCAATTAAATAAATTCTGCTAATGCTCTTTTAAAGCTTTCTTTTATTAGACATGCTTAAAATAATTTATACTGGATGAACCATAAGTGGTTCTTTATTCAAGTTTTATTACTATTATAATTTTGAGCAATTATTCAGGTATTCTTGTTACCTTAGACCAAAGAGATGTTGACTCTGAAGTCATTTCTGTTATTTTCAGGCTTAGATGATATTACCACTATGCTCAGAGGACCCTCCTTTATCACTAGGTTTGAGCTGAACGTTGAAAATAGGATTTAATGAAACATGAGCAAATATTGGTTGTTTCAATTCTAATAAAACATTTAAAAGAACTAATAAATGCAAGGTAATTGTTGAATGCTAATCTAAAATTGTTACTACCAGTTTTATTTTATAGTTGAAACTCAGCAGGTGTTGGGGGATATATTTCTCACATTATTCATCAAGTGCAGTTTTGAGAGGCACCAAGGTGTTTTACCTACTGCACATCATAAGAACTTAATTATGGTTAATATATTAATGATATCAGAAATATAGAGATAATAATTTAGAACCACAGAATAAATTATATGCCACATTGGAATTTCCTTCCAGATGTTACTGGGGCCACATTTTAACCATAATTCATGTACACATGAAGGAGATTCTTTGGAGAAATGTGGAGTTCATATAACTACTTTTATTTAAATTTCTGATTTTGAAAATTTTTTTTCTCCATAGGACACTGTTTAATGATTTTAGGATTTAGGGAAAACCAAAGAAATCGATGATTGGAGGGAGATTAGAAGAATGAACGGGGTTTAGATTTAGGCTATTTTATGTAAACATCAGTGACCTTGAAACCACAAAGCCTGAATGGAGACTTTCATTGACCTAAACTCCATTATGTTCTCATGTGGCAGAGCCATATTCTTGATGTCTCTTCACAGAATCTAATACTGTATTGGGGGCGTCATTTTCATCTTTTATCCAGAAAAAATGCCCCTATATCCTTTCTGCTCCCAGAAGATTTTGTGCTAACATCTAGCAAGGCGATTAGTTTGTTGTATAAAAGCTGTGTTTACTTGTTTTATTTGAGGTAAAAAACTCCCTCTATTTGCAGATGACAAGGTACTATACATAGAAAATCTTAAAGATTCCACCAGAAAATTATTAGAGCTAATTGATGAATATAGTAAAGTCGCAGGATAAAAAATAATACACAAAAATCACTTGCATTTCTATACACTGACAAAGGAAAACCAGAAAGAGACATTCAAGAGACAATCCCATTCACCACTGCAACAGAAAGAATAAAATACCTAGGAATAAACCTACCTAAAGAAACAAAAGACCTATTAGGCAGAAAACTATAAGACACTGATGAAAGAAATCAAAGATGACACAAACAGATGGAGAGATATATAATGTTCTTGGGTTGGAAGAATCAAAAACTGAGTCTTAATAACTTCTATACCTATGATTATGGAGATGGAAATGGCAACCCACTCCAGTATTCTTGCCTGGAGAATTCCATGGACAGAGGAGCCTGGTGGGCTACAGTCAGTGAAGTCGCAAAGAGTCAGACACGACTGAGCAACCAACACACATATGCACCCATGATTAAAGGATCAAGTTGATTTGTTAGAGAATTAAAGCTCAGATATTTGTTTAGTCTTGGCTCAATAATAATATTTATTGATGGTGTCGTATATGCCAGGCACTGTAATATATGCTTTATAGATTAGACCTCACTTAATCTTCAGAAGAATTGGATATGTATTTTACTCTTATCATCCCAATTTTATGTATTTGAAAATTGCCCAAGGTCACACAGCCAGCAAATGAGGAACCAGGTCTTAACCAAGTGGTCCAATTCCAGAAGTCTGCTGGCAACCATGCTTCACTCCTTTTAATTCTAGGTCAGCTTCTTTATATTTCCTAGTTTTAATAAATTTGATTCCCCTCTACACAGAGAAGTTTTTTATCAAAATGTTTAAGGTCAAAGTTTAATTCTGGCCAAAGTCCCACACTGGTCAGTGTGGAATTCCATAGGAACCTGTACTAAGAAAGTCTGAACAGAGGGCTTTGACATGGCCAGATGCCCTGGAATACCTCTTCTTGGATTTGCTGTACATTTCCTTCCTAACTCTGCAGACACTGCTTTATGGGTTTGCTTGTATTTACTAATCATCTAGTGTTTGTTTGTATTTTTCTTTGTCTTGTTTTTGTTCAAAACTTCTGAAAAAATCCTAGACAGCCTTCCAAGTAGCTAATTATTTCTCCAGTACAGAGGGCTGGGTGCTCAAAGAGTTTCCATGGTTGAAAACTACAGGATTAGGTTAGAAGAATTTCTTACATTAATGGCTTGCTATGTTGAAAACATGGGCATTACTTTCCTATCCAAAATAATGTCTAATTGAGATTGGATTCACTAGTCCGTTTAGGTTCTGTCAGTCAGTTAAATGGGGATGCGTGTGCTCAGTTTCTTCAGCTGTGTCTGACTCTTTCTGACCCCATGGACTTTAGCCCACCAGTCTCCTCTGTCCATGGAATCTTCCAAGGAACACTGGCGTGTCCTGGAGACACTGGAGAATACTGGAGTGGGCTGCCATTTCCTTCTCCAGGGGATCTTCCTGACTCAGGGATCGAACCCATGTCTCTTATGTCTCCTGCACTGGCAGACAGGTTCTTTATCACTAGCTCTGCCTGGGGAACCCTAAATGGGGATAAGGGTGAGAAATTGGTAAATTGGCACCAGGCCCAAATTAAAATGTCATTGCTCAAGTATTTAATGGCTTATCTCTTTATTATTGTTGAAACTTGACCTTAAGAGAATGAATGAATCCTATGAAAGCAGATTCAAGAGAGGCAGAAGCCTTCAGATAATTTTGAGTAGGAATTCTTAAATGTGGATAATTAAAATGTTTTATAGCCCTAATGGGGGCTTCCCTGGTGGCTCAGATGGTAAAGAATCTGTCTGCAATGTGGGAGACCTGGGTAAAATCCCTGGGTTGGGAAGATGCCCTGGAGGAGGGAATGACAACCTACGGCAGTGTTCTTGCCTGGAAATCCCATGGACAGAGGAGCCTGGCGGGCTACAGTCCGTGGGGTCACAAACAGTTGGAACAACTGAGCGACTAACACTTTCACTTTCATAGTCTTAATGTTTCACATCAGCAAACAATTTTCACCTCTTTCCTATTGCAAGGCTTTGGTGTCAGTAAATACTCCAGCAAAAAATGGTACCTTTGTTATATACATTTTTGATTAGTTATATTAGTAAAATTAATAAAAGGTGAGGAGAAATGGAAATAAAAGGGAGGCAAAAAGATCTTATTAGGTCTTACTCTCTACAAACTGGGAAAACAACACCTAAATCATCGAGAAGCCTCCATCTCTCTTCGTATACATGCCCACATTTAATTTATTAGAAATTACACTTAATACCAAGATCAGCAGCTTAAATTTCAAACTGTTGTACTCTTCTCCATTAAAGTGTGGATCAAGTCAAAATTTATGAGTTAATTATTTAAAATTGACAATAGATCAGGCATTTCCCAACAAGAAAACAGAGTAGGTTATGAAGATCTAAAAAAATTTTATCTAAAAATTTAAAGATAAAATTACCCCTCTGCCACCTCTCAGTTTGACAGAGTTAATAATAATCACTTTTTATTGAATAAAAAAAAATTTTATCTTTATCTTGAAATGTTGCTAACATCAGGAAGAATTAATATAAAAAGTCTTTTATGAAACATCTGTTAACTTGGTCAGCCAAATTAGGAAAAAAATCTTTAAAATTTCTAAATAGTCATCACTTTTCAATGGGTATCAATGTGGACAGCAAAACCACATGAAATACAAATACAGTTGAACTGTAAGAAAAAGACATTTTGGCAATAGTAAATATCTGTTGGAATATATAGATACTGAAATAATGAGTAATTCATAGTTGATTTGCAGTTTGGAGATTATATAAGTATATTCAGCAATATGGTTAAAAAGGCTTTTTCTTCCCCCATTTATTTTCTTAGAAAGTATTATTATCTACCCTGTTTAAATAGCAACTATGCAAATTTTGCATACTTTCTAAATGTTTCACCAAAGATTCTCAACCAATCAATTAAGTTTTTTTTTTTTTTTTCAGATTGTCAGCAGATGAGTATCTTGTGAGAATGTTTCTTTTTTTTCTAAGTTGGTTTCTGTGGAACTCTAACTCCATTTCCTGTAGAAGTCTTGGGAAGGGAGAAAAGAGTGGATCATATGAAAGAAATTGTTTTCTGCTCATGAAAGTTTAACTCCTTATTTTTCCTATCCTTCTCTTGCTCTGACTTGAATCTAGAGGAGAGAAACATGCAGGATAAAAGCTTTGATGCAAACATTTGGTTTAATAAGGGTTACCTAGTACATATTTAGATCATTAATAGGCATTTGAGTTTATATTCAAGTCAAACTGCTTCCAACTTATATTTATATAGATGTCTCTAGGTGCAGAAAACTAGAATTAAATCTTTGAAATGTGGAATCTCAATTTTAGAAGGAATATTTCAGAAGGCACTTACAGGTGATATTTAAAGCCATGAGCCTGAATGAGGTATTCAAGGGAGAAGAGGCCCCCAGTACAATCCATTCTATGAGCAAATCCTTTGGCACCCAGCAACATGAAGGTAAAAAGAGAAAGAAAAACTAGTAGGAGACTCTGGGAAGAAGGAAACAGTGAGTTGGAAGAAAACAAAAGCAGTGAGTGTCTGGAAGCCAAATGGGGACATGCTTCCAGATCAAGCATGCTAGAAACTGAGGACTAGGAAAATGGCAGTGTGGAGATAACTGATGACCTTGACAAAGCAGTGCTTATGGTGCTTCAAATAGGCTCCAGGAGAATGGGCATACGGCAATCGGTAAGAGAGCGTGAACATTTGTAGGAAATTTCATATAAAGAGGACCAAAGGCTGAAATAATAACTGAACAGGGAAGATCAGAGAGATTAAGAAGGACAAAATAACAGCATGTTTACAAGATAACAAAAGTATATGGAGAGGGAAACACTGATGTTAGTAGGAGAAAACTGATAGTGTATGTGGGAAAGAACTGGGCCTAGTTGGTGGAGCTTACTTTAGTTCAGAATAGCAGTCATATCTATAACTATACACTATGTCTAGGTCCATCTTCATCCATATTACTCTTTCTACCTATGAATGCATATCACATCAGTTCAGTTCAGTGACTCAGTCGTGTTGAACTCTTTGCAACCCCATGAATCGCAGCACACCAGGCCTCCCTGTCCATCACCAACTCCCGGAGTCCACCCAAACCCATGTCCATTCAGTCAGTGATGCCATCCAACCATCTCATCCTCTGTCATCCCCTTCTCATCCTGCCTTTAATCTTTCCAGCATCAGGGTCTTTTCAAATGAGTCAGCTCTTCGCATCAGGTGGCCAAAGTATTGGAGTTTCAGCTTCAACATCAGTCCTTCCAATGAACATTCAGGACTGAGTTCCTTTAGGATGGACTATTTGGATATCCTTGCAGTCCAAGGGACTCTCAAGAGTCTTCTCCAACACCACAGTTCAAAAGCATCAATTCTTCAGTGCTTAGCTTTCTTTATAGTCCAACTCTCACATCCATACATGACTACTGGAAAAACCATAGGCTTGACTAGATGGACCTTTGTTGGCAAAGTAATGTCTTTGCTTTTTAATATGCTGTTTAGGTTGGTCATAACTTTTCTTCCAAGGAGTAAGCGTCTTTTAATTTCATGGCTGCAGTCACCATCTGCAGTGATTTTGGAGCCCAGAAAATTAAAGTCAGCCACTGTTTCCACTGTATCCCCATCTATTTGCCATTAAGTGATGGGACTGGGTGCTGTAATCTCAGTTTTCTGAATGTTGAGCTTTAAGCCAACTTTTTCACTCTCCTCTTTCACTTTCATCAAGAGGCACTTTAGTTCTTCTTCACTTCTGCCAAAAGAATGGTGTCATCTGAATATCTGAGGTTATTGATATTTCTTCCGCAATCTTGATTCCAGTTTGTTCTTCTTCCAGCCCAGCGTTTCTCATGATGTACTCTGCATATAAGTTAAATAAGCAGGGTGACAATATACAGCCTTGACGTACTCCTTTTCCTATTTGGAACCAGTCTGTTGTTCCATGTCCAGTTCTAACTGTTGCTTCCTGACCTGTATATAAGTTTCTCTGGAGGCAGATCTGGTGGTCTTGTATTCCCATCTCTTGAAGAATTTTCCACAGTTTATTGTGATCCACACAGTCAAAGGCTTTGGCATAGTCAATAAAGCAGAAATAGATATTTTTCTGAAACTCTCTTGCTTTTTTGATTATCCACTGGATGTTGGCAATTTGATCTCTGGTTCTTCTGTCTTCTCTAAAACCAGTTTGAACATCTGGAAGTTCATGGTTCCCGTATTGCTGAAGCCTGGCTTGGAGAATTTTGAGCATTACTTTACTAGAGTGTGAGATGAGTGTATTTGTGCAGTAGTTTGAGCATTCTTTGGCACTGCCTTTCTTTAGGATTGGAATGAAAACTGACATTTTCCAGTCCTGTGGCCACTGCTGAATTTTCCAAATTTGCTGACATATTGAGTGTAGCACTTTCAGAGCATCATCTTTCAGGATTTGAAACAGCTCAACTAGAATTACATCACCTCCACTGGCTTTGTTTGTTGTGATGCTTCCTAAGGCCCACTTGACTTCACATTCTGGGTCCATTCACATCCATATTACTCTGTCTTTCTACCTATGAATGTATATCACATACATATATTATTAGTAGTAGACATACATGAAATCAGTTGCTGGTAGGTGAGTAGGTGTGATATTTGGAATTTGCAAAAATTCTCTTCGCATTGCTTTAGCTTTCTCAGTGAAGTGGGAATTCTGGTAATCCATTGGATATAGGATTTGTAAGAAGTGTTGGCTTATGAGATAGAGACAAGGAAGCAATAAACTAGGAGTGTGGGATGAGAAATGCATAGCACGTTTGTCTGACAACATTAAGGATCTTGTTTAGAATTAAAGGCAAGAACAAGTTCCAGGTTGCATGTTTTCCTCCAGCCAGGGGCAGAAACAGATCAGGGAGAGAGTTGTATTGACCTGCTTTTTGTGATTTGTCAGAGAGTACATTAAAGCAGCAAGAGAGACAAAAGAGTTGGGATTATAAGCAAGGAAATTATTATGCTGATTGAACTTGGAATTCAAGCTGTAAGGACTGGTATGACCTCTTAAAACATCTTCCTTAATAGCATCCTTGGATGCTTTCTTCTGTCATTTATGCTGCCAAAAGTTACCTGTACTCCATAGAACAAAGCTGCTCATTTCTCTAACTCCCGGAGTTCAATCAGACCCATGCCCATCGAGTCCGTGATGCCATCCAGCCATCTCATCCTCTATCGTCTCCTTCTCCTCCTGCCCCCAATCCCTCCCAGCATCAGAGTCTTTTCCAATGAGTCAACTCTTCGCATGAGGTGGCCAAAGTACTGGAGTTTCAGCTTTAGCATCATTCCTTCCAAAGAAATCCCAGGGCTGATCTCCTTCAGAATGGCCTACAAAAGCTACCCATCATCTTTAGGAGAAAGTACTAATGCCTTAGCATGACGTTAGATTCCAGCCTTAGCTTGTACTGCACTTCCATAGTCCCTGGTCCTTTGTCAAAATACCCAGGTAAGGCATGTTCTTTCAAATGTATTCTTTTGTCATGTTATTCTCTTTGCTAGCTAGGTCTTTCTCTCAGGCTTCTAGCCCCTATTCATCCTAGAAAACCCAAAGGGAATTCACTGCTTTGTAAAACTTTCGCCATTTTTTTTCAAAGCACAGATAATTCCACTTCCTTTATTTCCATTACACCTGGCTAATATGTTTTAGCATCTTGACTTTGTATTGCAACTAACTATTGGGTAACTTTGTATTGTAAGTAACTACGGACGTGTCTGAATTCATAGAATTGGTAACTTTTAAAGCTATGGAATGTGTATTATTCATATTTTCTTCCTGTGACTCAACTCCTTCCTGGCTTATAATTATCTATAGGAGTTTTCATGAATGGGTACAGAAACATTCAAACAAACTGAAATGAGAGCATATGGTGGTGCCAAATGTCTTTACAGATCTAATAGAAAATGAGGGAGTTTTAATTGAATATGGCAGATAAAGATATTAATCCAAAAAAGAAATAAGAAATATAAAGTCAAAGTATGGCAGTTCTATTTTGGGAAGAGTGTGCCATAGTATCTAAGAGGGAACAGGAAAAGTGAAAGTGTTAGTCACTCAGTCGTGTATGGCTCTTTGTGACCCATGGACTGTAGCCTGCCGGGCTCCTCTCTCTGTCTCTGGAATTCTACAGGCAAGAGAACTGGAGTGGGTTGCCATTTCCTTCTCCAGGGGATCTTCCAACCCAGGTGTCAAACCCAGGTCTCCTGCATTGCAGGCAGTGTCTTTACCATCAGATCCATCAGGGAAGACCAAGAGGGAATAGGGGGAGCATTTGATTCCACCAGATCCCTGGTGGCTCAGAGGTTAAAGCGTCTGCCTGCAATGAAGGAGACCTGGGTTCGATCCCTGGGTCAGGAAGATCCCCTGGAGAAGGAAATGGCAACCCACTCCAGTATTCTTGCCTGGAGAATCAGATGTATGGAGGAGCCTGGTGGGCTACAGTCTTACAGGGTCACAAAGAGTCGGACACGACTGAGTGACTTCACTTTCACTTTCACTTTGATTCTAAAGGAAATTGAAACAGACCTGATAAGTCAGTCATCTCTGTGGCCTACTAACAAAAAGGAATCCCAATATCCTTGAAGCTATTTCCATCAAAAGTTGCTATTGTCACCCCATTCAGTGAGATTTGTAAATTTTCCCAGGTTGCTCACCATGAGAATGTACATGGCTGGCTGGTTGTTCATCTGGCAGATTTCACCATTTCTTCTAGTACAGTTCCTCAGTTTCCTTTCAGAAGTGTGGTGATATTTCTTGTACTGCCTACAATAATTGGAGAATATACGGTCATGGAGATGACTATCTTTGAAAGTCCTAAATATAAGACATTATTAACTGTCTAAAATAAGGGAGAAAAGTGAAATATTAGTTGCATTGTGAGAAATGGAAAGTTAGGCATGAACTGACTTTATTTCCTTTATAGATGATTGCTAAGTTAATTAGCAAAGTAAATATTTATGTAAAATCTTGTTACTTCAGTCCAAAAAAGTGTACGCTGAGGGAAAATGAATAACTCAAGCTTAAGATATGGAATAGCTATGGAAAATCTGGTAACAGCAATCATGATTGGAATGTTCCCACAGTATCAGTCATTTTTTAATGGTATACAAAACAGTGAGCTAACAACATACTGAAAGCTTTTCTCAAATAAGAGAGAGTTTAGGCTTTGAAAGAAATTACATAGAGATAGAATAACCTAAGCAAAACTCAGAAGAGAAAGAAAGTCAGGAAGGGGAGGTACAGAGAGGGTAAAAGGATGTTTTCAAAAGCTTGAGAACTGATAGCAAAAGAGTGGGAGACAAATGAACTAAATTACCTAAGCAAATTCATTCAGGACTCTGGGGTTGTAAGGTCTAAAAGAAATTATAGTAATCTAAAAGGTACCCAGGCTGCCCTGTGACTTTATCATTAGACTCTTGTTAGGTTTGGTAATTTCAAGGTAAACTTTTGTGTGCTAGTTGAAAAAGTTGTAACCAACTCTAGTTTTGAATTTGTAGTCTAGTTGTTTGAGGACTTTTCACTACAGCTGACATATATCTGAGTGAAGTTCTTGATTATGTGTCTGGTGTGTTTCATTTTCAACCTAAAGTCTTTTGTCTTTGATGCAGATATACATCTGAAAATAGTAAGAGGTAAAGCCTGGTGCAAAAAAAAAAAAAAAGGATTGATGCTATATTTTCTGAACTAAGTAACATGTTTATTATGGATAAGAAGAGATACTCATAGCAAGAAAATTCTTTAAGGGGGTTGGTTCTCATTAAAAATTGTATTTATAGGGAGTCATAAAAGAAAATATTTGTTTTAAATCATAGACATGCAGTTTTAAAAATACATTTATTTCCTTGTATGAAATTTTCAGAGAATTTGATGTTATTTGATGTAAGGGGACTAAGCCACAATTCTACTCTATAAATGAGATTGCCTTCAAACAAAATTTACTTACTAAATAAGTGCCTGTGTGCCAAATATGAGCACAGCAATGGCACATTTGTTAATTACAGTATCTGAAAAAAAGGTGGACTATAAACATTTAAAAATTGAGAGATTTTACATTAAAAAAAATCCAAATTTCCAAGAAGAAAAAAAATCTAAAGAGCTGATAACAGTGAACACACATTGCTACCTAGTAGCAAGTAAATGAGTTTCATAGCATCTGTCCTTTCAATGACTTCCCAAGTGGCTCAGTGATAAAGAACACCTGCCAATGCAGGAGACACAGAAGACTCGGGTTTGATCTCTAGGTTGGGAAGATCCCCTGAAGTAGGAAATGGCAACCAGTTGCAGTATCCTTGTGGCTCAGACCATAAATAATCCATCTGGGTTCAATACTTAGGTTGGGAAGATCCTCTGGAGAAGGGAACAGCTATGCACTTTAGTATTCTTGCCTGAAGAATTCCATGGACAGAGGAGCTTGGTAGGCTACAGTCCAGGGGACACAAAGGGTAGGACACAAACAAGCACATAGCACCTATTTCTTTTCAATAAAGCATTCATTCTCCTGATCCGTGAGATCTTCCTCACCCTCTGTTGGTCTTATAATAAACTGACTTCATTCAAATTTAAGTTTTCAGGCTAGCAACTGTTAGCATCTGAATCTGAAACTCTACGCTTAGTGAGGTCCAAATCACTGCAGATGGTGATTACAGCCAGGAAATTAAAAGATGCTTACTCCTTGGAAGGGAAGTTATGACCAACCTAGACAGCATATTCAAAAGCAGAGACATCACTTTGCCAACAAAGGTCCATCTAGTCAAGGCTATGGTTTTTCCAGTAGTCATGTACGGATGTGGAAGTTGGACTGTGAAGAAAGCTGAGTGCCAAAGAATTGATGCTTTTGAACTGTGGTGTTGGAGAAGACTCTTGAGAGTCGCTTGGACTGCAAGGAGATCCAACCAGTCAATCCTAAAGGAGATCAGTCCTGGGTGTTCATTGGAAGGAATGATGCTAAAGCTGAAACTCCAATACTTTGGCCACCTCATGCGAAGAGTTGACTCATTGGAAAAGACCCTGATGCTGGGAGGAATTGGGGGCAGGAGGAGAAGGGGCTGACAGAGGAGGATGAGATGGCTGGATGGCATCACTGACTCGATGGACATGAGCGAACTCTGGGATTTGGTGACGGACAGGGAGGCCTGGCGTGCTGCAATTCATGGGGTCGCAAAGAGTTGGACAGGACTGAGCGACTGAACTGAATGAACTGACTGACCAGCCTTGACAAAACTGAATCTCATGTTGTTATGTTAAAACTCCTAACATTTAGTGAAGTCTCAGTGCAGTTACAGAGATAAGAACAAAATTTTATGTGTCAGTTGCAATTAGCACCTCGCTGAAAGAGTGACTTATTATTTTAATCATATTTAGAGTTATTCCTTAAGCAGAAATGAGAAGTTTAATCCAGATTATTTAATGTAAGATTATCTGCATCAACTAAAACAAAATTGAAACTGGATCAGCACTCTATAGTAAGAAAAAGGATTGTTTAGACACAAGAAATGGGAAGCTATTAGAAATGGTAAAATGTAAACAAAGAAAGCATCTTATTAAAATAAATTTTTAAAAGTACCTATATCACAATCTAGACAGAAGTGTCTCAAAGAAGTAGCATAGATTTAAAAATTGCCACAATACCATTTCTAAATAAAATAAAGCATATTTTTAGAAATATAAAAAGATCACATGTCATTTTCCCCCCATTTGAACCTGATTTCTTGGATTAAATTGGTATTTAAGCTGAATTTGATAAAGATAAAAATCCATAAATGCATGCAAAATGTATTCATAATAATATTGCACCTTGCAGAAAAAGTAGATGAAGTAGATAATATGATATTTTTTATTGGACCAATAAATAAAAGGCAATTCTCAAGCCCCAAAGTCTCAAGCACGTTTTCACTTTAAATGAACACATTCATGAAGAATTTACTGCAACATTTTCTTGTGGGAATATATCAGTAAATGGCTGCAGTGATGTGAAGTGCGTTGTAAACTGTAGAACTATTTAAAAATTCTTCATGATCCTAGCATACAGCTGGACCTTGTTGTGACTTCTGTGTATACCATGATTAACATCTATGTTACAGATTAAAATGAATCACAAGAAAATGTATTCATAAATATTTCATCGTATGGGGAAAGTGATTGAAATTAATGACAAAATTGTTGCATTAGCAGCAATGTCAAAACTATAGTTATATGCTAATAATAGTAATTTGTGTAATTATTATGTTGCCCTACTTTCAGTTATATAATTTTATTTTTAATAGTTAATATTTACTGAGGGCTAACTACACACCAGTAAGTACTTCATATGTATTAACTAACTTAATCCTCAGTCAAAATGGGTATTTGAAACTGTTACATGAATTTTAAAGGAGGTAAAACTGAGGCAGAGAGGAGTTAAGTAACTACTTTGAAATCATATAGTTAGGAAGTGGCAGAGTTTTGAATTTGAACATAACCATTTCAATTCCAGAGCCTGTGCTTAATTAGATATAATATCTCAGGGCAGGTACAATGACTTATGATGATGATAAATCCATATTCTGTTTCTCTCAAAGTGTGTGCCTTTGGCAAATTCCTGAACTTTTCTATGTCAGAGTTCATTCTCTATCAATAATAAAAGGAAATCCACAGGTTTGAGATAAATATTAACTATAGAAAGCATGCAGCAATGTATATCCATTCAAGTGCTCAAGAATGGGTGGGGGTCAGCTATTTTTACTATTATGGTTTATTTACAGCATTCTCATGATTATTAATACCCATAGTAATTGATTAGCACCTCGCATGGTGATTTACAAATGAAAAAATAACTCACTTTTGCAAAAAAAGTTGATGGATGTTAATGTCCTTCTTACCTAGAAGATTTTGTCTTTACTGCCAAAAGTAAAATACATGTTTGTTTCAGAGTCTCAATAAAATACCAGCAAGCACATTGTTAAGTATTTGAACAAAAAATTACTGCCATTCTTTCAGAACAAAGTCCTTTAAAAGCTGCTGCTGCTGCTAAGTCGCTTTAGTCGTGTCCGACTCTGTGCGACCCCATAGACGGCAGCCCACCAGGCTCCCCTGTGCCTGGGATTCTCCAGGCAAGAGCACTGGAGTGGGTTGCCATTTCCTTCTCCAATGCATGAAAGTGAAAAGTGAAAGTGAAGCCACTCAGTTGTATCCAACTCTTAGTGACCCCATGGACTGGAGCCCACCAGGCTTCTCTGTCCGTGGGATTTTCCAGGCAAGAGTACTGGAGTGGGGTGCCATTGCCTTCTCCTTTAAAAGCCAGCTCTCCAGAATAAGAAACTTTCTTTAAATTGCATTGTATTTGAATAACTAGTTTATAGTCATTTTCATGATAATAAGTCATTTAATGCAATTAAAAGAATATTCTCTAAATACAAATTTATAGACATTGATTATGAAATAAAACTTGCCCAATTGCATATGATGGCACTGGCCTTACAGATTATCCCCACGAGACAAGCTTATCAGGGCATCAGTGTGGATGGCAGGGTGGGATACTGGGGATAAAAGTGTCTGATGATAGACAACCACAGAGAACAGTACAACCTTTCCATGTTCCTGTGCAGATACAGAAATTGAGGGTTGGGTAGGGTGAGGTTAAGTGCAATGAAAAGGATAGAATAAGAGAGATAAAGAGAGACAGAGAGCCCAAAGGCATCCCAAATCTATAATGATGGAATATATATACATACTTGCAGGATGCACCATATGATTAAGGACAAAGGGAACAGGTGACCTTTAAGCAGTAACCAGAGCACCTGTGAATGGGGAATGGGTGTTTCATAAGCTGTCATAAGAGAATAGATACCTCAGAATAGGGGTTGCCCCTCTACTTGATGCCCTATGGGACTCTCTCAACATTACAGTGAAGGAAGGGGCAAAACATGAGTTGGGTGAGTTTAAACCTAGAGGAAGAGAAGGCACTGACATGACTGAAGGTACCAGCAACTAATCAGGTCAAATAATTTTTCGTCAGGTGGCATGGGATCTTAAAAATTTTGTGTAATTATAAATCTCTTTAAAATTATAGTGCCATTAGAAAACTAGGTAAATCAAGCATGAAACAATAATACCTAAAATGAATTTTATAATTGACATATTATAAAAGTTATTTCCAAAAAAGTGTGCCTGTATATCAAGTAAAAGAAACCAATTAATATTAATATTAATTAATATTAGGTAATTATATAATATACCTAGGGTTAAAAGTTAATCAAGGGTACATGGCCCATATTATGAAAACTGTATGTTTTTTTTTTTATTAAGAGATTGAAAATTAAGGAAATGGAAGAGAAGTCTATGGTTTGGCATAGGAAGACCATTATCAAATCATTCTGATTTTATGTGATTCAGTTCAAATTAGAAACACTTTAGTGTCCATTTGGGAAAATGTTCTAAACATTATTTGAAAATAGTTGGGTAACAAAAGCTATGAAATTCTGAAAATGAAAGAAAATAAGTGGGGGAATCTTATACAAACTGTTGGAACCCACTCCAATATTCTTGCCTGGGAAATCCCATGGGCAGAAAAACCTGATGGGCTACAATCCAAGCGGTTGCAAAGAGTCAGACATGACTGAGTGACCAAACAACAGAGTATAATAATAGCTATCATAGTGATGAACTATTAATAGAGCCAGAATAAAAAAGGGATGTACAAATTAATAGACTGATGTAAAATTTTGACCATATAAAATTTAGTTTTTTTCAGACTTGCAAAACTCAACACTAAACACAAATTCTACCGCAAAGTGAAAGGCAAATGACAAAATGAAGAAATATTTATTACATGTGTAATGTATATCGAGTAATTTCTTTAAAGTATGAAGATGACTTATAACAAAGTAATGACAAGATAAATATAATAATAAGAGTAGAAGTAAGCATATGAAAATAGTTCAACTTTTTTAGTTAAGAATATATTGGTTTGGGTTTATCAAATTAACAATTTTTAATGATAACATCCACTTTGGTTTTGGATAAAAACTATTCTAATACATTGCCAGGAGCAAGGTAAATTAATTCAAACTTTCAGGAGGATAATGTAGTAATATATTTCATAAGGCAGAAAAACAACATATTCATTGACCCAATAACTCCATTACTTTTAAGGAAGTAATCAGACAGTTATATAAACGATTTTCATTACAATGTTGTCTCTGATAATAAAAAATTTAGAAACAACCTAAATGTTCTACAATAGTGAAACCAATGATAGTAAAATCACAGATGGGATATCACTTGGAGTGATTGATCTTTTGACGGGGAAATGTGTGTGTGTGTGTATTTGTGGCATATCACTTTAAAAAACAACTTACAAAAATTAAATGTACATGGTAATACTGAAAATACATACACATACACACATAAATGCACTTGTATACATATAAACATACATGTACATACAAGACATATTTAAACCTCATATGGACAGATAACATATACATGTACGTATACATGTATATGTATACTGTATACATGTATATACACAGTGTGTATACATACATACTATAACTGTATATAGTCTTTTACTTATATATATTCATGTCATGTATATTTATCTGTATGTATGTGTGTACATATTCTCAAATATTTATATAGACCATAGTTAATCATGTTTATCTCTGTGTGGTAGGAATAATGATTTTTATATCTTCCCTATGCTTATCTATATCTCTAAACTTTTCTGTAATAGTTATATTGGTTCATAATTAAACAAATAATGTGAATAATTTGTTTTCATGAGTTAGTAGCTAACATCTTGCTTCTTTGACTTATGTGATCAGTGCAATTCTGATTTGATTTTGTGCTTGGGTGAAAATAAAAGTTCATTCCTCATTTTAATCAAACCTTGCATTAATCTCTGGCAGTAGTTGGGCATGTTGAAGTTTTCTGTCAGTGATGATTCTGTGGAAGGTAACTATTTCTCGCAACAGTCATGTCCCTAAACAATCACCTCTGGTTGTGATTCATTAGCTTTCTTCAATAAGGTACGATTTGAAAACCAGAAAAAAGAGAGTTTAAGTCTCAGTAATGAAGTGCAGTCAGATTTTTTTCCCCAAATTACATTGAAGAGAGATCTCTGGGTTTATCTTAAATTCTTGGTGAATATTCTCCATTAACAACATACCATCTTTCTTTGACTGCAGAGCATAACATTCTTGCCCGTGGGAACCCTAGTTTGTTTTAAATTGCCAAAGTGCTCATTATGGAATGCTTAGTAGCTAGAGTTTGTACATAATATTTGAAAATCAACCATAATTTTTCTGCCTAAGATGAACACTTGGATTCCATAGTAAACATAATCAGAGATTTACAGAAACCTAGTGAACTCTGTTTATTATACTTGCCTGGAATAGCTACAGAAAAGGTCAGAGGTCCTGCGTCTTCATGCAGAGACAGATCATGTTCTAGCTGGTTCTGAGAAGGAAAAAAAACAGTAGGTGATGCTTTAATGAATGGCTTATCATGTGAAACACACTATGTGATAATAGCAGTATTGGTAAGACAAGAAGGGAGTCTTCCTTTCTCTTTTGTTAAGGTTTAGTTAGTTTTATATTGCTTTAATGCTTACATTTCAATAGTAGCAGACAAAATGGTTCACTGAGAAACTATTAAATTCTGCAGGGTCCTAAGCCACTTTGAGTTCATAAACTGGATTGAAATTTCCATTTTATTTTATTAAAGCTGAGATGTTATAAACTTAAGAATGTGGGTTGGAAAACTTTTGGTTTTTTGAACTGTCATTTTCTTTTATTCTTTCCTATTTGAGTTAAGTGAAGAAAACAGGACAGAAGCCTTGTAGAAGTTAAAGTTTTATTGTAAAAAGTCATCTTACAGTACAAGAGAATTTGCTGGCATGACATCAGGGATGCGCAAGGCATTTTTTAAAAGTGCCTTTTTCAAACTGCAGTGAACTAATGATTCAATTTAGCTAAGCAGATCCTCCTGACTTCAGCACTCTCTCCTCTCATTCAGCCAGCAAAATGAATCTCAACGGCTAAAAGTCACTGTCATGCAGTAGCTTCCCTCAGACTCTAAAGTGCATATGACTGACACAGACATCCACGAAGGTTTGTGAATCTGCGTTTGTAACAAGCTTCCATGACGGTGATAGGGCTGGTCATCAGATCACTCTGTAGCAAGGTGGGTAGAAGTGAATACTTGAAAAGATAATTCTGTAGTCCTATAGATCAATAGAAGAGAATGTGATGAGAAGAAAGAGGTTCTAATATAATAAGAATTTAGCAAACAATAAAGGTGAATGCTTAAATTAATGAGGAAAGAAGAATCACATATAAGATTGGTGTTGGGGAAATTGATTAGGTGTTTGATGTAAAAAATTTTTCATTACTGTCTCCCACCAATATCAAAGTCATTGCCAGGTGTATCAAGAAATTTTGTGGAAAATTTAATCCTATAAAACAAGTCAAATTATAAAACTATGAAACAAGTATAAACTCAGAATGGGGGGATTACTGTAAATATAGATCAGAAACAGAAATCTAAAGGGAAAAATGGATAAATTTGACAACATACATGTAAAGCTGCATATATTAAAGCTGTGTATATTAAAATAATTAAAAGGTAAATAATAAGCTGTGATATATTTGCAAAATGTCATATCTCTAGCAACAAAATGATTCTTAAAGTATCCTCTTAATTATACCCAGTACTTATACTTGTTTTAGAGAGAGGCATAGAGATGTTTTCATATAGATATTAATCACAGCATACATTATAGTTTAAAAAGTAGAGAATAACCAAATTAAACAATCAGAAATGAGAGAGAAAATATAGACTATGAGATGCTATAAACATATTAAGTGATAAGTTAAAGATGCATTTAGTATCATGTATAGGGAATTCTCATGGTGTAAAGTGTAAAATTATCAATTAATTTAAATGTATATATATACATATGTATAATTTATAATATAATTATGCAATTATAATGTAACATAATAAAATTATGCACATGTGTGGACAGAAAAATAATAGATAGCATATAGATGCAAATATATAGAGATCCACAATGAAGTGGGAAAACATTATAAAAGACAGATTTTAACAGTTATTTTTCTCTGGTTGGTTGGGATTAGAGGTGTTTTATTCTTCATATGCTCTATATGTTCAAATTTTCTGCAACAAATGCATTATTTTTATAACCATCAAAAGGACTATAGTAATTGTTTATAAAAAATAAAAGGACTGTGAATCTAGAAAGGACGTGCTTTTCATGCCACAACAATTTTTGTTCTGACAAAACTCAGATGAAGAGAAGGCCCAGAGCATCCTGTGTCCTGGTAGCCTCTCTTCTGACCCCTAAATAATGCAAAAGGGACTCAAAGGCGAAATGCAGAGATCAGATTCTTCTTCCACTGTATATATGTTGATCATAAGCCGTTATAAAGCATATGTGATATATCTAGCACTCTATTAATACATTTTAGTAAGAATATCTTAATCACTGTGACAAACTATAGACACTTAGGTAATAAAAATTCTCTCCTACAGTTAAGGACATATTTTCACTTTGAGATTTTTCTACTTTTTTTAAAAATAGAGTGTCAGTTCAGTACAGTCGCTCAGTCGTGTCCAACTCTTTGCGACCCCATGGAATGCAGCATGCCAGGCCTCCTTGTCCATCACCAACTCCCAGAGTTTACCCAAACTCATGTTCATTGAGTTGGTGATGCCATCCAACCATCTCACCCTCTGTCATCCCCTTCTCCTCACACCTTCAATCTTTCCCAACATCAGGGTATTTTCCAACGACTCAGTTCTTTTCATCAGGTGGCAAAATTATTGTGTAGTTTCAACTTTAGCATCAGTACTTCTGATGAACATTAAAGCCTGATTTCCTTTAGGATGGACTGGTTGGATCTCCTTGCAGTCCAAGGGACTCTCAAGAGTCTTCTCCAACACCACAATTCAAAAGCATCAATTCTTCAGTGCTTAGCTTTCTTTATAGTCCAACTGTAACATCCATACATGACCACTGGGAAAACCATAGCCTTGACTAGATGGACCTTTGTTGGCAAAGTAATGTCTTTGCTTTTCAATATGCTGTCGAGGTTGGTCATAACTTTCCTTCCAAGGAGTAAGCGTCTTTTAATTTCATGGCTGCAATCACCATCTGCAGTGATTTTGGAGCCCCCCGAAATAAAGACAGCCACTATTTCCACTGTTTCCCCATTTGTCATGAAGTGATGGGACTGGATTGCCATGATCTCAGTTTTCTGAATGTTGAGGTTTAAGCCAACATTTTCACTCTCTTCTTTCAGTTTCATCAAGAAGCCCTTTAGTTCTTCTTCACTTTCTGCCATAAGAATGGTGTTATTGATATTCTTCCTGGCAATCTTGATTCCAGCTTGTGCTTCTTCCAGCCCAGCATTTCTCTTGATGTACTCTGCATAGAAGTTAAATAAGCAGGGTGACAATATACAGCCTAGACATACTCCTTTTCCTATTTGGAACCAGTCTGTTGTTCCATGTCCAGTTCTAACTGTTGCTTCCTGACCTGCATACAGATTTCTCAAGAGGCAAGTCAGGTGGTCTGGTATTCCCATCTCTTTCAGAATTTTTCACAGTTTATGGTGATCCACACAATCATGTGTGGATATGAGAGGTGTCATGTATGAATGTGAGAGTTGGACTGTAAAGAAAGCTGAGCATTGAAGAATTGATGCTTTTGAACTGTGGTATTGGAGAAGAGTCTTGAGAGTCCCTTGGACTGCAAGGAAATCCAACCAGTCCATCTTAAAGGAGATCAGTCCTGGGTATTCATTGGAAGGACTGATGTTGAAGCTGATATTCCAGTACTCTGGCCACCTGATGCAAAGATCTGACTCATTTGAAAAGACGCTGATGCTGGGAAAGACTGAGGGCAGGAGGAAAAGGGGACGACAGAGGATGAGATGGTTGGATGGCATCACCAACTCAATAGACATGAGTTTGGGTAAACTCTGGGAGTTGGTGATGGACAGGGAGGCCTGGTGTGTTGCAGTCCATGGGGTCACAAACAGTCAGACACAACTGAGTGACTGAACTGTCTGACACAGTCAAAGGCTTTGACATAGTCAATAAAACAGAAATAGACATTTTTCTGGAACTCTCTTGCTTTTTCCATGATCCATTAGATGTTGGCAATTTGGTCTCTGGTTCCTCTGCCTTTTCTAAAAGGAGCTTGAACATCTGGAAGTTCATGGTTCATGTATTGTTGAAGCCTGGCTTGGAGAATTGAGCATTACTTTACTAGCATGTGAGATGAGTGCAATTGTGCAGTAGTTTGAGCATTCTTTGGCATTGCCTTTCTTTGGGATTGGCTTCCCTAGTGGCTCAGACGGTAGAGCGTCTGTCTGCAATATAGGAGACCTGGGTTCGATCCCTGGGTTAGGAAGATCCCCTGGAGAAAGAAATGGCAGCCCACTCCAGTATTCTTGCCTGGAAATCCCATGGAGAGCGGAGCCTGGTAGGCTACCGTCCACAGGGTCTCCAAGAGTCGGACATGACTGAGCAACTTCACTTTCACTTTTCTTTGGGATTGGAATGAAAGCTGACCTTTTCCAGTCCTGTGACCACTGCTGAGTTTTCCAAATTTGCTGGCATGTTGAGTGCAGCACTTGCACAGTTTTGGACAGTCTCCCATTATTTTGGACATGTTAATTTAGTTCAACTTCTGTAATATCCAATTAAATGTTTCTTGTTCACAGTTCAAAATATCAGAATTCAGTATTGGAACAGTAAATTGAAAAAACTGCAGAATATAAATAGTAATTGAAACCACAAGAGCAGATGAGATTTCCCAGGTAAAAGAAATGGGTGAAAGAAAATGCTAGGCAACCAAAAAGGAGTTTTAGAAATCAGAGCAGAGCTTCTCAACCTCAGCACTACTGACCTCTTGCACTAAATAATGTGTTTATTGTGAAAGGCCATCCTGTGTAATGCAGAGTGTTTGGAAGTATCCCTGGCCTCTACCACTAACTTTAGTAGTGTTCCCTGTCTCTCTGGTTGTGACCAAAATATCTCCAGACCTTAGCAGATGTCTCCTGGAGGACAAATTCCTTTCAATTTATAACCACTGAACTAAAAGGAAAACTGTGAAATATACTTTACTGTCTGAGCCATCAGGGACATAGGAGGCTTACCATAGGCTACAGACCATAACGTTGCAAAGAGTTGGACACGACTGCAGTGACTTAGCATGTACACACGTGTGAAACAGATTCAGGAAGGACTTTCAGTACAGTAGAAAGAGAATCAGTATTTAAATGCTTCAGGAAAACTGAAGGGTAAGTAGTTTCAAAATAGAATATTTATTCACTCAATAGGTTTTAAAGGGAAAAAAGTTAAAATCTGGATACTGAAAATCATTCATTACATATGATAATAAGGATGTCTACGATGGAATTTGCCAGTGTAGATTCAGATGGGAATGCAAGTCACTTTATAATGGTTAATGGAATACTTGAGAGAAAAACTAGGCCCAGCAGAAGTAGAAGAATTTTTTATGAAGTTTAGCAGAGATGAAAATGTAGAAAAGTGAGGCATTTGTCAGTGAGAACACAAAAACAGAGCACAATTCATTTTAGTAAGAGAGAGGATGGAGAAATATGGGGTAAAGAAAGAAAAAAAGAAAACGGATAGACCAACGTCTAGAAGGCATGAGACCAAGAGATTAGGTAGAATGGTTATTGGAGCACTTGATCCTTTCAGCCTAGAGAAAATGATTTGTGTGTTAGTTGCTCAGTTGTGTGTTACTCTTTGCGACCCCATCAATATAGCCTGCCTAGCTCCTCTGTCCATAGGATTTCCCAGGCAAGAATAATGGAGTGGGTTGCCATTTCCTACTCCAGGGGATCTTCTTGACCCAGAGATAGAACCCAGGTTACCTGCTTTGCAGGCAGAGTCTTTTCCATCTGAGCCACCAGGGAAGCCCTAATTAGTTATCATTTGCTCCATAACAAGCTGTCCCCAAACTTAATACCTTGAAATAACAATATTCATTATCTCTCAGTTTTTATATATTGAAATCCAGGTGTGCCTCAGCTGGGTCCTCTGCTTCAGGTCCTTCTCCTGACTACAGTCAAGATGTGGTCTGGGGCTGGACTCCAGTCTCCACTGGAGAAGTGGGAGCTTTCAAGTTCAGCCACATGATTGTAGGAAGAATTTAGTTCTTTGTGAGTTCTTGAACTGAGGACTTCAATTTCATGCTGGCTGGCCAGAAGTTCCCCTTTATTCCTTGCCCCAAGGGCCTCTCTTTATGACAGGTTACAACACAGCAATTTTCTTAATCTCAGAGTGAACAAGCCATATAAAGAAAGACAGAGAGAGAGAGAGAGAGAGAGAGAGAGAGAGAGAGAGAGAGAGAGAGAGGGCAAGCGCGAATTCTCAGCTTTCTCTAATCTAAGAAGTAATCTTTCACCATGTTACCATATTCTATTCCTTAGAGGTAAATCATTAAGTTCATCCCACAGCTTAGGGGAGAGAGTATCATAAAAACATGAGTCAGGTATTATTAGGGTCCATTTCAGGAATGGCCTCCTACAATGCAGAAATATGAATGTTTGTTAATGGGGGATGCATAAATTTCAGGTAGTTCACATCTGATGGCTTCAAATATATCAAAAGCGTCACTCTGAGAGTTATGGGAAGACTGTTAACTAAAGGGCTGAGGAAAGGTAGGAAGGTTGGAATATGTGCTCAGGAAAATAGAAGTTGATCAAGATTAAGAACAACTAAAGAGTCTTGAAATTGCTGAGAGATCAGTTAAGATCAAGATCAATGAATGTAGTGGGGACCAATTTACAGAGTTGGGGGTTTCCTCCAGAAGACTTGTCACTTAAGTACAGGAAGAGAATAGTACTGATTTCAGAACCACATCTGCTATGCTTATTTTGACTACCAAATACATATCTTTGAAAATTGGTCTAGTGCTGGTTTTTCAGACACAGGGAGGTTGATTCTATCACCTCATGATTCCTACACTTAACATTCTCTAAGAAACCCAGATTCAAGGTAGCAAGTTTATAAAAGTTTATGTCTCTTAGCTGTCTTCTCCTGCTCAGTCATGGCTCCGATAGATGGCTTCTGGCTTCAGCCGCATATGAGCAAAAACAGTGCTCTCCACTATATGTCCCTGACTAACTTATGGTTCAGATCCACAGGTCTGCTTGGTTCATTGGCTGTTAACCCACACAGCAGACAACATTTAAAAATTGGGGTATTTCTTATGAAATTTCAGTTTTCTGGTTCAACTTTAAAAAACAGACCAGTCATTTGTTGAATGATTTACATTCCTACAGGGCAACTGAGGCTTGGTTACCTTCTCGTTGGGGTTTTTGCACACTCACCTCCTTTAATGGTTGTTATTATCCATGTACTTGTGATTGCCGCCAATCTGATCTCCAATATAAAGGGTGGGTCTCTAAGTCATACTGTAATTTCCTTCATGGCAGTGATTCTAAAAGCCTTATCTAGAAAATCTGGTTAAAATGAAATCCTTTCAGGGGTATCTGTGAATCTAAAACTACTTTTTGTAATAACTGAGACATTACTTCACTTTCTAACTTTCATTCTCTCACAAAATTACAGCAGAATTTTCCACTGTACATTTGGGAGATCTACAGGACTCAATGAATCAATATTGTATAAATGATCAATGCAGGATATTATAAAATCATGGGTAACAATGTTCATTCAAAATGCATGATAGAACAATTGGTATTAACGTAAGAGTACAATAAATTTATTGATATAGTTTTAGATTCAATATTTCAATTTGTTTTTAAGAAAGTACTACTTCTTCAGTTTAGGTATATTGAAATATATGAAAAATTATCTTTACAAACTTTTAAATTACTCCTGTTTTCCATCCAATTACCTATCTCTGAAAGACCTAGTTTCCTCCATACACTTCAACTGAAATAGCACATCGTAACAAACTGAATGCAGAAGCAGAGGTGAGAATTTGTCTTTTGTCAGATATTAAAGATATTTGCAAAATAAAAGGATGCCATTCACCTCAATTTACTTTATTGAAAAATATAGTTTTAAATAAAACATGCAATTTCGTCTAAACAGTATAACATATTAGCTTAAATTGATTAAACTGTCTCCAGTTTTATAATGACTATGATAAATGTTGAGAGATATCATTCATCTAATCAAAAGCTCTTTAGGGGGCATTGATAATCTTAAGACTGTAAATGGATCCTGAGGCCAAATATTTGAGTACCACTGCCTCTTGGTAGCACTCTAGTACCCTTGCCCGGAAAATCCCATGGATGGAGGAGCCTGGTAGGCTGCAGTCCATGGGGTCGCTAAGAGTCAGGCACGACTGAACGACTTCACTTTCACTTTTCACTTTAATGCATTGGAGAAGGAAATGGAAACCCACTCCAGTGTTCTTTCCTGGAGAATCCCAGGGACGGTGGAGCCTGGGGGGCTGCCGTCTATGGGGTTGCACAGAGTCGGACACGACTAAAGTGACTTAGTTGCAGCCTCTTGGTAGTGTTCATTCAGAACTCAGTCATTGAAAACAGGAAGATAGGGTCAAAACTCCATGAAACACTTTCTCCAGAGATTTTTGCTTCTACATAATTGTGGCCACTTCTCCTGAAGGACCAGCTCTGTGACAGGTATTAGAATGCCGTCATAAGCTCTTGAAAGTCCCTTGGGCAGTAAGGAGATCAAATCAGTCAAATCTTTAAGGAAATAAAGCCTGACTATTCATTGGAAGGACTGATAATGAAGCTGATGCTCCAATACTTTGGCCACCTGATGCGAAGAGTCAATTCATTGGAGAAGACCCTGATGCTGGGTAAGATTGAAACCAGGAGGAAAAGGGAGCAACAGCGGGTGAGATGGTTGGATGGCATCATTGACTCAATGGACATGAATATGAGCAAACTCCGGGAGATAGTGAAGGACAGGGAAGCCTGGCATGCTGCAGTCCATGGGGTTGCAGAGTCAGACATGACTGAGCAACTGAACAATAACAACAGGCTCTTTTGTAACATATCTTTCCCACCTTGGATTGGCTGTCTAATGTTGCTTGTATTCATACAAGCATGATGTCACAATGAGTATCTTTTCAGAGACAAATATATATATCCTAGGTAGAGAAAACTTTTAAACAGTGGCTTCTCTCCATGAAGAGCCCCCCTTACCACTCTGCCCCTGCTACTCATCAAATGTGTTGATGGAAAGACAAGTTATTGAGATAAACTTAACCAAAATCAAGATGACAGATCAGATCAGAAAAAAAAAAAAATTCTTACTTAAGACTAGTAATGTTAATGTCTTATCTATATAGGTAAATAGTAATTTCCCAAATACCTATTGAACAAGTGTTAATTTTTAACTAAAGTAAACCAAGGAATTTCAATTTGCTATATGTCTATCAATCAAAATATGTGAATATCACTCATAATTTGTAGAAATCTTCGCTTGTTAAGAAATTAAAGATTTTTGTGTATCTGGTTGTATATTTTTGATTATTTGGTTATATAGTTATATGTGTTTAATATTTTACATGTTCATATGCTTTATGGTTTACAATAACTTTGGATATAACAAACATCTTTTTGTTGATTTGACTTACAATACAGCATTAAAAATACTTGGCAAAATAAAATACTATTTTATTGACATATCACGATGATGTATCCTGAGTTCTCTATGTGAGTGGAAATCTTCAAACTTATTTTTACAAAGTAAAGATTAAGTAAAGAAAATATGAACTGTTGTCCATAGTTATACTTTCCCCTAAGCACTAGCTATTTTTTTATCATATGTAAACCTTAAGGCTAGGTTGGAAGTTTAGGTGGTTAAATACACTGTTCAATCACTGTTTCTAGCTTGTTTATTACTTTACATATCTGCTCATTTAGATAATTATCTGACACCTGCTCACAGCAGATTGTTTTGACAGATTATATTGGCTGAGATCAGTTTGTCACCTGCCATCTGTCCAGTAAAGGTGAGTTCAACAAGCTGGTGATTTCTAGACAATCATAAAAGATCCTTTTAAAGTTAGCATTTTTCCTTAAGAACACATTGACCAGAAGGAAAAAAAAAAAAAAACTGCTACTGGAAAATATTAAGAGATACAGTACTTTTTATCTTTATCAGGCATATTTCTTTTACTAACATGCTGATTTAAATGTTATTTGCATTTAATGAGAAGGAGCATACTATATTAAAAGAGAATGTGTTAGTTTTAAATTAAGTATTTAATTTGGCTGGCATCTAAAACAGCTTTGACTAGCATTATTTTCTTTCTTTTTTGGTGGATTTTTGACATTTTAGCAAACTCTAAATATCTTAAATCTTTTAAAATGCATATATAATATTGTTCATATCATTATGAAATTAGAGAAGCCCCATTATTATAGATTTTTTCAATGTATGAAAAGTAAACAACCTTCAGTGAGGGGGAGATTAGTTAATAATTCAGTATCTTACTCTGTAATAAACAAAACCTTTTCTAAGGAGTAATGATAATTATATGATTATTTTTGAAATACAATCTGAATTTTAAAAAAACCTTGAAAATCAATTATAAAACGTATCTAAAAGTGAAAAATCAAAGGCTTTTTTTCTTTTAAGTAGGCCAATATTCCTATATTTTAATAAAAGGAGTAATTAATTCTAGTAGAAGAAATAGTAAATTGCTCTCACTTTCCCTTTCACTTTTATAATTACTTAATCTATATTACCTGAATACTTTCCACGTGTCAGGTGTTAGGGGAGAGTACTCAGCAAAACATTTGGTACCAGCCCTTCTGCCACTTAAGATTTAGCTTTAATTGTTGTCCTAAAGTAATCAAACCATGAGCTCCCAATCACTCCTCTATTACTACTCAAACAAGCATGTTTTTTTGTAACTAGATGAACAGGCTAATAATAATTGTGAAATGTGTTGAAAGCAAAATGAGAACATCTTGAGACATTTAAAAACATGTCTAGTGGCTTGGGAAGTGACCTGTACTTTGAATATATATTTACTGGAGAGGAGAGGACCAGGGATTTTGCTACTCTTGTAAATTCTTCCTAGTTATCTGACACAATAGAATTTTTCACAGACTGCTCTAAGTAGTCTGACACTATTTTAGCAATACTCTATTGGACTGTGGGGAGTTCAAAAAACAAAACAAAGAAACAGGGCAAATCCTTAAAAAACTTTCTGATATAATGAGATAACAACACCAACATAAATATATGGATATAAACACAAGTGACTCTAAGAAATAAATATATACAATCAACTGCTGAACAAAGTCTCTCTCAAGGGCTTCTCTGTGCTATGTGATCTCATGATTTGTTGAACCATAGCTTTCTAGAGGAATATACAAAAACCTTAGAGTTCCATGGGGGCATGAAGTTTGAACACCTGAAAGTCCTCACAGCTTCTGCGATAAGGCTTCATCAAAGAATTGCGCCTTAGGTCTTACATATCACACACACACACACACACCATCACTTCATCAGAAACACAGCCAAATTGCCATCATGTGATGCTGCCAAAGTATCTAGTAAAAGATTGAAAAATACAACCAACTGGACCATTGTCTACATGGCATGGGAGAATTGCTCAACTTTTTTTTTTTTTTTGATTGATGCGACCACTTGTTTTGGCACCACATCAAGACTGAATCATACTCAAGTGTCCTGCATGAGTCATTGCAGATTCCAAAGATGCTCAGATTCCAATCTGGCTACATTTTGAAATCTAGGATTAGAGATATTTTCCAATAAATCTGTTGACTTTTTTCCTGATCTCACCAATCGTAAGATTTCTGTTTTTTAAGAAACTGTTTCTCTTTAACACTTAAGCCACAACCTTATGGTTTGTTCACAACTTTATTAAGTATTTTTATGTTATGAGAGAAAAAAGTTGCACAAAATTTTGTGCTATATGCAATACATACAATAGTTTTATCAAAGCAAAGTTTTATATTTTTCGAATAAACAATCTAGAATAAGTTAGATAGTGGCCAATTCTCTTTGAATATAGCACTTGGAGATAGGGACATGGACTAATTGTGGGAATAGTTGCCTATGGAACAAGGGGAATAAGTAGAAGCACATACCAAGGGGACATCAGTTCATTTTAAGTAGCATACATTTGAAGTAGACTCAGGAAACTAAGGGACTCTAACCTCCCAGTCTAAATTGTACAAATGAAAAGAAAGAGCTGAATAGAAAAAATGAGAATCATGCTTGTCCTTAAGTCAGGCAAGTTAGAATAAAAGGATTCACATGCAAGAGCAGAAGATAATTGGCAGAGGAAGGCAGCCTCAGCTGGTCATGTCTGTATTATCCTTACATGGGGATAGAACTGTTTAGGGCACCAAGTAAATTTAGCATGATAGTATTGGATATCATGTGTACTAAACATAATCTCTAATTTGGAGAGGCATATTTTTCCTATGTCAAATAACTTCATAAACATTTCATTAAAGTGTATCAGTGATAAACACACTGATAAACATTACACATGCAACAATAAAATGTAACATACTAGACTCCATGAAGATGAAATCAGGATATCTTAGAAACCATTGTTATGATATCTGAGAAACCTAAGTAGATCATTCAATGGAACTCTTGTTTATTCGAGGACAATGAGTTTCGCAGGTGTCACTAGTGGTAAAGAACCCACCTGCCAATACAGGGTTCGATCTCTAGGTTAAGAAGATCCCCTGGAGGAGGGCATGAGGAGGGCATGAGAACCCACTCCAGCATTCTTGCTTGAAGAATCCCATGGGCAGAGGAGCCTGGCAGGCTACAGTCCATAGGGTCACAAAGAGTCAGACTGAAGCAAGTTAACACTCATGCATGCATCTGGCAAAACCCACAAAAGGAGGAAAATTTGGGAAAAGAGAGAAAAATTGTGGGTGAAATAGGTAAGCTTCCAGGAAATAGTCAGAGAGCAACAGCTCAGTTTAGTTCAATTGCTTAGTTGTGTCTGACTCTGCGACCCCATGGACTGCAGCATGACAAGTATCCCTGTCCATTGCCAACTCCCGGAGTTTACTCAAACTCGTGTCCATTGAGTCGGTGATGCCATCCAACCATCTCATCCTCTGTCGTCTCCTTCTCCTCCTGGCTTCAATCTTTCCCAGCATCAAGGTCTTTTCTAATGAGTTAGTTCTTTGCCTCAGGTTGCCAAACTATTGGAGTTTCAGCTTCAGCAACAGTCCTTCCAGTGAATATTCAAGACTGATTTCCTTTAGGATGGACTGGTTAGATCTCCTTGTAGTCCAAGGAACTCTCAAGAGTCTTCTGCAACACCACAGTTCAAAAGCACCAATTCTTCAGTACTCAGCTTTCTTTATAGTCCAACTCTCACATCCATACATGACTAGTGGGAAAACCATAGCTTTGACTAGATGGACCTGTTGTCAAAGTAATATCTCTGCTTTTTAATATGTTGTCTAGTTTGGTCATAACTTTTCTTCGAAGGAGCAAGCATCTTTTAATTTCACGGCTGCAGTCACCATCTGCAGCAGTTTTGGAGCAACAGCTACCCTCTACAAATGCACTTGCTGTTTGTTGCTTAGTTGCTCAGTGCTGTCCAACTCTTGTGACCCCATGGACTGTAGTCCGCCAGGCTCTGTCTGTTGAATTCTTCAGGCCAGGAAAGTAGGTTGTCACTTCCTTTTCTAGGGAATCCTCTGGATCCAAGGATCGAACCCATGTCTCCTGCATTGCAGGCATATTTTTACCTGCTTAAGCCCATGAAAATTCACTGGGAGAAAATAATTACACAGAGTAACTCCACACAAACCATAGGGAAAAATTAATACCTCTAGAACTTAGAAGAAGAAGGAACTCTACCATAAAAATTTCTGAAGGAAGCAAAACACTAACAGCAGAGATTCTAGGATGACCAAAATTATTTGTTTATATGAACAAGAAACTTGAAAAACTTATTCTGCCTGATTTCAAGATTTAACATAAAGCTTCAGTGATGAAGAGAGTGTAGTATCCAGAAAGATAAACATACAAATCCATGGAATAGAATGCACAGTTAGTTCCACAAATACATGGACAATTGATTTTCAACAAAGTTTTCAGGGTAATTCAACAGGAAAGGAGAATCTTTTCAACAAGTGGTGTCTTCACTGGCAAAGCCCACTGGGGTGAGGGTGGGAAAGGGGGTATAAGATGGAATCTGCTAAGGTCCCACCTCTTCTTTTGTCCTTGGTCTAGTTTTACTTGTTCATAGGAGGCTGCGTGCAGAAGCTTCACACCCGATACTTTAGACCAGAATTCCTGGAAGAAAATGACTGCACCAGCACCTCAGCTCAGGGATGCTCTGCAGGAGCTGCTCACGACATTCAAGTCAAACTGGCAGCAAAGGGCTGTGCGCAGAGACACTGCTCCAGGCACTGTGGTCTGGAGCCTGAGCAGCACAGCTGTGCCAGCTCCATGAGAACTCCGACCCCCTCCCCTCCTGGTGCCCTGCCCAGAGCCTGACAGGAAAAGCCTGAGCTCTAGAGCAGGAACCCATGCCTCTCCATTCTTTGTTTAAAGAATAAAGCTGCTGCTGCTGCTGCTAAGTCACTTCAGTCGTGTCCGACTCTGTGCGACCCCATAGATGGCAGCTCACCAGGCTCCCCCGTCCCTGGAATTCTCCAGGCAAGAATACTGGAGTGGGTTGCCATTGCCTTCTCCAATGCATGAAAGTGAAAAGTGAAAGTGAAGTCACTCAGTCGTGTCCAACCCTCAGCGACCCCATGGACTGCAGCCTACCAGGCTCCTCCATCTATGGATTTTCCAGGCAAGGGTACTGGAGTGGGGTTGCATCACCTTCTCCGAAAGGATAAAGCTAGTAGGAAGCAGTTGTACAACACAAGGAGCTCAACCCAGAGCTCTGTGATGACCTAGAGGGGTGGGATGGGAAAGATGGGGGGAGAGAGGCTAAAAAGGGAGGGGGTATATGTATACTTATGGCTGATTCACATTGTTGCAAGGTAAAAGCCAACACAACATGGTAAAGCAGTTATCCTACAATTAAAAATAAATTCCAAAAAAAAAAAAAAAGCTTTTATTTTCTTCTGAACCAGATTTGGTCTCCTTACAATCCTGAGCAGAAGGAACTTTATTGGGGACCAACTCAAAAGGGTTGGTAACCTAACAGAGCTGGCATAACTGGCTGGATGTGAAAGTGATAGTGAAAGTCATTCAGTTGTGTCCCACTCTTTGCCACCCCATGGACTGTAGCCTGCCAGGCTCCTCTGTTCTTGGAATTCTCCAGTCCAGAATACTGGAGGATATGTGTGGAGAAAAAAAAGAAAAAAGAACCTCCATTCTTATTAGCAATGAATTCAAAATGTATCATAAACCTATATATGACCTAAAACTATAAAACTTCTAGATTCTACAAGAAAACAGAGGGGAAAATCTTTGTGACCATAAATAGACAAAGAAAATTTTGATAAAGATAAACTAGACTTCATCAAAACTTTAAACTTTAATTTTCCAAAAGACACAGTTAAGAATGTAAAGATAAACCACTGACTGGGAGAAATTATTTGCAAAACATAATATCTAGACAGGATTTATATATATAGATTATAAAAAGGCTTTATAACTCAATATGTCAAACCACCCAATTTTAAAAGTGGGCAAAATATTTTAGCAGACACCTCATGAAAGAAGAGAACATGAATGGTAAATAAACAGAGAAACAGCTTCATCCTAGCACCCTGGCAACCCTACAAGGAAATGCTGGAACCACAGCCTATCTGAGTCTTGGCATAATGCCTCAGCATCCTCCCAGAATAGGAAAGGACGGGAGGCTACTGAGAGGTTCAAGACAATCTCCCCTGAGAGGCACCACCTCATGAGAACGGAATTGTAGACTATACAGGCTCTTAGCTGTAGTCTAGAATTGGCTTTTGAGCAATGCAGTTTTCCATATTTTAATCACAGTCATCTAGCCCCTTTTGTCTCCATATCACTCTTTGTGCCGTATGGGCCAAGAGCTGGCACTTTTGGCTTACTCTTCCACTTACAACCTACATGAATAATTGTCTAAACTGAAAAATGGTTCATTCTGTATAAATGTATATGAGTTTTATTTGTAATAGCTAGAAACTAGAAATAACCCAAACGTCCATCAACAAGTAATTGAAAAAACAGAACAAAACAAAAACAAATGTCAGCATTTGATATAAAGGAATACCATACAGCAATAAAAAATGAACAAACTACTATCAACAGAATGAAATCATTAAACCGCACCAATGACAGGGCAAATTGTTTAATTCTATTTATAAAAAATTCTACCAGAGGCAAGGTAGTCCTCAGTGATGTATAGCAGATTGTTGGTTACTTGGGGATGGAAAGTGAGAGAGGGAAGTTTGGATTGAAAAGGGTCATTAAGAAACTTCTAGAGTAATCGATTCATTGTCTCTATTGTAGTGATAGCTTAATGAATCCATATATTCGTGTGTACTCAGCCATTCAGTTGTGTCTGACTCTTTGCGACCCCATGGACTCTAGCCTGCCAGGCTCCTCTGTCCATGGGATTTTCCCAGCAAGAGTACTGGAGCGGATTGTCATTCCCTCCCCTAGGGGATCTTCCCAACCCAGGAATCAAACACATGTCTCCAGATTCTACTGTGCAGATTCTTTATCACTGTACCACCTGAGAAGTTTAATGAATGTATACGTCAAAAGTCATCAAATTATACACTTAAAATATGCAGTTTACAGTATGTCAACTATAAATAGAGCCAAACAAAAATCCAAAACAAAGACCGTGTAGTGACTAATCTAGAGATAGAAGATGTATGACTAATAATATCTCTTCATTCACATCTAAAATGTCAAAGGCATAATTCATTTCTTCAGTTCAAAGGCAAATATCTGATAAAGATGGGTGGAAATGCAATAATGATTTTAAAATAACGTTACATAAATATCTTGTAACTTTAAAAATGAATGAAATACACATGATGATTTTTGTTTAGTATGAAATTTATAATTAGCAAAGTCATGTGTATGATAAGTAGGCAATTGATATTTAAGATTTCATGTTAAAATGTAAACACCTAACAGTAAAACAGGGGCTAGAATTGTTTATATTTAAAGTTAGAAAATTTGGATTTCAAGTACTTTCATGATCTTATTATCATTACTTTTATTCCATTTATTTTTGAAGATATCAAGAGGTACATTCAAACCTCATGTACACAAGGTATTATGTTGGTAGGTATGAAGATATGCAATTTAAACATAGGCGTATTCTCTTCAAGACTAGAGTGAGACAGATAGGACGAGTATCTTCTGTGTGGAGGGTAGATATTAATCTTTCAATAGAATAAATTTTGGCTTCTTGACTCACTTCTCTTACCTTAGGCTGAATGTTTATGTCCCATCAAAATTCACGTAATGAAACCTAATTCCCAGCATGTTGGTATTTGGTGGTGGGCCCTTTAGGAAGTTACTAGGTTTTTGAGAGTTGAGCCCTCATAAACAAGGTGAATGCCTTTAAAAAGGAGATCCCAGAGAGCTCCCTTTCCCCTTCTGCCATGTGAGGACACAGAGAAAAGATAGCCATCTGTGAATCAGGAAATGCACTTTCATCAGCATCAAATCTGCTAGCACCTTGACTTTGAACTTTGTAGCCTTCAGAACTGTGAGAAACAAATGTTTATTGTTTAAGCTAGCCAGTCTATGTATTTTGCTACACTACCAAAACGACTAAGATTCCTCCCTATATGAGTAAAGCTTATTATCTAAATCATGAATTAGAAATTGGAAAGAAGCTACAAACATACCTTGGATCCAACTGTCTATTTACTTTGAAATTCAGAGATTTCACAGGGGAAGGTACCTACTATGAGAAGGTGTGTGTGTTACAGGGGCTACACTGTGAATGTGACGGGGTAAATTTAATACAGAGATGAGATAATACTCTCACTGGAATAGTTCTTAAAAAAATCAGCTTTAATTACCAGTATAGAAGACAACTTTATTTTTATTTATTTTTGTATATTACTTTTGGGCAATGTGACACAAGACAAAACTTTTCATTCAGTATAATAACCCACTTGGTAATTATTCAGTATTCATGTCTACAACATAAATAAAAAGAAAAAAAGGTGCTATTTTCCTCATAAAGTATCTATAACAGTGGTTCTCAAAGTGTTATCCAAGAATTTCTGGGTGTCCTCAAGAGCATTTCAGGGGGTCTGCATGACTGAACTATTTTCATTGTAATATTAAAACTTTATATCTTTCTTATTCTCATATCTCATGAATGTACAGTCAAATTTTTTAAAGGTTACAGGATGCACAATAATATTGTAAAATAAAAGTGTCTGTGTTTGGAGTTTTCGCATAAGTCAGTAGTGAGAAATGAAGAGAAATAACTAGAAAAAATTATTTATTTATTTTAATTGAAAGATAATTGCATTACAGAATTTTGCTGTTTTCTGACTAAACTCCAAAATTGTGCTAAAAGGCCAGGCTGGATAAATCACAAGCTGGAATCAAGATTCCTGGGAGAAATATCAACAACCTCAGATGTGCGGATGAAACCACTAAAACCAGAAAGTGAAGAGGAACTAAAGACCTCTTGATCAAGGTGAAAGAGGAGAGTGAAGAAGCTGACTTGAAACTCAACACTCAAAAACCTAAGATCATGGCACCTGGTCCCATTACTTTGTGGAAAATAGGTGAGAGAAAAGTTACAACAGTGACAGATTTTATTTTCTTGGGCTTCCAAATCATTGCAGATGGTGACTGCAGCCCTGAAAGTAAAAGGCACTTGCTTCTTGGAAGGAAAGCTCTGACCAACCTAGACAGTGTATTATTAAAAAGCAGGGACACTTTGCAGACAAAGGTCCTTATAGTCTCAGTTATGTTTTTTCCAGTAGTCATGTATGGATGTGTGAGTTGGACCATTAAAGAAGGCTGAGCACCAAAGAATTGATGCTTTTAAACTGTGGTGCTGGAGTAGACTTTTGAGAGCCCCCTCAGACTGCAAGGAGATCAAATCAGTCAATCCTAAAGGAAATCAACCCTGAATATTCACTGGAAGGACTTGTTGCTTAAGTTGAAGCTCCTGATGGAGTTTCAATACTTTGGCCACCTGATGCAAAGAGCCGACTCATTGGAAAAGACCCTGATGCTGGGAAAAATTGAAGGCAGGAGGAGAAGGGTATGGCAGAGGATGAGATGGTTAGATAGCATCACTGACTCAATGGACATGAATTTGATCAAACTGTGAGAAAGAGTGTTGGACAGAGGAGCTTGGTGTGCTGCAGTCCATGGAGATGCAAAGAGTTGGACACAACTTAGTAACTGAACAACAACAACAAAAGGGGGATAGTTATTAAAATGGTTAAAGATACTTCAGTTATGGTGATAGAAAAAGATGTTCATAGTAAACTTCATGGCATATGCAGTAGCTGAACTGAACTTGGAAAAGCAGGCAGAATTTAGACATAATGGATATTGGTGAATAGTAAGAAAAAATACAGAAGTATGAAGTTCAGAAAGTAAGTCAGAGATAAAGGCAAAACAAGTCCAAGAAATGTGACAAGGTCACTGGGCTTGTAAAATTCTCTTCAACAGTATTGGTCTCTCAGGAAATGGCCAGTCTTTCCTTCCAGTTGCTCAGGTCAAAAACAAAAGAGTCAACTTGATCCTTTCTCATACAACCCACATCTAATCTGTCAACAAATACATCCATTCCAACTTTAAAACACCCAGAATCCAACTATTTCCCAGTCTCTACTGGCTTCCAGCTTCAACATCTTACCTTCTCAGAGAGAAATGTCTTTTTAATATCTGGTAAGTCTGTGCGATCTTGAGTCTGTTCTCACTCCAGCTCATCATTGTCAAATCTCTACTTTTCTTGGAATTATAGCAATGCAGCACTCTTCATGTCAACCAGGCCTGTGGCCTCTGGACCTTTACATTGCAGTCTCCCTGTTCAGGACATTCTTTATCAAGGCTTCTCCATGGCTTGCCCTTTTACCTAATTTAGGACTCGGCCCAAATCTCATGTTGATGGTTAGATCATCCCTGACATGTGTGCCTGCTAAATCACTGCAGTTGAGTCTGACTCTTTGCAACCTTTTGGACTGTACTGTAGCCTGCCAGGTTTCTCTGTCAATGGGATTCTCCAAGGCAAGAATACTGGAATGGGTTGCCATGCCCTCCTCCAGGGGTCTTCCTAATCCAGGGATTGAACTTGCATCTCTTATGTCTCCTGCATTGACAACTGGGTTCTTTATCACTAGCACTACCTGGGAAGTCCCCATCCCTGACACCCCTGTTTAAAGCTCTGGCCCCCCCCCCACCCCAGCTCCATTTTCCCTTATTCCTCTTCCTAGTTTTTACTTGACGTAATACACCTCTCACCAACTGTTTCAAATATGTTAGACTAACCCTGCTGTGGCAATCGGTGTCTTGCCTCAGTCTCTTACAAGTCCATATAGATACACTGTGGTTCAGTTCTGTGTAATCGTCTCCCTAGGACTCAGGATAATGAGTACCATATATATGCAACACTCCTGGTTGTTTTGGCAGAAAAATTGGAAAACCACAAATTGACTCCTCAAGTTTTTCCTTCAAAGTGACATATCTCTGTTTCATATACATTTCATAGTGTTCAAAGCAAGAAATCCAAATGAGCCTGTTATTAAACCCGGGAATGAAATATAAACCTCATGCATCACCGGGATGGGCATTGGACTATTTGGCAACTAGTAACATCATCTACCACATTATGTATGTTATTTGCTTGGTTATCATCTGCCTCGCTTCATATCTTAGACAAGGTTCCCTGGGAACAGGGATGGAGACTATATACAGAAAGGAAGTGCTCTTTGGAAATACCTTTTAAAATGATGTGGGATCTCATCCAAGATATTTCCATGCAGTAGAACAGAATCACCAGTTGGAGAACAGATAGAAAAAGTCAGCGGGCTAAGCAACTCAGTGACTGAAGTTGGGGTGAGTGTGTTTCCTATGACCAGGACATCTTAACAAAGCACCACAGTACCAACTGTCTCCATCAGAATGAGATGCCTGTGAAGGTGGGGGCTTTTACTTGTTGTGTTTAATGCTATTGCCACCCATGCCTTAAAATGTTCCTGACATAAGACTTGCTCAATATTTTTTGAATGAAGACATGAGCAAATTAATACTTTGTGTAAAATTTTAGATTGAAAAGTAGAGAGGAATAAAGCATAGGGGGTCTTCACTGCCTACCTAAGGCTTTTAAACTTCCAGGGAAGTTAATGCACAGAAATAGCTTCAGGATTAGTGTTCAAACAGCAGTGTGTACAATGAATGGAATATAAGGGAAGAAATACTAGGAATGGCTGATAGGAGGTTGATGCAATATTTCTGGTCAAGGTAAAATGATGCTAATAGAATGGGCTGAGTATGGGATTGGAGGTGGGCAGGTTTTGGACATGAGGGCTACAGTATCTCTAATAAGAAATACATTACATTTTTGACACATAGTATAAGTATAAGTATTCCACAAATTACAGCAGTTGTATCAGTTTTAATCCATAATAATTTGGAAAATAATACACTGACAATATTCCTGCTGCTCTACATAACTGAGTTACCAAATTCCCAGGACTAGAATGCAGTAAAAATGCTTAGTACAATAATTAACAGGTTAATTAATTTATGCAATTTAAAGTAAATATTGCATGCTTATTACTTTAAATACTAAGTAAAATAATATCATTCTTACTTCTCAGGTATTATATCTCATTGAGCCTATCAAAAAAAGTTATGAAAGTGAAAGTGAAGAGAACCATAAAATATTAAGACTATTAGGCCTCTATCTAAAACGAAAGACACATAGTTCTGGTACTTAGTTCAGAGGCTGATGTAATATACACTCAAAAGATGATTGAATGAGTGTAATAAGTAAAGGAATGAATACAGATAGGGATATCAGTAAATTTGTAGGTGGGCAGGATTTCAGTTATTATGCTTATGCTGTTTTTAATTTAAAATATTAACTTCTAATTTGCAGCATAAAATAGTACTTGTTTATTGCTACCTCCATGCGTGCCATATTTTTTTTTTGCATTGATCTTTAGTACTAAACAAATGATTTTAAGTTCTATCTAGCCATAGGCTAAACCAGAATAAGACGCATTTCAAGTGTCCACATACCTTTAAAGTGATGGTTGAAGACTCTCTCAAGGCATTTAAAAAAATAAACTCTTTTTAAAGTATTTTGTTCACCTTTTTTTTTTTTCATGCAAGGGTTAAGAAATTTGAGGTTATTGAATCAAGCGAAGCCTCAATCCCACAGTAACCTATTCAGGGGTGATATTGATCAGTAGAGTCAAAGACGTCAGAATCTAACTAAGATAAACAGTGACTTTCTTATCCTCAGTGGGTTCCTCCTGAGCCTCTATAGGTTAGAAAACAAATATGATTTTCCTTTAGCATTATTTTGTTTATTCCTATTAAACATGCCTCAGGAGTTCTCTAACATAAATGAAGTCTACAGTGCATTCGATTTTTTTTTTAAATGAATTGTTGGAGGTTTTGCCAGTTCATAAAAACTATTGGTTAAAAATCTGAATAATTAGTTATAATTTTTCATAGGAAAATTCATAATTTAGGTGCATTTCTTTCCACTGAGAATTTAACAAATACTTTTAAAATGTAATTTTGTATATATATATATATATATATATATATATATATATATATATGGAATTTAGAAAGATGGTAACGATAACCCTGTATGTGAGACAGCAAAAGAGACACAGATGTACAGAACAGTCTTTTCGACTCTGTGGGAGAGGGAGAGGTGGGATGATTTGGGAGAATGGCATTGAAACATGTATAATATCATATAAGAAACGAATCGCCAGTCCAGGTTCGATGCATGATACTGGATGCCTGGGGCTGGTGCACTGGGACAACCCAGAGGGATGGTATGGGGAGGGAGGAGGGAGGGGGGTTCAGGATGGGGAACACGAGTATACCTGTGGCAGATTCATGTTGATGTATGGCAAAACCAATACAATATTGTAAAGTAATTAACCTCCAATTAAAATAAATAGATTTATATTTTTTTAAAAATTTAAAAAATAAATAAATGATCTCAAAGAAAAAGTAATTTTGTAAGTAAAGTTTCAATTATAGGAGTATTCATGATCATATGATTTCTGTCTGAATGAGAAATTGTTTGATGTCAACATTCAAATATAAATTTCTGTGATTTTCACTTCATGATCATTTGTAAAGCTATTAATAATATTTTTAAATCTCTTTGAATTTAATCTCCCTTGGAACTGCATGCCTATCATCTACTTGTCTTGCTTTCTTTGGATCTTGGTGCATTTTCTTTTTCCTTTCATCCTCTCTCATGTCCTCAGTTTCCTTGTGTTCTGTTTCATATTTTCAAATTTTTCATGCTTATATCTTCCTGTGCAGGATATGAAATTCTTTGGTGGCAAAGAGATAGATGCATCAGAAAAGAGATATGTTTGGGCATCATCAGACCCATATATAACTGAAATCCTTGTCAGAGGTGTCTGTATCCCAGAGTCAACATGCATATGAAAATGAGAAAACAGAAGAGTCAAAATAACTTGGCTCCATATAATTAAAGTAAAACAAAACACAGCAGACCAACTTTCCAGAACTGGGAGTTTGTTGGGGTTTAAGTGCTAACCTCATGGAGTTTCCTGACCTCTAAGCTAGTTTTAAGGCTTGAGCAAACAAGGAAGTCCAAATTAAAGCAGCCCCCAGTCTCCCTTTGGATGCATGGTTAATGTTTCCCTCTCCCACTTCAATTATGCCATCTTCATTATGTTCCCGTCCTCACTCTCTCACAGTTGTTAAAATGAAAAGCCTCTCTCTGTGCGCCACAGCTCCGCTGTGCAGGCCTATACCTGTGCTGGCAGCATGCTCTTCTTCTCACCTCAGATTGCCTTTTGCTTGGGGAGGAGATTCCTGCCGTGCATCTCAAACTGAAAACTGAAAGAAAATTAAGTTGCTGTTTGGAGTTTGAGTGAATTATGGAAAACAGGTCCTTTTATTTTTGTCTACAAGGCATGTTAGTGGAAGCTCTTGCCCACCTTGTCTCTCATTGCCTACAGTGGTAGCTGTCAGTATGGAAATCTCATCCAAACTTTGTTTTAATTGTTTGTACCTAAGGCAAGGACACATACGCATGCACACACACACAAAGTTGGCATTTCCTTCAGCCTGTGGCTATGTGTGGAACACAGTGGGCCACATGGGGGTTTACTTGGTATTTTGGCCATCTTGATAGCTGACAAGAGGCACTGAACGGCAAAACTTGATAACTCAATAATGTCTATATTCTAATTCAGGTAAACAAAAAGCCAGATCAATTATCTGGTAGCAAATTTTGAGCAAAAACAGACTATGAATTAAATATGAATGCCCTGCCTTCAACTAATGTGAGTTCATTGTAGAAAAGCACATTATTGATGGTTTCACAGTTTGATATTTTATTTGGATATTTTATATTTATTTGGATGTTGTTTTTTCAGCTTCAGTTTCTGTAAGAACTATATTCTTACAGTTGTACATAAGAATATCTAAATGCACACATATGCAGATTCAGTTTGAGCTTCAGGACTTACACACAAAGGATCTAAGTCAATTGGGAAGCTGAGATGGCCTCACTTGAATTGGCAACAATAAACAAAGCAAGCAGGAACCTGGGTAGGTGACTGCTGGGCTTTGAAAAGATTATCTTTGTGGTGACAACTACCAGGGAGACTGGGAGAATCATAGGAAAATCTGCTGGCTGATGTTTATTTAAAGAAATAGGCGGTATTTCTATGCTGCAAAGTAGGTTCAGTTCAGTTCAGTCACTCAGTCATGTTCAACTCTGTCCGACCCCATGGACTGCAGCACTCCAGGCCTCCCTGTCCATCACCAACACCAGAGTTTACTCAAACTCATGGCCTTTGAGTTGGTGATACCATCCAACCATCTCATCCTCTGTCTCCTTCTCCTGCTGTCTTCAATCTTTCCCAGCATCAGGGCCTTTTCAAATGAGTCAGCTCTTCACATGAGGTAGCCAAAGTATTGGAGTTTCAGCTTCAAACATCAGTCCTTCCAATGAACACTCAGGACTGATCTCCTTTAGGATGGACTGGTTGGATCTCCTTGCAAAATAGGGTAGAAGACAGCTATATATGTCTTATGTTTTAAAATTTTCTACCAAAGAAAATACCACCAAAAACTTTGTAAAATTTTTCATGCCTGGGGTCAAGGCAATGGTAGTCTCTGTCAAGGTGAAAATATTATTGGGGGTGACACATGAAGGCTTCTTCACCATGAATTTCCTCTGGTTGGAAGCTCTGCCTCAGAGACATGAGTTCAGGACAGTCAAATTTCAATATTTTAAATGAGGAATGCTGAGTCTTAAAAGTGAGACAACTAATGCTGAGTTTCTTCTGACGTAGTTGTAGAATATTACAATTATTGTTCACTAAATCACTAAGGTCCATCAGGAAATGAAAATCCAAGATCTTGGGGACCCAGCAAAGAAAACAAACGAATTCAAAAAAGAAACATTGTACTATTAAACCACACACCAAATTGTTTAGTGTCAAAGGAACATGTATCAAAATTGTTAAAATCATGGGTTCAACATGGGATAGGATATAGTAACTAATTTTGCATTTATATATTTTTACTTTAAGTCAGCTTGACTTAAGATGTGTTTTACATATAATTTAAAAACCAATTTATGCTTATACTGTGCTATATAAAGACATTTTAAATCAATTCACAAATTAATGTCATAGATAATAAACTGAACTTTAATCATATAACAAGATGCATGATTGCTAAAACTCATGATATACTGTGTCATTTTGGTTTTAGGACTAAGTAGTTTGCCGACTAAGGTCCGTCTAGTCAAGGCTATGGTTTTTCCAGTAGTCATGTATGGATGTGAGAGTTGGACCATAAAGAAGGCTGAGCACCAAAGAATTGATGCTTTTGAACTGTGGTGTTGGAGAAGACTCTTGAGAGTCCCTTGGACTGCAAGGAGATCCAACCAGTCCATTCTGAAGGAGATCAACCCTGGGATTTCTTAGGAAGGAATGATGCTAAAGCTGAAACTCCAGTACTTTGGCCACCTCATGCGAAGAGTTGACTCATTGGAAAAGACTCTGATGCTTGGAGGGATTGGGGGCAGGAGGAGAAGGGGACGACAGAGGATGAGTTGGCTGGATGGCATCACTGACTCAATGGACGTGAGTCTGAGTGAATTCCGGGAGTTGGTGATGGACAGGGAGGCCTGGCGTGCTGCGATTCATGGGGTTGCAAAGAGTCAGACACGACTGAGCAACTGAACTGAACTGAACTGAGTAAAGTGTAGAATAACATTCAAGTCTGTATTGTAGCATCATTTTTAAAAAGCTTCCATGTACTGATGTTTAGAATTCATACATATTTCTCCTTTAAAACTGCTTATTATACATATTTTAATTTATTAGTAAACAATAAGAGTACATTTTTGAGATTGCTTTTAAATAGCATATCTTAACAGTGAATGGGAGAGATATTTTCATTTGTAATAAGTGACAAGCTAAAATGGATATCAGTTCAGTTCAGTTCATTTCAGCCACTCAGTCATGTCCGACTCTCTGTGACCCTATGGACTGCAGCATGCCAGGCTTCCCTATCCATCACCAACTCCTGAAGCTTGCTCAAACTCATGACCATCATTTTCGTGATGCCATGCAACAATCTCATCCTCCTTTGTCTCCTTCTCCTCCTGCCTTCAATCTTTCCCACATCAAGATCTCTTCTGATGAGTTAGTTCTTTGCATCAAGTGGCCAAAGTACTGGAGCTTCAGCTTCAGCATCAGTCCTTCCAATGAATATTCATGACTGATTTTCTTTCAATTGACTGGTTTGATCTCCTTGCAGTCGAAGCAACTCTCAAGAGTCTTCTTCAACAGTGCAGTTCAAAAGCATCAATTCTTCAGCGCTTGGTTTTCTTTATGGTCCAACTCTCACATCCATACATGATTACTGGAAAAACCATAGCTTTGACAGGCAGATCTCTGTTGGTAAAGTAATTTCTCTGCTTTTTAATGTGCTGTCTAGGTTGGTCATAGGTTTTCTTCCAAGAAGCAATTGTCTTTTGATTTCATGACTTTGGTCACCATCTGCAGTGATTTTGGAGCCCAAGAAAATAAAATCTGTCACTGTTTCCATTGTTTCTCCATCTATTTTCCATGAAGTGATGGGATCAGATGCCATGAACTTTGTTTTTTGAATGTTGAGCTTTAAGCTTTTTCACTCTCCTCTTTCATTTTTATGAAGAGGCTCTTTAGTCACTCTTCATTTGCTGCCATTAGAGTGGTTTCATCTGCGTATCTGAAGTTGTTGATATTTCTCGGGTCAGTCTCGATTCCAGCTTGTGTTTCATCTAGTGCAGCATTTCACATGATGTATTCTGTGTATAAATTAAATAAGCAAGGTGACAGTATACAGCCTTGACATACTCCTTTCCCAATTTGGAACCAGTCCATTGTTCCATGTCCAGTTTTAACTGTTGCTTCTTGACCTGCATACAGATTTCTCAGGAGGCAGGTAAAGTGGTCTGGTGTTCCCATTTCTTGAAGAATTTTCCAGTTTGTTGTGATCCACCCAAAGGCTTTAGTATAGTCAATGAAGCAGAAGTAGATGTTTTTCTGGAATTCTCTTGCTTTTTCTATGATCCAATGGATGTTGGAAATTTGATCTCTGGTTCCTCTGCTTTTTCTAAATCCAAGTTGAACATCTGGAAGTTCTCGGTTAACATACTGCTGAAACCTCCCTTGGGGAATTTTGAGCATTACTTTGCTAGCATCTGAAATGAGTGCAATTGTGCAGTAGTTTGAACAGTCTTTAGCATTTCCTTTCTTTGGGATTGGAATGAAAACTGACCTTTTCCAGTCCTGTGGCAACTGCTGAGTTTTCCAAATTTGCCAGGATATTGAGTACAGCATTTTCACAGCATCAACTTTTTGGATTTGAAAAGCTCAACTGGAACTCAATCACTTCCACTAGTTTTGCTCATTGAAATAGCTCAACTGGAATTCCATCACCTCCACTAGCTTTGTTTGAACTGATGCTTCCTAAGGCCCACTTGGACTTCACCTTCCAGGATGTCTGGCTCTAGGTGAGTGATCACACCATCATGATTATCTGTGTCATTAAGATCTTTTTTTGTACAGTTCTTCTGTGTATTCTTGCCATCTCTTCTGTGTATTCTTGCCATCTCTTCTTAATATCTTTTTTTTCTTTTGTTAGGTCCATACTGTTTCTGTCCTTTATTGTGCTCTTCTTTGCATGAAATATTCCCTTGGTATCTCTAATTTTCTTGAAGAGATCTCTAGTCTTTCCCATTCTATAAATTGTTTTCCTCTATTTCTTTGCATTGATCACTGAGGAAGGCGTTCTTATCTCTCCTTCCTATTCTTTGGAACTCTGCATTCAGATGGATATATCTTTCCTTTTCTCCTTTGCCTTTTCCTTCTCTTCTTTTCTCAGCTATTTGTAAAACCTTCTTAGATAACCATTTTGCCTTTTTGCATTTCTTCTTCTTGGGGGTGGTTTTGATCACCACCCTCTGTTCAATGTTACAAACTTCCATCCATAGTTTTTCAGGCACTTTTGTCTATTAGATCTAATCCCTTGAATCTATCTGTCACGTCCACTGTGTAATTGTAAAGGATTTGATTTAGGTCATACCTGAATGGTCTAGTGGTTTTCCCTAGATTTACATGAGAACTTAATTTTTTAATATTTAAACATTGGATGAAATATGTATTTTAATAATTTTACATATCATAAGTATATTCAGTTAAGTGGGATAGTGGACAAATGTGTATACCCACTAGCCACCACCCCAAATAAGAAAGAACATTTCCAACTCCACAGGATATTTTCTCTTGCCCATTTTAGTCAACTCTCAGTTTGCTAAGCAACAATGATTCTGAGTTTAGCACCATAACTTAGTTGTGTTTGTTCTTGAACTTCTTATAAATGGAGTCATATAGAATGTAATATTATCTTTGACTCTTTTCACTTAGTGTAATATCCTTGAAATGCATTCATGTTACTGTTTGTATAACACATGCATTATTTTTTTTATTGCCAAATAGTATTGAACTGCATGAAATCACCCCAATTCATGTATCTGTTCACCTCTTAATTGAAATTCTGGTTGTTTTCAGTTTGGACCTGTTATGAATAAAGGTTCTATAAACTACTCTTGTACAAATTTATTTGAGAACTTTGGATTTCATTTCTCTTAGTAAATACCTAGAGATGAAACTACTGAGAAACTACATATACTTTTTCTAAGTGTTTGCACCATTTCACACTCCTGTCAATAACAAATGAAAGCTTTATCTGTTCCACACTCTTCCCCACCTTTGGTGTTATCAGTGTTTTATGTTTTAGTCATCCTACACAGTATGAAATGGAATCAATTCTAGTTTTATTAGTATCATTTTGCTGAAATGCTAAAGGCAGCTTTGTATGTGCTAGATAAATTTTTATCAGATTAATATAAGTAGCAGAAATGGAAGCATAATATTTTAGGTATATTTTAAGAATTATTAGAGTATTTACTGCTCTAATTATTTTTTATTTTAACTTGGTGCTTTATATTTTAACTCAGAATCTCATAATTCTGAATTTTGAGAATAAAGTATCAAGAATGAAAACAATCATAACTGTATGTCTAGGCAAATCCATTATGTGACTAGTGATATGATAAAGCAATATGAAGTCAGCCATGACTTTTTGTCTGTTAAAACAGTCTATCAATAACATGTCGATGTTGATATTAGTCAAAAGATCTAAGAGCAGTGTATATAAAAAACAGTAATTATCAGTATACCTTCTGGTCTCTAAATCTTATTCTTCTAAGTAGTACTCTATTTTATTCTTTATTATACCATTTTAATAGTATAAGGGATAAAGAGAAGCATAAAACAAGAAGATCCAGGAGAGAACAATAACTCTGATAGTTAATATTAATATTACCTTCAAATAGTCAATTTTGTGATAGACCAGGAATATGTCCTAGTGTGGATTAATCCATCAACAGTTTCTTTAATGTTAGGCTTTCTGGTACCTTTGTAAACTAAGGCTAAGACAAATCTATTGCAACTATTTAAAAAATAAAATATTCAATCAGAAGATGGCACGAATATGAACACGGTAACATACAGTAAGTCCTCTATATACAAACCTTCAAGTTACAAACTTCCAAAGATGAGAACCTGTGTTCTCATGTCCAATCATGTTCACATGTCTGACATACATTGTCATGTGTGTACATCCTATACGAGTGGTTGTGCTTTTGTTTACTTTAATTTGCAGTACTGTAGAGTATATTGCCTTTACTTCTTTCCTGTTCACCCAGTACCAGCCCCTGTGTGCCAGCTGTTGTGCTCTGCTACTATACTTTTCAAGGTACTGTACTGTGAGATTAAAAATGTTACTTTATTTTTTGTGTTTTTTGCGTATTATTTATGTGAAAAGTATTATAATCCCATTACAGTACAGTACTATATAGTCAATTGTGCTAGTTGGGTACCTAGGCCAATTTTGTTGGAACAAATTGGTCTTACGAACTCACTTTCAGAATGGAATTCACTCGTATGTAGGGGACTTACTGTAACATAAAAAAATTAACTCTTTTTTTATTTTATTCCTGTTGAATGTTTGGAAAGATCATTCAGTTGTTTATTTGGGTATCGCCCAAGCCTCCAGGACTTTACCTATTCAATTATTTCTGTGTTGACATCTGACTCTGGAGATTTCAAAGCTTATAAGTTATTTCCCCACTGGTACCAAAAGAATTAAGTCCTATTTAGGAAGACTTTGACTTTGCATGGAGGAGTTAAGAGATTTCAGTGAAAATTATAAAACTGTGTAAAAATAATAAAGCAGTAACCACAGGACATAAAAATCTATCTGAATTCTTTAAAGGGTTATGAGTAATTTCCCTTGCATAAACAAGCTATTCTGAAATGGTTCTAAAGTAATTTAGAGGGAAAGCCAGGAGAGCATATGAAAACCCACATGGCAGGCAGGATCGCTTTTTTAAAAAGTTTGTCAATCTAATGAGCACTTAATTAAAGTCAACAGAATCTCTAAGTCTCCAAGTAATTTTCAAAAAGAGCGTTTGGGAAAGGGAACATTTTTCTCCATGCTTGTCCCCCTTTTCTCTTGTTCTCCATTTGTCTGATAACTGTGGAAAGCCTTTTTAATATTATCTTTGGGGTTTTACTCTTATTAACTCTTTCTTATCATATTACTCAATTCATAACTGATTAAACATAAACCTTTTTTTAAAAATAACAGTTGTGTGATCTTAGAAAAAAATTGTTTACCAGTTGTTTTGTTAAAAAAAATATTTTTGCCAAAACTAAGCTTTACCAGGCTCTAAGTTTAGAGCCTTTTGATAGCCTACTCAGATTGATTATATACATATGTTTGGTCATCTAAGATACAGTTTTGATCTGCTCAAATCTTGTCAGAAATACGTAGTTATGTATGGATATGAGAGTTGGACCACAAAGAAAGCTGAATGCTGAAGAACTGTTAATGCTTTTGAACTGTGGTGTTGGAGAAGACTTTTGAGAGTCCCTTAGACAGCAAGGAGATCAAACCTTGTAATTCAATTGTAAAGGAAATCTGTCATGAATATTCATTGAAAGGACAGATGCTGAAGCTGAAGCTCCAATACTTTGGCCACCAGATGCAAAGAACTGGCTAATTGGAAAAGACACTGATGCTGGGAAAGACTAAAGGCAGGAGGGGAAGGGGAAGACAGAGGATGAGGCGGTTGGATGGCATCTCCATGGACATGAGTTTAAGCAAGCTCTGGGAGCTGGTGATGGACAGAGAAGCTTGGTCTACTGCAGTCCATTGGGTCACAAAGAGTCAGACACAACTGAGTGACTGAACTGAACTGACGGTCAGAAATAATCAAGAGGAAGAAAAGGTAGAGGGACCCTGAAGGCAGCCATAAGTTAGAGGATGGAGTAGAAATACTAATTATTTAACTACTTGTTAATAAAAAAAATTAATTACTGTAAAATATATAGCCACTCTAGAAAGCTTGGGAAATATAAAATGCTTCATCTCAATAATACGGTTTCCTAGGTGGTGCTAGCGGTAAAGAACCCACCTTCCAATGCAGGAGATGTAAGATATACAAATTCGATCCCTGGGTCTGGAAGATCCCCTGGAGGAGGGTGTGGCAACCCACTCCAGAATTCTTGCCTAGAGAATCCCATGGACAGAGTAGACTGGTGGGCTACAGTCCATAGGGTTGCTAAGAGTTGGACACAACTAAAGTGACTTATCATGTATGCACATCTCAAGAATACAAAACAAATACCTATTTTTCTTCAGAATATTTGTTCTGTTTCTTTTCTGTGTATAGTCTAGGATTACAGTTGTGAGCCTAGAAAATATTTCTTCTACTCCCCCCTGCCTTTCAACTCTTTCTCTTCCCCAGTCTATTGACATTGGATGGTTTAAAGGGGGAGCTGCAAAGTCTCCTGGGAAAATAATGAAAACATTTTCAATTTTTGAGACTCAGATGTATACTTGTGTTTCTGATGAAATTGTGGAAACCAAGGTAAATATACAAAAGAATGGTGACATTGCTAGGAGAAAGCTCCATTCTTAAATTGGGGGCCTGAGGAATGGATAAGAATGTTTCCAGGTTAATGTGGTTGTGAAACACCACAAAAGGAGCCATGATAGAGATTCTTGCGTGCTCAAAGGAGAGACAGACTTCCTGAGTATATGAACAAAAGTAGATGTATTTTGCAGTTTATATCAATATGGTTTTTTTCTAACATTTATCGCTATTTTATATATATATTTTATCTGATAAGTGGGAAGACCAGGATTTGCACTTAAAAAGTCCTATTTTTCAAGCCCGTGTTTTGAATCACTATAGGTTTTTACCTCTCATAAAAGCAATTAGCAAGCTATTAAATATTGCTGGTTGCAAGTGTCTTCACTCATTAATATTTCAACTTTATCTTACATGTAAGTAGAAGGAAGTGATAAAAATTTTAATTTTAGAATACTTAAAAATATTTTGTCCGTTCATTTTATTTTCGTTCTGTTAGGAACTAGGGCCACAAGGCCATCGACAATTACATTCAGTGCATACAATAAAATCTAAATGCTTACAAAGGCAGGTTCTCCAGGGCCTTTAAAAAAACATATAGGAACAAACCATTTCTTATTACTACCGTATGCTCATGAAAATCCACACAAGAAATGTTCTTAAACAGGTTCTAATGCAATCTCATGTTTGCTTTTACACAAACTTCTACAAAGTTAAGATTCAGTCTGGCTATGTCTACTTATAATTAATTCTGCATTAGTTCATACCCAAATTTGGTGATGTCTTACTGTACAAAAATTAGTATTCAGAAATTCTTCCTGGTTGACCTTGAGAGGCGAGCTAGTACAAATGAATGTTTTGTATTTGTGACAAAGACTTAGTGAGTCAGTCTTCTCCCAGAGCCTAAGTATATGGTATCACAAACTCTGTATCTTGGAGTATAGACATATGAGCAGAATTGAGGGCACAGTTCTGAAGGCTAATTGCCCCTCTCCTTTAGTGCATGGCATTTAAGGGAGATTGAGAATGGTCAGATTGAGCCAGTGTGGCCTGCTGGCCTGCACCCATCCTCTTTTCATTGCCAGTGGAAACAAAAAAGGGCTGGAGGATGATACTCCATACAGAGTCCCTTCCCCAGGGTAAACTTAAAGGGCTTAGAAAAAGACCCAGTAAAGTAATGCCCTCTAGATACCACTGCAGCAAGGAATAGTAGAAAACTAATTGCCACTGCTGAGAGAAACACACCAAGGCCAAACCCAGAAAGAAACAAGGCTACCATCTGCCTTTCCTATATTCAACAGAACACAGATATTTAGATGGAAAACAAACAAAAAAGACCAACGAGAATCTCCCAGGAGCTCCCGGGTCCAAACCTCCAAGAAATAATGTTGTGACAAATAAAACTGTTATCTTCAAACTTTTGTATTTAGGAGGTAGGGTATAAAATACATTTTAAATTGTTATACTCCTCTTTGCATATTCATAAGCTGACATGCCAGAGCCTTTGACTGTGTGGATCACAATAAACTGTGGAAAATTCTTCAAGAGATGAGAATACCAGACCACCTGACCTGCCTCTTGAGAAACCTATATGCAGGTCAGGAAGCAACAGTTAGAACTGGACATGGAACAACAGACTGGTTCCAAATAGGAAAAGGAGTACGTCAAGGCTGTATATTGTCATCCTGCTTATTAAACTAATATGCAGAGTACATCATGAGAAACGCTGGGCTGGAAGAAACACAAGCTGGAATCAAGATTGCTGGGAGAAATATCAATAACCTCAGATATGCAGATGACACCACCCTTATGGCAGAAAGTGAAGAGGAACTAAAAAGCCTCTTGATGAAAGTAAAAGAGGAGAGTGAAAAAGTTGGCTTAAAACTCAACATTCAGAAAATGAAGATCATGGCATCTGATCCCATCATTTCATGGGAAATAGATGGGGAAACAGTGCAAACAGTGTCAGACTACTCTGGGGGGCTTCAAAACCACTGCTATGGTGATTGTAGCCATGAAATTAAAAGACACTTACTCCTTGGAAGGAAATTTATGACCAACCTAGAAAGCATATTCAAGAGCAGAGACATTACTTTGCTAACAAAGGTCTGTCTAGTCAAGGCTATGGTTTTTCCTGTGGTTATGTATGGATGTGAGAGTGGGACTGTGAAGAAAGCTGAGCACCAAAGAATTGATGCTTTTGAACTGTGGTGTTGGAGAAGACTCTTGAGAGTCCCTTGGACTGCAAGGAGATCCAACCAGCCCATTCTGAAGAGATCAGTCCTGGGTGTTCTTTGGAAGGAATGATGCTAAAGCTGAAACTCCAGTACTTTGGCCACCTCATGAGAAGAGTTGACTCACTGGAAAAGACTCTGATGCTGGGAGGGATTTGCGCAAGGAGGAGAAGGGGACGACAGAGGGTGAGATGGCTGGATGGCATCACTGACTCGATAGACATGAGTCTGAGTGAACTCCGGGAGATGGTGATGGACAGGGAGGCCTGGCGTGCTGCAATTCATGGGGTCGCAAAGAGTCAAACATGACTAAGCGACTGAACTGAACTGAACTGAAGCTGACATGTAAAAGCCTAACTTATAGCTTTAAATAAGATTAGTTTTTAATAATAGGAAGATAAAACATTGTAGACTTGAGAAAATAAAATATGAGATTTGACTATGGAATAAAAATTCTATATCTTGATAAGATAGGTTTTAACTACCTTACTAAATATAGTACATCTGAAAGAAATCACATAAAACTTTTATATCTTTGGCTTTATTCAGTGCTATTTAGAATTTTTTAATTGTTTTAGAAAACACTCCACTGATATTTAAAATAATCGGTGTCAATAACTTATATTACTTCGAATTTGGGGCATTCCAATAGAGGCCAAATGAGTTGTTTTTAGTCCTAGCCATTTTCATTTTTAAAAGAAATATGAATAAGACTGTGAAAGATGGCAAGCTTTGATTAATCTGTTAAAGAATCTGCCTCAAACCCATTGTTGTGATTTTTCCTTTGACTAGCACAAGAAGATTTTTATACCTCAGGTCAATATATCAACTCTAGATTTCAGATGGCAGAGAGTTGTGTATTTCTTCTGTAAAGTGGCTGAAAGGACTATTTTGAAGGTAGGGTCATTCTCAGCCAAATCCATTTTCTGCAAGAAGTCTTACTTGGCATTTAAATATCTAGAAATCAGTCCCCTAAAATATACAGGACCTGTGTACCACTCAAATGTCTTCTCATAACTTAAAGAGTACTCTTACTTCCTTGTGAATTGCAGGTTAGGGAAGAACTCCCTTCCTAGAAGTCATCAACCATCTTATAACCGGAATAACCTGAGGCATCTATTGGTGGGAGTGATGACAGGACAGGTGGCAAAGGGAGAAGGGGTAAAAGGGATGTGAGTTTCTTGCTTGGGACACTTCAGAACCCTGGGGAGGTCAGAGGGTTTACCTGGAGTGTAAAATAAACAAGTATTCTATGCGAGTTACAAATGAGGGTTGAAAATTCTCCTAGCTCAGTTTTCAATAAGAGATGAACTCATTCACAGTCCTTTGGAGCTGAAGTGGATGTTAGAATCATGCCGTTTATGTCTTTGTTCTTGAAGCCTACATCCCTGCACCACCCATTTTCTGATTACCTCTGTCCAGAGTAAAGAACTACTCATGGTTCGTGATAACTGTGCTCAGCTGGACTGGAGATTGCCAATTCCTTCCAGAGCAAAAGCCACCACCACTTTCTGGGCCTTGCAGTCAGTCCCCGAATAGAGCGCACATGTACAGATACACACACACACACACACACACACACACACACATGCCATTGAACATCAACATTGGATGTCAACAAATGTCCCCTAGAAATCTAGACAATCCATCCAGACTCAACTGACTCCTTGCAAGCTCAATGGACTAAAAAATTCTGAGTGTCTCTCCTTTACTCACATCTGCCAGGAACCAGGCACTGCTCAACATTGATGAGAGTGTGCTATCAGGGCCCCTCTCCTTAGTTTGTCTCTCAGATTTCTAACACTTCGAATATAACTTAAGGCCAGAAGTAAAACAATATTCTTAGTTTTAAAAAAATCATTAAAGACATTGTCTTTTTAGTTATTCAATTAAATGTGGATTTAAACATTTATATTTTGGGTGAATATTTTGATATCTAAATGAACTGTTCATCTGTTCTTTGAAACAAATTTCTCTAAGGTTATAGTTGCTACAGTAGCTGCTTCTTGACAACCCAAATAAATGGAAAATGGAACATTTGTTCAATTCTTTTGATTTTCCTAATCACTGAACCTCAACACAAATTGTTCACTAGAATCTGAACCCCTGGTGGACCAGGACTCTGTTTTATTTTTATTTTTCTATAGTTCTGGCACTTATAATATCTAGCAAAAAAGAGGGTAGTTAATATATATTAGTGATGTGCACAGTTTGAAAACTGCTCAATTCGTTGTGAAAACAGTGAGTTAAAAAGAAAAAAAAAATACCCATCATTTTACAATCTGCTTATATAATTTGGATCTACTTTCTGGATATACTATGGATGGAAGGCCAATCAACTTAATCTCCTGAAAAACAAAGGAAGAAAGATACCATTAAGAATTAAAGATGGATGTTTCCTTGTTAGCAAATATATTTTATACATAAAACTTATTATTTTTTTCCCATAGAAGAAACATCATCAGAATCGTAAACTCAGAGGTTACCAGACTGCATTTTATTACTGTGGAGATGTCCATTTACACAACTACCAATTGCTTTATTTTTGATAAAGCATCTGTAATTACTTTTAATTTGAATATAAATTTCCTTTGTTAAAAGAAAACACTTAACCTTGGTTATGTTAGAAAGGAAAATAGCATAAAAACTGGCTATATACATATTTAAAATCATAAGCATAAAAATACTAATTAAGATAAAACATTATACCATAGCTTCTATAATAAACACAAATTAATAATCCAATCAGGAAAGTGAGCACCTTCAGAAAATTATGACATGAATCATAATCTTACAAAAAATTAAGGAAAATGATGTGAACTTCGGTTAATAGCCTAGTTAATTTCTGACACCTTTGAGGGGATTTTTTAGACTCTATAAAACAAAACCTTCACCTGTTAACAAAGTAGACTTTTTCAAAAAGAAGTTCTGTACTTTGCAATTCCTCAAACAACCAATATGTGGAAGAATTTATTTAAAAGGTGTCAAGCAGCAGGAGAAAGTAGAGAATACAAACAGAATTGCACTGACTATCCTTTAAGTAAGATTCTGAGATAAAGACAGCCATAAGGCATTTATGATAGCCTCTTGAAGATTTGAAAATGGAAAATTTAGTTGCCATTGTAGTGACTTTCATTGTATCACATGCTGTGAGGTACAGCCTGGATTCCCCTTCAGGACTGAGGCATTTATTCCTCCAACTGCAAAGTGTACGTGGCTGGCAGCTCTCAGCCGAGTCTCCTTTCTGGCATGACTTTTGTTGTGACTGCATTAGATTCACCTTCCCTGTGCCTATTCCTAGGTGAACCAGGGTGTATCCCCAGTGAACATCCTGCACATAAATTCAGATTCAAAATCTGTTTCTTAGAGAGCCCGACCTGATACAGACACTCAGACTAAAACACAAACAAACAAAAATCTTAGGTTGCGTATTTATTATGGCAGTACAGTTGATTGAAATTAAGAAATCTGTCTTAATCTTTTATATCTGAAACACCTTTGGAGGTACCCAGCCATCTGGAGAGGGATTTGGTTCACTGATTTGAACAGGTGTCTTTGTGAAGGCAAGTCGTTAAGGATGGACCCAAACACATGCACACAGCCAGGGTTACGCTTCTCATTGTTCATCTTACCAATGCTGCCACCTCCTTATTTCTTCTTATTCCCTCCATTTGGCATTTATTTATTTTGTTACCACTAAATATACCTAAAATTTACATAAATAAAGACAAAGTATCTATATTGTATGTCAACTGGGTTTTTATAGGATACAAACGTGGAATCAGCCCTTTCACAACTGCCTAAAATAACTATTTCCCAAATGTTGTTGTTCTTTAGTCACTAAGTTGTGTGTGACTCTTTTGAACCCCAGGGACTGTACCCCACCAGGCTCTTGTATCCACCGGATTTCTCAGGCAAGAATATTGAAGTAGGTTGCCATTTCTTTCTCTAGGGGATCTTCCTAACCGAGGGATTGAGCCCACATCTCCTGCTTTGGCAGGCAGATGCTTTAATGCTGAGCTACCAGCAAAGCCTTTGCAACCATATTTGGGTCAAAAGAAACTGGGACACTTTACAAAAATATGGAGATTCTGATTCAGTCTTTCAGTGGGGCTTGAGAGTTTTTACATGTTCCCAGGTAAGTATAATAATCAGGCAAACATGAGAAAATAATAATTAGAGAAAAAGCAGTGGGCTTATAGTCCTACAGCCTAATATGTCTCAAGCTTTAATATGTAAAAATCAATGAGTATCTTGTCTAAAAATGTGGATATTTGACTCATTAGTTTTGAATTTGGGCCTGATATTCTGCCATTCAAGCAAGCTCCCAGGTGATAATGATTGTCCCTGGAATGCACTTTAAAAAACAACATGGTAAAAGTATTCATTCAGAGCACTTAGAAGTGGGAGCTTCTCACATGAGTATCTTAGGTCTTTGGAAAAACAGGCCTTTTGAAGATTAAGTGCTTTACATAAGAGCAAATACATTCCCCCCATTCTCTCTGCTGCTGCTGATGTTGCTTCCCCACTCCCGGCAATTGATATGTACAGAAGGAGGAGAGAGGAAATCCTTTTTAGTCTGCATGAATATCACACTACCCTTTGGTGTGATGACTATCTCTACTTTCGGCTGTTGGAGATGCTGGGAGACCCTCACTCCTTAACAAAGCTTCCTGAGCAAACTCCCAGTGTTGATTTCAAGTATTCTCAGATTGATCATCTGCTATTCATGTCCTCAGTTAGCTTGATGGATGGATGGATTTTTAAGAGACTGAGAAAGTGTTCTCTAGGAAAAGGTTTATGTGATGTGTTCTTGAATGGAAAACTACTCAATAGACTGGGTTATGTTTCAGTTTAAAGGTAAAATTACTTTTATAATCATTATATGAATTGGAAACTAAACCTTGATGATGAGCATTAAACATGGTTTTTGAAAGTGATTTTTCACACTCATGTTCTCTTCTAGTTCTGCTCTTTTGGTTGCGCTTTCCATTTAGGGTGCCCTCAATGATATAACAGCTGTGTTACAGACAGCTATGACTCTTATGTAGAAGAGTGATTCTTATAGATATCTGTATATTATATTATATATGCATATATATTTCTTTTTTTATTTCCTGATCAAACACTATACTGTCACTATTTCAATGTCTTTATGCTTGGGATTCTCTAGAGAAAAAGTAACCTCAATACAATTAAATTAAATAACAACTAAGGTCTGAGATAACTGAAGTCAAAGTCTCCCTAGAATAGAGAAATCTTTGTCACAGAAGCTTAAGTCCTCCTGGAACTCCTTTGCACTTGGTTTTGATTCTGATTTGAACTGTTATTTTCTTTCAAACCCTCATGAAGCTTGCTGATATTTTGCTCTAATTTCAAACCACAGTGAATATTCTTGCAAAGTTTTTCCTTTATGGTTCTTTTTATTTTTGACACTGATTTGGAAAATGAATTTCCTACAAAGATATTAGTAAGTTATTTCTTGGAAATCTTACCTTATAGGATTTCTTTTTTATTTGTATTAATTTGTAGGAAATATACTTTCAAAGTCTAGATGATGAGCTGGTTTGTTCATTTTCACAGTTTGGAGTTTTCCTTCATGTGTGAGGACTAGGTGAGCACCCTTTAAGGGACGCTACTGTCAACTACTACCAACCAGCTGCCCACATGTCTTGTATGACTGGATTCTGGAAGGATAATTCAGAGTCTAAACTGGAACTGGTTACTGACCTACTTGAGGCAAAGGTATGGATTAACACTAAAGGTGATTTTCAAAGGTTATTTCTATAAACCCTCTACCTCCACCCCCACTCCCCATTCTCAGAATCTCAGGAGTTCAGGCAAGCAAAGCAAACCTTTTTTTTTTTTTGGCTTTCCATGGTTCCCAAATCCTTCTAAGTCATTTTACTCCCTGTTCATGCCTTCTCCTACACATTGTTTCCTAAACTTTAATATAGTTCAGAATATCTCGGAGGGCTTGTTAAAAAACAGACTACTGGAACTAATCCACAGAGTTTATAATTCAATAGGTCTGGGGTGGGACCAGTGAATTTATATTTTGAACAAATTTCCTTGGATGCTGATCCTGATACTACTGATCCACTGAGGCAGTGCCTCAGTGTTTTCACTTTAATGTTAGTCTTTCTGGTGTGTGTGTGTGTCTTACTTATTCAGTCATGTCCAACTCTTTGAACCCCATGGACTCTATCCTGCCAGTTTCCTCTGTTCACGGGATTTTCTAGGCAAGAATACTGGGGTGGGTTCCCATTCCCTTCTCCAAGGCTTTCTGATACCTTGGTGATAATAAATTCAGGCCATCTCCAAGATTCTAGTGATGCTCACTGAAGGAAAGGTAGTATGTATCCTAGTATAACACGCATCTTCTGAATGGCCTCATGTCATATCCAGGAGTGTCTATCTAGCCTAAGGGATCATAAAACAGCACCAGCACTTTCTTATGGACTATAATACTGACAAAAAGGAAAATATTTTCATCCTAATGTAGTTCTTTATCCAGCTGCTTGATTCTGGAGAGCACAACATGGTACTATGTCTGGCAGCAAGGAAGAACAGAGTGGTAGTTGAGCAATGACAACACAGAAAATATGTCTTAGCGTTGTCTTTTGTCGTTGTTTGGAACTCTAATTTATGCTAAAATTTATACTAAAATTTAATAATTCAGCACTTGCTTTGCAGTTTCTAAATGGATAGAAAGTAAGAGGCATATCTGTGTTAAGAGAAGTTTTACCCTCCCCCAGGAAATTTCCAATGGCTACATACACATCTGTTCCCCCTGAAACTTGGAAAAACCCACTCACAATTCATGAAGAATGCAAAAGAAGGCACCCAGAGGCCTCATGGCCAGCTCTTGACAATGGCAGGAAGTAAGTGGACGACTTAAGATGGCTCCTTAAATTTCCTTAGCTAGAGCTATTATCTGAAAGATACATTTCTCTACAAATTACATAGAAAATTAGGTCTCAAAATTTAAAAACTTTGGTTCTAGGTTTTGCTGCTAACATCTTGTATGTCCTTGGACACAAATGACCATTAAAAAAAAATAATTATTCCTAACCTATTGACTATAGAAAGCTATTCTGTACAATAATATATGCAAAATACTTTTAAGCAATCAAAAAATATTATTTGAATGTAAAATATTATTTCTATTTTTAATAATGGTAAACAAAATATTCCTATCTGATAATGGTAGATATAGTATTATAAGCATACAAGAAATACAAGGAGTATTACAAGTATAATTTACAAGTAAAGCACTTTCTTTTAAACTCTAGACACATATTTTTCAATGTGTACACTAGAATTATTTTTAAATAATGTAATCATAAGTTTGTGAAAAGACTTTAAGTACCATCTTATAACCTCTTGATTATATGAATAAGGAAAACTAAGTCCAAAAAAATTAAATGATTTCTCCAGGTGCCATAGCAGTTTATTTACAAGATTAAGACTAGAACCCAGAGATTGCTTTACTTCAAATTCAAGGAGTGAAATAATCCAGATAGTAAATGATTTTCTGCTTATTTTGTATCTTTAAGGTCTAATCTTATAAATGTTAAGTGCCAGGCCATGGTTACGCCAGCATGCTATTACTCTTCTAGATTAATTTGCCATGAGCTAGAAATTCAAAAGATTAGTGAAGATACCTAGTAAAAAGTGGATTGTGCATTCATTCTAAAAGAAGTGAAAATGATTTGTTTATAACTTGATCCTTGAGTTCTTGGGAATATATATTTTTTTAACATGACAACAAACATTTGTACTATCAATTAAGCTTTAAAAACACTGCTGTTTCCAGAAAGAGAAAATGTATTTGGGGAATCCATTTAGTAAGGTTGAGTCCTTTGAAAGATGTTGCTGTCATCACTATGGGCCATTTGGTTCACCTGCTAATTCCCAGGAACGTGAATATAGCAGAAGGTCTCTGCCCCAGGCAGTCCCTTCTAATGCTGGCGCCAGATCAGTAGAATGGATTGGATACATATATATGTTTTGTCACCTCCGCAGTACCAGGGAGCTCAAATTGCTGAACATTTCATTCCCTTTCGTGGCTGAGAAACCTGTGTTCCTTATTATAAAAGGTTTAGGGATGGCATACTGTGTAATAGCTCAGATGAGTGAAAACAAATTTAAATATAAGCAATGCACTGCCTTATACTTTGCATGTTGTAAATACTCTTAGAAACAGTATGGGGCCTTATTACGTTTGAACCTCAGGTCTTTCAACTTCCCTGAGAAAAGAGGACAAATGGTAAATGCATGAGAAAATAAGTAACTAACCTCTGTGATTTCCCACTTCAGCTCAAGCTCAGATATTTTTGTCAGTTGCTAATTACAGTCATATTTCTCTAAAGCATTTTCTTTTTTAAGGGAAAAAAAAGGAAGAGAAGCTTTTCAAGGAAGAAAGCTAAACCATGCAGTCTAGGTTCATGTTTTTCTGTGTGGAGAGGAACTTACTGGGATGAAGGCATTGGAGGACTGCCTGCCAGAGAAGAGGGAGCTGGGCATTAGCTGGAGTAGCTGAAAGTGGAAATCAGAAACTCAGAATGCTACAAGTCAAGAGGCAATGCTAAATCCAGATTCAAAAGAACCTATGTCAAGAACGGTTTGAAGAGAGGGAATTCTCAGGGGAAAGCTGAGAAGAAACTATAGTGAAATGTAAATATGTTCATTCAGCCAAGAAAATCTGCACGATATTGTATTCAGTGTTCTCTTTTTTCCAGACACGTACTTGTATATGATGACATGTTGATTCCAACAACTCTAACATTGCAGATCATTTTGCTGTACCTCATACATCTCTCAGCGTTCTGGTTTAAGGGCAAAAAGGGAAAGTAGCATTTTTACATAAGGAGGAATTAAGACATAGAGAAGTAAATGAACTGATTTAAGGTCACATAATTAAATTACTAATGGGATTTGCATTAGGGTCAATGTCTAACCCCACATCCTGTATCATTTCTAGAACTGTTGCATTGGATGTGACCATTGAGGTCATATAGGCTAGTTTTCCAGCATCTGGCCCACCTTCCTGTGGAGGTTAAAATCCACTCATCTCACCTTTATCCTGATAATTCTTTTCAGGGTGAATGGTAGTTTCTATCAAGAATATTAAACAGATGGTTTTTGTTGAGCATGAAATGCCGAGCTTCTCTGAAATGCCCTGAAATGTCAGTTACTGCTTTGATTGCTTTCTTATTTTTCTATACAGACACTTGTTGACAGGAAACTCTGTGGCCACCATTCATTGCATTGAAGTAATCAAACAACCACAAACTGTCACTGTCACTTTCATTTCCTGTCATCATTCATCAGTATCTGCTCCCAGTTTATCACTGGAGTCGAATGCCCTCTGCATCTGTGTATCAGGACGGGAAGGCTATAGGCGTGTGCAGGTGCTGGAAAGAGAAATGAAAGGGAGGCAGTGAATGCTTGCCACCTAGCTCCTGGTTTTCAGTTTATGTCATTCACCTGTGGATTTAGAAACATTTTTGTTTGTTTCTAAGATCAAATGGAAATCCTTGCCTTATTGTGACAGGATTTTCTTAATCCTCCCACAGTAGTTAAAGACTATTTCTAGCTTCACTTTGTTGTAGTTTGTGCAGGAGTATTGCAAGGTAGACTTAACTGCTTCCATCAGCAGCTATAGGAGAAAGCTTTGTGATGGTAAGAACTGGAGTTAGTTGTCCTTCACAAGGACCTTTCTCTAGCTGTTTCTATATAAATGAATGCCTCTATAGCTGTGAAGACTATCAGGAAACAGGTGTTTTTCTATTAATAGCTAGGATGTATCAAATGAAGGAGAAGGTACAGAAGTGAGTGAAAATCAGGTGGTCTATGGTTGATTATTTGTACACAATAACTAATCACTCAAAGCTTACGTCTATTTATAATAAAGTCTATAATTATAAGCCAGGTGGCTGTGGTTAGGAGATTGTAGTGTTTTAAGCAGGTTACTTCACTTACCATTATAGCTTTAGAGGAGCCGTGGCCACCTGGGCAGTGTTGGTGTGGCGTGTGCCTGCCTAGCAGTGGCACATGTGTGTTCTGCCCTAGCACCATTCCGTGCTGTCTTCTAAATCTGCACACATGAAAACTGCGCTCTACAAATCTTTTCAGTTTGAAAATATAGCATGTAGGAAATTTTGCAGGAGGTAGTGTGGGTTTGGGGTTCAGAAGTTTTGCTGTGTTCTTTTCCCTGCTGAATTGATATAGATTGGGTTTTCTGATGCACTATTTTGAAGTCCAGTCAATCCTACCAGTTGATTCTGTGTCTATAGAGTCTTCATTTGTTCCTTATTTAATTCAGAATCCATAGGAATAATTTGAATAATGCTATAGAAGCAATGGTATGTAATAGAAGTGACAATATTATTAATTTACCAAAATATTTATTAAGTACCTCTAATAGCATATTGAAAAACTGAGACATTACTTTGCCAACAAAGGTCCGTCTAGTCAAGGCTATGGTTTTTCCAGTAGTCATGTATGGATGTGAGAGTTGGACTGTGAAGAAAGCTGAGCACTGAAGAATTGATGCTTTTGAACTGTGGTGTTGGAGAAGACTCCTGAGAGTCCCTTGGACTGCAAGGAGATCCAACCAGTCCATTCTGAAGGAGATCAGCCTTGGGATTTCTTTGGAGGGAATGATGCTGAAGCTGAAACTCCAGTACTTTGGCCACCTCATGCGAAGAGTTGACTCATTGGAAAAGACTCTGATGCTGGGAGGGATTGGGGGCAGGAGGAGAAGGGGACGACCGAGGATGAGATAGCTGGATGGCCTCACTGACTCGATGGACGTGAGTCTGAGTGAACTCCGGAAGTTGGTGATGAACAGGGAGGCCTGGTATGCTGCGATTTGTGGGGTCACAAAGAGTCGGACATGACTGAGCGACTGAACTGAACTGAATTGAACTGAGTAGCTAGTGACTGTGTTACAGTCCAAACAAGGGGATATAAAGACATGTAGGAGATGGTCCCTGTACCTAAGTCACTTCCTTCTTAACTGAGGATAACAACAATATTGAAAACCTGTTTATATCAAATGCTCTGTCCCTGGCACAGACATATTTGCTAAGGCTGGTAAAACGAGAAATTACTGTGCAAAGAGATTGGTTACATGTAAAGCTTCATGATGAAGATGGGACTGAAAAGATGGATAGGAATTAATTAAAATAAAGAACAGTCAAGGGCATTGGGTGTAGTGATTGTTTTAGTTTTCTTCTCTCTATAACAAATCACCACAAAATTAATCACTTAAAACAACATCTACTTATTTATTTTCTACTGTAGGAGTTCTGTAGGTCAAGTGGCTAGCAAAGCTTGACTAGGGTTGTCTTCTACAACTACAAATAAGGTATTATCCAGGAGGCTTTGATATTTGTACCTTAAGGTCTCTTTCAAATCCCTGTGGGTGTTGACAGAATTCATTGTCCTACGGCAATAAGATTAAGGTTCCCACTGTCTTGCCAGCTGTTGTCCAAGGACCATGCTCATCTCCTGGAGACCAGTGTCTCAAGTCTCTGCCATGTGGCCCCTCCAGAAACCTTCTCACAACACGGCAGCTTCCCTTTCCAAGGCCATTAGGAGAATGTTTACTGCTTCAAATTGACCTCTTCAGGAAGAGCCTAGTCTCTCTTTAAAGGCTCACACAACTAAACCAGGCCCATCCAAGTTATTCTCCCTTTTAAAATTAATTAAAATTTAGCAAATTAATTAACCTGATTAGTATGAGAAGTGAAATCTGATCATATTCACAAGTCTTACACACATACACTGGAACAAGATTGCCCAAGGTAGATACACAAGTGGGCAGAACTCTCCTAACCATCTTAAAAGTCTACCTACTACAGTAAATAGCATGGAGAAGGAGATGGTAACCCACTCCAGTATTCTTGCCTGGAGAATCCCATGGACAGAGGAGCCTGGGGGGCTTAAGTCCATGGGGTCACAAAGAGTCAGACATGACCGAAGTGACTTAGCACAGTAATAGCAACAACATGGCATGTGGTGGTTTTATATGACATGCTTGAAACAGCAGATTAGCCTGACTGCAGAAATCAATGGTTAAATAGTTTAAGAGCTATAAATTTGGGGGGCGGGGAACAGAAATAATAAATGCCTAGGATCTCTAAGGCATTTGATGGGTGTTATGTACTTAGTGCAGAATTTTAAATGAGGGCGTGAAAAGACCTACCATCCAATGAGCTTAACAATCTTGAACTTTGTCAACTCTAACATCACCAAAAATGACTTAGAGCAGGATTGGCAAATCATTCCCTTTGTTTGGAAGCTTTGCTGATGTCATAAATAGAATGCATAAAATAATAATTATAATAGCAGCACAAGTTGTGATTTTAGTAAATATTTAATGGGCCAGCTGGATTGAGCACTCTTTGTCCTTGGTAAAGGCAAATTCAATTTCTCGGAAGCTTCTGATTTGTTCTCTCAGGTATGTATATGGAAAATTTATATCTTTAAATTGTTTACTCTTTGCATTGTAAAGTTTGCTTTTATGCCTTTATGCTGCTAAATCTCTCAAGTTACAGTTCCCCCATGAGAGCTGACACAACATGGCAAAAGATCTAGATGGATTGGTAGTAAATTTGTGGGTGTTTTTCTTTTTAATAAAATCTTTGTAGGGCTTGTAAATGCCTTAGGCAATTATTTCTTCTTCCTCACCCTTGTCTTAAGACCAGGTTATGAACAAAAGAGAACAAATATTCCTTCTAAGATTAGTTCATGTATGAACCAAGCAGTGCATTTCAAGTAGCTTTTTTCTTGGGGAAAAAAACAAAACTCCTCTTTTTTGTTGCTAGGTATCTTATATTAAAGAAAAATCAAGACCCTTAATATATTCTCTTGAGGTTTATAAACTTCAGAATGGTATGAAACTTGAGAAATTCACCACAGAATCTGGATTAAAGTTCATTGATGATGCCCTGGGATTTAATTATTTGTTGCTCTTTCGTGATTGTCTGCGAAGGCAGTGCACCAATTCAAAAATAAAAGTGTTTGCTAATATTGGCTATGACATCTCTTTCAAAAGCATCACTTTACAGAGTCAACAATGTCTTAATATTTTCTCTCTTTGGAAGGAGTCATATGATTCTTTTCTATAATCACAGCTACTTTGTCCCCTTACTCCAGATATTAACCTATAGAAATGGGTGTATTTCTGATAAATTTAAAGAGAGAACTGTCAAAGTCTCTTGATCATGTTCATATCTGCAATATAGATGTTAGACTTACAATCTGTATTCAAGAAACCTTCTCTAAGTTCCAATCTGGCACAGTCTGGGGTTTTTCATTGACATTGTAAGACAGATAAAAATTACACATTCCTGTTGGTTTTCCGTATATTCTGACCTTCCTGATTGTGGATCTTAAGACTGATGTTTTACTGAGGAATGACGAATTAAATATCAGAGCAGGTATATACAGTGACCCAATCATACAGCACATGCTTAACTGCCTTAGTTTTTATGCAACTGTCCATGATGGCCACAACAACTCAAGTTCAGTGGTAATTTCCCTGGAAGGAACAAGTAACTAATAGGAGAAGTCAGGATTTACCACATTTACAGTTTGCTTAATATTTTCTCTCTCACTAATCCTGAGGTAGCAAACTCACATGTTTATAGAGGCCAGAAAGTTCACAAAAATGAGAAAGGCTGACTATGGGGACTCTAGGAGAAAGAAGGATGCCTGTCCTGCCTAGTGAGGTGGCTGTTCTTCATCTTAAACTGACCTGCCTATGCTGGCAAGTGAGCTCAGACATATCTGAGTTTCTGGTTTTGCAACAAATCCAGAAGTCTGTGTGTGTGTGTGTGTATATATATATTCTTTTTAAATCAGATATCATCCTATATATAAATGTAAGAAGTTAAGCATTGCTGAGAGTTTATTATCAGAAAAATCATACCACCAGGGCCAGACTCACTCTGTTACCAGTCTGTAAACATCTCACACTCTATGAAAGCAGACTCTTTGTGACCCCGTGGACTGTAGCCCACCAGGCTCCTCTGTCCATGAATTCTCCAGGAAAGAATACTGAAGTAGATAGCCATTCCCTTTTCCAGGGGATCTTTCTGACTCAGGGATTGAACCCAGGTCTCCCACACTACAAGGAGATTCTTTACCATCTAAGCCACTAGAGAAGCCCATGAGAGTAGAGGACCTGAGGCTTTACCTCCAGTTCACTGTGTATCCATACTGCAAATCAAATGACCCATGGAAGGCTCATTCTAGTTATTGAATGAATGAATAGTTTCAGTAATCAATTAAGTACATTCCATCAAGTAACATGAATTCAAAAATAAAACAGACATGATGGAAAAAGTAGTAATACATTTGTAAATTCAGTGAGGTCATGAGCTCCAAGAGATTAAATGACAGTTCTGTGCTTTTGTGATTTAAAAAATAAAATAAAAGTGGCCTATGGTTAAAAAATCCAGTCTGCAGTCATATTTCATTTGGTTGTCACACTATTTCCAAACATGAAGCCTCATATATAGAATATGTAAACCAAAATGTTTTATATACATTACTATATTTCAAGATTTTCTTCAAAATATTCAGATTTGACATTATGGGACTCACATTACCACTTGACATTGTTTACTGGATCTAGGAAGTGACTTCTCCCCAGGACAAGATTTATGTTTTTTGTTTTTTAAAAATTATTTATTTATTTGGTTGCACTGAGTCTTAGTCATGGAGCACTGGGTCTTAGTATTGGTTCACAGGATCTTTGATCTTTGTTGTGGCATGTGGGATCTAGTTCCCCAAACAGGGATCGAACCCAGGCCCCCTGCACTGGGATCACAGAATGTTAGCTACAGGCCACCAGGGAAGTCCCTGGGACAATCTTTTCAGCTGAGCATAGTACCCAACAGTACCTACAACTACCTATTGTTCCAACATACTGAAGTAGAGTGCCACTTGCCAATTTTTGTGGTATATGTGTAGTCATTTTTCTTATATAGGGGAATCTCTGTGTCTATGTCTCTGCCATAAGTGAGCAAGAAATGAAAACTTAGGTTCATACAAAAGCCTGTACACAAATGTTTATAGCAGCCTAATTTGTAGTAGCCTAAACTGAAAACATCCAGATATCCTTCAAAGGATGAGGGGTCAAACTGTCATATGTCCATGCTATAGAATACTTCTCAGCAATGAAAAAGAATGAACTTTTGATACATGCAATTTGTATGAATTTCAAAGGATATATACAAAGTGAAAAAATGTCAATGCAGATAACAACAAGTTTGTATACTCTACAATTCCATTTGTATAACAGTGTTGAAATCACAAAATTACAGAGATAGGAAGCAGATTAATGGGTGCATGGAATTAGGGATGAGAATGGGAAGGTGGGTGCAAGACTGAAGTGGATGTGGGTATAAAAAGGCAATTAAGGGTTCTATGGTGATTTAATAGTTTTGGTTCTTGATTTGGCTATAGCAGTGATACACAAACACAAGTGATAAAACTTCATAGAAATAAATGCACCAACAAAACCATACACACATACAGGTAATCTGGGGAAATGTGAATAAGAATAACAGATTGTTGTTATGTCAGTTTCCTGTGATATTATACTATAGTGTTTTAAGATATTACCATTGGGAGAAAGTAGATAATGTATATATGATCTCTCAAGATTATTTCATGTATCTGCATGTAAATCAACAAGTATCTCAAATAATTTTTTGAAAAGTGGAAAAAGAAACAGTCTGTAGAGGGTTATACAATTAGCCCATTATAAGCCCTCTTTACCTACCCAAGTCACCTGCCTGGTCCTTGCAGGATTTTGTGGGTGTAGCTCCTGAAAATGGCAATGGACTCCAGTACACTTGCTTGGAAACTCCCATGGACAAAGGAGCATGGTAGGCTGAAGTCCATGGGGTCGTTAAGAGTTGGACACGAATGAATGACTTCACTTCCAATTTTCACTTTCATGCATTGGAGAAGGAAATGGCAACCCACTCCAGTATTCTTGCCTGGAGAATCCCAGGGACAGGGGAACCTGGTGGGCTGAAGTCTATGGGGTCGCACAGAGTCAGACACGACTGAAGCAACTTAGCAGCAGCAGTGGCAGTAACAGCAGCAGCAGCAGCTTCTCAAAACCAAATGGCCTGACATGACCACTTACATGGCCACTCCTGAAGCCCAGAATGGATCCCTTCAAAGGACTTGCTGTGGGTTTGAAGCTGGAGACAGAACAAAATCAAAGGAGGCAGAAAACAGTGGGCAAAATCAGCATGATAAGGAGAACCTTGAAATTTCTCCAGAGAGAAACATCTTTGATGATTTCTAGTGACAAATTTTAGTAAAGCCAGAGCACATAGTAATATTGCTAACTGTTCCTGTTATCATTGCAAGTGCATTTCTGCCCCTACAGTACAGTGTACACTTACATTCTCTGCTATTTCTTGTCTCCCGTATGAGCTGAGAATATAACTTTCAGGGTAAAATTGCATTTGACCTCACATAAGTGCATCATACTCTTCATACAGATCAGGAAACAACAGTTAGAACTGGACATGGAACAACAGACTGGTTCCAAATAGGAAAAGAAGTGCGTCAAGGCTGTATATTGTCACCCTGCTTATTTAACTGATATGCAGAGTACATCATGAGAAATGTTGGACGGGAAGAAACACAAGCTGGAATCAAGATTGCCGGGAGAAATACCAAAACCTCAGATATGCAGATGACACCACCCTTATGGCAGAAAGTGAAGAGGAACTAAAAAGCCTCTTGATGAGAGTGAAAGAGGAGAGTGAAAAGTTGGCTTAAAGCTCAACATTCAGAAAACGAAGATCATGGCATCTGGTCCCATCACTTCATGGGAAATAGATGGGGAAATGGTGGAAACAGTGTCAGACTTTATTTTTTTGGGCTCCAAAATCACTGCAGATAGTGACTGCAGCCATGAAATTAAAAGACACTTACTCCTTGGAAGGAAAGTTATGACCAACCTAAATAGCATATTGAAAAGCAGAGACATTACCTTGCCAACAAAGTTCTGTCTAGTCAAGGTTATGGTTTTTCCAGTGGTCATGTATGGATGCGAGAGCTGGACTGTGAAGAAAGCTGAGCACTGGAGAATTGATGCTTTTGAACTGTGGTGTTGGAGAAGACTCTTGAGAGTCCCTTGGACTGCAAGGAGATCCAACCAGTCCATTCTAAAGGAGATCAGTTCTGGTTATTCTTTGGAAGGCCTGATGGATGCTAAAGCTGAAACTCCAATACTTTGGCCACCTCATGCGAAGAGTTGACTCATTGGAAAAGACTCTGATGCTGGGAGGGACTGCGGGCAGGAGGAAAGAAGGACGACAGAGGATGAAATGGCTAGATGGCATCACCGACTCGATGGATGTGAGTTTGAGTGAACTCCGGGAGATGGTGATGGACAGGGAGGCCTGGTGTGCTGCGATTCATGGGGTTGCAAAGAGTCAGACATGACTGAGCGACTGAACTGAGCTGAAGTGCATCATGATAGAACATACATCTTAGGTATCCTACCACTGGTTCAAATATAATTCCTCTGTAATGAACAAATATAATAAGCCAGGAGATTTCCAAACAATGAAGGATAGTTATAGAAGAAGAGGTAAATATTGTCAAAGAATCTGCTTTGATTCATCGTCTTAATATTCTATGATACTATGAATAAGCCTGAATGGTCTAGTGGTTTTCCCCACTTCAATTTGAGTCTGAATTTGGCAATAAGGAGTTCATAATCTGAGCCACAGTCAGTTACATTTTGCTAACTGTATAGAGCTTCTCCATTTTGGCTGCAAAGAATATAATCAAACTGATTTCCGTGTGACCATCTGGTGATGTCCGTGTGTAGAGTCTTCTCTTGTGTTGTTGGAAGAGGGTGTTTGCAATGACCAGTGTGTTCTCTTGGCAGAACTCTATTAGCCTTTGCCCTGCTTCATTTTGTATCCAAGGCCAAATTTGCCAGTTACTCCAGGTGTTTCTTGACTTCCTATTTTTGCTTTCCAGTCCCCTATAATGAAAAGGACATCTTTTTTTGGGTATTAATTCTAGAAGGTCTTATGGGCTTCATAGACCCATTCAACTTCAGCTTCTTCAGCATTACTGGTTGGGGTATAGATTTGGATTACTGTGATATTGAATGCTTTGTCTTGGAAAGGAATAGAGATCATTCTGTTGTTTTCGAGATTGCATCCAAGTACTGCATTTTGGACTCTTGTTGACTATGATGGCTACTCCATTTCTTCTAAGGGATTCTTGCCCACAATAGTAGATATAATAGTCATCTGAGTTAAATTCACCCATTCCAGTCCATCTAAGTTCACTGATTCCTAAAATGTTTGCATTCAATGTTGCCATCTCCTGTTTGATCACTTCCCATTTGCCTTGATTCATGGACCTAACATTCCAGGTTCCTATGCAATATTGCTTTTTAGAGCATCGGACCTTGCTTCTATCACCAGTCACATCCACAACTGGGTGTTATTTTTGGTTTGGCTCCATCTCTTCATTCTTTTTGAGGTTATTTCTCCACTGATCTCCAGAAGCATATTTGGCACCTACTGACCTGGGGAGTTCATCTTTCAGTGTCCTATCTTTTTGCCTTTTCATACTGTTCGTGGGGTTCTCAAGGCAGGAATACTAAAGTGTTTTGCTAATCCCTTCTCCAGTGGACCACATTTTGTCAGAACTCTCCACCATGACCCATCCATCTTGGGTTGCCTTACATGGCATGGCTCATAGTTTCATTGAGTTAGACAGGCTGTGGTCCATGTGAAAGATTGGTTAGTTTTCTGTGATGATGTTTTTCAGTCTGTCTGTCCTTTGATGGAGAAGGATAAGAGGCTTATGAAAGCTTCCTGATGGGATAGACTGATGAGGGGGAAACTGGGTCTTGTTCTGATGGGAGAGGCCATGCTCAGTTCGGTTCATTCACTCAGTCATGTCTGACTTTGTGACTCCATGAACCTCAGTACGCCAGGCCTCTCTGTCCATCATCGACTCCTGGAGCTTATCCAAATTCATGTCCATTGAGTCGGTGATGCCATCCAACCATCTCATCCTCTTTCATCCCCTTTTCCTCCTGCCTTCAATCTTTCCCAACATCAAGGTTTTTTCAAATGAGTCAGCTCTTCATGTCAGGTGGCCAAAATATTGGAGTTTCAGCTTCAGCATCAGTCCTTCCAATGAACACCCAGGACTGATTTCCTTTTGGATGGACTGATATGATCTCCTTGCAGGCCAAGGGACCCTCAAGAGTCTTCTCCAACACCACAGTTCAAAAGCATCAAATCTTCTGCACTCAGCTTGTTTTATAGTCCATGTCTCACATCCATACATGACCACTGGAAAAACCAGAGCCTTGACTAGATGGGCCTTTGTTGACAAAATAATGTCTCTGCTTTTTAATATGCTGTCTAGGTTGGTCATAAACTTCCTTCCAAGTAGCAAGCATCTTTCATTGCTGCAATCACCATCTGTAGTGATTTTAGAGCCCCCCAAAATTAAGTCAGCCACTGTTTCCCATCTATTTGCCATGAAGTGATGGGACAGGATACCATGATCTTAGCTTTCTGAATGGTGAGCTTTAAGCCAACTTTTCACTCTCCTCTTTCACTTTCATCAAGAGGCTCTTTAGTTCCTCTTCACTTTCTGCCATAAGGGTGGTGTCATCTGCATATCTGAGGTTATTGATATTTCCTCTGGCAATCTTGATTCCAACCTGTGATTCCTCCAGCCCAGCATTTCTCATGATGTACTCTGCATATAAGTTAAATAAGCAGGGTGACAATATACAGCTTTGACGTACTCCTTTTCCTATTTGGAACCAGTCTGTTGTTCCATGTCCAGTTCTAACTATTGCTTCCTGACCTGCATACAGGTTTCTCAAGAGGCAGGTCAGGTGGTCTGGTATTCCCATCTCTTTCAGAATTTTCCACCATTTTTTTTGTGATCCACACAGTCAGTAAACCTTTAATCCAATTTTCTGTTGATGAGTGGAGCTGTGTTCCCTCCCTGCTATTTACCTGGGGCCAAACTATGGTGGAGATAATGAAGATAACGGTGACCTCCCTCAAAAGATCCCAGGCGTATACTGCTACAGTCCATGGCCCCAACCCTGCAGCAGGCCACCACTGACCCATGCCTTCACTAGAGACTCCCAGACATCCACAGGCAAGTCTCCTGCAGGGTCACTATTCCTTTCTCCTGGGTCCTGGTGTGCAAATTGTTCAATCCAGGCTTCAACAATCCATGAACCTTGAACTTCCAGGTGTTCAATCTGGCTTTAGAAAAGGCAGAGGAACCAGAGATCAAATTGCCAACATCTGCTGGATCATGGAAAAAGCAAGAGAGTTCCAGAAAAACATCTATTTCTGCTTTATTGACTATGCCAAAGCCGTTGACTGTGTGGCTCACAACAAACTGTGGAAAATTCTGAAAAAGATGGGAATACCAGACCACCTGACCTGCCTCTTGAGAAACCTGAATACAGGTCAGGAAGCGATAGTTAGACCTGGACATGGAACAACAGACTGGTTTTGAATAGGAAAAGGAGTGTGTCAAGGCTGTATATTGTCACCCTGCTTATTTAACTTATATGCAGAATACATCATGAGAAATGCTGAGCTGGATGAAGCATAAGCTGGAATCAAGATTGCTGGGAGAAATATCAATAACCTCAGATATGCAAATGATACCATCTTTATGGCAGTGAAGTGAAGAACTAAAGAGCCTATGATGAAAGTAAAAGAGGAGAGTGAAAAAGTTGGCTTAAAGCTCAACATTCAGAAAACTAAGATCATGGCATCTGGTCCTATCACTTTATGGCAAATAGATGCTCCAAAATCATTGTAGATGGTTACTGCAGCCATGAAATAAAAAGATGTTTACTCCTTGGAAAAAAAGTTATGACCAACTTATACAGCATATTAAAAAGTAGAGACATTACTTTGCCAACAGCCATCTATCTAGTCAAGGCTATAATTTTTCCAGTGCTCATGTATAAATGTGAGAGTTGGACTATGAAGAAAGCTGAGCACTGAAGAATTGATGCTTTTGAACTTTGGTGTTGGAGAAGACACTTGAGACTCCCTTGGATTGCAAGGAGATCCAACAAGTCCATCCTAAAGGAGATCAGTCCTGAATGTTTATTGGAAGGAATGATGTTGAAGCTGAAACTCCAATACTTTGGCCACCTGATGTGAAGAGGTGACTCATTTGAAAAGACCCTGATGCTGGGAATGATTGAGGGCAGGAGGAGAAGGGAATAACAGAGAATGAGGTGGTTGAATGGCATCACCAACTCAATGGACATGAGTTTGGGTGACCTCCGGGAGTTGCTGATGGACAGGGAGGCCTGGCGTGCTACAGTCCATGGGGTCTCAAAGAGTCAGACACGACTGAGGGACTGGACTGAACTGAACTGAACTGATGAATATGCCATAAAGTGAAGCAAAATGCAAATTTAAAGGGAAGAAACACTGATTATTATTCTAAAATGAACAAATGCAACAGGAAAGCCTGCACTCTGCTTCTATTTGTGCTCCCTTTGTGCATCAAGTCCAGGAGGAAGAACAGGTGAATCAGCACTGTGACAGTCTTTCAATGTCTCAGGCCTGCCTCCCTGTGTTTGCCAGGTACAGGTTGCCCTACCGAAGGCTCAGTATCCCAAAGGCTTGGCAGCAGAGCTGGGGGAGGGGACAGTCTCTGTTTATAGTCATTAGCTCTAATTACACAGCTACATTGGAAGGGGCAGACTTCTCGGGAAAAGCAATAAAGCAAAGATGGTAAAACTGTAACAGGTCAGTCTGCCTATTATCTCTTTAGCTCTGGTGCGTGTGTGTGTGTGTGTGTGTGTGTGTGTGTGTGTGTGTGCCGACCTTGCCTGTGCCCACAAGCTGGCACATGGCAATCAGGAGAGAACGCAAGGCTATCATTTTACCTTTAGTGCACCATGGCATCCCGATTATCTCTTTGAGATTCTAAGGTAAACAGGATGTTGTAGAAACAGAGGCTTTCCCTGGCAGGTAATAGAACAGACTAATTAGCCTCAAGTACCTGTAATCCTAGAGTTGTACCTCGAGCTAAAAGCTAGGGAAAGTCCCTCAGGTATGCCTAATAGGTCCCCAGTCAGGTCGGCTCTGGATCAGGTGTAGTATGTCAGCTGTGCTGAATGCACCCTATTGATCCAGAAGAACCTGCACGTTCTGTCACAAATTGAATTCAAATGGCTTACAAGGGAAAGACATCTGACTCTACTTGATTCATATTTCAAAATAATTTTCTTTAATATGCGTTTGTTAATAGATTGTTCCGTTTTTTTAACTGTCTTTCTTTTCAAGTCTGTCTTCTTAAATCTTGCCTATGATCTTCAAAATGATTTTGTAAATGCTACAGACAAGTGTAGTATAGACACATTTAACATTTTAGAAAAATAGGGAAAAGTTAAAGGATTATAGCCTCTGCCTGTTAGATGATATTTTATACAAGGTGTTTTGTTATTTACTTTAAGGGAAAGATGTATTTTTTCCTGTTTATTAAATAATTAGAAATATAGAAGAAAATTTAGAATTTTAAGCTTTAAGCAACCTAAAGTGAAAATGAAAGTGTTAGTCGCTCAGGCATGTCCGACTCTTTGTGTGCCCCAGGGACTGTAGCCCCTGTCCATGGAATTCTCCAGGCAAGAAGGGAATAGGTAGCCTTTTCCTTCTCCAGGGATCTTCCTTACCCAGGGATTGAACCCAGGTCTCCTGCTTTGCAGGCAGATTATTTACCATCTGAACCATCAGGGATGTTCCAAACTTTAGCAGTAGGTATCTTTTATTCAAATAAAATGTTATGACACAGCTTCCCTGCCCCAAGCACATACTTGCCCAATCTCAATCAGAGCTGATAAAATCACAGTCCTTGAACAGAGTCAGAGTGGAGACATAAACTCCATCCATTTGGCCCCTTTATATCTCCTCTTTGTGAAGTCTTTGAGAGTTCTCTAAAGAACCCAAGAAATCACTAGACTGAGTAATGTTCCATCTTTAAATGGAACCATATCTAAATAATTTCGGAAGAATGAGAATCTAGGCTATTTTATAAACCTATTGCGGAGTGAGACATCATAGTTTCTTGTCACTCAATTAAGTAACCAACACTGCCAGAAAGTCCTTTCCATGCATTATAGAGTTTAATTCTGATCAGACTTTGGGATCATCTCATTCATTCTACAAATTTTCATTGAACATCTACTTTATACCAGGCACTGTTCTGAGAATGGGAGAGGTATAAGTGAACGAAAGAGACAAAACATACTTTCAGAGACAGATAATATTCAGTTAGCAAAATAAGTAAAATTGTCAATAATATTAGAAGACCAAAAAAAAAATAGTAGAAGTATAAGAGGATTTAGTGGCAATTTTAAATGAAGTAGTTAGGGTAAGCCTATTCCAGAAAGTAATATATGAACAGAGAAGTCAATGAGAGAAAGATGGTAGTCATGTGGATTTCTGGGGAATAATATATACATAATAATATATAATAACACACACATACTTCATTTACAGCAAACATTCAATTGTATAAGTTATGCTTACACTTAAAGTTTCGCCAAATGCTTTCAATCATGATTCAGTAAGAGAAGCCAAGGTCCCCAACCTATAATATGAAGAAAATCAATTTAAATAAATGTAAAAATTTTGAATGTTTGTGCAAAAATGAAATGTTCTTGCTGTTGTTTCATTAGGTAGTATAGGTTAAAGAGAAAGCAAGATAGCACTTCATGACATTTTTAGTTAATGGCTTCCCAGGCAGACACTTGCTCCTTGGAAGAAAAGCTATGACAAGCCTTGAAAGCATATTCAAAAGTAGAGACATCATTTTGCCAACAAAGGTCCATATAGTCAAAGCTATGGTTTTTCCAGGAGTCATGTATGGTTATAAGAGCTGAACCATAAAGAAGGCTGATCGCCAAAGAATTGATGCTCTCAAACTGTGATTCTGGAGAAGACTCCTGAAACTCCCTTAGACAGCAAGGAGATCAAATTAGTCAATCCTAAAAGAAATTAAGCTGGAATATTCATTGGAAGGGCGGATGCTGAAGCTGAAGCTCCAATACTTTGGCCACCTGATGAGAAGAGCCAACTCATTGGAAAAGACCCTGACTCTAGAAAAGACTGAGCGGAAGAGGAGAAGGGGGTTGACAGAGGATGAGATGGTTGGATGGCGGCACTGACTCAATGGATATGAGTTTGAGCATGAAAGTGAAGTCACTCAGTTGTGTCAGACTCTTTGCTACCCCGTGGAGTATAGCCCACCAAGCTCCTCTGTCCATGGGATTTTCAGGCAAGAATACTGGAGTGGGTTGCCATTTCCTTCTCCATGGGATCTTCCCAACCCAGGGATCGAACCCAGCTCTCCTGCATTGTGGGCAGATGCTTTAACCTCTGAACTACCGGGAAGCCGGAGTTTGAGCATATGCCAGGAGATAGTTAAGGACAGGGAAGTTTGGCGTGCTGCAGTCCATGGGGTTGCAAAGAGTCAGACATAGTGACTGAACAACAAAGCATTTCATAGCGCTCTTTCCACTTTCTCAGTCATAAAGCTGGGGTTGAGGAGTTAAATCGGCAAAATAACTAGTACCGTGCTAGAGCTGGTGTGGACCAGCTCGTGACAGACTTTTGTGGGCATCTCTTCCTGATTCTCCATTAGTGACACCACTTTGACAGATTGAAATCAGCTGTGAGTGGATGTCCTCATATCATAGAAATTGAAAACACTGCAAATCTGCCTCTCCATACCCCAAGAACTGATTGTTAAACATTTGTAGAATACCACTGAAAATAATCTACTGACTCAATTTTCAATAGGTTCAACATGTTTTGGTCTTAAACATTGGTCAACATTCTCAAGCTGCTGCTGCTGCTGCTGCTAAGTCACTTCAGTCATGTCCAACTCTGTGCAACCCTGGAGACCGCAGCCCACCAGGCTCTCCCATCCCTGGGATTCTCCAGGCAAGAACACTGGAGTGGGTAGCCATTTCCTTCTTCAATGCATGAAAGTGAAAAAGTGAAAGTGAAGTCGCTCAGTCCTATCCGACTCTGTGCGACCCCATAGACTGCAGCCGACCAAGCTCCTCCATCCATGGGATTTTCCAGGCAAGAGTACTGGAGTGGGGTGCCATTGCCTTCTCCGAATATTCTCAAAAACTCTTCATAAACAGTCCCTTTAGATTATTTGAATACATTTTTTTCCACTCTAAGAAATTTGGACCATTTACTTATTTCTTTTATAGCTAGTCGGATGACCAGAAACAGAAACTGCCTCTGATTATGTAAAGTTAGGGCAAAGAAAGTCTTTTTTAAAACTTTTATTGGAGTAGAGTTGATTTATAATGTTTTGTTAGTTTCAAGTGTACAGCAAAAGGAATCAGCTACACATACACATATATATCCACTATTTTTTACAAAACTCTTCTTGTGATGTTCATTTTAAATGGAAGCTTGATTTATAGTTAGGAATCCTCTGTCTTCTGTGGAAAATAATTTTAATGCTAAAAGGAAGTAAAAGCAATACATTGAAACATAAAGTATTCTGATCAAAAATCACAAAGTGTAAAAGTGAGACAAATTGAAAGGTAATGTAGTCTGTAGACAGGACTAAATATTTCCCAGATTATGTGTGAATCCTACAAAGAACCAAATTAATTGAAGAAATATTCATTTGAAGGGGCTGAATTGACCACTGCACCTAAATTTACCTTTGACTCAGCAACTCAGTTAACAACTAACATGATAGTACTTCTGTCTTCAGAAATTTACATCTGTTTCCAAGTTCACTTGAAGGATTTAGAAGACAATTTTGAACTAGGGTATCTAGGAAAGGCTGGTAACAGTTAAGAGAATTTCCCTAATTTCACAATTATATGTCATAATGTTTTATCTTCCTTAGTGAAACTTTGCCATGAAATCGACAGCATTTCTAAGCTCAAATGTTGCAAGACTGTTAAGCTAATTACTGAAATACACCTACAGGGGCTAAAAATTGGACCAGGTTTATTTGGAGGAATGCAACATGCAAACTAGACAGCTGCTTTTTTCTCACTCATTTCACTCTATTACTGGTTAACTTAGTGGAAAAATGTAAATTTTCCAGGGATTTTAGGTTGAAGGTATCTCAGCCAACATAGATGTGTGCTTGACTTGAGGTTTAATTTAACTCCCCTGTAGTATTGATCGACACAGACCACCAGGGACACTTACAATCTTCCTTTGCCAAAGGTAGACAATGGTATAAGAGGAAAGTGTAACAAATGCCCCTGTCCAGTCCCATGTCGATATCCGGCTGCCTTTCGTGTGTGTGTGTGTGCCATTTTGAGTGCATCAGTATTTCACGTTTATTATAGTGTGATGAAACACCTTTCAAAATGGCCAGAGGGACACTCAGCAGTAAGCATTTAGGCAGTACAAATTGAAGTGAACAGGGGGACAGTTAGCAGGGAAAATTCTGAGGTCAAAGTAGTCTGGGTAGGAGCTGAATCAGCTAAATGCAGAGTTAAGAGCTACAGTACCTGACACAAAGTAAATATAGATTATCTTCTTGATGACAAGTTGATCCACTGGACAAGGATCTTTCAGGGAAAAAAAAGACAAGTGCAAAAAATTAAGTAATTCACACTAACCAATTTTTTTAATCTTTCTCTCATAACCATCCTATCTCCCTGTTACTTTCTACTTCATGTCATTTCAGGATAAAAGAATTTACTGAACAAGTAGATACCTATACAGAACTCAAAATTCCAACTTTAGCGTGAGAAATTTTGAAAGACAAGTAATTACTCCTCATTTAATTTATGATTCTATACAATCATCACATTAATTATCATTTCTAGGCCTGAAGAGCATAGCAAGCACTATTAAGTAATTGTTGTGATTATAACATCTGGGAAACCTATACATGGTAGAAAATCAGCTTAATATACAAGCACCATTTTGAATTAATTCTGCAAACATTTCGGAGCTCATACTATGAGACTGCCTGCTCTTATATGTTTATTTAGAAAATTGCTGTCTTCACAAGATCTCTTTCAATCTGATTAGTTCACTTTATTAAAACTGACTAGATTTCAGTGGGGAAAGAGTATGGGTGGGTGGGTAATGCCTTCATTTATTTCATTAGCAAACATTTATTGAACAAATACTCCAAGCAAGGTTCATGGGCAGATGATGGCTTATCAGCCTCAATAACTTAGTTCCATTCCTCAAGGAGCTCACAGTTTATTTAGGGGAGATAAGTGATTAAAAAGTACAAAGACAGAATGGCAGACATTACAAGAAAAATCTCAGAAAGGAGGTGAGTTGCCAATTTATCTAAGATAATAGGTGGGAAAAGATCATAGCAGGTTTTCTGGAAAAGGTTATGAAAGGCAAAAGTAGGACTTGACAGGGTTAAGAAGGGAAAAGAGAGGATAGAGAATGGAATAAGGAGAAACAGCATTCAGAGAGGGGGTAACACATATAATGGATGGCCAGGGCTCATTCAGGGACATAGTAAAGGTTTGGTTTGGCTTCATACATCAAAAGTAAATACCAGTTACTGAAGATAGTTTGGGGGAGCCCATGGGGAAGTAGTATAACAAACTGAAAATGCTATCGACTGCTGGCAGGATAGAAGTTATAGAAACTAACAATAGCAAGTTAATTAAGTGATATTTTTGTCCTAAGGAAGATTAAGATCTAGCATCAAATCATGATAATTTGATTGTAGAGTAAGAAATAAACTTGAGCTAGACAGCTTTCAGGTAGTTTTCATTAAAATGTTAAGCAATAAAAAAGTCCCACTGCATCTCAAAAGAACATAAAGTTTAAATAGATTTGTTCTGAAAAATACAATTTTTCAGAAGATTCTAAATTATAATTGTGCATTTTACTTATGAAATACTATTCCCCATTTTATCTTCTTGTTTTTGTTTTTCTTTGTTTCCCATTGGCTTCATCCCAAGTGATATTTTTTTCAGGTACCAATTATCATTGGGGATAGAGGTTTTCCTGTATATAATTATAGCTGCCAAAGGAATTGGGAGAAAATATCAAAGAATCTTCTAAGTTTTGCAAACTTAGATTCTGAGGAGATCTGAAGAACATCCAGGAAGGTGCAATATTTTTTTCTTTAGGCAGTACAGTCAGTTAAAGATATTTTATTGGCTGAGTATGATGACAGACCTCTAATATGTAATAGGCTACATTTACAAGAGAATAACTGCTTTGGTGAAATTGACTAAAATAGCAAGAATTTGCTCAGCTGTCTAAAACTGTTTTTTTTTTTTTTCTCAATTCAAAGAATTACCCTTGTTTCTTGACCAATAGGGTGCAGACTTGCCACTAATAGAGGGTGAACTCACTCCTGAAACTGGCCGCGCCCTCTCAACTCCACAACTGAAAAACATTCTCATGTCTTCTTATGGGACTCTGTCCTAGGTGCTGCTCAGCAGTACTCAAATGGAGAAAAAAATGAAGAGAATGATTTAGGTTAGAACATAATCCAGGATTCATTTCTGACCTGAAAGAGCATGTACTTTGCAATTAACCAAAGCTGAAAAACAATTTGGAATTGTTTCCTTGGGAGAAAGGTCATGTTCAATATTTCAACCAATCAAATGATTAAGCAGCTTAAACATTTTGTATATCAGAAGCTAATATCATCAAATGAGCAGAAGTGTGTAAGTAAATAAACAGTGTCAATAATTATATCAAAAAAAAAGTATACACATAGAAGGGGCTTGCTGCTAAGTCACTTCAGTCATGTCAAACTCTGTGCGACCCCATAGACGGCATCCCACCAGGCTCCCCTGTCCCTGGGATTCTGCAGGCAAGAACACTGCAGTGGGTTGCCATTTCCCTCTCCAATGCAAGAAAGTGAAAGTGAAGTCACTCAGCTGTGTTCGACTCTTTGTGACCCCATGGACCGCAGCCTACCAGGCTCCTCTGTCCATGGGATTTTCCAGGCAACAGTACTGGAGTGGGGTGCCATCGCCTTAACTATCAGCAAATATCACTTCTTAAAGTAGAATTTTCAAATTTATAAACTTATAGATATGAGTTTAGTCACTGAAATACTGCTTTAAATTCTAACATTCAAATTCTACTGATTTGTTGAGAAATGTGAGCATAATAAAAATTTGCTTCTGTCTCTTAAGAAGAAGAGAGAGAGGAGACAGAAGAGAGACAGAGAAAGCAAGACATAAAATGTTATCAATAATAAAAAGATAGCAATTCATTTATGTCAATCAAAGGCATATCAGAAGGCATCTAGCTCTAATTTCTACTACCAAGCAAAATACCAAAAGAGTTTGTTATACTTTAAGCTTTTTTTAAAAAAATCATGTTTTCATGTATGTAATCACATCTGTGAACACATTCTGGAGGATAGAGTTACTAGTATATGTTTCCAAGTGTGTTCCATTATATTCTAACTGCAATTTTCTGAACACTAATTTACAGCTGTACTTCAAGCTTCCTCCTGCTACACAGAAGTAAATACAGTATATATTTCAGGAATTCTGTACCAAATTACATATTTAATAACAGAGTGACTGCTCGTTCGGTAAACATCGCATAGCTGCATTGTATTCACCATGGTGCCACCCGATTTCTGCACAGCAGGCACACTAAGGAGGGGAAATTGTATACACTCATATTTCTAAGTCAAGTCCTTGACGTTCCTACCAGTCGTTTCACGTACTGGTTGGAGAAGCTCAAAATCCCATCCCATCTTGAGTAGGAGGAGAAAGGTCCATTTTAGAGATGAATTGACTGAGGCAATGATGGATAAAAAGCATTTTTCAGATAATACCAAACAAGATCAAGAGAGGGAAGAGAGAATAGACAATGGGCTATTGATTTAACTAGATTCAACTCTGGCCTCCCAGTAGGTGGCAAAGGTAGAGAGCCTTCTAGAGCAAATGGCTGCTAACTGAAAGGCATTGACTGAGATTTACAAGAGGCAATTCAGCTGTCTCACCTTTGAGTGTAAATTCCTTCACCTTTGGTGCCAGGGGTGCTCCTTGCTTCCCATTCTGTGTTTTTTTTTTTTTTTCTCCAGGCAATGGCTAAGGAAAGAAGAGCTGATACATGTAAGACAATCAGTTCACAGTTCTCTAACATGTCCAGGCATCTATAGTCACTGATGGAAAATATTTTCAGGTCAGTCACTTTGAAGCCTAGATAATAGAGGAGCAAAAGGACTTGTAGCATGGATAACAAAGTTGCTTTTTTTCTTTCTATCATCATAAAGCTCAGTTAGAAATTGCACCAAACATTGATTTTGCTGGCCTGTTTGTAGGCTCTACAGGGGTCTTTTTAGCTGTGCAACACAGACATATGTTGAACAGCCTTTGATTTCCTCTTTACAAGTTTGTTTTACAGGATAGGCCATTACCAGCATGTGTTGCTTCAGTCATTATACAAGATATGGATCATCACTTTGTACTGAAAAATCACCTGTTCCTCCCCTTTTCCTTTCTTATTTTCTACCAATCCTTGGACATTCCATGGGTTGTTTTCTGCCCTCGTCTAAGTTCCGGGTTTCTTCTTTAGAGCTTATATGAAAACATCATCACAGTAAATTCTTTTCCCGGACATTCTCCCCTCCCTAAGACTTCCCGGCTGGCTCAGGAGTAAAGCATCCACCTGCAATTGAAGGAGCCGCAGGAAACGTGAGTTGGATCCCTGGGTCAGGGAGATCCCCTGGAGGAGGAAATGCACCCCACTCTAGTATTCTTGCCTGGAAAATCTCATAGATAGAGAAGCCTGGTGGACTACAGTTCATAGGGTCAAAAAAGAGTCGAACACGACTGAGTGACCGTGCATGCATGCACTCGCCTCACGGCTTCTTGGGCATGCTGTGGAATTCTCATTACAGTGATGGGAGTTATACACATGCTTCAAGCAGAGAACAGACCACTTAGTGTAAACTTTTCCACAGAAGTCTCTGCAACAACTTTTCAAAACCTGCATCTCGTTTATTTTCTTCTTTTTTCCTCCTTGTTTGATGTCAGTCATCAATCGAGCAGGAGACAACTCATTTCATTTCTGTGACACACCATGATGGACTTGTGTTGCAACCCTGACTTATTCTGAGAACTTCAATTTCTCAAGCTGAAAGCTTGCATGTCCCATGGTTGGAAGAGCTATTGATCCGATGTAGATGGACGGCTCAAGAGGAACTGATACATTCCTTACAGCACTTTATTTTTCTCTGGCTTTCCTGGCCACTCTACAATGTCGTCTTTCTCAGGGAATTTATTGTCATCTACAAACTTTGATTCTGGCTTCTGGAATATACTTTATTTCTATGCCATTTTTTTTCTCTGTAAGCCTTGTCCTCATGTAGTGCTGCTCCATTTCATTTCAGATAAATTGTATATTAACTTAGAAGTTGGTTATCCTTGTTCCTTTTCACAACTTGCTGGAAAATCTAGACACTGAGGTTTAGTGATATTTCCAATGTGCATTCTTAGTGATTTTAGAAGAAAGATGTACAATATGCCTTTCAAATAAAGATGCTATTAGGGCAGTAAAAATTAAGGTAAACTATTTAAACTAGTAATTTAAAATATACCAATAACTCAATACAGGTATTAATTAATGTTACTTTTAAAAACATGATTTACAAAAGCCCTGGTAGAAATAATGACTTCCGTATACCCTTCTGTGATAGTAAGTGCTGTCTACACCTTGTCTGGGTTCTAGAGACTTAAACTACCCCGGCCTAACATTCATTTCTCCAATTAAGAAACGCATGAGTTTAGAGGTGGAAAATAGTATGACCACTGGATCGCTATCTTCTCAAGACATCCCAAAGAGTATGTATGAATTTTCCTTGGCAACCTTCATGGAAGTGTAGTCTTATTTTAATTTTCTTCCCAGCATTTACTGTAATGTTTAATAAGTGCTAAGTTCTGTGAAAAGCACTTTATATACATTTGCTTATCTAGTCTTTATAAGGTCTCAGTTAAGTTCATCTTATTTTTATGTACACTTTATAGGTGAGGACACTTGAATTCATATCTTGCTTTAGCCCCACAGTAACAAGAGTAAATCAACTATTGGAACCAAGTCTGTCTGACTTTGGAACATACTGATCCCATTAGGAAGCAGAATTCATCTCAGAAAGAGACTTTAATAAAGGGAAAAAACCTATGTATATATGCGGCCATGTTTAAAGGAATCACAAATACAGGGAGACACCCAGAGATTTGCAAGAATATGAGCACTTGGCATTCATGGGGCTGACTGAGCAAGAGGATCAAAGAACATAGTTATTGGAGCATATTTAGAGCTAAGGGGAGAGACACCCAAAGATCCACACCAGAGAGAGAAGAATGGTACCAAGACCTCTATCTTCCGCCTGTTCTCCATGTTGTGTTCAGCTTACTAGAAGCCAGCCAACAAGGGAGCCTGAATGATACAGGCTTTAGTGGTCAGCACTTCAGATTTCAAAGAATGGCAAGAAGGGACATAAAATAATGGACCGGAGTAGGTGGCAGGGGAGACAAATAAGCACGCACACCAACCAATTGGTTATCTGCAAGGATATGCCAAGTTTCAAGTGATAACTCAGCATGTGTCTGCCAGTGTCCATTTCTTGGAAGTGATCCACCCTGTAAAGAAATGGGAATGTTCCCAGAGAGCATCCGACAAACCAAATTAAAAAAAAATTTTTTTTTTCATTGCATTCTTCCCAGTTTACAAGTATTTTTAAATTTCTTCCTATAAATGAACTTGGTATAGCAAATTTTCTTTGGTGTTTAACTTAAAATGTTTCTAGAGATTTATACTCTTATTTCTAAAAGTATGTTTCAAATGTACAAATATTGAAATATAATCCTAAAATTAATTCTTAAACCTTATTCTCCTATTAAATCCTAATTTTTCCATTAAAATGGAAACCACTTTTGTTATTTCTGTATTTTTTGACAATTGAGAGCTTGCAACTTCCATTTCATTATCTTTAGAAACAGATTCATATCTTGAATTTTGTCACTGGCTTCTCCAATGCTGCTAATAAACAATAATCAGATTACACAGGGATTAAAAAACAATCATTGAATTTCTTAACTTGCTATTCCCAGTCCTTTGTAATCACACCCTAGCCTTCATTTGACCCTCATCCTTTGGACCTTCACTCATCCCATGTGTAATCCCACATGTCAGCCTGAACGTCCTCCTGTATGAAACCCGTATACTCTATATTCTGGACTTTTGCCTCCCTCCATTGTTCTGGGTTGAATGCCAATTGTGCATAACTAGAGCTTCCTTGTAACTAAATAGTCTCCCTGTATTTAGTACTGTCTCCCCTTCACCTCCTGCCAGGGTTATCTTAATAAAAAATCAAATATAATTATAGTTTGCCCTCCCAATAGCCTCTTCTGACTGTCAAATGCCCATAGAATGAAAAATGAAAGTTTCATAACTTGGCAAACAACAATTTTGCAGTCTGGCTTCAACTTGCTCCCCCAACTTCATCTTTTCACATCCCGTGCACTCTATGCTCACTCAAAGCAAAGGCACAAGCTGCTATTTTCTCCTGTTTTTGTTCATGCAGTGCCTGGATGTCTTTTCTTTTCCTTTATCTATCTGCTATCTTATCTGTGCATTTAGTCATTCAACCACCTGTCTATTAATGTATCTTATCTATTATTTTACTTATTGTTTGGCATATATTTGGGATCAGGTAAGCTACTAGCTGCTGGAGATTCAAGAATGAGTGAAAACATGCTCTTGTGAGATGAGATTTCATATCCTGATGGAGAAATACATTTATTAAACACCCTCACAAGTGTAATAACACAAAATGTTTTGAAGAAAAAGAATATAATTCTTTGAGAATGGTTGGTAAAACAATCTAGCTTTCACTGGTGGTGGTGGTAAGGCAGTATCTATAAGGCGAATTTCTCCAGAGAAAATTGTTAGTCACTCTGTAACAGTCCAGGCTCTTCTGCCCATGAAATTCTCCAGGCAAGAATACTGGAATGGATTGCCATTCCCTTCTTCAAGAGATCCTCCCAACCAAGGTATCTAGCCAGGTCTCTCACTCTGCACACAGATTCTTTACCATCTGAGGTGGTCATAAGGAGGGATCCATAAGGTGAATCTCTCCTCAGAAAGTGATGCTTAAACTGAGATATGAAAAGAAAAAGAGACTACTTGACTAAAATGGGAAGAGTAAAGAAAATCATACCAAGCAGAGAGGATGATGTTACAAAGACTTTGTAGTGGGAGAGAACTTGACATATTTGAGAAGAATAGAAACAAAGAGGGGTAATTTTATTTTCCAGAACAGAGCTAGCTGTTAGAAAAGTACAATATTTAAATGAAGAGTGCGCATCGATGATCACGGAAGCATCCCAGGTATTGTGGATTCTAGTGAGGAATTTTGCCTTATCTGAACACACATGAAAAAACACTGTGGAAGGCAGGAAGGGGAGCTGATGGTATTTATACTTGTTCATTTTGGTTGCAGCTAGAAAACTAGAGATTGGGCAGAGTGGGAGCAGGTCAGCTCATTAAGAGGCTATTTCTCTAGTCCAGTGAGAGAAGACAATAGGTTGAACTTGGACAAGGATAACTTAACTAGAGAAAAGTACACCGAATTATTATATACTGAAGGAAAAATTAGACAAGAGGAAGACGATGGGTCAAGGATGATGACTTCTGACTTGTGCAGCTAGTGGATCCATTCACTGAAGCAATATTTATTACTCAAGTACAACTTAAATTCTATTTCTTACATGAATTTTTCCTTGACTTTCATAGAGCAAAGTTAAGCATTCCTTCTCTGTGCCACCATAAAGATTTATCTGTAAGCTATTACTGAACTTACCACAGTTACAAACTTTATGAGCTTTCTATTTCATTCTCCATTGTTTTACTGACACCTCACATACAGTAGCTGTTCAATAAGAATTTACTGAATGAATGAACAGTTGAATGAACCTCTTTTATACTTCATATAAACAAAAGGTGCTTATACAATAAGGATACAGACATTCAAACTAAGGAATAAGGATAACATTTGAGATTACACTGGTTCTATTTTTTCAAAGTGAAATAATGGTTGCCCTGGGTTCTTAAGTAATTTTCTCACTTTTAAATTTAAGAAAATGTGGACTTTAGTCTAGGGCCTTTCTCCCACTCCTCCTTTATGAATTACCACTACCCATCTGTCCTTTGTCTTCTCTGGTGTTTCTTCCTGATAGTAAAGGCAAGAATATTTTCTGCCTGATTCCCACGGCTGCTCCCCATTAGGGTGAGTCACTTTTCTATACTCAGGTATTATGTAGGAAAACTCTGATATCACTGAGCAAGGGTATTTATCCCTTACTGATAATTGTTTACAGGCCAGTTTAACAGCTAGAGAATAATAAGAAGAATGAAATAGATATGTTTTAAAAAGCATAATGAGGAAAGAATTGAGTTAATGACTATTACCAGGACATTTTATTAATTATGATTTAATATAATACGGCAATCACAATTAGATTGTGATGTATGTTTGCAGTGGCTTTACAAATTACATTTTGAAGATATATTATGAGTACAATCTGGCAAATTTATTGCAATATAAATTGAATTTTTTCTTCTTTCTTTCCTTCTCTCCATCCCCCTCCCATTTAGCAGGTCTGGAATAAGATATCTGAAGCACAGTGTCATATAAAAAGAAAGGAGTAGAAAGGTTACATACATTCTCATATTTGACATAACCTACAAATTTCTTCATCTCCATATGTGTTTGTAGATATAAAAGTGTTAAAATATGCTTTGCTCAATAGAGTTTCAAAGTATTCTATATGCTATATATATATATATATATATATATATATATATATATATGTCACATGAAGTGAATTGTTAGTCATTCAGTCATGTCCAGCTCTTTGCGACCCCCATGGACTGTAGCTCACCAGGCTCCTCTGTCCATGGAATTTTCCAGTCAAGACTATGGGAATGGGAAGCCATTCCCTTCTTCAGGGGATCTTCCTGACCCAGGGATCAGACCCAGGTTCTCTTGCATTGCTGGCAAATTCTTTACAGTCTGAGCCACCAGGGAAGATATATATATTCTTAAGTTGGTCAAAAACACAGAAAATTGTTAATCAATCCTCTTTCTAATTTCCTCATTACTATCTAATGTAGTCAGAGGAAGTATTTGAGTACATAAGTCAGGCCTTGCTATAAGAGAGTAACCAATAAAGGAGTGAGAACATGTGGAATGCGTTTTGTAGCCTTCTCATCAGATATTACATTAATGATAATAATGACCATGAGTATTATAGTTATTATGTACATCAAGACTTTGTTTTTTGGGCTCCAAAATCACTGCAGATGGTGATTGCAGCCATGAAATTAAAAGATGCTTACTCCTTCGAAGAAAAGTTATGACCAACCTAGATAGCATATTCAAAAGCAGAGACATTACTTTGCCAACAAAGGTCCATCTAGTCAAGGCTATGGTTTTTCCAGTGGTCGTGTATGGATGTGAGAGTTGGACTGTGAAGAAAGCTGAGCGCCAAAGAACTGATACTTTTGAACTGTGGTGTTGGAGAAGACTCCTGAGAGTTCCTTGGACTGCAGGGAGATCCAACCAGTCCATTCTGAAGGAGATCAGCCCTGGGATTTCTTTGGAAGGAATGATGCTGAAGCTGAAACTCCAGTACTTTGGCCACCTCATGAGAAGAGTTGACTCATTGGAAAAGACTCTGATGCTGGGAGGGATTGGGGGCAGGAGGAGAAGGGGACGACAGAGGATGAGATGGCTGGATGGCATCACTGACTCGATGGACATAAGTCTGAGTGAACTCTAGGAGTTGGTGATGGACAGGGAGGCCTGGACAGGGAGGTGCTGCAATTCATGGGGTCGCAAAGAGTTGGACACGACTGAGCGACTGAACTGAACTGAACTGAACTGAACTGATAAAATGTTTATCACATGCCTGGCACATACATCTCATCTAAAAGGTGTGAGATGATATCTTACCATGGTTTTAATTTGCAATTTCCTGAAGATAAGTGATGTTGAGCAACTTTCCATGTATCTATTGGGTATTTGGATGTCTTCTTCGGAAAAATGTCTATTTCAGTCCTTTCTCCTTTTTACGTTTGGATTATTTGGGGGTTTTGTGTATTTTTTTGCTATTGAGTTGTGTGAATTCTTAATATATCTTAACTCCTTAATATATCTTGTCCTATTCTTAATATATATTAACTCCTTATCATATATGTATATGATTTCCAAATTATTTTCTCCCACTCATGGGTTGCATTTTCATTTTGTTGATGACTTCTTTGCTGTGCAGAAACTTTTTAGTACAGTGTAGTCCCACTTATTTATGTTTGATTTCATTGTTTTTCTTTTGTTATTAGATTTAGAAAATCATAGTCAAGTCCTATGTCACACAACTTACCACTTATGTACTCTTCTAGGATTTTGATAGTTTCAGGTTTTATATTCAAATCTTTAATCCATTTTGAATCAATTTTTGTGTGTAATATAAGATAGGGGTTGAGTTTCTTCTCGTTGAATATGTTTGTCTCCATTGTTGTAAATGAATTGACCATAGATGAATTCTGTATTATTCTTTTCCATTGATCTATATGTCTGTTTTTATACCACTACCATGCTATTTTATTTACTATAACTTTGTGACATAGTTTGAAGTCAAGGAGAGTGTTGTCTCCAGCTTTGTTCTTTCTCAAGAACAGAGAGAGTATTCAGAGTGTTTTGTGACTCCACACAAATTTTAATATTATTTATTTGATTTCTTTCAAATAAGCTATTGGAACCTTGACAGGGATATTACTGAATCTTTGGATTTATTTGGATAGTATGTGCATTTTAACAATATTGATTCTTGCAACCATTGAGCATGGAATATCTTTCCATTTATTTGTATCTTCACTAATTGTTTTCATTAATGTCTAGTATTTTCCAGTATACAGATACTTCAGCTCCTTGGTTAAATTTGCTTTTAGTTGTTAATATTGTATGAATAAATTCCTGATCTTATAAAATTTGTATTTTTATCTTTGTTAACAATTGGATCTCTTTAGAGACTGGGATTTCTGAAAATCTCTAGGATTAACTTCAGTTCAAATATGAATTAACAACAGAGTTAAGTAGTTTGAAAGAAGCTTTTTTTTTAAAGATGGAAGCTTTAATATTAAAATGTTTCTGATATTATTAGCTGCAAAATATATCTAGAAGAAAAAGAAAATACTACCTCAAAATTCCACTTAATGAAAAGTAGAAAGCTGCAAATAGATGTTCCAAATGACAAGTGTTTATTTTCAAAAGTATGGCTTTATTAGAAACATAAGAAGAGAAAAGTGAAAAGAGAGCAATAGTAAACAACTAATCTCAAAAATATATAAGCAACTCCTGCAGCTCAATTCCAGAAAAATAAATGACCCAATCAAAAAATGGGCCAAAGAACTAAATAGACATTTCTCCAAAGAAGATATACAGATGGCTAACAAACACATGAAAAGATGTTCAACATCACTCATTATCAGAGAAATGCAAATCAAAACCATAATGAAGTACCATTTCATGCCAGTCAGAATGGCTGTAATCCAAAAGTCTACAAGCAATAAGTGCTGGAGAGGGTGTGGAGAAAAGGGAACCCTCTTACACTGTTGGTGGGAATGCAAACTAGTACAGCCACTATGGAGAACAGTGTGGAGATTCCTTAAAAAACTGGAAATAGAACTGCCTTATGACCCAGCAATCCCACTGCTCGGCATACACACCGAGGATACCAGAATTGAAAGAGACATGTGTACTCCAGAGTTCATCACAGCACTGTTTATAATAGACAGGACGTGGAAGCAACCTAGATGTCCATCAGCAGATGAATGGATAAGAAAGCTGTGGTACATATACACAATGAAGTATTATTATTCAGCCATTAAAAAGAATACATTTGAATCAGTTTTAATGAGGTGGATGAAACTGGAGCCGATTATGCAGAGTGAAGTAAGCCATAAAGAAAAACACCAATACAGTATACTAACATATATGCATATATATATATATATATTCCATATATACTACATATGTATGGAATTTAGAAAGATGGTAATGATAACCCTGTATGCAAGACAGCAAAAGAGACACAGGTGTCTAGAACAGCCTTTTGGACTCTGTGGGAGAGGGCGAGGGTGGGATGATTTGGTAGAATGGCATTGAAACATGTATACTATCATGTAAGAAATGAATCACCAGTCCAGGTTTGATGCATGATACAAGATGCTTTGGGCTGGTGCACTGGGACGACCCAGAGGGATGGTACGGGGAGGGAGGAGGGAGGGGGGTTCAGGATAGCGAACATGTGTATACCCATGGCAGATTCATGTTGACATATAGCAAAATTAATATAATATTGTAAAATAATTAGCCTCCAATTAAATAAATTTAAAGTTAAAAAATTAAAAAAAATAAATAAAAGAGCAGAGATTAAAAGTTGCACATCTAAAATTACTTTCACGTCACTTAACTAAGAGGCTGGACAAGATATGGTTCAATACCCAAAATGTAGTCTTCAGTGTTTTATTTGAAAATAAAAGTTTATGAAGTTCTCAAGAAACCATAGTTAAACTTGTCAAAGTTCTATTTTCCTCTTCTCTATTCCCAAAGTCTATCCATAATGCTTTGACTCCAATTTGTCTGTCCAATAAAAGGAAAGATTTTGACCCTCTTTCTATTTAGCAAATAATCTATAATAACTCCAAATTTGCATTTTAAAACTGACCTGTCTAAAGATGACTACTTTGAGTACTACTTTTCAATTGCTGTATGATACTACTTTTCAATTGCCTTATGATAATTCATGTATGAAATGACATTCAATTGTTAAATATAATTCTTAGTCAACCATAATTGTTGACTAATTTGCATGTAGCTCACCCAATGTGCAAGATGATGATATTTGTTATTATGCTGTACTTCTTCTGAGAAACATTTTTAAAAATATGTTACAGTTTTCAACCAGGACACTCAAGCCCTGTCACCTTAATCATTAGTTTGAGGATTAAATGAATAAGAACCTATTGATATTTTACCTCCTCCATGATAGGCTCATTGTCTTATTTAATTTTTTTACAGGGCAGTATTTTAATTTTCAAATGGGCTTCCATTTGTCATTTCATTTGCATTTTAATTTATATTCATTTTTTTAAAGTGGGAAGCAAATCAACAACTTCAAGTTCCATTGATGTGATTGACAATATAGCAATATCCTGTTTTTATTTAGTGCCCATCTGTTTTCAGATTGTTAAGAATCAGATTAATTAAATCTTCCTATGATTCTTTAAATGTACATAAGGGGCACATTGCCTTTGAGTTTTATTTAGAGAACTGCTTGATTTTATTTTCCTGCTCAAGGTTAAAGAGAAGTAGAGTGAGATGTGAGCATAGAGAAACAGAGTCTGGTGTCTCTTACCAACACAGATCAGTTATGGGGCACTCACCGCTTGGTTAGAGGAAAGCATTCAGGAGAAAATGATTATAATAGCTATTTTTCATAAGAAATTAGCAATTGTTAATGTAATTTAAAGACAAAAGTGCTAAATTTGTATTTTCATTTACTTACTAGCATAATGTCCTACTTTCTGGGTTTCTATAACTATCTAAAAAGGCCAGACCACTGCATATTTACCAATTCTGATACCCAGATGCATTATCCTATTTCCTCTGTAACAGAACTGTTTTCAATAATACATATAGAGCAATCAGTAATAATCATCGTTTTCTTTATTGAGCTTTAGCTAAGAAATAATTGACATTTAAAGGATGATGCATGTATTGCTTGGACCAATATCCTTTTCCTGGTTGTGATAGTGTACAATTTTGTAAAACGTTATCCTTGGGAGGACTTGGTGAAGGATACATGGGATCTCTCTGTATTATTTTTTATGGCATGTGAATTTATAATTATCTTCAAATAAATTGCTTAATTTAAAAAATCAGTCACTACAAATATATCACATGACAACACAAATTTCATTTCTTTTTATTTCCCTCTAGTTCATATAATATGTCCATAATATATCTTCACGTAGTTGCCATCACTGTATACAATTTTATACCATTTACTGTGTTTAACAATCAATAACCTTTTTCCCTATAATATCTTTTTTATAATTATTGCTCTTATGACTGCACAGTCAAGTTGATAAACTATGTTTTTGGAAATCAAATGTCCACTTTTCATGTCACTAAGACAATCTTTAATAATGAGGCATCAATGTTAATTAATTATGACAAATCTATTATACTAATGTAAGGCATTAATAATAAGATGGATTGTGTTTAAGGTATTCAGGAACTCTATATTATCTTTGCAATCTTTCAGTAAACCTAAAACCACTCTAAAATAAAGTTTATTTAACAAAGATGAAATTTCATGTTAATGATGTTATCAAAATCAAATAATATGTTTTATGAATAATCAAAATTTTCACTTATCAAACAAAGATAATACATCCCAAAGTTCACACTGTTTCACTGCCTTACATTTTAAACACAAAAAATTTTAAGTGGTCACATATAACAATACAATTAAAGTAACTCACATCCTGTTTCATTGCCTTTTGTAGCCATTGCTGAAAGACTAGAATATATAGTACCACTGGATGCAGCGCAAAGTCTGAAGGAGGCTTAAATAATTTCAAATCTCTACTAGTTTACAATCTTAAGGAAACTCATGTAGTTATTCCTCTTTTTTGAGTCATGGACCATCTATAACTTAGAGATCTCAGAATCACCTTATAGGTAGAATGCTATATTTATTAAAGGAGAAATATTTAAAATAATAAATATATATATGTACAATACTTAATGGCAACCACAGTGATTGTTTAGAACTTATACTAAAATATTTTTTAGAGAGAGATGCATTTAATTCCTGAAATTGTTTCATATTCCTGGTGTGTGAGTATCATAGAAAGCAAATTAACTTGCACTTGTGTGTATTTTTGTTTTTGATTTCTAAGCACCCCTCCTTACCTGCACCTGGGGAATGCTGCTCCTACCACCCATTGAACCGGACATAATTTTAGATACTGGAATTAAAGGAGTTTCCTTCCCTCATAGTGCTTACAGTTAAGTGGAAAAATTCAGATGATAAATAAGTAGCTAATTAAACAAAGGAGGTAATTTCACATGATGATAAGTGGTGGATGTAATTTACTATCACCAGAATAACTATGCCTCCTTCTTTGTAGTAGAAGATGCAAGATGTAGGGGTTTTTTTTACAGAGGATCGCCCAGGATACCTCTGGCCATCAGGACCTTAAAAATTTTACTGAATTTGTAGTTTTGTGTACCTTCCAAGCATTTATCTCCTATTCTCTGGAGTGACTGTATCTTCCCAGGTCTGTCAGTGTTATCAGTGTAATAGCCAGCTCTTGTTTGCTCTGTCCAATCAGCATGGTGTCATTAAGGTAATGGATCACTGTGATATTTGAAGGAATGACCAGGATGTCCAAATCAGACTGTATTATGAGAAATGGAAGACAGTTAATGTTTCCTTGAAGTAAAACTGTAAGTGAATATTTTTGTCATATGAATGTCAACTGTTTCTGATCCTCTTATTAGACTGGATTAGAAGTTCAAGGGCTTCCTTGGTATCTCAGATGGTAAAGAATCTGCCTGCAAAGTGGGGGACCCGGGTTTGGTTCCTGAGTTGGGAAGATTCCCTGGAAGAGGGCATGGCAACCCATTACAGTATTCTTGCCTGAAGAATTCCCAGGGACAGAGGAACCTGGGGTCACAAACAGTTGGACATAACTGATCGACTAAGCACACATAGGTAAGAAAGAGAGGCATTACAAAGATAGCCACGGTCAGTATCAGGATCAGTTCAGTCAGTCGTGTCTGACTGCAACCCCATGGACTGCAGAACTCCAGGTGTCCCTGTCCATCACCAGCTCCAGAGTCTACTCAAACTCATGTCCATTGAGTCGGTGATGCCATCCAACCATCTCATCCTTTGTCATCCCCTTCTCCTCCTGCCTTCAATCTTTCCCAGCATCAGGGTCTTTTCAAATGAGTCAGCACTTCGCATCAGGTGGCCAAAGTATTGGAGTTTCAGCTTCAACATCAGTCCTTGCAATAAACACTCAGGACTGCTCTCCTTTAGGATGGACTGGTTGGATCTCCTTGCAGTCCAAGGGACTCTCGAGAGTCTTCTCCAACATCTCAGTTCAAAAGCATCAATTGTTCGGCGCTAAGCTTTCTTTATAGTCCAACTCTCACACTTATACATGACTACTGGAAAACAGATAGCCTTGACTAGAGGACCATTGTTGGCAAAGTAATGTCTCTGCTTTTTAATATGCTGTCTAGGTTTGTCATAACTTTTCTTTTTAAGTTTGAAATACCCACTAAAACAACTCAAAATGATTAAGGAGAAATCAATTAAAACTAAAGTAAAGGTAAAAATGCTCTGAACTTATTACTAATTGCATTATTAAAAGTCATAAAGATAATCTGAAAAATTACATGGATATACATATGTTCTGAATGGAGAATTTCAGTATTACAACTATAGGCATTTTTCTCAAGCTGTACATTCTAATTCAAATTTATATTCCAATATGGCACTTTTATAATTTGAAAAATTGTTTTGAAATATGTCTGAAAAATAAATCAACAAAAATAGCATATTGAAAATAAAAATAATGAGATGGACCCATCTATTCCTATGTATCATTAAATATCATAAAGTCACAATTACTTAAATAGTATGGTCTTATTATTTACTTAGACATATTGATTAATGCATGAGAATGCATAGTCAAAAAATCAGTGTCTATCATTTCTCATTTTAACTTTTAGTAATGACAGTGTTCCAAATCAGTGGGGAATATATAATATCAATAAGTTGTGCCGTGAAGTACAAAATTGTGGACTTAAGAACAAATATTATTCAATGGTTGATGTATCTAAAATGACCAACATGCTAATATTATAATTAATACCCTTATTCTAGGGATATCTGATTTGCCAAAAATTGAGTAAGTTCCTGGAATGTGAGCTTGTCAGATTTAAAATGAGGGCAATCCAAGGAAAATAGAAATAATTTGATCGTCTTAAATGATGCCAAACTAGAATATTGGAGGTCATGATATAAAGAACTGATGGTCTAGTTTCTGAGACTATCAATAGATACCCACACAACTCCCTTTAAGAGAGCTGGGGTCAGAGGGTGAGTACTCAGTTAAATCATGCAGGGCCCTGAGGGATGAGCAAAGAATGTTGGAGTTTGTTTCAAGTGTGAATGGCCCCAGTGGGGTTTTTCTGACTGGAGGGGGTGGGGTGACTCATATGCTTCCATATGGTATAAAGAATTTTTCCAGCTGTCACAGAGGGAATAGAGATGCCTCGTTTTTCCTAGACAACAGATTGGGAGGAACTGCACCAAAACATTTCTGTGGCTATTTTTGAGTGGTAAGAGGTGTTTGTTTTGTTTTTTAATATTACTTTTTCAGTTAAATGTACTAATATTCATTACCACTTTAACAAAATGATTATTTTTATTTAAAAAATAAGCTTTGTAATATGATCCAAAGAAAGAAAAATATGATGAAAAAATGCATTCCGTTTAATTAAATAGAGTTAATACACTGTGACTTTTTAGTCAAAGTTTATCATTCACTTACACCAACTGAAGAAAGTAAATATCCTTCTTTATATACTCTTCTTTCCCGTAGAAGCCAAACTCCAGTTTTTGACCTGGAATTCAGAGTCTATTCACCTGAACATAATGAAAAAGAACAATTTGGACTTAAGAACAACAACAACAAAAAATCAATTTGCCTATATCAGCAAGGAAATGGTTGCTGTATAGTTTTACTTCAAAGAGTTTGAAATGTTATTAGTAATGCAGAGCTTAAATTGATATAGACCTGGACAAATAACAAATTCAACTCTTCGCTTTCTTGGAATTCACAAAGCTTTAATACAAATAATAAAAGTGATAATAACACAGAATCTTTTCCCTAAGCATAAGCATGATAGTGCATGTACATATGCTCAGTAGAGTCTGACTCTGCAAACCCATTGGCTGTAGCCCGCCAAGGCTCCTATGTCCATGGAATTTTCCAGGCAAGCATACTGGAGTGGGTTGCCATTTCCCACTCAAAGAGATCTTCCAGATGCAGGGATCTAATCAGAGTCTTTTGCATCTCCTGCGTTGGCAGGTGAATTTTTTACCACCACTGTGCCACCTGGGAATCCTTAAGTGAAATAGTACAACCCCTTTATTCAATTATTGCTGGTATCTTGCTGTTGCTGCTGCTGCTAAGTCGCTTCAGTCGTGTCCGACTGTGTGACTCCATAGACAGCAGCCCACCAGGCTTCCCCATCCCTGGGATTCTCCAGGCAAGAACACTGGAGTGGGTTGCCATTTCCTTCTCCAATGCATGAAAGGGAAAAGGGAAAGTGAAAGTGAAGTCGTGTCCGACTCTTCGCGACCCCATGGACTGCAGCCTACCAGGCTTCTCCTTCTATAGGATTTTCTAGGCAAGAGTACTGGAGTGGGTTGCCATTGCCTTCTCTGGCTGGTATCTTAGGCAGACTTATAAACAGACAAAATATTTGGAGGCAATATCATTAAACATCTAATCAAATGTTAAATAACACTTTCTAGGGTTTAGCATTGGAATGTCAATAGACATAATTTTATACACATACACACACACACACACAACACTCCTAATTCATGAAAGTTACTATATTGAAAAACTTCAGTAAAAATGAACCATAAGTGTTTTCAATGTTAATGACCATTAAATTTTTCTCTTATTCTTATCCATGGATAATGATAGTTTCAGGGATATCACTTGAAACTATGAAAGATAATGACTAGGTAATTACTTGTTTTTCTATACACCCATGTCATTACAAATTAGTGAAGCCTTCCTCAAATTGTCACCATCCAGTCCCATTGATCTCTTAGTAAATTTTTTCTAAATGCAGGAAGTTACAATGTGCAGTTAATGCTGGTGGCTGCAAATAGACTGCCTACAGGTCTGTTTTTATAAAGAAAATTTTCAATTAGTGAAAGCCATAGGCATCAGCTTTCAAAAAGAGGAAAAAGAAATTCCCTATAAATCTTTTATCTTTTCTGCTGCATCATGTTTTTCATGAAACAGAGTTACACCGCTTCTGTTCAAAAAGCTTCTAGAAAATAATTTAGTTTTCAAGCCAGCAAGATTAAAGACTTGCAATCTTTATTCAAATAATGAAGCAGCAATAAAATGTTAAATTTAGATGTTTTTAAGAGATTCACTAGATTTAAAATTAGCCAGGAGTAATAAAAATAAGTGAAATAACTTACTTCATTCACTGTTTTTGAATAGGTAATATTTTATAGATTGGTTTGACATCATCATTCCTTATTGATCTTTCTTTTTCTCTGTCTTGTCATCACTTTATGAAACTATTGGTGTTTATAGGAGGTTTCCTTGACTCATGAGATCTCCTTTCAAAATTGCTTTCAACTTTTGTTCTCTCCCTGATGGGGAACAACTTTTGTAACAGAAGAGAAGGGAGGCTGGATCTCTTTACTGTTTCCATTAGTCATATGATTCCATGTACTGTGATGTTTTCCTTCTCACTTCATTAAAAGAAACAAAGTTGGTTCATGTCACGCACAGAATGTGAACATTTAGAAGTTCCGCACATAGATCTTAAGGACACTCATGACGGAAAGACAATCTAGTATGAAATATATCCCTGCCAAGGTATCAGCAAAACAAGATATCAGTAAAACATGGGTGAAATCTGGAAACAAGAATGAAGAAAATTTCTTGGAGCACTTTGACCAGAGTTGTAAATTTTTAGCATAGAACAACTGCACAAACCAGGCACTCTGTATGGGTTGTTGAGCTAAATTGTTAGAGGGCTTTACTATCTATTAGATAATAGATCTATTAAACCATTTCTTTATTAAATAAATATCTCCTTACTAAAAGAAAAAAAAGAGTATCTAGCTCTTGTCATTTCAGGGCTGAATAATAAACTTCATCCCACTGGCTTCCAAACAGTAGCTTTGTTCCTCAGTGTTAAATCTTTCATGTGAAGGAAAGTATGGTAAGGTAGATCTAGAACACTCATTAAGAACAGGGATTCCTAGGGAAACAAGAAATGAATGATTACTAAAGTCTGATTGCTGATTAGATAGTTTTACTTTTTTACCTCAAATATGAGAGACTTCGTAAGTACAAATAATTAACTTTCAATAATGGGTAAGAAAGTATTCCCTCAGTAATATGTTGTGTGTGTGTGTGTGTGTGTGAGTGGCTCAAGTAATATTAAAGACTTCAAAAAAAAAAAAAAAAAGAAACTTCAAAAGTTGATTATGTAACAAAACAGTCCTTTTAATTCCAGTGATTCACTTCGACTACTTATAACTTATGCTGAACTCTAGGCCAATAACAATTATACGTTACTTAATTTTAAGATTTGCTTTGTTGTAAGTTTTACTTGACTTAAATAGTATATCACTGGTATAGGCTCAATATCTGCTTTGTCTTTCTATAATATAATATATTCATATATTATAAAAAATTATAAAACATATTGGTTTGGAAAATTTCTGTGAAAAGAAATTTCTATGAAAGAAAAAGCCTATTTAATTTCTAGGGAAAAAATAAACTATGACTTAAGGCTATGAAATTTCTATCCCTGTTTTCACCTGTTCAGACAAACACATCCTAGATAACTATTGTTATATGGCACACACAAGAGACAGAAACGAAAGTTTTCTTGAAATTAAAATTAGTGACAAATAACTAACTGAAAGATGGACCTTTAGGCCTAGCCAACATTTCCCAATATGTATTCTTCAGGAGACAGTCTGGTAAAATGCTACCAAAAGCATTCTGTGCTAAAATATGTGAGGGGAATTTCACTCCCAACACAACTAAATATGTTCATATTAATATGCTAATCTGCATGTCAAGACAGAGACATTACATGCAGCGTTTCCCAAACTGACTTAAACGTGGTAGTTTTTGTCTACTGTAAAACACTCTTGCATGTACTTGGAACAAAATCTGGGGAACTTTTTTTTTAAATGTAATAATACATAATGAAGGAGTTAAAATGTAAGATCGTAATTTGCTTTATTTTTTAATACCTTTTCAATAGTATAATTGAATTAAATATTTTTTTGTCTAATGGCATTGTTTACCTCAGTAACTTTTCAAGGCCTTTGGTTCAAGTTAATGTTTCAAGGGGGAAAAGGAGATTAAATATGATTTATTAATTATGTAAGCCCCAAAATGATGGTCTTCATTCTATTGTCAGGACCCTGCTTTGCCACATCAAACATATTATTGTATTTAATAATAAATCACTTCAAATCAAAATTATTTTAATGTTCTCATTGCTGAGAGGTCGCCATATTAATACTTAATTTAGTGCAGATACAGCCTAGAACTTGTGGGTTCAACGCCTCCTCCTGCCTTCCATAGGTGACCCATAGGTGGGAGCCATCTCCCCTGGCTTATTTTTATATTTTTAATCTGTGTTTACTAATTTTCAGTCATTCTCTATTCTACATTTAGTAATATTCAGCAATTCCCTATTCTAGAGAACATATGCTAATTTTTTCTGTAGTTTGTTGAGCCTTTAACATGTGGAAAACGTTTACCTGTTTTTTTTTTAATTAAAAAAAAAAAAGCAATATGGTATTTTCCCTCTGCATAGGAAAACTGAATAAATGCCAAGCTTTTCCAGTATTTTATGAATTGATCAAATCTTATAATATATAAAATATGTTTCCTGATAATGTTAGCTATTTATTCACCTCAAGTATAAAAACATACAATTATTATTCTTCTGATTTTAGAATCTAACCCCTAGACCTCATATTTGCTCTGTTCATCTGTAGAACAGAGTAAATACTTACTCTATTCACCTCTAAAATCTATGGCTCTAGGGGAAGCCATAAAAAAGTAATTATTTTGTTGATAAAATAAAAAAAAACTTTTTGTAAACAACTGCACAAATTCTCATGAAGCACTTGCATTTTGAAAACATTTTTGACAGAGTTCCACATCAGCAGTAAATGGCAGAGTGATAGGTGTGGGAGTCTTGGAAAAGTGGAAAATTGGCTTAATAAATTAGAGATTGAAAGCAAGAAACCAAAAAACCCAGAGTTCTAGATGGATGACACTGCATTGGCAGGAAAGGTGGATATGCGGAGACTGACAGCCAGAAGTAAACAGATTTAGATCATTCTAAGTCTAACAGACAAAATGAAGAGAGAGAGAGAGAGGGAAACTAGTCAAGACTAGTTTTAAATTAGAATTGTGTCCCAATAACTGTCTGTTGGCATTCCTGTTGCCCATCATTCCTTTGTTTTCTGGGTGTACCAATGACTGACGAAATAAACTCCAAGCCAATATTTGGTGGGCAAGGTCCCAAGCCAGTAGCCATGTTTCTTTTTAAACCATAAAATGCACTTGCATTTCTTTAGTTACCAAGTAAAGAAGAATAGAGAATAGTTGGCACAGAGTGGCTTCATTTAGAAAACACAAATGAATCTTCTGCCAAAAACGTGTCCTGTTTGAGTTGGGGTCTTTTGATAAGAAGGAAAGTCAAAAAGAACCATTTTCTTTTTTGGTAGCAATATTAGTTTGTGTGCTTTTGCAAAACTATTTTCTCAGCAATCTGGCACATACTATATTTTTATGAAATTAGATGATGTGGTACATTGGTTTTTTAACACAGATAATGTCTGCTATAATTCACTTTTTATGCAATGTCTGAAAGTTGGGTTCTAAACTTTTGGAAATGTAATATGCCTCTATCAAGAAATATATGAAATACAGATTTATTAAGTATACCAGGACAGTGGCAAGGACTAACTGCATTTAGAATATATAAAATTTTAAGTATTTAACTATATATACACAAAAATTCATCTGTTTTAAAGCTATGGTCAAACTGTTGCTAAATATTCATCATCTTTGCTCTCAGTACATACTTTAAAAATGGGCAGTGCAAAAAAAAGAATATGACACCTATGCTTCAGTCATCTTATACAGCTAATAAAGATATCAGGCTTCCCAGGTGATGCTAGTGGCAAAGAACCCACCTGCCAATGCAGGAGACACAGGAGACCTGGGTTTGATCCCTGTTTTGGGAAGATCTCCTGGAGAAAGGCATAGCAACCCACTCCAGTATTCTTGCCTGGAGAATCCCATGGACAGAGGGGCCTGGCAGCTACAGTCCATGGGGCTGTAATGAGTCGGACGTGAGTGGGCGACTTAGCATGCATGCACACACTGGATTTCCCTGGTGGCTAAGACGGTAAAGCATCTTCCTACCATGCGGGAGACCCGGGTTCAATTCCTAGCTTGGGAAGATCCCCTGGAGAAGGAAATGGCAACCCACTGCAGTGTTCTTGCCTGGAAAATCTCATGGATGGAGGAGCCTGGTAGACTTACAGTTCATGGGATCACAAAAAGTCAGACATGATTGAGCAACTTCATTTTCACTTTCACACACTGTAATGAAGATATCATAGAACAAAAGTTTTGCTTTGTCTCTAGCCTTTCCCAAATACTTATAAGCCATGATTTCATGCTTTGAAAAAGTAAACTGAGTCCAGAAATGTTTTCATTAAAATTGGAAAATATTCCTCAGTCTTACAATTGTCCTTATTGTCCTTTGATATATCTTTGCTACTAAATCATTTCTTCATAATTTCAAACACCCAGATGACAACTAGAATAAAATCAACTTTAAAGAAGCATATATTTGATCTGTTTCTAAAGAAATATCCAGATATTGACAAAATTTGTTCAGTGTGAGGGGGCTGATGAATATGGTACATTTCCTCTGATCCTAAAGTATTTTTAAAATATGTTAGCTAACTTTATTCAGGAGTCATGCGATTATAAACTATGCTCATTTTATCTATTAATTTTCCAATAAAAAAAACACTTCTCTCTCTTAGACATAAAACTTTCATTTAGTGGGTGCCAATTATGAACCAACAATGTGATAGGTGCTTTTATGTGAAACACCTTACTTAAGTCTTAACAATTACCCTGAAAAATGAGTAGCCTTATTTTATAAACAGGAACAGTGAGAATGTTTGTGTCATTTGTGGAGTTAGCTGCAGAATGAAAATTTAAAGCTGATGTTGGATGATTTAGAAGTTCATATTCTTAACTATACTGACTTACCCATGTCTCTTGTGTCTCCTGCTTTGGTGGGCAAATTGTTTACCATTGCACCACCTGGGAAGCCGTAAACTGCCTTAGAAGTTCATGTAAAATGTTAGCAAAGAAACAAACTTCTTATGGTACCGTATTGTTACATGGTAATTAGCTGAATGATAGTAAAGTTTTACTCGTTGATTCACCCTCCTCTTTCTTTCTCTGATCTCTACTTGATCTAGTCAATATTTAGTATATTTAATATTTAAGAGTCTTGTAATTTTGCTTTGTTATCAGTGTTGGTTCATTTGGACTTTACAAACCTCATTGAGGTGAATGTTATAACACTATGGAATAACATTATATAGGAAAATTATACATTTATTCTATGGATAATTATAAACAATGATCCACAAGTGTCAGATAGCTTGCTTTTGATATTAACTTTCAATCTTTGTAACCAAGGATATATCAAAAAAAGACATGAAAACCCAGACCCAAACCATTTTTGTTTAGACTATGAATTCAAAAGTTTTATGATTTGTATACTGCTCATCTTACACTTTGTAAACACTCTGATCTTATCTATACTATGATGATAATTTTAAGAGTCAGTGTTAATCCAAAAGAATTATATATTTCTTGAATTCTGATTGTCCAAAGTTCATTTTCTTATGAGTGTTTTTTTTCCCTCTTCCAATAGACTATGCAAAAATAGCCATCAAGTGCTGTTAATTCAATATGACTGTCTTTTCTCTATTTGAGTGGCCCTGTGGTTCCCTAAGTCTCTCTGGTTCATCTATTGCTTTGCCTATGGAGATCATGGAAGGCTAATTTTAGGATAATTTAGGACCTGCTGGAAATAAATACCTCTTACTTACACCTGATCCAAAAATAGCTTCCATATTATGTAGAAGTAGCAAATGCACCCAAAATTCCTTTCTGAAACTTTACACTCTCTGATGGTACTCATATGTAGAGTTTATTCACTAAATTTAGTCTTTTCTTTAATTGGCATCTTATACACTCTAATTGTTTAGATTTTTGTGGCATCCCAGGGAATTTCTGAGGTTCATTCAGAATGTTTACCATGGCTCTAACATCAATCCATTGAACATGCCAGACTGTGTTTAGCCTTAGGTGGTAGATCAGATATAAACCCTTCAGAGCCTTCTTGACAGTTCAATTTATTTCAAAGCGGTCAGAGATCTGGATCCCACAATCATACAAAAAAAAAAAAAAGTCTTTCTTTCCAGCTTTTTAAAAGTCTTTAATGTTTTTGTGGAAAGTTCTAGATATGGTGATGAAAGTAGAGGGAAAAATCAAAGAGAAATGAGAGTTCCAGGTGGAACCACCCTCAAGTCTCTGCTGAAGAGGCCACAGACTTAAAGGAATCCTAAGTCAAGGTTATAAACAGGGAGACTTGAGCAGAGCTTCACTGGCCTTGTTTCTAATGACTCCTGCAACCTGCCAGCTTTACCAGGGCATGGTTGATTTACAGATATGGATGAAAGCCAATTGGCCCACAGTCAATCTACACAAGAAAAAGGTGATACTGCAGTTTAGAGAGAGGCAGTTGTGATTTAGGAAGCTCTGAGGAGAATTGTTTGCCCTTAAATGACAGAGGTTCTTAATCCTGAGATGTTACTAAATCATTATTGCCTAGAGTCAGATTTAAGAAAATTTTAACTGTGTGCTGTTGGACAACACTGAATTGAAGATAGGACCATCAATGACAGTTATATTAAATCATGATGACATAACCATAGGAGCCAATTTATTAACCTTTTAGGAACTGAACGAATCTAACAAGAAGAATGCTAATTAAATCATTTTGAAAGAGAGAATAAGAAACTTGAAATGAAGCCTGGAGAAGACTTTTTTCCCTTTAATAATAAGCGACCAATATTTATTGGGCATCTACTAGGAACCAGGTTTTAATGTTGAGCAAATAGGTGTTGACTGCATTCTCAGAGAGTTATGGTCTAAATCTCTGCTACCAAATAGAAATTGCTGCAGTAATGGAAATGTTTATTAACTACACTGTCCAATACAGTAGCAACGAGTCATATGTGCTTACTGACAAAACTTTTCTTCTTGACCAAACTGTACCCATCTTCCCCTAAACTTTCCAAAGTACTCAGCTTATAAACCTCCGTGTTCATCTGTGAATTGTCTGTGTGTGTGTTTATTTGCTCAGTCATGTCTGACTCTTTGAGACCCATGGACTGTAGCTTGTGAGGCTCCTCTGTTGATGGAGTTTTCCAGACAAGAAAACTGGAATGAGTTACCATTTCTTACTCCAGAGCATCTTCCCAACACAGAGGTTGAACCTGCATTTCTTGCATCTCCTACATTGGCAGGAGGATTATTTACCATTGCACCACTTAGGGAGCCCTCAACATTGTTGCATTTTGGCAAAACCCTAAAAATTGGTAAGCTATTGTTCCCCACTTTCTATATCACCCTCAATATCTAATTGGGTTTCTAATCCTTTGGGTTACATTTGATCACCTTGAGTTGCCATCGTGAAATAGTTGTCGGAAGAGGCCTTACAAAAAGCTGAGAAAAGAAGAGAAGTGAAAGGCAAAGGAGAAAAGGAAAGATCTGAATAAGGGTAACAAGAATATTAAGGAGAGATAAGAAAGCCTTCCTAAGTGATCATTGCAAAGAAAAAGAGGAAAAGAATGTATTGGGGAAGACTAGAGTGACTTCATTTTCACTTTTCACTTTCCTGTCTTGGAGAAGGAAATGGCAACCCACTCCATTGTTCTTACCTGGAGAATCCTAGTGAACGGGGAGCCTGGTGGGCTGCTGTCTATGAGGTCTCACAGAGTCGGACATGACTGAAGCGAATTAGCATCATCAGAGATCTCTTAAAAAAATTAGAGATACCAAGAGAACATTTCATGCAAAGATGGGCACAATAAAGGACAGAAACAATATGGACCTAACAGAAGCAGAAGATATTAAGAAGAGGTGGCAAAAATACACAGAACTATTCAAAAAAGATCTTAATGACCCAGATAACTAAAATGGTGTAATCACTCACCTAGACCTAGACATCCTGAAATATGAAGTCAAGCGGGCCTTCAGTTCAGTTCAGTTAAGAAGTCGTGTCTGACTCTTTGCAATCCCATGGACTGCAGTACACCAGGCCTCGCTGTCCATCACTAACTCCTGGAGTTTACCCAAACTCATGTCCATTAAGTTGGTGATGCCATCCAACCATCTCATCCTCTGTTTTCCCCTTTTCCTCCCACCTCCAATCTTTCCTAACATCAGGGTCTTTTCAAATGACTCAGTTCTTTGCATCAGGTGACCAAAGTGTTGGAGTTTCAGCTTCAACATCAGTCCTTCTAATGAACATTCAGAACTGGTTGGATATCCTTGCAGTCCAAGGGACTCTCGAGAGTCTTCTCCAACACCACAGTTCAAAAGCATCAATTCTTCAGCACTCAGCTTTGTAGTCCAACTCTCACATCCATACATGACTACTGGAAAAACCATAAGCTTGACTAGACAGACATTTGTTGGTAAAGTAATATCTCTGCTTTTTAACATGCTGTCTAGGTTGGTCATAACTTTTCTTCCAAGGAGTAAGTGTCTTTTAATTTCATGGCTGCAGTCACTATCTGCAGTGATTTTGGAGCCCCCCAAAATAAAGTCTGGCACTGTTTCCACTGTTTCCCCATCTATTTGCCATGAAGTGATGGGACCGGATGCCATGATCTTCGTTTTCTGAATGTTGAGCTTTAGGCCAACTTTTTCACTCTCCTCTTTCACTTTCATCAAGAGGCTTTTTAGTTCCTCTTCACTTTCTGCCATAAGGGTGGTGTCATCTGCATATCTGAGGTTATTGATATTTCTCCCAACAATCTTGATTCCAGCTTGTGTTTCTTCCAGTCCAGCATTTCTCATGATGTACTCTGCATAGAAGTTAAACAAGCAGGGTGACAATATACAGCCTTGACATACTCCTTTTCCTATTTGGAACCAGTCTGTTGTTCCATATCCAGTTCTAACTGCTGCTTCCTGACCTGCAATCAGATTTCTAAAGATGTCCTTTTCATTATAGGGACTGGAATGCAAAAGTAGGAAGTCAAAAAACACGTGGAGTAACAGGCAAATTTGGCCTTGGAATGCGGAATGAAGCAGGGCAAGGACTAATAGAATTTTGCCAAGAAAATGCACTGGTCATAGCAAACACCCTCTTCCAACAACACAAGAGAAGACTTTACACATGGACATCACCAGATGGTCAACACCGAAATCAGATTCATTATATTCTTTGCAGCCAAAGATGGAGAAGCTCTATACAGTCAACAAAAACAAGACCAGGAGCTGACTGTGGCTCAGATCATGAACTGCTTATTACCAAATTCAGACTCAAATGGAAGAAAGTAGGGAAAAACCACTAGACCATTCAGGTATGACCTAAATCAAATCCCTTATGATTTTACAGTGGAAGTGAGAAATAGATTTAAGGGCCTACATCTGAGAGATAGAGTGCCTGATGAACTATGGAATGAGGTTTGTGACATTGTACAGGAGACAGGGATCAAGATCATCCCCATGGAAAAGAAATGCAAAAAAGCAAAATGGCTGTCTGGGGAGGCCTTACAAATAGCTGTGAAAAGAAGAGAAGTGGAAAACAAAGGAGAAAAGGAAAGATAGAAACATCTGAATGCAGAGTTCCAAAGAATAGAAAGAAGAGATAAGAAAGCCTTCTTCAGTGATCAATGCAAAGAAATAGAGGAAAAGAACAGAATGGGAAAGACTAGAGATCTCTTCAAGTAAATTTGAGATACCAAGGGAACATCTCATGCAAAGATGGGCTTGATAAAGGACAGAAATGGTCTGGACCTAAGAGAAGCAGAAGATATTAAGAAGAGGTGGCAAGAATACACAGAAGAACTGTACAAAAAAGATCTTCACGACCCAGATAATCATGATGGTGTGATCACTAATCTAGACCCAGACATCCTGGAATGTGAAGTCAAGTGAGCCTTAGAAAGCATCACTATGAACAAAGCTAGTGGAAGTGATGGAATTCCAATTGAGCTATTTCAAATTCTGAAAGATGATGCTCTGAAAGTGCTACACTCAATACGCCAGCAAATTTGGAAAACTCAGCAGTGGCCACAGGACTGGAAAAAGTCAGTTTTCATTCTAATCCCAAAGAAAGGCAATGACAAAGAATGCTCAAACTACCGCACAATTGCACTCATCTCACATGTTAGTAAAGTAATGCTCAAAATTCTCCAAGCCAGGCTTCAGCAATATGTGAACTGTGAACTTCCTGATGTTCAAGCTGGTTTTAGAAAATGCAGGGGAGCCAGAGATCAAATTGCCAACATCTGCTGGATCATGGAAAAAGCAAGAGAGTTTCAAAAAAACATCTATTCCTGCTTTACTGACTATGCTAAAGCCTTTGACTGTGTGGATCACAATAAACTGTGGAAAATTTTTTAGTTCTTCACTTTCTGCCATAAAGGTGATGTCATCTGCATATCTGAGCTTATTGATACTTTCCCTAGCAATCTTGATTCCAGCTTGTGCTTCTAGCCCAGCGTTTCCTATGATGTACTCTGCATATAAGTTAAAAAAGCAGGGTGACAATATACAGCCTTGACATACATCCTTTCCTATTTGGAACCAGTTTGTGGTTCCACATCCAGTTCTAACTGTTGCTTCCTGAGTTGCATACAGATTTCTCAAGATGCAGATCAGGTATTCCCATCGTTTTCAGAATGTTCCACAGTTTATTGTGATCCACACCGTCCAAGGCTTTGACATAGTCAATAAGGCACATAGATATTTTTCTGGAGCTCTCTTGCTTTTTTGATGATCCAGTGGATGTTGGCAATTTGATCTCTGGTTCCTCTGCCTTTCCTAAATCCAGCTTGAACATCAGGAAGTTCACAGTTCACATATTACTGAAGCCTGGCTTTGAGAATTTTGAGCATTCTTTTGTAGCATGTGAGATGAGTGCAGTTGTGCAGTAGTTTGAACATTCTTTGGCACAGCCTTTCTTTGGGATTGGAATGAAAACTGACCTTTTCCAGTCCCATGGCCATTGCTGAGTTTTCCAAATTTGCTGGCATATTGAGTGCAGCACTTTCATAGCATCATCTTTTAGGATTTGAAATAGCTCAGCTGGAATTCCATCACCTCCACTAGCTTTGTTCATATTGATGCTTCCTAAGGCCCACTCGACTTCACATTCCAGGATGTCTGGCTCTAGGTGAGTGATCACACCAAGTCAATTATCTGGGCCATGAAGATCTTTTTTGTACAGTTTTTTTTGTTTGTTTGTTTGTTTGTTTTCTTGCCACCTCTTCTTAATATCTTCTGCTTCTGTTAGGTACATATACCATTTCTGTCCTTTATCGAGCCCATCTTTGCATAAAATGTTCCTTTGATATCTCTAATTTTCTTGAAGAACTCTCTAGTCTTTCCCATTCTATTGTTTTTCTCTATTTTTTTTTTTTTTTTTTTTTGCACTGATCACTGAGGAAGGCTTTCTTATCTCTCCTTGCTACTCTTTGGAACTCTGCATTCAAAGGGGTATATCTTTCCTTTTCACCTTTGTGTTTCACTTCTCTTTCTTTCACAGCTATTTGTAAGGCCTCCTCAGACAGCCATTTTGCTTTTTTGCATTTCTTTTTATTGGGGATGGTTTTGATCTCCTTGTACAATGTCACAAAACCTCGTCCGTAGTTCATAAGGCAATCTATTTATCAGATCTAGTCGCTTAAATCTATTCGTCATTTCCACTGTATAGTCAATCGTAAGGGGTTTATTTTAGGTCATACCTGAATGGTCTAGTGGTTTTCCATACTTTCTTCAATTTAAGTCTGAATTTGGTAAAAGGAGTTCATGATCTGAGCCACAGTTAGCTCCCAGTCTTGTTTTTGCTGACTGTATAGAGCTTCTCCATTTTGGCTGCAAAGAATACAATCAATCTGATTTCAATATTGACCATCTGCTGATGTCCATGTGTAGAGTCCTCTCTTGCATTGTTTGAAGATGGTGTTTGCTATTATCAGTGCATTCTCTTGGCAAAACTCTATGAACATCTGCCTTGCTTCATTCTGTACTCCAAGGCCAAATTTGCCTCTTACTCCAGGTGTTTCTTGACTTCCTACTTTTGCATCCCATCCCCTATAAGAAAAGTATATCTTTATTGGATGTTAGTTCTAAGAGGTCTTGTAGGTCTCATAGAACTGCTCAACTTCAGCTTCTTCAACATACTGATCAGGGCATAGACTTAGATTATCGTGATATTGAATGTTTTGCCTTGAATTTGAACAGAAATCATTGTCATTTTTGAGACTGCATCCAAGTACTGCATTTCAGACTCTTTTGTTGACTATGATGGCTACTCCGTTTCTTCTAAGGTATTCTTGCCCATAGTAGTAGATATAATAGTCATATGAGTTAAATTCACCCATTCCAGTCCATTTTAGTTCACTGATTCCTAAAATGTCGATGTTCAGTCTTGCCATCTCCTGTTTGACCACTTCCAATTTGCCTTGACTCATGGACCTATCATTCCAGGTTTCTATGCAATATTGCTCTTTGTAGCACCAGATCTTGCTTCCATCACCAGTCACATCCACAACTGAGTGTTGTTTTTGCTTTGGCTCTGTCTCTTCATTCTTTCTGGAATTATTTCTCCACGGATCTCCAGTAGCATATTGGGCACCTACCGACCTAAGGAGTTCATCTTTCAGTGTCCTATCTCTTTGCCTTTTCATACTATTCATGGGGTTCTCAAGGCAAGAATACTTAGGAAGCATCAATACAAACAAAACTAGCGCAGGTGGTGGAATTCCAGTTATTTAAAATCCTAAAAGGTGATGCTGTTAATGTGCTGCACTCAATATACCAAAAAATTTGGAACACACAGCAGTGGCCATAGGACTGCAAATTGTCAGTTTTCCTTCCAATCCCAAAGAAAGGCAAATGCCAAAGAATATTCAAACAGCTGCACATTTGCACTCATCTCACACACTAGTAAATTAATGCTCAAAATTCCCAAAGCATGGCTTAAACAGCACACAGAGAACTTCCAGATGTTCGAGCTGGATTTAGAAAAGGCAGAGGAACCAGAGATCAAATTGCCAACATCCGTTGGATCATCAAAAAAGCAAGAGTTTCAGAAAAACATCTACTTCTGCTTTATTGACTATGCCAAAGCCTTTGACTGTGTGGATCATAAAAAACTGTGGAAAATTCTTAAAAAGCTGGGAATACCAGACCATCTTACCTGCCTCTGGAGAAATCTGTATGCAGGTCAGGAAACAACAGTTAGGACTGGACATGAAACAACAGACTGGTTCCAAATTGGGAAAGGAGTCCATCCAGTCTGTATATTGTCACCCTGTTTATTCAACTTATATGAACAGTACGTCATGCAAAATGCCGCACTGGATGAAGCACATACTGGAATCAAGATTACAGGGAGAAATATCAATAACCTCAGATAAGCAGATGACACCATCGTTATGTAAGAAAGTGAAGAGGAAGTAAAGAACCTCTTGATTAAAGTGAAAGAGGACAGTGAAAAAGCTGGCTTAAAGCTCAACAATAAAAAATTGAAGATCATGGCATCTGGTCCCATCACTTTATGGCAAATAGATTGGGAAACAATGGAAACAGTGACAGACTTTATTTTGTATGCTCCAAAATCACTGCAGAGGGTGACTGCAGCCATGAAATTAAAAGAAGCTTCTCTGTGGAAGTAAAGCTTAGAACAACCTCAACAGTGTATTCAAAAGCAGAGATATTTCTTTTTAACAAAGGTCCATCTAGTCAAAGCTATGGTTTTTACAGTAATCTTGTATGGATGTGAGAGTTGGACCATAAAGAAATCTGATGGTTTCTTTAAGCATCAAAAGAATTGATGCTTTTGAACTGTGATGCTGGAGAAGAGTCTAGTGAGTCCCTTGGACTGCAAGGAGATCAAACCAGTCATTCATAAAGGATATCTGTCTTAAATACCCATTGGAAGGACTGATGCTGAAGCTGAAGCTCCAATAATTTTGCCACCTGATGCAAAGAATGAACTCATTGGAAAAGACCCTAATGCTGGGAAAGATTGAAGGCGGGAGAGAGGTAGACAACAGAGGATAAGATGGTTGGATGGCATCCCAGCTCGACAGACATGAGTTTGACCAAGCTCTGGGAACTGATGAAGGACGTGGAAGCCAGGCATCCTGCAGTCCATGGGGTCACAAAGAATCAGACATGACTGAGCTGAATTGAACTGAATGATTTTTATTTAACAGTATGAAGCTCTTGAAACCCGGCTACCATGATTGAGGAAATGATTTTTTTCTTTTAATTTCATTTAGATTACATTTATATAGTCATGTGTGAGTGGTGACTAGCATATTGGTCAGCTTTAATCTAGAGAGATTGATCTAAAAAATTTAAAAATTATATAATTGAAAATTATGACAACATTTTAAAGGAAAAGTAATAGGAATAACATAGTTAAACAGGATGACCTTACTAACCTGGAATGTGGTCAAGAAAGGGGTTCCAGAGGAAATCACATTTCCATAAAGTCTTAAAAATGCCTAGGAGTTAACAGGGGGAGGATAATGAGAGATGGGTAGAGCAAGGTGAGCAAGATATGCAGAGCAACAAGAGAAAAGAGGAGTGTGTCATACCTAGAATCAAACACATCAGTGAACAGACTGCAGGCTTATTTCACTCTCCACCTTGCCTCTGTCACTTCAACATCTGAATTCAGTGGTGATAAACAGGTGAGAGAAGTCAGCAAGGTTCACTTCATGTGAAACCTTCTAGAACATGATAAATATTTTTGTCTTGGTGGAAGATTATTATATTTGTGTTTGTACAAGATCACTCTAGCTGCAGTGGAGAAGCAGGGTAAGGAGTAAGAGTGAATTTGGAAAGAAAAACTGGAGCCCATTGAAGTAACTCAGATGTGACATAATAGAAGCTGGACTTGGCAGATGGCAGTGGAAATGGAGAGAAATGAATGTTTTTCAGAAGTTTTAGGGAGTGAATCTGATAAGACCTAATAAAATGTTGGATCTGGAGTAAGGAAAAGCCAAGTATCACAAATAATGCCTGTATCTCTGACTCACAGGAATGGATAGATGCCAGGGTCACTCACCAGTAAAAGCAAGAATTCCAATCTAGATGTGAAGATGACAATTTCAATTAATGACTTAGTGAGTTTGCAATGTCGTAACATTTAAAGGTGACACATTCAAATGGATATACAAGCATGGAAGTCAGAAGAGGTTTCTGGTTAAAAAATAAACACTCAAGGATCATTGACACACCAGCTAACAAATTTATGGGTAAAAAAGTAAATTTGTGGACTGAGAGGACAGACTAAGAAGGGAAGTGGGTTTGAGACTGTTATTCATAATTCCAATATTTCACTTTTTATTTATTGATTTATGTTTTAGTGTTTCTTTTTTGTCTCTAGGTCAGTCTCAGAAATACCCAATTTTATGGTATTGATTTACTCTGATTCATTTACTCTCAAGTTAGAATATATATGAAGTGCCTAATCTAGGGTAAATTCATATATGTGTGATACTTCTATATATTTTTCTCTCCTCTCTTCTCCTTAGAGTTCCAGTCAAATTTCAAATTCCTTCAAATGATATAGTTTAAATATGCTAATCAAAGAAATTTACGGACAAGTAACACAATTTTTAAAGAAATACATGTTAACCTAAATATATCTTAGGTTATTTAAATATATAAAAGCAAATTCTTCCCATTAAATTTCTAGAAGAGAAAATAAACGAAGCTATCCAAAGGACCCTCCTGCCAATATTCCCTTTTTGTCCCCACTTTTCTGTTTCTTGTCCTTTAATAGCAAGTGTAGCACTATTTTGCATCAGCTGGGGCAACAGTGCCCAGTTATTCCTCATGTACCAACAATCCAACAGCAGGAACACATAGCCAACATAAGAAATACTCTGTCACCTCTCTGGTCTGTTTTGCAAGATGCAAATGTTTGATGAAAGCTCTTCTCAGTGAGTTGCAATAAGAAAGTCAATGTAAGCCTTGGGAGTCATGTTAAAACTCACTTTCCTTGAGATTCAGTTGGTTTATCAGAACCAATCAGATCCTTGGAAAAAGAAGTCTGAAAGAGCTTGGGAATCACATGGTCAAACAGCAAATTAACCATTTGTTACATAATTTATAATTACAAAAGGATTATACAAAATTACAAAAGAATTACCAAAAATCTTATAATTTGTCATCTTATAAGTGTAATTTTGAGTAATGATTAAAAAAAATACTATAGTAGTTTGTATATGTGTATATTTCTATATGTGTGTGTGTTATGTGAAGCTTCCCTGCTGGCTCAGACAGTAAAGAATCTGCCTGCTGGAATGCAGGAGATCAGGGTTTGATTCCTGGGTTGGGAAGATCTCCTGAAGAAGGAAATGAATACCCACTCAGGTATTCTTTCCTGGAGAATTCCGTGGAGAGAGGAGCGTGGCTGACTACAGTCCACGGGGTGGCAAAGAGTGGGACACGACTGCGAGACTAACACTGGGAGCTTCCCAGGTGGCGCTAGTGGTAAAGAACCTGCCTGCCAATGCCGGAGACTTAAAGACCCAGGTTCAGTTCCTGGGTTGAGAAGATCCTCTGGAGGCTCAGTTATGTCCGACCCTTTGAGACCCTGTGGACTGTAGTCCACCAGGCTTCTCTGTCCATGGAATTTTTCAGGCAAGAATACTGGAGTGAGCTGCCATTTTCTTCTGCAGGGGATCTTCCTGACCCAGGGATCAAACTCATATCTCCTGTGTCTCCTGCATTAGGAGTTTTTACCACTGAGCCACCGGGGAAGCCCATTTTCTATATACATATGGTATATGTACATATGTCTGTATACATATACAAAGCCATATATCTATATGCATTTGTATACACATACCTGTCTACTTAAATATATGTATATGTAATATATATGCACATATAAACCTACAATATACACACATGACCATAATCATAATCATGTATTATTTTAAAAAATATATTCATTTAGTGGCATCAAGTCTTAGTTGCATCTTGCAGGATCTTTTGTGTGGCACACATACTCTCTAGTTGTGGCACAAATGCTCCAGGGAATAGGGGCTCTGGAGTAGTTGATGTGCTTAGGTTTAGTTGATCCATGTTATGTGGGATCTTAGTTCCCTGACCAGGGACTAAACTCACACCCCCTGCCTAGCTAGGCAAATTCTTAACCACTGGACCACCAGGGAACCCCCATACTGTGTTATTTATATAAACATATATACCTATAGGCATATGCATACATTATACACACATACACACATGACAGTGTGTGTGTATTTATACATAAAATAAGTTAGTTTTTACTGAGTGACAAACCACTCAGAAAACTAAGTGGCTTAAAACAACTACCTATTTATATAATTTATGACTGCAGTTTGGCAATTTGTGCTGGGTTCAGGTGGACATTTTTTTGTCTCTGCTGGACTCACTCCTAATTCTGCAGTCAGTGCTGGGCAGCAGAGAGAGAGCTCGTTGTTGGCTAGGGCGCACACATCCCTTCCATGCAGGCTCTCATCCTCTGAGAGGGCTATTTAGAGCAAGGAGAAGTATGTAAGTTCTCTTCAATCCCAGATTTAAAATTTGAACAACCTTGCTTCTCCCATCACTATTTGTCTGGGAAGTCAATAAGCTAGCTCAAATTCAAGCAGTTGTGAGATACATTGGAAAGCAAAGAATCTGTGTCCATTAAAAAAAAAAAAAAACAACCAACCAAAACCTGTTTTATATACTTTAAAGAGAAAATCTTCTCTGCTGGTAACTCCTTAAATTTTTCATGTGTTCAGTACCCAATTTATAGCTGTTTCTGTCCTCTCTCTCCACTCCTCATATAAGTCAGATTCTGGTCATCAGTTCTGTGGGGAAAGACCATGTCTATGTGGGTCTCTCAGTATCACACATTATAGAACGCAAATGTGCCAGCCAGCCGCTGCCTCCTTCAGGAAACTTCCATAATATTCTGTGTCAGTTTTTAACCATTATATACTTAATACACTGTAATTGTCTTTCCTGCTCTTATCTTGAGGACAACACTTTATCTTACTCGTATTTTTAGTTCTTGCTCTTGTCACTGTGCCTGGACATAAGAAAGTATTAATAATTCTCAATAATTGTAAGGACTGTATGAATGAACATTCTAGAACTTAACAAATGTTTCTCAATGGGGAATTAAGATTTATTTTGAGCAAAGAAAACAATGAAACAGAAATATTTCTAGGAATTATAAGATTTTGTTACATTTAATGCAAAGAAAAAATTTTTGAAGAGAAAAATCATAAATTTAACACAGTCTCTTCTCATCTCAGCTTCTCCTGTCAGGCCTAGTGAACTTATGTGTACCCAACCAGACTTTCCCCTGAACTGTGCATTTTTAAAGTAACTAAACCTATTTTTAGTTAAAATAGATTTTTCTTTGGTGGTATCATGAGATAAGTAACTATATATCCAGTCGCCTGTTTTCTTGGTATATTATCAATGCCTTCTTTTCCTCTCCAAACTGTTGTGACCTGTACATAAATTCTATGATTACATATGCTTTGAATATGATGCCAATAGAAGCCTGAGGTTGAAAAGAATCCCTACTGTATCGTGATCACACATAGCTGTTTCAAATGGAAAGAGACACTGACTCCCTTTGCCATTATTTTAGGGCTAGTCAAGAATGTTGTATTACTGACTTTGGAAAGAACTAGAAGGTACATGAAGCTCCTTGCTTAAAGGTCATCAGCAAATGGCTTCTGTATAAATGAATTCTTTCATATTGTAGATACCATAACTGATAAAGCATTGATTAAGTAAATGGGAAACTTCCCCAGAGATTATGACAAAATCACTGGGTTAAAATGTATGATAAAAATGGCATTAACCCTTCTACCTAGGGGGAGGGCCCTCTTTGGCCTTTCTGCACTGTGCCTTCTTCACTTTCACAGCTGACCTAGAGTGACAAGAGTCTATGTATTCCTAATGGAGTTGGGATCTGGGACTATGGTACTTAATCCTGGCATGTGATAGCAATGGTGAGTCCCAGTGGTGCATACTAATGGCAAAATAATAAGCACAGTCACATAGTGGTGTTGATTTTGTATTTGAATATATATTTTCATAGATAGCTTATGTCCTAAATAATATAAAGATTGCTTACCTAAGTGAGTATAGGTTCTAGGATAAATTTTATAAAATTAAAAAGAAAATAAAATTTCTTTACGATAAAAAAAAACAACCAGAGTATACAATATTGAGCTGATACATGTGTCATGATGTTCTGCTTTCCAGAATAATGTAAATCTTGCACATACAGGGCTTTGAAAGAGCTACCAGGTCAAAGTTTTATGAGATTTTTCAAATATTTATATAGCAAATTTCTATATAGAATGAAACTCCATGGAAAAATATGCATCAAGCTACTTCATCAAACTGACTAGAAAAGCTTGCCAAAAATGTGTTTAACTAGTTTCCCTCATAAACCAATTTTTTCTCAATTGCTAACTTTTTAATCTTCCTTCCTTCCTTCCTCCCATCTTCCATCCCTTCCTTCCTTTCTTTTTCTCTCTTTATTTCCTCTCTTTTGTATATTTTAAGTAAATCTATCCAGGAAGCAAAACAATAGAGCCTGAGTAAGGTACAGGTACAGATTCTGTGTGAAGAATAATATCTTATGACAATGAAATAAGGCACTGAAACAAATTACACACTTTATTACAAAACCATCACAATTGTAGTTATAATAAGTATGGCTTTAACATTCAGAAATATATACAGATATTCATAACTTATAGGTTAGATAACTTCATCACTATACATAATCAATATTTTAGCTTCTATAATATTTTGACTACTGACTTCATCTCTGCTATTTTCATTCCAAGCCCTCTCTCTTTATTATTGATTTTCCCAGGAGAGGCACCATGAAGATGCCTTGTGGTCTCATGTTTCTGGACTGGATAGCATTTGTACCTACAGCTAAGAAAAAATAAGAACTTAAAATGTCAAAGAAAAATATCAAATTGCTTTTTGTTCAGTAAAGCAATAATAATAATGCATCTATTATTTTTACCCTTAAATATTTTTTCTTTGTTTCTTTATTTGAGCTGGTACTCTTTACCACAATGCTTTCAAAAGTAGCAGTCATAATTAATGTTTGAGTATTTCAAATATAGGAAATATTTGAAAACTGGAAAGAATATTTGATTCTGTTCCTGAGCCTTGTGTTTGTGTGTATGTGTGCGTGCACCTACTCAGTTGTGTCCAGCTCTTTGAAACCCCATGGACTGCAGCCCTCTAGGCTCCTCTGTCCAAGGAATTGTCCAGGCAAGAATACTGGAGCAGGTTGCTAGTTCCTATTCCAGGGGATCTTTCTGACTCAGGGATGGAACCCACATCTTTTGTGTCTCCTGTGCTGGCAGGTGGATTCTTTACAACTGCACCACCTGGGAAGCCCTCTTGATCCTTAGCTGCACATTTCTATCTATACCTGGCCAGTGCCAGCTTCCCTTTCTCACTTAATGTCTATATCACCCCAAGAAATGGTAAAATTCACTCACACAAGGAAATGTAAAAATATGTCTTTCTATTTGCCATTCTATAAACATGAAACTTTTGCCTCCCTTATATTTGTTAACTGTCACTTTTCCCCAAATACTGCTTTGAGTCAAAAAAAATTAAAGCCTTCGAAAATTAGAAGGAAAAATGTAACATAACTTTGAGAACAGCTGAAAAAGTCCACTTAGGGAAATACCCACCAGTTATTGTTTTACTCTGAAACATCTTTGACATTCCCTGGCTTCTTTTGTGTGTTTGCCTGTAGCAAAGCAGCAGGTATCCATAAGTGTGAAACTGCACAGACATGGGGTCCATAGTTTTTATTCCTCTGGCTCATTTTTAATATCAGCTAACTAACCTTATGAGACTGTTTAGTTGGAAAATGAAGATTGAAAATCATGTCAGTTAGGTAGCATAATACTGAACTCTAGGAGATTAAGTTCATCCCAGTTTTTAAACTAATTTTGCTTAGCCATCCTCTCAATGCTAATAAAACCAAGAGAAGAAGAAGGGAAGAATACGGAAGCTACTGTTCCCTGGTGAGAGAAAGTGAAAGTCTCTCAGTCATGTCTGACTCTTTGAGACTCCATGGACTACACAGTCCATGGAATTCTCTAGGCTAGAATACTGGAGTGGGTAGCCTTTCCCTTCTCCAGGGGATCTTCCCAACCCAGGGATTGAACCCAGGTCTCCCGCATTGCAGGCAGATTCTTTACCAGCTGAGATAGTAGGGAAGCTCAGTGTTCCCTGGTAATCATAAGGAAAGAGGAAAGCTGAGTGAGATGAACCAAATTACACTAACTTCCTTCATTCATTTGCTTATTCTGTCATGAACTAATTCATTGATTCTCACATTGGTTTGATAAAGGTGTTCTGGGCACTGCAGATAGAGCAATGAACAAGATAGACATGGAGCTTACAATATAGAGGTGTAGACAGACACTAAACACTATCAAATATACTCCTGGTAGGTGTTATGAAAACAATAAAATTGGGTAAAAAGTTACAGGATTCTGTGAATCAGGATGGCAGAGCTGGATGGACTTTGCATTACTTTAGCTAAAGTGACTAAGAAAGGGCTCTTTGTGGAGGTGAGTTTAGGTAATGTTTGATAAAGAACAGGAAGGAGGCTTTGTGGCTGGAAATGAGTCCTCGAGGGGATGATGACTAGCACCAGACAGGGCCTCAAGTAGTACCTTGAAGCTGTGACTCTTCCCTTAAAATCTTCAGAGTTTTAATCAGGACCACAGCTTGAAATCATGTATGTTGTCGAGGACCATCTCCAGCTGCTGGTTGAAGAGACATGGGTAACCTGAAGGAAGGATCCACTCTTGATGATTTGTTTAGTACATATGATGTGTGTGACTACAGTCCAATAAATTTTAAAATACTTGTGAAATCTATATATCCAAAGAGGTGAGGTGCTCTGAATCACAACCACAAGACACTATGTCAACTCCAATAATGTCATTATTTGAAATAACATATTTGGAAAGTTTTTTGGAAGACACTGAGCCTGTACTGTACTTTTTAATACCTTAAATGATAGCCTTCTTAATTAGTGTGATTAGTGAATTTGATTTTTATGGACAGAATAAAGGCATTTGAAGTCTCATCTAGCAAAAAAAAAAAAAAAAGGAAAATGAAAGAACTATATACTTTGGTAAGATCATTATTAAATTATTTTGCTCCTAATGTAAAAATGTTTTCAAAGTTTGAATTACAAACTGGTTTTAAGCGATTACACCGTGTTTGGAATAGGTGATGTCTTCTATCACCAGATGGTGATTGTTTCTCCCACCTCTGAACTCACAGTAGAATTTAATCTCTATCATCCACAGGTAAAGAGCCAGAGCAGAGTCCTACTTGGAGTGGTGTCTTAGTTGTATCACTATTTCATTTTCCTGATAAGACTGGAAACTGTTGAGGGTAAAATCTTGCTTTTTTTTTTAACGGCTTATGTCACTTCAGTTCAGTCGAGTTCAGTCGGTCAGTCATGTCCAACTCTTTGCAACCCCTTGGACTGCGGCAGGCCAGGCCTCCCTGTCCCTCACCAGCTCCAGGAGTTTACCCAAACTCATGTCCGTTGAGTCAATGATGCCATCCAACAATTTCATCCTCTGTCATCCCCTTCTCCTCCCACTTTCAATCTTTCCCAGCATCAAGGTGTTTTCCAGTGAGTCAGTTCTTCACAGCAGATGGCCAAAGTATTCTGTAGTTTCAGCTTCAGCATCAGTCCTTCCAGTGAATATTCAGGACTGATGTCCTTTAGGATGGACTGGTTGGATTTTCTTGCAGTCCAAGGGACTCTTGAGAGTCTTCTCCAACACGACAATTCAAAAGTATCAATTCTTAAGTACGCAGCTTTCTTTATAGTCAGACTCTCACATCCATACATGGCTACTGGAAAAATCATAGCTTTGACTAGATGGACCTTTGTTGGCAAAGTAATACCTCTGCTTTTTAATATGCTATCTAGGTTGGTCATAACTTTCCTTCCAAGGAGCAAGCATCTTTTAATTTCATGGCTGAAGTCAGCATCTGCAGTGATTTTGGAGCCCAATAAAATAAAGTCTGTCACTGTTTCCACCGTTTCCCCATCTATTTGTCATGAAGAGATGGGATCAGATGTCATGATCTTCGTTTTCTGAATGTTGAGTTTTAAGCCAACTTTTTCACTCTCCTCTTTCACTTTAATCAAGAGGCTCTTTAGTTCTTCACTTTCTGCCATAAGGGTGCTGTCATCTGCATATCTAAAGTTATTGATATTCCTCCTGGCAATCTTGATTCCAGCTTGTGTTTCCTCCAGGTTAGCGTTTCTCTTGATGTACTCTGCATATAAGTTAAATAAGTAGGGTGACAATATACAAACTTGACATACTCCTTTTCCTATTTGGACCAGTCTGTTGTTCCATGTCAATTCTAACTGTTGCTTCCTGACCTGCGTACAGATTTCTCAAGAGGCAGGTCAGCTGGTCTGGTATTCTCATCTTTTTCTTCTTATGTCACTTAGTTCAGTGCAACTGGTGCTTGGATAAATAACTACCTGTCCTAAACCCCACTCCAGTTAATCTTAATAATGGTGTCATTTTCAACCATAGCCTGACCTAGCCTTGTGATTCAGGAAAGTTGTATCTGGTGACACTAGAATTTCTGCTTACCAGCTAGTAGGACTAGAAAAAAAGTCTCTACTGGAATGTGCAAGTTGATAGGACAAGACAAGAAATGTAACAAATCATTTATTTGCCTTCCCTCTATATCTATTACTTTCTTTTTTAATTTAATTTAATTAATTTTTTATTTTGCTTTACAATACTGTATTGGTTTGCCATACATTGACATGAATCCGCCACAGGTGTACATGAGTTCCCAATCCTGAAAACCCTCCCACCTCCCACCCCATATCATCTCTCTGGATCATCCCCGTGCACCATCCCCAAGCCTCTTGTATCCTGTATCGAACATAGACTGGCAATTTGTTTCTTACATGATAGTATACATGTTTCAATGCTATTCTCCCAAATCATTCCACCCTTGCCCTCTCCCACAGAGTCCAAAAGTCTGTTCTATACATCTGTGTCTCTTTTGCTGTCTCGCATACAGGGTTATCATTACCATCTTTCTAAATTCCATATATATGTGTTAGTATACTGTATTGGTGTTTTTCTTTCTGGCTTCCTTCACTCTGCATAATCGGCTCCAGTTTCATCCACTTCATTAGAACTGATTCAAATGTATTCATTTTAATGGCTGAGTAATACTCCATTTTGTATATGTACCACAGCTTTCTTATCCATTCATCTGCTGATGGACATCTAGGTTGTTTCCATGTCCTGGCTATTATAAACAGTGCTGCAATGAACATTGGGGTACACGTGTCTCTTTCAATTCTGATTTCCTCCGTGTATATGCCCAGCAGTGGGATTGCTGGGTCATAAGGCAGTTCTATTTTCATTTTTTTAAGGAATCTCTACACTATTCTCCCTAGTGGCTGTACTAGTTTGAATTCCCACCAACAGTGTAAGAGGGTTCCCTTTTCTCCATACCCTCTCCAGCATTTATTGCTTGTAGACTTTTGGATCGCAGCCTTTAAGACAGTTTCATTATGTTGGTTGCTTTCTTTCTCCAACGTTTCTTACTATATTTTTAGTCAAATCTGCTTTTCCATGAGCACTTTGTAATTTAACCTTCATTTATAATGCTGTCTTTTTCTTGAAGTTTATTTTGTAATTTTAGTCAACCCTAGTCACTGTAGATGGTGATTGCAGCCATGAAATTAAAAGATGCTTACTCCTTGGAAGGAAAGTTATGACCAACCTAGAAAGCATATTTAAAAGCGGAGACATTACTTTGCCAAAAAAGGTCTGTCTAGTCAAGGCTATGGTTTTTCCCCAGTGGTCATGTATGGATGTGAGAGTTGGACTGTGAAGAAAGCTGAGCACCGAAGAATTGATGCTTTTGAACTGTGGTGTTGGAGAAGACTCTTGAGAGTCCTTGGACTGCAAGGAGATCCAACCAGTCCATCCTAAAGGAGATCAGTCCTGGGTGTTCTTTGGAAGGAATGATGCTGAAGCTGAAACTCCAGTACTTTGGCCACCTCATGCGAAGAGTTGACTCATTGGAAAAGACTCTGATGCTGGGAGGGATTTGGGGCAGGAGGCGAAGGGGACAACAGAGGATGAGATGGCTGGATGGCATTACCAACTCTATGGACATGAGTTTGAGTGAACTCTTGGAGTTGGTGATGGACAGGGAGGCCTGGCGTGCTGTGATTCATGGGGTCACAAAGAGTCAGACATGACTGAGCGACTGAACTGAACTGAACTGAGTCTTATATCTTTAGTTTTATAATCATTTCTATTCTATTTCTAGTTTAAAATTTTTAATTTGGTGTGTACTTCATATCAGCCAAACCATGTTTGTTTAATTTATGTTAATATATTGAGTTGCAGCTTTATTCTATATCATAATGGGGGTTTTCATTAATATTTTGATTAGAATAATTTTGATGGTAACTTTTTTTCATCAATTTGTATGAGTGTTTTCTGCCATTTTGTTGTTATTGTTTAAGTTTCAGAAAGTTTCCTGGATCAGCAATAATAGGTGAAATATGGAAAAATGGTAAGGAGTAGTTTGTTAGGTTCCTTATTTTAGCTGAACTCGTTTATCGATATAGAAATTTTTGATTTCTTTGTTAGACCCCATCTATTTGGAGTAGGTTGATTCAGTTTCTGATTCTATAATCTAGTTTTTGTTTATATTGGACAATCAATAACTATTATTTGCTTTTTTCTTTTTTTTCCCCCACCAAATCTCTGATATATGCCATCCTCTTCCAAATTGCTTCCATCTGATCTAGAAACTGACCTTCTGAAAGTTACCAGCTCTGGGCCCATGTACTTTCAAGCTCCTCTCTTTTGAAGCAGAATCTTAATCTGTAAGGGATCAGACCTGTTCCTACTTTTAGTATTTCTCACTAAGGATGCGTGAGTGCTCAGTTGCTCAGTTGTGTGTGACTCTTTGAGACCCCATGGACTGCAGCCCATGAGGCTCCTCTGACCATGGAATTTTGCCAGGCAAGAATACTGGAGTAAGCTGCCATTTCCTATTCCAGGGGATCTGCCCAATCCAGGGGTAGAAACTTCTCCTTTATTGGCAGGCAGATTCTTTACCTCTGAGCATCCTGGAAAGCCCCCTCACTAAGAATAGGACCAACTAATTCTTGAGGTTAAACTTATATGAGTTGTGTGACCACTATCACTAGAAATCTCTGTTTTGTATGATGCAAACCTGACTGAACACTGCCAGGTTGTCAGAAATTATTGTTGGTTTCCAGTGCATATTCTTGTGTTTGCATATAAATATAAGTATTTGCATTCTTTTCTCTGCTTATACTGTATGCATGGGCTATGGGTGACTTTACTTACTCTCCTCCTAAAACTATATGGTTAGTGGAAATTTTACAGATATACATTGAGATACCTGGATTACATCAGTTATGCAGACCAGTAGTAGAATAACTTCTAGAGTCATACAACTATTTTCCCCTTTATTTTATATTCACTTCAGGATTCCAAACTTACCTATTGCACATGCTTAGAAACACAGGAGATTTCCTTTATTGCTCTCATCACTTGTAAAATATCTGATTCTATGATTATACATAGGTATTAATTTAGCATTCACTTTCAAAAGAGTTGGACGTGACTGAGTGACGACACCTTCAAAAGACCACTAATCATTTCAACTAATTCTTTCATGATTCAATGTATGTGTTAGTTCCCAGAATGTAATGGGCTCTGTAAAACTCAGGCTTTTGAACCAGTTATCCATGTTTGAAAACGCTTCTAAGTGGGTTAAGTCAATGATACCCACCTATAAATAACTACATAGTTTTATGTGCCATCATCATTATCAACAATTAAATGAATCAAATGTAATGATATTGTAATGCAGGGAGTCAAAGTCTCCCAAAGTCAAAGAAGACAACAATTGTGTAGCGTCCAGTTTGGTGTCAAACTGATTTTTTCAGATTAATTTTGGCACTTTTGAGGCTTTAAATTATATTGTCTCAGTTTAATTTTTATTGTAAAACAGATGTGATAATACTTACTTCATAAAGATTTGTCATATAAATGAGATAGTGTATTAAAAACACAATATTAGGTAGAAAATATTCACTCGAAAATTTGTTTGCACCTTCTTCCCTTGGGAGAAATTAAAATTCCACATAAAGGGACAGGGTGCCGCCATTGCTTTTCTGGTTCTAACTAGGTTTTAATTTACCCAAAGTGTTACTTTCTCTTACCCAAGAATTAGGGATTGCTGTGATCTAAGTGACATATTTATTAAGAATCCAAGAACATGGATATTGTGGCTATTTTCATCTCTAAGCCAGGGAAATGTGGTAAAGAAAGGATTTACTCCCAACTCCAGTCACTAGGGGAATTCCAGTTTCTGTGTTCTCTGTGAATTAAGTTTTTATTCACTGAAAATATATTTTCTAAAAGCTCATCATTACATGCACAAAGGTATAATACTTTAAATGCAGAAATTCTGAATTAAACAAACGTAATAGAACTGCTAGTGAGATTTATAGTACCCAATAACCATCTCAGAATATACTTCACAGATTGCTTCTTTATATTGCAAAATGAATAGGATTTTATATCTGAAGAAACAAATCTGCACATTAAAAAATCAATGTTCCTCATGATACACACTTAGTATTATATCAGGGAATACTACAGCTGGTGTAACCTAGTTAAAATAGTATAATTTACTTGACTACATACATAGTCTTTTTGGAGTCAAAACTGCCACTTTCACCATGTAAAGAGGAACAATGACCTTCCTGCTTTGGCAATCATCTAAAGTACTTTTTGCTCTACTCTCCCCCAAAACCCTGATGTGTAATCCTCTCTTTTGCTACTTAAATACCTCTTAGGTTTGAAAAACAAAAGGGTTTGGAGAGAATGAAGGAAAAGAGAGGTATAAAGCACATTCTGTCACAGACCCTTTACTAAAAAATCCTCAACAAGCAGAATGGATTGAAAAATTCAAGCATGACTAAAAAGTACATTCCCCACTAGTCAGTAGATTTTGCTTCCTATTTGTCACTGCCACCTTGGAGAGCGGTGAGCATTAATAATGCATGGGTGCTAGGAATGTATTAGCAACTAACCTTGCGAAGAAAATCAGCTGGGGACCCAGAAGAGCTGTAAAATGAAAGAGAGAGAGAGACAAAAGGGCAGCGTGAATATACACACATGCTCTGACGTATTCTTCTTATTTATTAAAGAGATTTGGGGAGCAGTGTCAGTTACGTAGGCAGCTATGTATCATTGTAAAAGAAGGGTAGAAATCCTTGGAATGGGGCCATAATTGAGTTCATTGATCAAATTCACAAATTCCTCCAGTTGAATCAGGATTATAACTGACTTTTATGTAACATAAAAGAATACCCCTGGGATATTAGTGCATTTATACATTTAGGCAAATATGAAGTTTTAGTAAACAATAGCTAGACACCTTTTTTAAAGACACATGAGCAAGTATTTTTCTTAAAGTGTTATGTGTAATTTCAAGTCTACTTTAGGATGTGGTATTTATTACAGACAGATTTATTTTGATATGTGAATGCCAATTCTGACTTCAGAATCCCTACAGAACAAACAAGTGAATGAGCATGCAGAGGCATATTAGATTAGAAGAGCAGGGTAGCTCATGTTTCAAAAGCAAGTTTTAATTTTATAAAAATTGCATTTATTTTCAAATTATTATTTTTCAATGATTTTAGGTAGAAACCAGCTCAATTCCTTTGTGAAATTATGACTTGTATGTGAGGATGCCACTAATTGACTGCTTTGCCTTGAGAGTTCCGGGTTCAGATCTTGGAGATTTCACCCCAGAGAGTGTTCCATATTTTGTCTTTTGCACTTCACTTAAACCCTGCAGCCCCTTTTATATCTTCCAGTACCATGCCCAGCCCACAATAACTTGTAAATGTATAGAATAGGTTATAAAGGATGTTACATTATGTTTTGTAAAACATTTATATTTTAAGTCTACCTCCTTGAATCAAAATTAAGTTATGACACTGGGACTTGTATTTCTGTATCTAAAGATTTTGTACTTTAAAAACTGGGAAGGTTTTGTTACACATGAATATAGGTGAACATGAAATATTTTTTGTTTGCTAAAGGATGTTTAGTATCACTTTCTCCCCAAGTCCTAATTTCATTGCAAAAAATGCCAAACATACTGATAAGTGGGAATAATTTTCTGCATATTTCAGTATATTTTATGTATTCAGCACATAGATTGTTACTATACTTGCTTTGTCACATGTCTAATCATCCTTTTTCCGTTAACATTTCAATCCATTTTAATGCATATACATATATTTAAATAGGGGTATAGTTGCTTTACAATATTGTGTTAGTTTCTGCTGTACAACAAAGTGAATCAGCTCTATGTATACATATATCCCCAACCTCTTGGACCTCCCTCCCACCTTCACCCCTGTCCTACTGGGTCGCTACAGAGCAGTGAGCTGATCTCCATGTGTTTTATGGCAGCTTCCCACTGGCTATCTATTTTATACATGGTAGTGTGCATAAGTCATTCCCAATCTCCCAGTTCATTCCATCAGGCCTTCCCTTCTCATGTCAATATGTCTGGTCTCTACATGTGCATATCTCTTCCTGCCCTGAAAATAGGTTCATCAGTACCATTTTTCTAGATTCTACTTACATGTGTTAATATATGATATATATTTTGCTCTTCCTGATTTATATCACTATATTTTTATATTTCAAAGTAAGTTGTAGATATTGCTACATGCATGTGTATGTGCTCAGTTGCGTCTGACTCTGAGACCCTATGGATTTTGGCCAGCCAGGCTCCCTGTCCATGAAATTCTCTAGGCAAGGATATGGGAGTGGGTTGCCATTTCCTACTCCAAGGGATCTTCATGACCCAGAGATCAAACCCAGGTCTCTTGTGTCTCCTGAATTAGTAGGCAGATTCTTTACCACTGTACCACCTGGGAAGCCCAGATATTACTATATTTCCTCCTAAATAGTTTGGCTGTCATATCATTAGCTACATTTCAATATTAGTTTACATTTCTTTCATGTAAAATTTATGTATAATGAAATATTGAATCAGTTCAGTTCAGTGCAGTAGCTCAGTCGTGTCTGACTTTTGAGACCCCATGGACTGCAGCATGCCAGGCTTCTTGGTCCATCACAAACTCCTGGAGTGTGCTCAAACTCATGTCTATCAAGTTGGTGACGCCATCCAATCATCACAACCTCCGTCATCCCCTACTCATTCCACCTTCTATCTTTCCCAGCATCAAGGTCTTTTCCAAGGAGTCAGTTTTTTGCATCAGGTCACCAAAGTATTGGAGTTCCAGCTTCAGCATGAACCTTTTGCTGTTGTTCAGTTGATCAGTTGTGTCCAACTCTTTGTGACCCCATCAACTGTAGCACTCCAGTCTGTCCTGTCCTACACCATTTCCCAGAGCTTGTTCAAACTGATGTCCATTGACTTGGTGATGCCACCCAACAATCTCATCCTCTGTCATCCCCTTCTCCTCCTGACTTCAATCTTTCCTAGTGTCATGGTCTTTTCTGATGAGTCGGATCTTCACATCAGGTGGCCAAAGTATTGGAATTTCAACTTCAGCATCAGTCCTTCCAATGAATATTCAGGACTGATTTCCAACAGGATAGAGAGGTTGGATCTCCTTGTTGTCCAAGGGACTCTCAAGAGTCTTCTCCAACACCACAGTTCAAAAGCTTCAGTTCTTTGGCACACAGCTTTCTTTATAGTCCAACTCTCACATCCATACATGACTATCGGAAAAACCATAGCTTTGACTAGATGGACCTTTGTTGGCAAAGTAATGGCTCTGCTTTTTAATATGCTGTCTAGGTTGGTCATAGTTTTTCTTCCAAGGAGCCAGAGTCTTTAATTTCATGATTCTAGTCACCATCTGCAGTGAATTTGGAGCCCCCAAAATAAAGTCTCTCATTGTTTCCATTGTTGCCCCATCTATTTGCCATGAAGTATTAGGCCGGTCCCATCACTTCATGATAAATAGATGGGGAAACAGAGGAAACAGTGGCTGACTTTATTTTTGGGCTCCAAAATCACTGCAGATTGTGACTGCAGCCATGAAATTAAAAGACTCTTGCTCCTTGGAAGGAAAAATTATGACCAACCTAGATGATAGCATATTCAAAAGCAGAGACATTACTTTACCAACAAAAGTTTGTCTAGTCAAGGCTACGGTTTTTCCAGTAGTCATGTATGGATGTGAGATTTGGACTATAAAGAAAGTTAAGCACTGAAGAATTGATGTTTTTGAACTGTGGTGTTGGAGAAGACTCTTGAGAGTCCCTTGGACTGCAAGGAGATCCAACCAGTCCATCCTAAAGGAGATCAGTCCTGGGTGTTCATTGGAAAGACTGATGTTGAAGCTGAAACTCTAATATTTGGTTGCCTGATGTGAAGAGCTGACTCATTTGAAAAGACCCTGATTCTGGGAAAGATTGAGGACAGGAGGCAAAGGGGACAACAGAGGATGAGATGGTTGGATGGCATCACCGACTCAACGGACATGGGTTTTGGTAGACTCTGGGAGCTGGTGATGGACAGGGAGGCCTGGCATGCTGCAGTTCTTGGGGTCGCAAAGAATCGGACATGACTCAGTGAATGAACCGAACTGAAGTGAACTGATAGGCTCAGATGCTATGATCTTAGCTTTCTGAATGTTGAGTTTTAAGCCAAGTTTTTCACTCTCCCCTTTCACTTTCATCAAGAGGCTCTTTAATTCTTCACTTTCTGTGATAAGGGTGGTGTCATCTGTGTATCTGAGGTTATTGATATTTCTCCTCATAATCTTGATTCCAGCTTGTGCTTCATCCAGCCTGGCATTTCACATGATATATCTGGGTCTTGGAATGAACACAGATATGTAAAACAATGAGTTCTGTCAAGTGCATACAACTGTTTAAACCAAATTTCTTTCAAGATATAGAATATTGTTATCATCAACTTATTCACTATTTTTTTTTAGCTCCCTGACACTTATATTGTTGAAGAAAAAGTAAACTGAAGACTACAGCTTGTATTTTTCCACATAAGTGTTTTTTCAAGATTTAGAAGTCTAGATTTTGGCATAATTTGATGATCACATGTTTCAGATATGGAAATTCTAAGAGAATTGCTTCACACATTCTCATATTCATTACAACTGTTCTCTTGATAATATCCTATTATTTTCCTAAGAGTTTTTGTTGAATTTAATTAAATTTTTACACATATTTCTTTAATAATTGTCATTATTATTATTCCTTCACTTAATTTCTCATTTGTAAAGCATCCTAGAATAATTTTATTTTATTGTGGCATTATTCCTCTCTGAAGCTCTTTTCTTCTTCCTTCTGTTACTCTAGTGTGCATGTATACATTTAAAGCAAATCTAATGAAATAATTACTAAATTTGTCATGCTATTTAAAACACATTATATATATAACAAGTTTTTTTACATGAAAGAAACAAATGATAAGGGAATGGCTTCAGCCACATGTCCTTACAAATTAGTTGATAAATAGTCATTGAAACAAATTACAAATTTGCTGTACAGAGTTTTGTTTTTAGATCATTTAAAGAGTTAGGAGTATGTCAAGGCTGTATATTGTCACCCTGCTTATCTAACTAATATGCAGAATACATCAAATGGAATGCTGAGCTGGATGATGCACAAGCTGGAATCAAGATTACAGGGAGAAATATCAATAACCTCAGATATGCAGATGACACCACCCTTATAGTAGAAAGCAAAGAGGAAGTAAAGAGAATCTTGAAGAAAGTGAAAGAAGACAGTGAAAAAGCTGGCTTAAAACTCAACATTCAAAAACAAAGACCATGGCATCCAGTCCTATCACTTCATGGCAAATAGATGTGGGCACAATGGAAACAATGATTATTTTCTTGGGCTCCAAAATCACTGCAGATGTTGACTGAAGCCATGAAATTAAAAACAACAAGAAACAAACAAACACTTATTCCTTAGAAGAAAAGCTATGACAAACCTAGACAGTGTATTGTAAAGCAGAGACATTATTTTGCCAACAAAGATCTCTATAGCCAAAGTTATTGTTTTTCCAGTAGTCATGTATGGAATGAGAGAGTTGGACCATAAAGAAGGGTGAGTGCCAAAGGACTGATGCTCTTGAACTCTGGTGTTGGAGAAGATTCTTGTGAGACCTTGGACTGCAAAGAGATTAAATAGTCCATCCTGAGGGAAATCTGTCTTGAATATTCACTGGAAGGACTGGTGCTGAAGCTGAAACTCCAATACTTTGGTCACCTTATGTGAAGAACTGACTCATAGAAAAAGATCCTGATGCGGGAAAATCTCAAGTCTGGAGAAGAGGATGACAGAGAATAAGATGGTTGGATGGCATCACCAACTGAGAGGACATGAGTTTGAGCAAGCTCTGGGAGACAGTGTAGGACAGGGAAACCTGGCACACTGCAGTCCATGGAGTCTCAATGAGTTGGACACCACTGAGCCACTGAACAATAACAGCAATCAGCTTGTACTGGCCATACATAGCAAAGACATCTCAAAAATAAACTTATTAAAATGAAAAAATGAAACACTTTTACATTTTAAATCACTTTGTTAATTGAAACCTTGCCCTGTCCAATTAACATTTTTCTCATCAGAAGTCTGACCTACCTCGAGTTTTGAAGAATGTCTCTTCATTGTTTCTTATCTATACTCTTATTGCTTGATTTGTTATTTATTGTGAGTACTCCACTTTATTTTCTACCATGAAAAGACCTTACCAGTTTGGCAATCTTCATTCACTTTAGATTTGATAACTTGAAGTATCCATGACAAGAGTTTTCTGCAACCAGCCCTGTTCAATGACCTCTCCTTCATTCTGTAATCTTATAGGAGGGGAAACACTAAAGAGTAACCATAGGAGGGGTGTGGTAGCAGCAACATCTACTGTTGTTTCCTGAAGGCACATTCAATTCATTCAGGTCAAAAATTCTTTCACTCTCATGTTACCTTGAACAGGTGCTCAAGGTAGGTGGGAAAAATGGAGTAATAGGAACCAGGGGAAGATGACAGGACTTAACCTATTCCAAGAATATAATATTCTTTCATTGTTTTATTTTTTTTTAATAATACACAATTTAATAACTAAAGTCACTTGCTTAAAAATGCTTATTGGTTGAAGCCCTCAAATTTTTGAAAAATATTCAAGGAGCAAGTGCAATGTTCTTCATTTATTGGATGCTTACTTAATTATGTCAACTGGTAAGGAAAGGAGGTTATCTATTTCTATGTCTGTCTGTCAGGAGACTACCATAATGGCTCTTGTTTCTAAAGACAAAAAAGAAGAGCAGAACTAGAATTTTTTATAATTAGAAATGAAAGGAAGAGCAATGAAGCATTTGGCTGCTTTTGTTGTTGAAATTTTGCTTAATAAAGTAGGAAAATATATGTAGGAGAAAGTATACATTTTCCTAAGTTAATAAGGCTGTTTTTCAACCAAAAATTATTGACCTTTCCTGAAAGCCTTGGTACACACATAAACACTCACACACACAAAGTATTGAGATATCTAATCCCTCATAACAAAACTTTTCATAGATATAAATACTTTCTAACATTCACCGGCAGAAACAAATGATCTTGATTCAAAATCATCAAAATGCACCCATTTATAGTAACTTCTTCTACATTACAAAACACGATTGCACTCATTTCACATGCTAGCAAAGTAATGCTCAAAATTCTCCAGGCTAGGCTTCAATGGTACATGAACTGAGAACTTCCAGATGTTTAAGCTGGATTTAGAAGAGGCAAAGGAACCAGAGGTCAAATTGCCAATATCTGTTGGATCATAGAAAAAGTAAGAGAATTCCAGAAAACAACATCTAATTCTGCTTTATTAAGACAGCTGAGCACCAAAGAATTCATGCTTTTGAACTGTGGTGTTGGAGAAGACACTTGAGAATCCCTTGAACTGCAAGGAGATCCAACCAGTCCATCCTAAAGGAGATCAGTCCTGGGTGTTCTTTGGAAGGACTGATGCCGAAGCTGAAACTCCAGTACTCTTGCCACCTCATGCGAAGAGTTGACTCATTGGAAAAAACTCTGATGCTGGGAGGGATTGGGGGCAGGAGAAGGGGATGACAGAGGATGACATGGCTGGATGGCATCACCGACTTGATGGACGTGAATTTGGATGAACTCCAGGAGTTGGTGAGGGATAGGGAGGCCTAGCGTGCTGCAGTTCATGGGGTCGCAAAGAGTTGGCCACAACTGAGCGACTGAACTGAACTGAACTGAACTATACCGAAGCCTTTGACTGTGTGGATCATAACAAACTGGAAAATTCTTAAAGAGATGAGAATACCAGACCACCTTACCTGCCTCCTGCAAAACCTGTATGCAGGTCAAGAAGCAGCAATTAGAACCAGACATGGAACAATGGACTGGCTCAAAATTGGGAAGGGAGTACATCAAGGATGTATACTGTCACCCTGCTTATTTAACTTATATGCAGAGTACATCATGAAAAATTCCTACCTGGTGAAACACAAGCTGGAATCAAGATTATGAGGAGAAATAGTAACAATTTCAGATATGCAAATTACATCACCCTTATGGCAAAAAAGTGAAGAGGAACTAAAGAGCCTCTTGGTGAAGGTGAAATGTGAAAGAGGAGAGTGAAAAAGCTGACTTAAAACTCAACATTTGGGAAACAAAGATCATGGCATCTAGTCCCATCACTTCATGGCAAATAGATGTGGAAACAATGGAAACAGCAACAGACTTTATTTGCTTCAGCTCCAAAATCATTGCAGATGGTGACTGTAGCCATGAAATTAAAAGATACTTGCTCCTTGGAAGAAAAGCTATGACAAACCTAGACTGCACATTTAAAAGGAGAGACATTACATTGCCAACAAACGCCCATTTACTCCACTCAATGAAAATAAAAGAATTCATGATCATAGACTTTACTGCAAAAGTTCAGAACACAAAATATAACCAGATCTTCAAAACGTATGTTGCTACTGCTGCTTAGTGGGTTAGTCATGTCCGACTCTTTGCGACCCCATGGACTGTAGCCACCAGTCCCCTCTGTCCATGGGGATTCTGCAGGTAAGAATACAGAAGTGGGCTGCCATTTCCTTCTCCAGGAGATCTTCAAAACTTATAGACAAGAAAAATGTTATTCATTAAAAAAAAATAATTCATACTGGAATTGTAATTGTCATCAGTGCCACTGAATACCAGAACAAAAAGGTACAATGATTTCTAATTTTATACCCAGACAAACTGTCAATCAAGTTAAATAAAATAGTAAGATTTTCAAACATGCAATCTACAGAAAACTTACCTCATTTTTTTAATAGGGATAGATTTGAAGATAAATGGTAAAATAAAGGAATAACTTCCAAAAGAAGCGCTTATATATTCCAGGAAACAATAACTTCAATTCTGCACATCTATGAAGGGAAGCATCACAGTGAAAGTTAAAAGTTATGTGACAAGTTAAAAAGTAAATCTTCCAGATGGAAGAAGGAGGATTATAGTTTTCAGGGAAAAAAATTTATTTTTAAAAAAGTTTCTTAAAGCATGAAAAATTCTGATTGAAACTTTATAAAAAAATGGAGATCTGATAGAGTCAGATGTTGGACAAAAATAAAAGTACAAATGCATTGAAAAATAAACATCCAAAGACAACATATAAGAAAATTATGATCTAAATTAAAAGCAAATTAAAATTATGTCCATAATAAATGTGTCCTCAATAAATATTAGAAAAATTAATAAATGCGTGTATTTTGACAATGTAAAAGTACAGCAAATCCAAGAGAAGACAAAACATAACAAAAGGAAAGAAAAAAAGAAGGAATGTAGCAATGTGAATATCCTAATTTGCAAAATGTAGAGTTGCAAAATATTATCGAAAAAGGAAAAAAAAAATTGAGTTTAAGTATAGCACTTAAATAAAGTATCTGTCTGCAATACAGGAGACCTGGGTTCAATCCCTGGGTCGGGAAGATCCCCTGGAGAAGGAAATGGCATCCCACTTCAGTACTCTTGCCTGGAAAATCCCATGGACAGAGGAACCTGGTAGGCTACAGTCCATGGGGTTGCAAAGACTTGGACATGACTGAGCGATGTCACTTTCAATAGAAAAATTTAAAACAGCAAAGTAATTCAAACACTGCAATAAGAAGGGAGAATAGTGAATGTAGGGTGAAGGCTCTTATTTCATATCAAGAAGTCAATAGATATTGCCTGACAGACAGCTATGAATATACTTTCAAATATTATGAAGATACTTTACTGAAGAATTAAAATCAAAATTATTACACTATGGTAAATGAAAGAAACCAGACACAAATTGTCAAATGTTGTGTGTTTCCATGTAATGAAATAACCAGAATAGATAAAGCTATAGAGACAAAGCATTGACTGGGTCTTGCCGGCGTTGGAGGGAAGGGCCAGTGAGGAGTGACCGTTTAGAGGGTATGAGCTTTCCTCTTAGAGTGATGAAAATTTTATGAAACTAAATAAAGACAGTGGAGGCACAACATTGTAAAAGAGCTAAATGCCAGTGAATTGCTTACTTTAAATGGAAAAATTTTATGTTATGTAAATTTCATCTCAATAAAGTTGTCAGCTTCTTAAAAAAAGCAAACCTAAAACCACAGGACTGAGATAGTAAGGAAAGAAACCAGAGCCTGTTTACTTTCATCATAAACTTGTATATACTATAGGCTATATTTCCTTAAGCATGTATTATTTTGATAAATATACTTTAAAATTATTTTTAAATAACACAAATTCAGCCAGTATCAGACAAAATCTCTGTCTCTCTACAGAGAGCAGAGAAAATGGAACAGTAAAATGTTGTACAGTTTATTAGATTATAAATGGATGCAAATGTGCTTGAAACTTATTTTTTTTTAACTTTCAGATGGTATAAATGGATTTCAGCTATTTGTTTCAATTATACACTTATGAAATTAAAGGAATGCATATATATTTCAGAATAGGATGATAAGCAATAAGAAATCTTCAAAAGGAGCATCAAATGTACTTCTTTAATTCACCATAATCCTACTGTAATCTGCACTCAAAGCTTTGTGTGTTAATTATGAAGGGATATGAATCTTTCCATTTCCTTTATTCTTGCCTTTTAGTAGTGGCTTGGTAATATCTGCTAATGGGCTTTGTTGTCTGTTGAACTGAATTACTGCATTCCCTGCACAGGACTCTGCTAAATCATCTAAGATATTTCAGAAATTAACCTCCTTTATACATTAGAACTGGGAACAAAAGCATGAAAAGATTACCTCTGATGGAAAAAAAAAAATCAATGTTTTCTAGCTTTTCAGGAAGACACAGCAATCTTAAGTTTCCCACTCATAATTATATTTATATTTAAAAGGCAATTTTTATGATTTTTAAAAGAAAAAGAATATTCCTTCTCCCTCAGTCTTTACTACAGTTATTTTCTTTAAAAATAGAATTTTGCCTTCAAAAATGTCATTATTTAAACCTTTGAAAGTTCTAATTAAGTTACTTAGAGGTACATAGGGGAATATCATTTTTTTGAGAAATAAGTTTTGCCTGCATTTATGATGGTGAAATCTTCTAAATATGCACATTTCAAAATTCTTGAGATTTGTAAGTGGAACGTAATGAAATGGAAACCTGGTTGTTAATTACACCCAGCTCAGCCAGAGAGTTCATGATGCTGTCAACCTATTTGGTCATGGGTAGCTAAGCAACACAGCCAACTAACACCTTGGTGTAGGATATTTTTAGCTTCATTGCACATTTTTCATTTATCTATTGGAGATTGATTTGTTTTCATTTTGAGATTCCGCTACTTACAATGAAAGGAATACCATTATACAAAAGGAAATATACAAATGGGGTTTTGTAAATATCATGATAATCTCCATGATTTGATACAAACATAATATAAATATTGTTGGAAAGTAAATTGTACTTTTTTTTTTTCAAAGAGGTGGAAATAATTTTAAGGCTTCCAAAACAATTTCATATCAATAAACAAGTTGAGTTATCTGTTCATGAGTGAAGACACCACTGACATATTCAAGTTAAATAATTTAATTTTTTTCTAAACTCAAACTAATATCCTAATGAGAAGTCCATGAATGCTTAAGTAGAATATGAGTTAAACACAAGGATTATGTTCTTTTGGTTAAAAGCATTTGGAGGGAGACGAGAAATGTAGCAGTTGTCAAAAACCTTAAATAGAGTAGCAATGGGCAGGACACTTTTGGAGTAGTTAATCGCATTTTCAGTCCCTTGTGTTTCTGTGCTGAACCTGGAAGACAGCTGATGGTCACAAAGCACACTGACTATATCATGTCATGCCTGTCCATTTCCAGTAGTCATGATGGAGACTTTCTCTCCTTAAGGTAACCTGCCATTTACATGTCATTGATAGGAAACTGCATGGCTTAGAGAGAAAAACACAACCAACTAAATAAACAAACATGATATCTAGAATCAACAACACTGTAAAGTCCAAAAACTAGTGAAACAACTATTATCTGTGTTCCTGAATCAGATACTTACTTTCGTACATAAAATACCTAACACTCATTAGGTCATTTGAATATGGTCCAGTTTTGCTCCTACCCTTTGTGACTAGACAAATGATCAAGTACTGATAATGATTTAGACATGTGTCATATTTTACCTGCCATCATTAATACAAACTAGGAAGCTACCAACTCTTAAGCATCACACCTTTTTTCTTAAGAGGAATAATCCTTTCAGTGGGTGAATAGATGGCATCCCTATTGTTTTTTTTTTTTAAAGTAGAAATTTACCTGGGCTTGCCTTCTGAAAAGAAGGGTTTTATAGATGTACATCTATCATAAATAAAAACATAAAAATATAAATTTTGAAGTACTTCTAAAGTATATTCCCTGCTTCATTTAAATATGATTATAGCTTGTTTAATAGAGTACAATCCTCTTTTAAAGGATTCCTTTTGTAAGGATTTCCTGTGTGGTTGATTTAAAAGTCCAAAATCATGATCCAATTTCCCAGGTTGTGTCTTGGTAGTGTTAAATGTGTTTCTTGAATAATACCTTAAAGGAAGGGTGATGCTTTTTTTTCTTTTAATTATTATTTTTTAAACAAATTTTATTTACTCATATACTTGCTTGTTTATTTTAATTTAGGGGCACACCCTGTGGGATCTTACTTTCTTGACCAGGGATCAAACCCTGTACCCCCTGCATTGGAAGGCAAAGTCTTAACCACTGGACTGCCAGAAAATCTCAGGAGTTGTCTTTAGAAACTGAATAAATTCATGTTTCCTACATAACTTGATAGTGGAGACTGAGTGGCATCTTTGAGAAAGTTTCCTATGTTGCTCCATTGTTCATTTTCAGATATAAACTAAATTGAATTTCAAGCACTAGCATTTGCTGCTGATGAAAGTGATCATGTCAAGAATTCTAGGATGGAGATGGGGCCTCTTAGAGGTGCTCAGACCTCAGTCTTAGTACTTGAGTGAGGGGACATGAGAGAAGTCTGATTGGACTCAAAACAGTGATGTGAGGAGGCAATGACTATTTTTAGCTGGATTTACTCATTTGTGTTCCTTTCCAGTCTATGTCGAATAAGGTAGAACCTGACCCTTGCTATTGGGGACAACAAAGGAAGGAAGTCACACAATACACTCCCTTTAAGTTCTGGAGTGGAGATAAGATTAAACAATAGCAATGCTTCTCACTAGTGACATAAAAATAAATGGGGAAACATTACCAGGAATGCCACTAATTCAGAGCTTCCCAATCACACTCCTAGTGGAGACACCCATTTCCTGGTACTCTGGAGACTTACGAATAAAAAGATTAAAATGCAGTGATGTAACTATTACCCCTATAGAAAGAGTTGTAGGTAGAGTAAAAGCCCACAAAACATCAATTTACATGTGAAAACTGCTAATGACAGCAGACAATTTGAAGCTATGAACTTCTTTAAGTTTTACATTAGTTAATAATGGAGATGAAGCACTAGATGTTGCCACTCAACATATATACTCTTAAAAACTCATCTATTTGAATACCAATACATCACTGAACACAACAAGAGAAAGGACATATGTCTTAGAGGATTGTACTCAAAATACATTGCACATTAATGAATAAAATGTATAAGTATTAGTATAAAATATCTATAAGGGTTGGGAACACCTTGCTATTTTGGCACACTGCTTACTTTTATCATTGAGGTAAATACTCTCCTTCAGATAGTGTCTTTATCTGTGGTTCATTTTTCAGTCTATTTAGTTTTATTTATATTTGTTATTTAATTATTTTCCCTTGACACATTATTGGTCATCATATAATTTCAAGCCTACTTTTTTCATCTTCTATTACTCTAAATATTTGTTCTCAAAACATAATCTTTTAAGTATCACTTTATTTTTAAAGTTCAAATATTGACCTAAAAATGAAAGTGCAAATAATCTTCTCATCACTTTAAATGCAGCTGTTGTTTATCTTGAAATGATATGATGCTTTTAAAGTTTTAGGTCATTTTCTTTCATTTTGGACTGGCATAAATGTTTAAATAGCTAATCTTATACAAATAAGATAAAAAAGCTGCCTGACAGAAACCTCCTTTATTGCATTTCCTCCTTTTTTCTTTTTGTTTTTTTACTTAGCAGAATATACATTATTAAAAATATTATGCAGTTTTCCCTGATACCTTTATGTTTAACAAATTATTTTCTTGGTTCTCTCCTTTTGGCAACTTTTAATTATGCAATTTAATACTCATGATATTATCTGCCAATAATGCTAAACTATTACAGATACAATGTATATTATTTATAAAACTAAATATAATGTATATGATAAATTATTCCTGAAGAATGTGTGTGATTAATTTTGAATATAACTTTGTTTTTGTTTCATAATTGATTATATTGAAGTGTTTTTACCCCTAGATTTTGTTTTATGTCTTAAAAAACAGGTAAATAATCCAATATTTAGTGTAGTTAGGTATTTATTAATTGTTGTTCCGTTGCTCAGTCATGTCTGACTCTTTGAGACCCTATGGACTGCAGCATGCCAGGCTTCCCTGTCCTTCACTGTCTCCCTGAGTTTGCTCAAACTCATGTCCATTGAGTTGATGATGCCATCCAATCATCTCATCCTCTATCACCCCCTTCTCCTCCTGCCCTCAATCTTTCCCAGCAATAGGGAATCTTCCAGTAAGTCAGCTTTTCCCATCAGGTGGTTAAAGTATTGGAGCTTCAGATTCAGCTTCAGTCCTTCCAGTGAATATTCAGGGATGATTTTCTTTAGGATTGACTGATTTGATTTCCTTGCTGTCCAAGGGACTCTCCAGACTTTTCCAAAGCACCACAGTATGAAAGCTTCAATTCTTTCATGCTCAACCTTCTTTATGGTCCAATTATCACATCCATACATAACTTCTGAAGTTGAATGGTTCTGTGAAGACCTACAAGACCTTCTAAACTAACACCAGAAAAATAAAAAAGTCCTTTTAATCATAGGGGATTTGAATGCAAAGGTAGGAAGTTAAGAAATGGCTGGAGTAACAGGTAAGTTTGGTCTTAGGGTACAAAATGAAGCAGGGCAAAGCCTAACAGAGTTTTGCCAAGAGAACACATTGGTCATAGCAAGCAACCTCTTCCACAAGAGACAAATCTACATATGGACATAAACAGATGGTCAATACTGAATTCAGATTAATTGTATTCTCAGCAGCTGAAGATGGAAAAGCTCTGAACAATCAGGAAAATCAAGACCTGAAATTGACTGTGGCTCAGATCATCAACTCCTTATTGCAAAATTCAGACTTAAATTGAAAAAAGTACGGAAAACTACTAGGCCAATATTCAACTATGACTTAAGTCAAATCTCTTATAATTATACAATGGAAGTGATAAATATTCATGGGATTAGATCTGATACAGAGTGCCTGAAGAACTATGAACTGAGGTTCATAACATTGTACAGCAGGTGGTGATCAAAACCATCCCCAAGAAAAAGAAATGTCAAATGGTTGTCTGAGGAGGCCTTACAAATAGCTGAGAAAAGAAGAGAGGTAAAAGGCAAAGGAAAAAAGGAAAGACATACCTATATGAATGCAGAGTTCCAAAGAATTACATGGAGAGATAAGAAAGCCTTCTTAAGTGAACAAAGAAAAGAAATAGAGGAAAACAATAGAATGGGAAAGACTAGAGATCAGTTCAATAAAATTAGAAATACCAAGGGAACATTTCATGCAATGATGGGCACAATAAAGCACAGAAATGGTATGGACCTAACAGAAGCAGAAGATATTAAGACGAGGTGGCAAGAATTCACAAAACAACACAAAAAAAGAATTTATTGATAGCCAAAGTAATGCTTAAAATTATCCAACCTAGGCATCAATAGTACGTGAACCGTGAACTTCCAGACTTTCAAGCTAGATTTAGAAAAGGCAGAGGAAAGAGAGATCAAAAGGCCAACATCCGTTGGATCATCAAAAAAGCAAAAGAGTTTGGAAAAACATCTACTTCTGCTTTATTGACTACACCAAAGCCTTTGACCGTGTGGATCAAAACAAACTGTGGAAAATTCTTAAAGAAATGAGAACACTTGACCACCTGACTTGCCTCCTGAGAAATTTGTACACAGGTCAAGAAGCAACAGTTAGAACTGGACATGGAACAAAAGACTGGTTCCAAATGGGGAAAGCAGGAAGTCAAAGCTGTATATTGTCACCCTGCTTATTTAACTTATATGTAGAGTACATCCTGCGAAATACCAGGCTGGATGAAGCACAAGCAGGAATCAAGATTGCTGAGAGAAATATCAATAACTTCAGATATGCAGATGACACCACCCTATGGCAGAAAGGGAAGAAGAACTAAAGAGCCTCTTGATGAAAGTGAAACAGGAGAGTGACAAAGTTGGCTTAAAACTCAACATTCAGAAAACTAAGATCATGCCATCCAGGCCTATCACCTCATGGCAAATAGATGGGGAAACAATGGAAACAGTGACAGACTTTATTTTTTTCGGCTCCATAATTACTGCAGATGGTGACTGCAGCCATGAAATTAAAAGAAGCTAGCTACTTGCAAGAAAAGCTATGACGGACCTAAACAGCATATTAAAAAGCAGAGACATTACTTTGCCAACAAAGATCCATCTAGTCAAAGCTATGGTTTTTCCAGTAGTCATGTACGGATGTGAGAGTTGGACTATAAAGAAACCTGAGAGCCGAAGATTTGTTGCTTTTGGTCTGTGTTGTTGGAGAAGACTCTTGACAGTTCCTTGGACAGAAAGGAGATCCAACAGCCCATCCTAAAGGAAATCAGTCCTGAGTATTCATTGGAAGGACTGAGGCCGAGGCTGAAACTCCAATACTTTGGACACCTGATGCACAGGTCTGACTCATTTGAAAAGACCCTGGTGCTGGTAAAGATTGAAGGTAGGGGGAAAAGGGGACAACAGATGATGAGATGGCTGGATGGCATCACCGATTCGATGGACATGAGTTTGCCTGGCCTGCTATAGTCCATGGGGTCACAAAGAGTCAGATGCGACTGAGCAACTGAACTGAAGTGACTGATTCTTAAATAATATAGTTCAGTTAAAAATAAATAAATTAATTAATTTAAAATATATATATAGTTCAATTGAGTTCAGTCGCTCAGTCATGTCCAACTCTTTGCGACCCCATGAACTGCAGTACACCAGGCCTCCTGTCCATTGCCAACTCCCAGAATTCACCCAAACTTATGTTCATCGAGTTGGTGATGCCATCCAACTGTCTCATCCTCTGTTATCCCCTCCTCCTCCTGCCCTCAATCTTTCCCAGCATCAGGGTGTTTCAAACGAGTCAGCTCTTCATATCAGGTGGCCAAAGTATTGGAGTCTCAGCTTCAATATCAGTCCTTCAAATGAACACCCAGGACTGGTCTCCTTTAGGATGGACTGGTTGGATCTCCTTGCAGCCCAAGGGACTCTAGAGTCTTCTCCAACACCACAGTTCAAAAGCATCAATTGTTCAGCACTCACCTTTGTTTATAGTCCGACTCTCACACCCATACAAGACTACTGGAAAAACCATAGCCTTGACTAGATGGACACTCCGAGGAGCAGGTGCCTTTTCATTTCATGGCTGAAATCACCATCTGCAGTGGTTTTGGAGCCCTCCAAAATAAAGTCTGTCACTGTTTCCAATAGAAAAACCCATCTATTTGCCATGAAGAGATGGGACCGGATGACGTGATCTTAATTTTCTAAATGCTGAGATTTAAGCCAACTTTTTCACTCTCCTCTTTCATTTTCATCAAGAGGCTTCTTAGTTCCTCTTCACTTTCTGCCATAAGGGTGGTGTCATCTGCATATATGAGGTTATTGATATTTCTCCCGGCAATCTTGATTCCAGCTTGTGTTTCCTCCAGCCCAGCGTTTCTCATGATGTACTCTGCATATAAATTAAATAAGCAGGCTGACAATATACAGCCTTGATGCACTCCTTTTCCTATTTGGAACCAGTCTTTTGTTCCATGTCCAGTTCTAACTGTTGCTTCCTGACCTGCATACAGGTTTCTCAAGAGGCCGGTCTATAAATGCATGTAATTACATAAACTTTTGATAATGCTGGGGCTTCCCCAGTGGCTCAGTCGGTAAAGAGTCTGCCTGCAATGCAGGACATCCGGCTTTGATCTCTGGGTCAGGAAGATCCTCTGAAGAAGGAAATGGCAACCCATTCCAGTATTGCCTGGAGAATTCCATGGACAGAGGAGCCTGGTGGGCTACAGTAAATGGGTCACAAAGGGATGGACATGACTGAGTGACTAATACATTTTGATAATGCTAAAATAGAAATACAGTTTGCATGTGAAATGCCTAACATGCAGTTTATGCCATTGATGTTCAAAAAAATAGCAGCTATTATCTTTAAATATATGCCAGACTTGACTAAATTTTTCATTTTATGGTAATGGAAATGCTTTCAGAAAAAAAGCAGAGATATTTAGAGTGTGTTACCAATCCACAGCATTTTTTTTTTTCTTCCAGGACATTTTGCAATGTAATAAAATTATAAAGCTTAAACAGATATGAATCTTTTTTCTGAAGTTGATTAATTAAATTTTGTTATTTCAAACTTTGCCATTATCTTCACAAAATCTTGATTTTGGAAAATCATGCATGTGGCTTTAAAAAATTTTACTATTTCCTTCACTAAATGTGGGTGGCCTCAGCTTAAAGATTTATATGAGGAAGCAGGAGATATGATCCAGAATATATTTAAAGGAATTTAAATAAGGATATCCAATTAATTAACATCTGTATTCATTTATGCCTAGCTTTACATTGGATAGATTCTATAGTCTATATTCTGCCATGGTTCAGAGCACGAAACTCTTTCTAACTGGAAAAATGTATGTAAAATAATCAGCGCAAGAAAGATTGCTCACTTCACCTCCAAGAAAAACTTTGGCTTCTCTACTTTAAAGTTAAACAATAGACATTTCTTTGATTGGTATTTGTGAACTTTATGAACAACTTGTGTGGAGGAGGAAAAACCTATAAATATTAAAAAAAAGATTTAAGCTAGGAAAGTTCCTTTAATACTTCAGTATTATTTTATGATGTGCATGATTTTATGAAAGTAGATAAGGGCAAGCAATTGAAATGAATATCTTTACTACCTTTTCCCCCTATCTGAATGGTAGTGCAATGTGGCAACTGAATGAATTCAGTCACACTGAAGGAAACTGGGGCTTAAGGAAGTATTTTTTAATATATGGAAAAGTTGTAATTTAATAATTCTCTAATACTAATTACCTCTCTTGATATTTTTTCTGAAGTCTCTTTAGACAGGCCTAAGTTGAACTAGATTATCTTTACTTCTCTCTCTTCTTATCTAGAAACCTCATTTAAACCTGAACACCAGGTATGAGATAAATGTACCTCATTTTCACAATGATGCTCTATAATGAATACAGTATCCCAAGAACCTTCTTGGCTTACCTTTTGCTGCTGAATAACACCACATTTTATTAAATGTCTGTGAAATGTTCACTGAGATGTTACATAGCCTGTTCTCTTTAAACAGTAAGTTTTGCAAAATCTTCTTAGCTTTGTATAGGTGATAACGGGAAACAAGAATAATGAGATTAAAACCTCTTCTTTCAGGTTTTTTAATTGAGGAACAAATTATTTCATAGTTTCTCCTTAGTTATTCCCATGGATTCTAATGACAAGGTGCCAACTTTCACACTTTAAACAGGTTAATTAATCAGGTAATAATGAAGTTGGGTGATACCTGAGTGTTGGTGTGCTGAATAATCACAGTTCCTATTAATGTGCTTAAATGTCTTTAAACCTGAGAGGATAAGTTGAAATTCAGATCTTCTGAGTTCTGCATAAATAAGCATGTGCTAGGTAATGGGGAAACTAACTTTAATTTAGTATGCTACGTATAATTTCATTTGTGTTTTATATATGTGTGTACATAGACATGCTGCATATAAAGTGTTAGTCAGTCAATTGCGTCAAACTCTTTGCGACCCCCTGGACTGTAGCCCACCAGGCTCTTCTGTCTATGGGATTTCTAAAGCAAGAATACTGGAGTGGGTTGCCATTTCCTTCTCCAGGGCATCTTCCCATCCCAGGGATTGACCTCACATCTCCTGCTTGGCAGGCAGATTCGTTATCACTGAGCCACCTGGGGAAAAAATATGTATAATATACATGTATGTAGGTGTGTGTGTATATATATATATATGTATATATATAATATATTGCTTTTTTTCATATGTTTTTGGGTGCACAATCATATGTCAATCTTCACATTTAACAATTTGTACTTTGTTTAGCCAATACATAAATTTTTTTATTTTAAATCTCATGGTTCAATTGTGATTTCACTTATGAAACTAGGTAAGAGTGAAATTTTAAGTGAAATCTCACAAGATGACACTGTATGTAAATGTGTCGTTAAGTTTCATTATCAGGAAGATATCACTAAGGTGTAAATAGCCTGGAGGAACCGTGTCCACTGCTCAGCATGATACACTGAAGAGGTCTTAAGTCCTTGTCACCTAGATCTCCTTCTTTGACTACTTCAGGAGAGATCAGCATTTGAAAAAAATATATGTATCTAGTATGGTGAATGTCACCTTGTTTATAATCACAGAAGAAAATTGTAATGAAATTGTGAAGTAGACAAATTATTTCTTTTTTCCCTATTGATATTGTAGACACATTTATCTCTAAGGAAACAAAAGGCTTGGGATACAAGGGGCACTGCCTTCTCTTACCAAAGTGTTCCATCCTTGTGAAATCAATAATAAAAAAAATCTGCTTGCTAAGTGTAGTATGAGGGCATCTACATTTCCTTGGTAACAATTAAAATATTGATAGGGGGATAGCATATATAATTAACTCTCAACAAATAAGGTTTAAAAATTAGAGGGCATGTCAGGAAATAAAGGGTATATTCAAATCAATATTAAAATAATTCTACTATCAATCTTCCATTGTCAAAGTAAGTTAACTGTAGTTAGGAAGCAGTAAGGAACTTGAAATATCTCATACTTCTAGGATGAGGCTATCCAGCAGGCAGTTAACAATCAGATCATGATTGCAGCTCCCTCAGCATGGAATCTAAGCAGTCAAGCCACGAGACTGGGTCACTAAGGACAGATGGAAGTTAGCAGTAAGGGGCATGGAGACAGGAGGAAGAGAGCTCCCACTCACATTTTCATCAAATCATTAGGTGGTTTGAAACCTGGGACCACAACTCTGCCCTATGGTGACCTAACAGGTCCCTCCACTGTCTTGCAGAAAGGGGACCCTTGGTTTGCTTCCACCACAGCTTATACTCAATCTATAAGGCAGTAAGATCTCTTCCTTTTGAATAAATCAAAATTCTCTCATTTGACTTACTTATCTGTCTAGCTACATATATTTCTGTATGTATAATATTTATTCTTATGTAAATATGTTTATATGCAGGCTGAAACATATGTATGCTGCTACTGCTGCTGCTAAGTCGCTTCAGTTGTGTCTGACTCTGTGCAACCCCATAGACGGCAGCCCACCAGGTTCCCCTGTCCCTGGGATTCTCCAGGCAAGAACACTGGAGTGGGTTGCCATTTCCTTCCTCAATGCATGAAAGTGAAAAGAGAAAGTGAAGTGGCTCAGTCATGTCTGACTCTTAGCGACCCCATGGACTGCAGCCTACCAGGCTCCTCTGTCCATGGGATTTTCCAGGCAAGAGTACTGGAGTGGGGTGCCATTGCTATGTTTATATAAAGCATATACATCTGCATGCTTACCTGTACTTATTTGGCTTGCTTGAGGTTTTTTATTACCTCTTCATTTTTATTTTTACTTTTTTGTTTGTTTGTTTGTGGATTTGTTTCACAGAAAAAGCAGTATTTATATTTGCTCTGTTTGGGCTTGAGCTAAATGGGACTCAGCACCTCAAGTATCCAAATGGCTGTATCCTTCAACCACTCACTGGCTCATCCAGCAATACAATCTTGGGACCATAGTCTAGTTACTCACCTCCTAAGAGTACAACATAAACTGATTAATTAAGTTTTAAGTAATGCAGCAGGTGGAATTCAGCAAATTAGAACAATTAACTGATTGCATTAAGAATATCAGAATTAAATAATACATAATCATGGACTCAGGGATTTCAAAACACTCATATTAAACAAGAAGGAGAATGATAACTTTTCTTATTATGCTTGAGTTTAAACCAAAGTTTCCAACACCATATGTGGCCTAACAATTTAGTTTTTTCTCTGCTGGGACATAAAAAATGGTGTTTCAGCTACTGAAGTACCTACATATTTTTCTTCTGATTTACACATTGCAATTACAAGCCATGATCTTTATTCATAGTTTATTACGAGTGACTGTCAATAATACTCATTAATGGAAAAATAAAATGAAGGAAACAACACAATCTTTCATAATATTCCAATGGCACATATTTTGCAGTTTTCTCCTTCTCCAAAAAGCAATGTATGGACAAACCAAAACCCCCAAAAGCCCTTAAAGCTTTTGTTTCAAAATGACATGGTTTTGATAAGTTGTTGTTGAAAAGGAAAAAATACAGAAATACATATATCATTAGCACAACTGCGTTCCATTATTGTCTTTTGCAAAATAAATTACATAAATGGGGTTTGCATTGTTTACTATACTTCACCCAGAGATTGGAATAATTAAGTTTCAAGAACTGAGATGCTTTGAAACACATTTAATTTAGTAAAATTGGTAAGGAAGCTACTGCAATTAAAAAAATAAATAAACAAAAAAAGACAAAAGTTTCCCATGTCTTACTGGGTAATTTGGAGTGAATTTAGACCATGGCATTAAAAATACAAAAGGTAACTAAAAATGCCATTAAATGAAATGTTCCAAGTCCAAGCAATTTCCTTTTTAACTGAAAGTAAAATGCAAACAGATTGCTAAAACCCTGCTGTGTTTAATTTAAGTGTATGTAAGCCTTTTACTCACAGTCATTTTGTCTGGAGATAATCATGGCCATCCACAGTGGTCAGGGCTGGGAAGCATGGGTTGTCAAAAATTGCCCAGTCTTTGATTTCACCTTGCTTGTGTCAGCCAGGGTTCGTGTCTGGCGAGTTCAGCTCGTTCATCTTTTAACAGGGTGGGATTCTCCTATTTCTGCCTCCATCAATTGGTTTTTGTTGCCTTTAGACTATTTGAAACAACATGGAACCATGTGTGTTAACTGCATGCCCACCATTGTAAGGTGCTAGGATTGGCCATATAAAGGCAAAAGACCTCTGTAGCTGTGTGAATATGTATCAATTACATATATCTTCATCTATAGATTATGTATGTATGGATATATATATATATATATATATATATATATACATATACATAGTTTATTCAGTATAAAATTCCCAATGGCAAAGCTTGCAAACATGAAATGAACATTTGTACACTATTTAAACTGTCAGGAGTATTTGTTACATACAGAATCCATTTTGAAAAGTAAGCAAAATCTGGATAGTGGAGAAATGACTAAACACCTCTTTTAAATATATAGAGAATAAAGAGGTTAAGAATTAGGTAGACATATTGGGTCTGTTTAATAAGACTTTTTCATTGGAGTGAATATTTTTTTGAGATTTAAAAATATATTTCACAATCCTTGATAAGACTACTTTGAAGACTAGAGAATGCCATTAACAGAAGACATGCCCAATACTGTTTTGTCATTTTATATTCAACTTCTGCTAGTAATCCCAACAATGAGGTGACACTTTGCCATAATATAACGGCTGGGCCATTCTTTTAATTTAAAAAAAAATTGCATTGGGCATTTATTTAGCAATTAAGTGTGCATGAATCTCTGCTAATAAGTTGTACAGAGAAAAAGTGACAATAAATCAAATAACAAGAGTTTCTATCTTCAAGCTAGAAGATGAGGAATTGTGAATTTTACAGAATGGTGTGTGTGTGTATCCTGCCAATTTTCAATAGAAAAAGGAAAGATGCTTAAACATCTGGATAAGTCATTTTTAACATGTGAAAAACTCATGAATTATCACAAGGAGCCAACTTTCTTTCTTAGCATAATATAAGCAAATGGCCCCCAAAACATTTATTAATATGAAACAGCTAGAACTGGCATACAGGATTTCCATGTAAGTTATTAAGCAATGTAATCCAGCAGGCACTAAAAATTGGTGATGTCACCTGAACATGTGATACAAAACTGTGGGTGTGGCCTCTGCCATGTAACAGACAACCAGAATAGCCACTGAAATACTTACAGTCTTTGATCACACAGGGACATTAGACGTCATCCATAAATCTGAGTTGTGGCCATTAATAAGCAGTTCAGGGTGTCCAGGGAAATTGAAAAGTATCTTAATGCCCTCTGTGATGTAAATAGATCTTGAAAAATTTTTATTTAAAATGTACAGTTTTACCTCATTGATTTTTTAGGTAGTTTTTTGAAACTGATGCTATTTCAGGACATGGTAGTGAGGTGTGTCTATATGGAACTGTCCTCCACAGGTTTCCCACTTCTAAACAGCATTAAAAGAGCTTTCTAGAAATCAGAAATGGCAGAGTCCTAAGGCTTTTGAGATAATCCAGTCTGAACAACTGATATTATTTACTAGAAAGCTAATGGTCAAAGAAAGTATGCTACTTCATCAAGGATATAGATAGTTGGCAGGACTAACATATGAGGACATGTAGATAGAATATTGCATAGATTCCAAGGAGCAGCCTCTCCACAGAATACAACTTGTAAAGCACCCTCTGGAGATGTGAATGTTGCAGAGTTAACCTCTCCAGCTGGCTCAGTGGTAAAGAATCTGCCTGCCAGTTCAGGCAACATGGGAGACACAGGTTTGATCTCTGGGTCAGGAAGATCACTTGGAAGGGAAAATGGCACCACACTTTAGTATTTTAGCTTGGGAAATCCCATGGACAGAGAAGCCTGGACGGCTACAGTTCATGGGGTCAAAAACAGCTGAACACAACTGAGCACAGCACAACAACAGCATAAACTTAAATATGAAATAATTTAAAAAAAAATAAACCTCTTATGACCTCAGTGAGCTATAAAGGAATAATTATTATATATAATAAGATTATTAAGGTTATTAGTCACTGGCAGTTCAGTGATTGAGACTCCATGGTCCTGATGCAGGGATCCTGGATTTGATATGGTCAAGGAAGTAATATCTTGAATGCCACATAGCACGGCCTAAAAAAAAAAGTAATCTTAAGAACAATTTACAATGATAAAATGATTAAAGTACTAAGATGTTAGGAAGATATCTCAAATAAATAAAGCAAACAGTGACAATAAGTAGAGAAAAATAAACAATATAAAATAAAATTTGGAAACTTAAAAGTAAAGTTTAGAGATTTTGTAAGGTTAATATGCTGATCTTACAGAAAAAAATTTAAAAAAAATAAATAAAAATGGTATTTAAACTCAGAAGTAGAAAGTAGGTGGTAGTTTCTAGGGGCTGCTAGGAGGGAGAAATAAGGAGTTGTTCAATGGATATAAAGTTTCAGTTAAGCAAGATAAATAAGTTCTACTGATCTGCTTTTCTTTTTTTTCTTGCATTTCTTTTTCTTGGGGATGGTCTTGATTCCTGTCAACTTTAGATCCATTGAACAACTCCTTATTTCTCCCTCCTAGCAGCCCTTGGAAACTACCACTCTATTCTTTACTTCTGAGTGTGAATACCATTTTTATTTTTATTTTTTTTAAGAAGAGAAGCAAAAAGCAAAGGAGAAAAAGAAAGATATACCCATTTGAATGCAGAGTTCCAAAGAATAGCAAGGAGAGATAAGAAAGCCTTCCTCAATGATAAATGCAAAAAAATAGAGGGAAACCATAGAATAGGAAAGACTAGAGATATCTTTAAGAAAATTAGAGATACCAAGGGAACATTTCATGCAAAGATGGGCTCAAAAAAGGACAGAAATGGTATGGACCTAACAGAAGCAAAAGATATTAAGAAGAGGTGGCAAGAATACAAAAAGATCTTCATGTCCCAGATAATCATGATGATGTGATCACTCACCTAGTGTCAAACATCCTGGAATGTGAAGTGAAGTGGGCCTTAGGAAGCATCAATACAAACAAAGCTAGTGGAGGTGATAAAATTCCAGTTGAGCTATTTCAAATCCTAAAAGATGATGCTGTGAAAGTGCTACACTCAATATGCCAGCAAATTTGGAAAATTCAGCAGTGGCCACAGGACTGGAAAAGGTCAGTTTTCATTCCAATCCCAAAGAAAGGCAAAGCCAAAGAGTGTTCAAACTACCACACAATTGCTCTCATCTCCCATGCTAGTTAAGTAATGCTCAAAATACTCCAAGCCAGGCAGTGGCAATATGTGAACCATGAACTTCCAGATATTCAAGCTGGTTTTAGAAAAGGCAGGGGAACCAGAGATCAAATTGCCAACATCTGCTGGATCATCGAAAAAGCAAGAGTTCCAGAAAAACATCTATTTCTGCTTTATTGACTATGCCAAAGCCTTTGACTGTGTGTATCACAATAAACTGTGGAAAATTCTGAAAGAGATAGGAAGACCAGACCACCTGACATGCTTCTTGAGAAACCTGTATGCAGATCAGGAAGCAACAGTTAGAACTGGGCATGGAACTGGACTGGTTCCAAATAGGAAAAGGAGTACATCAAAGCTGTATATTGTCACCTTGCTATTTAACGTATATGCAGAGTACATCATGAGAAAAGCTGGGCTGGAGGAAGCACATGCTGGAATCAAGATTGCCGGGAGAAGTATCAATAACTTCAGATATGCAGATGATGCCACCCTTATGGCAGAAAGTGAAGAAGAACTAAAGAACCTCTTAATGAAAGCGAAAGAGGAGAGTGAAAAAGTTGGCATAAACTCAACATTCAGAAAACTGAGATCATGGCATCCTGTCCCATCACTTCATGGCAAATAGATGGGGAAACAGTGGAAACAGTGGCTGACTTTATTTTTCTGGGCTTCAAAACCACTGCAGATAGTGACTTCAGCCATGAAATTAAAAAACACTTGTTCCCTGGAAGGAAAGTTATGACCAAACTTGGCAGCATGTTAAAAAGCAAAGACATTACTTTGTCAACAAAGGTCCATCTAGTCAAGGCTATGGTTTTTCCAGTAGTCATGTATGAACGTGAGAGTTGGACTATAAAGAAATATAAACACTGAAGAATTGATGCTTTTGAACTGTGGTGTTGGAGAAGACTCTTGAGAGTCCCTTGGACTGCAAGGAGATCCAACCAGTCCATCCTAAAGGAGATCAGTCCTGAGTGTTCATTTGAAGGACTGAAGTTGAAGCTGAAACTCTAATACTTTGACCACCTCATGCAAAGAGTTGACTCATTCGAAAAGACTCTTATTCTGGGAAAGATTGAGGACGGGAGGAGAATGGATGACAGAAGATGAGATGGTTCGATGGCATCACCGACTAAATAGACATGGGTTTGGGTAGACTCTGGCAGTTGGTGATGGACATGGAGGCCTGGGGTGCTGCAGTTCATGGCGTCACAAAGGGTCAGACCCAACTGAGTGACTGAACTGAACTGAACTGATCTGCTCTATAAGGTAGTGTCAGTATTTAAAGACTGCATGACATGTTGCCAGTATTAACAGTTCTATGTTGTGCAGGTTTCCTGGCTGTATGCATATGTGAAGCATTCAACTTTGTATATTGTATATGTGCAACTTTTTATATTTTAATTATATTTTATAAAGTCTATGGGGTCAAAAAATATACATATAGGTCAATGCTAGAACTATAAGACCAGAAATAAATCTAGTCAGTTTATTTTGATGAATGGATTATTCAGTGGTTAAAGAATAGTGTTTTGAATAAACAGAGATGGGACCCAAATGTATATCTGCATTCAAAAGAAAAATATTTGAACTATTAGCTCAAATAATATATAAAAACATAATTTGAAATGCATTGTAGACATTAATGTAATAGCCCAAACTGTAAACTCTTAGAATAAATCATAAGTAAATTGTCATGACTTTATATTATTTAATGGTTTCTTAGTGATGATTTCAAAACCATAAGTAACCAAAGAAAAAAATAGGGACCTACTGTAGAGCACAGGGAACTCTGCTCAATATGCTATAACAAGCTAATTGGGGAAAGACTTTGAAAAAAAAATAGATACATGTAATATCTTTTTCTGGTTTTGGAATCAGGGTGATGGTGGCCTCATAGAATGAGCTTGGAAGTTTTCCTTCCTCTGCAGTTTTTTTGAAGAGTTTGACAAGGAAGGGTGTTAGCTCTTCTCTAAATGCTTGATAAATTTTGCTTGTGAAGCTATCTGGTTTTGGACTTTGGTTTGCTGGAAGACTTTTCATCACAGTTTCAATTTCATTACTTGTGATTGGTCTGTTTATATTCTGTTTCTTCCTGGTTCAGTCTTAGGAAGCTGTACATTTTCAAGCATTTGGCCATTTCTTCCAGACTGTCCATTTATTGCTTGTGTTAGTCTATTATAATACTTTGTATTTATGTGGTGTCTGTTGTAATTTCTCCTTATTCATTTATAATTTCATTGATTTGAATCATCTCTGTATTTTTCTTAATAAATCTGAATTTTGTTTATCTTCTCAAAGAACCAGCTTTTACTTTCACTGATCTTTACTATTGTTTTCTTCATTTATATTTTATTTATTTCTGCTCTGATTTTTATGATGTATTTCCTTCTCCTAACTTTGGGTTTTGTTTGCTCCTCTTTTTCTAGTCATTTTAGGTGCAAGATTAAGTTGTTTATTTGAGATTTTTCTTGTTTCTTGAGGTAGGATTGTGTTGTTATAAATCTCCTTCATCAAACTGCTTTTGCTGCATCCCATAGGATTTGAGTCTTTGTAATCTTGCTGTCATTAGTTTCTATGTAGTTTTCATTTCTTTTTTGATTTCTTCTGTGATCTCTTGGTTATTTAGTAGCATAATGTTTAGTTTCCATGTGTTTGTGCTTTTTTAGAATTTTTAAATTTCTGATCTCAAAGTATTGTGGTCAGAAGAGATACCTGATATAATTTCAATTTTCTTAAATTTACTGAGAGTTTATTTGTGAATCAAGATGTGATCTTATCTGGAGAATGTTTCATGTGCTTTTTTGAAGAAAATTTATTCTGCTGTTTTTGTATGCAATGTCCTATAAATATCCATTAAATCTATCTGGTCTATTGAGTCATTTAAAGCTTGAATTTTCTTATTAATTTTCTGTGTGGGTGTTCTGTCCATTGGTGTAAGTGGGGTGTTAAAGTCCATTATTATTATATTACTGTCAATTACCACTTTAATAGCTATTAGCTCTTGTATTATGTATTGAGGTGCTCCTATGTCAGGTGCATAAATATTTAAAATTATGCCTTCTTGGATTGATCTTTCGATCATTATTTAGTGTACTTCCTGTCTCCTGTAACAGTCTTTATTTTAAAGTCTACTATATCTGATGTGAGTATTGCTACTCCAGTTTTCTTTTGATTTCCATTTGCATGAAATATATTTTCCATCACTTTGTATTCAGTATGTATGTGACCCTAGGTCTGAAATGGATCTCTTTTATTATAGACAGCATATATATTTGTTGTTGTTCAGTTCCTAAACATGTTTGACTCTGCAACCTCAAGGACCACAGCATGTCAGCCTCCCCTGTCCTTCACTATCTCACACACTTTGCTCAAATTCATGTCCATTGTGTCAGTCATGCTATCTAACCACCTCATTCTCTGCCACACCCTCCTCCCTTTGCCTTCAGTCTCTGTAAGATCAGAGTCTTTTCCAATGAATCAGCTCTTCCCATCAGGTGGACTAATTATTGGAACTTCAGCATTAGTTCATCCAGTGAATATTCAGGGTTTATTTCCTTTATGACTGACTGCTTTGATCTCTTTGCAGTCCAAGGGACTCTCAGGAGTCTTCTCCAGAACCACAGTTCGAAAGCACTGATTCTTTGGCACTCAGCTACTTAATGTCCAATTCTCACATCCATACAGGACTACTGGAAAAACCATCAGTTCAGTTCAGTTCAGTCGCTCAGTCGTGTCCAACTCTTTGCAACCCCATGAATCACAGCACGTCAGACCTCCCTGTCCATCACCAACTCCCGGAGTTCACTCAAACTCACATCCATCGAGTTGGTGATGCCATCCAGCCATCTCATCCTGTGTTGTCCATTTTTCCTCCTGCCCCCAATCCCTCCCAGCATCAGAGTCTTTTCCAATGAGTCAGCTCTTCACCTGAGGTGGCCAAAGTACTGGAGTTTCAGCTTTAGCATCATTCCCTCAAAAGAACACCCAGGGCTGATCTCCTTTAGGATGGACTGGTTCGATCTCCTTGCAGTCCAAGGGACTCTCAAGAGTCTTCTCCAACACCACAGTTCAAAAGCATCAATTCTTCGGTGCTCAGCTTTCTTCACAGTCCAACTCTCACATCCACACATGACTACTGGAAAAACCATAGCCTTGACTAGATGGACTTTTGTTGGCAAAGTAATGTCTCTGCTTTTCAATATGCTATCTAGGTTGGTCATAACTTTTCTTCCAAGGAAAAACCATAGCTCTGGATATATGGACTTGTCAGCAAAGTGATGTATCTGCTTTTTATTATGCTGTCTAGGTTTGTCATAGCTTTTCTTCCAAGGAGCAAATATCTTTAAATTTCATGGCTGCAGTCACTCTCTGCAATTATTTTGGAGACCATGAAAGTAAAATCTGTCACTGCTTCCACTTTCCCCCCTTCTATTTGCAATGAAATGATGAGACTAAATGCCATATCTTAGTTTTTTGAATGTTGAGTTTTAAGCCAGCTTTTTCATTCTCATCCTTCATCTTCATGAAGAGGCTCTTTAGTTCCTCCTCACTTTCTGCCATTAGAGTGGTATCATCTGCATATCTGAAGTTGTTGTTATTTCTCCTGGCAATCTTGATTTCAGCTTGTAATTCATACATTATGGCATTTTGCATGATGTACTCTGCATATAAGTTAAATAAGCAGAGTGACAATATATCATCTTGTCATACTCCTCTCCCAATTTTGAACCAGTCAGTCATTCCATGTTTAACTGTTCTAACTGTTGCTTCTTGACCTGTATACAGAATTCTCAGGAGGCAGGTAATGTTGTCTGTTATTCCCATCTCTTGAATACTTTCCCACAGTTTGTTGTGATCCACACAGTCAAAGGCCTTACCATAGCCAATGAAACAGAAGTAGAAGTTTTTTCTGGAAATTCCTTGCTTTTTCTATGATCCAACAGATGTTGGCAATTTGACGTCTGGTTCCTCTGTATTTTCTAAACAAAACTTGTACATCAGGAAGTTCTCGGTTCATGTACCACTGAAACCTAGCTTGAAGGATTCTGAGCATTACCTTGCTAGTGTATGAAATGAAAGCAATTGTTCCATAGTTTGAACATTCTTTGGCATTACCATTTTTGGGGATTGAATGAAGACTGATGTTTTCCAGTCTTGTGGCTACTGTTCAGTTTTCCAACTTTGCTGGCACATTAAGTGCAGTACTTTAACAATATCATCTTTTAGGTTTTTAAATAGCTGGAATTCCATCCCCTCCACTAGCTTTGATGGTAGTAATGCTTCCTAAGGCCCATTTAACCTCACACTCCAAAATGTCCATCTCTAGGGGAGTGACCACACCATGATTATCCAGGTCATTAAGACTTTTGGCATAGTTCTTGTGTGTATTCTTCCACCTCTTCTGAATATCTTCAGCCTCTGTTAGGTCTTGTTTCTGTCCTCTATTGTGTCCATCTTTGCATGAAATATTCCCTTGGTATCTCCAATTTTCCGAAGAGATCTTTAGTCTTTTCCATTTTGTTGTTTTCCTCTATTTCATTCCACTGTTTATTGAAGAAGGCCTTCTTATTTCTCCTTGCTATTCTCTGGAACTCTGCACTCATTTGAGTATATCTTTCCAATTCTCTCTTGCCTTCTGCTTCTGGGTTTTGTTTTGTATTTATTCAGCTAGTCTGTATCTTTTGTTTGAAGTATTTAATCCATTTGCATTTAAGGTAATTATTGATATATATGTTCCTAGACTTAAATGTAAGACTGGACATTCTAAAACTCTTAGATCAAAACATAGGGAGAACACTCTTTGCCATAAATCACTGCAAAAATTTTTTTAATCCAACTCCCAGACTAACATAAACAAAACCAAAAATAAACAAATGGCACATAATTTAAATTAAAAGCCTTTACACAGAAAAGGTAACCATAAACAACACAAAAAGGCAGCTCTGAAATGTGAGAAAATATTTATCATTGAAGCAAGTGACAAAAGATTAATCTCCAAAATATAAAATAGTACATGTAGCTCAATATCCAAAAAACAAACAAGGCAATCAACAAATGTTTGGAAGACCTAAAAAGCCATTTCTCCAAGGAAGACATACAGATGGCCAAGAGGTTCATGAAAAGATGTTCAATATCACTAATTATTAGAGAAATGCAAGTGAAAACTACAAAGAGGTATCACCTCACACTAGTCAGAATGGCCATCATCAAAAACTCTACAAACAGTAAATGCTGGAGAGTGTGTCAAGAAAAGAGAACCTCTTGAACTGTTGACGGGAATGTAAATTGATACAGTCACTGTGGAGAATAGTATGGAGGTTCCTCAAAAAATTAAAAATAAAATTGCCAGAAATCCCACTACTGGGCATATATCCTTAGAAAACCATAATTCAAAAAGACATATGCACCCCAATGTTCACTCTAGGTCTATTTACAATAGCCAGGACATGGAAGCAACTTAAATGTCCATTGACAAATGAACAGATAAAGAAGATATGGTACATATCCACAATGGTGTATTACTCAGCCACTTAAAATGAATGAAATTGGGTCATTTGTAGAGTAGATAGGCCTAGAGACTGTCATAAAGAATAAAGTAAGCCAGAAAGAGAAAAACAAATATTGTATATTAATGTATATATGTGGAGTCTAGAAAAATGGTACAGATGACTTTTTTGTAAGGCAGGTATAGAGACACAGATGTACAGACCAGACATGCAGACACAGGTTGGGGGGAATAAGGAATGAGATTAACTGGGAAATTGTGGTTGACATATTTATACTAATGTGTAAAATAGATAGCTAGTGAGAACCTGCTGTACAGGACAAGGAACTCAACTCAGTGCCTTTTAGTGACCTTGATGGGTGGGATGGGGGTGGTGTGAGAAGGAGGTCTGAAAAGAGGGAAGGATATATATATGTGTGTGTGTGTGTCTGTGTGCTGCATATATATATATATATATATATATATAATTCATTTAATTGTATAGTAGTAACCAACACAAAATTATAAAGCAAATATACTCCAGTAAAAAAATAAGAATATATACATATAAATGTATAACTGAATCACTTTGTTGAATATGTACAATCAATATAACATTGTTAATCATCTATAGTCCCATATGAAATAAAATATTAAAAACATAAATATATTGATTAAATCAAAATGTAAACCTTTGCTTCAAATAGAAAATATAAAGGGAATCCAAAATAGAGGAAAAATATTTATAAATCATTTAAAGAAATGTCATACAGAATATACAAAATATTCCTAAAACTCAATGATAAAAAATCAAATAATCTAAAACTGGGTATTTTTTTTTAGATCTTTCCCTCAAAAAGATATGTATATGACCAACAAACACAAGAAAATACAATCAGAATCACAAATTATTTGGAAATTGTGAAAGAAATTCACTAGAGGCTGATTTATACCTGCTAGAATGAGTAAAATAGAAAACAACAACAAATATTGATGAGGATGATGAGAAATTGGAATCCTCATTTGTTGTTCATATTGTAAAATGGTACAGCACTTAGAAAACAGAATGGTAACACCTCAAAATGTTAAATGTAAGCCATTTGACACAATTATAATCCTAGTTACACACAAGAGAAATTAACTATACATCACTGCAAGAGAAAATTGTATACAAATATTAATTGCAGAAGCATTCATAATAACCAACAAGTAGGCAAAGCATAATGTTTATCAACTAATGAACAGATAAAAATTTTCTATATTCATATGAAACATTATTTGACAATGAAAAGAATGAAGTTCTTTCATCCATGCTACAACATGGATGAACCTTAGAAACAGTATGTTAAGTCATATAAGTCAGTCCAAACAGCGAGGTACTATATGATGTCATCAATATGAAAAGTCCAGAATAAGCAATCCCATAGGTTGAGAAAGCAGGTTAGCGATTCTCGGGGCCTAGAAAGAGGAGGGAACTGAGAGTGATTGCTAACAAGTATGGGATTTCCTTTGGGGGTGATGAAAATGCTCTAAAATTAGAGAGCAGTGATAGTTACACAACTCTGCGAATAAACTAAATGCCATAGAATTGTATACTTTAAAAGGGTTAATATTATGATACATAAATCACATATTATTATTAATAAAGCTTCAAGAAGAACATTTATTGAAAGTAAAAATGTTGATATGTTAAAAAATGGTTTAAAAATACATCCATCTTATTTATCTCAAACTTCTTTAATTTTAAAAATATAACAGGACATCAGAGATTTAGAATTATTAACATTATTTTTATAGTGAATGATTATCTTTCCATCACAACGCTTACCAATGGTGTGTCTAGTTTAGGATTTCTGGAAAGCAGAAACTAGGGCAAGGATTATCATAGTGATGTTACTTGGGTAATGTAAATTAAATTAAGAAAAAAAATTGTGGGTCAAAGAAAGATGCAAATCGCAATAATGGAATAGTCATCTGCAGTGGTTTTTGGAATTGTCATGTAATCACAGATGAGGTTTGCCCTCACAGTGGAGAAGACATAGCTCATCAATTGTGGGTGTGGGGGTTTGGAAAAAAATAGATGGAAAAAAGATAAAATTTAAGGCTGCCAGGAATACAAATGTGTGTATTGCAGATGGAGAGATCAAAGTAAATATATATATTTTTAAGATACTCTTTGGAGAAGGCAATGGCACCCCACTCCAGTACTCTGCCTGGAAAATCCCATGGGCAGAGGAGCCTGGTGGGCTGCATGGGGTTACGAAGAGTCGGACACAACTGTGCAACTCCACTTTCAGTTTTCACTTTCATGCATTGGAGAAGGAAATGGCAACCCACTCCAGTGTTCTTGCCTGGAGAATCCCAGGGTCGAGGGAGCCTGGTAGGCTGCTGTCTATGGGGTCGCACAGAGTCAGACATGACTGAAGTGACTTAGCAAGATACTCTTAAAAATTTTAAGAGACACGAGTACCCCAATGTTCATCGCAGCACTGCTTATAATAGCCAGGACATGGAAGCAACCTAGATGTCCATCAGCAGATGAATGGATAAGAAAGCTGTGGTACATATACACAATGGACTATTACTCACCCATTAAAAAGAATACATTTGAATCAGTTCTAATGAGGTGAATGAAACTGGAGCCTATTATACAGAGTGAAGTAAGCCAGAAAGAAAAATGCCAATACAGTATACTAAAGCATATATATGGAATTTAGAAAGATGGTAACGATAACCGTGTATGTGAGACAGCAAGAGAGACACCGATGTATAGAACTGTCTTTTGGACTCTGTGGGAGAGGGAGAGGGTGGGATGATTTGGGAGAATGGCATTGAAACATGTATAATATCATATATGAAATGAATCGCCAGTCCAGGTTCGAGGCATGATACTAGATGCTTGGGGCTGATGCACTGGGACAACCCAGAGGGATGGTATGGGGAGGGAGGAGGGAGGGGGGTTCAGGATGGGGAACACGTGTATACCTGTGGCTGATTCATGTTGATGTATGGCAAAACCAATACAATATTGTAAAGTAATTAACCTCCAATTAAAATAAATAAATTTATATAAAAAAATAAAAAATTTTTCACTTTGTCAGCCACACTTTGAAGAAAACAGATCTTAAATATTGTTTCATTACTCCTCATTCTGAAAGTGAATGTCTGTAGTGTGCTAATAAATATTTATCAACCAGCTTCCCTGGTGGCTCAGACACTAAAGATCTACCTGCAATGTGGGAAATCTGGGTTCGGTCCCTGGTTTGGGAAGATCCCCTGGAGAAGGGAATGGCTACTCACTCCAGTATTCTTGCCTGGAGAATTCCACAAACAGAGGAGACTGGCAGGCTACAGTGCATTGGGTTGCAAAGAGTCAGGCATGACTGAGTGATTTTCATTTTCACTTTTCATTATATAACTAAAGATGTTATATATATATATATATATATATATATAAAGTGAAGTCGCTTAGTCGTGTCCAACTCTTTGCGAACCCATGGACTGTAGCCCACCAGGCTCCTCCATCAATGAGAATCCCCAGGCAAGAACACTGGAATGGGTTGCCATTTCCTTCTCCAGGGGATCTTCCTGACCCAGGGATCGAACCCGGGTGTCCTGCATTGTAGGCAGACGCTTTACCATCTGAGCTACCAGGGAAGCCCAAAGTAAGTCACTCAGTCGTGTCTGACTCTTTGTGACCCCATGGACTGTAGCCTACCAGGCCTCTCCATCCATGGGATTCTCCAGGCAAGAATACTGGAGTGGATTGCCATCTCCTTCTCCAGGAGATCTTCCCGACCCAGGGATTGAACCTGGGTCTCCCGCATTGTAGGCAGACGCTTTACCGTCTGAGCCACCAGGGAAGTCATATATATATACATATATTTGGGTGTGTGTGTATGTGAAAGACCAGCTAGTGGTGCACAGCTTGTGCTATCTCAAGGACTGATTGTTACATTTTGAAGTAGTTTTCAAGACATATGTTAAACTATTGGTAGTTTGAATTTAGTAATGTTGGTAGTATTTACACCATGAAAATTGGCAAATGCTGTACATCAAAGCTGTTTCTTTTCTTCCAAATCTGGTTGATAAATATTTATCAGCACGCTGCAGATATTTGCTTTCAGAATGAGTAATGAAACAATATTCAAGAATTGTTTTCTTCAAAGTGTGGCTGACAAGTGAAAATTTAATGGCCAATCTATAGGTTAAGACTGATGACAAGATTGAGGTCAAATGATTAACAGAACTTAAAACAAGTTTTTGATTGTAGGGTATTTTCATTTTATGTATGTATGCAAGCATGCATGCTAAGTCGCTTCAGTCGTGTCCAACTCTGTACGACCCCATAGATGGCAGCGCGCCAGAGTCCTCTGTCCACAGGATTCTCCATATATATATATATATATATATATATATATATATATATATATATATATAGCAGTTCAGTTCAGCCGCTCAGTGTGTCCGACTCTTTGCGACCCCATGAATCACAGCACGCCAGGCCTCCCTGTCCATCACCAACTCCTGGAGTTCACTCAAATTCATGTCCATCGAGACAGTGATGCCATCCAACCATCTCATCCTCTGTCATCTCCTTCTCCTCCTGCCCGCAATCCCTCCCAGCATCAGAGTCTTTTCCAATGAGTCAACTCTTCACATGAGGTGGCCAAAGTACTGGAGTTTCAGCTTTAGCATCATTCCTTCCAAAGAAATCCCAGGGCTGATCTCCTTCAGAATGGACTGGTTGGATCTCCTTGCAGTCCAAGGGACTCTCAAGACTCTTTTCCAACACCACAGATCAAAAGCATCAATTCTTTGTCACTCAGCCTTCTTCACAGTCCAACTCTCACATCCATACATGACCACTGGAAAAATCATAGCCTTGACTAGACGGACCTTAGTCGGCAAAGTAATGTCTCTACTTTTGAATATCTAGGTTGGTCATAACTTTTCTTCCAAGGAGTAAGTGTCTTTTAATTTCATGGCTGCAGTCACCATCTGCAGTGATTTTGGAGCCCAAAAAAATAAAGTTTGAAACTGTTTCCACTGTTTCCACATCTATTTGCCATGAAGTGATGGGACCGGATGCCATGATCTTCATTTTCTGAATATTGAGCTTTAAGCTAACTTTTTCACTCTCCTCTTTCACTTTCATCAAGAGGCTCTTTAGTTCCTCTTCACTTTCTGCCATAAGGGTGGTGTCATCTGCATATCTGAGCTTATTGATATTTCCCCCAGCAATCTTGATTCTAGCTTGTGTTTCTTAAGCAGGGTGAGAATATACAGCCTTGACGTACTCCTTTTCCTATTTGGAACCAGTCTGTTGTTCCATGTCCAGTTCTAACTGTTGCTTCCTGACCTGCATACAAGTTTCTCAAGAGGCAGATCAGGTGGTCTGGTATTCCCATCTCTTTCAGAATTTTCCACAGTTAATATATTGTAATCCACACAGTCAAAGGCTTTGGCATAGTCAATAAAGCAGAAATAGATGTTTTTCTGAAACTCTCTTGCTTTTTCCATGATCCAGCGGATGTTGGCAATTTGATCTCTGGTTCCTCTGCCTTTTCTAAAACCAGCTTGAACATCAGGAAGTTCACAGTTCACGTATTGCTGAAGCCTGACTTGGAGAGTTTTGAGCATTGCTTTACTAGCATGCGAGACGAGTGCAATTGTGTGGTAGTTTGAGCATTCTTTGGCATTGCGCTTCTTTGGGATTGGAAAAAAAAACTGGCCTTTTCCAGTCCTGTGGCCACTGCTGAGTTTTCCAAATTTGCTGGCATATTGAGTGCAGCACTTTAACAGCATCATCTTTCAGGGTTTGAAATAGGTCTACTGGAATTCTATCACCTCCACTAGCTTTGTTCGTAGTGATGCTTTCTAAGGCCCACTTGACTTCACATTACAAGATGTCTGGCTTTAGGTGAGTGATCACACCATCGTGAGTATTCAGGTTGTGAAGATCTTTTTTTGTACAGTTCTTCTGTGTATTCTTGCCACCTCTTCTTAATATCTTCTGCTTCTGTTAGGTACAGACCATTTCTGTCCTTTATCGAGCCCATCTTTTCATGAAATGTTCCCTTGATATCTCTAATTTTCTTGAAGAGATCTCTAGTCTTTCCCATTCTGTTGTTTTCCTCTATTTCTTTTCATTGATTGCTTAAGAAGGCTTTCTTATCTCTTCTTTCTATTCTTTGGAACTCTGCATTCAGATGCTTATATCTTTCCTTTTCTCCTTCGCTTTTTGCTTCTCTTCTTTTCACAGCTATTTGTAAGGCCTCCCCAGACAGCCATTTTGCTTTTTTGCATTTCTTTTCCATGGGGATGGTCTTGATCCCTGTCTCCTGTACAATGTCACGAACCTCATTCCATAGTTCATTAGACACTCTATCTATCAGATCTAGGCCCTTAAATCTATTTCTCACTTCCACTGTATAATAATAAGGGATTTGATTTAGGTTATACCTGAATGGTCTAGCGGTTTTCCCTACTTTCTTCAATTTAAGTCTGAATTTGGTAATAAGGAGTTCATGATCTGAGCCACAGTCAGCTCCTGGTCTTGTTTTTGTTGACTGTATAGAGCTTCTCCATCTTTGGCTGCAAAGAATATAATCAATCTGAGTTCGGTTTTGATCATCTGGTGATGTCCATGTGTATTTCTCTTGTGTTGTTGGAAGAGGGTGTTTGCTATGACCAGTGCATTTTCTTGGCAAAACTCTATTAGTCTTTGCCCTGCTTCATTCCGCATTCCAAGGCCAAATTTGCCTGTTACTCCAGGTGTTTCTTGACTTCCTAGTTTTGCATTCCAGTCCCCTGTAATGAAAAGGACATCTTTTTTGGGTGTTAGTTCTAAAAGATCTTGTAGAGACTTCAGCTTCAGCTTCTTCAGCGTTACTGGTTGGGGCATAGACTTGGATTACTGTGATATTGAATGGTTTGCCTTGGAGACAAACAGAGATCATTCTGTCATTTTTGAGATTGCATCCAAGTACTGCATTTCGGACTCTTTTGTTGACCTTGATGGCTACTCCATCTCTTCTGAGGGATTTCTGCCCACAGTAGTAGATATAATGGTCATCTGAGTTAAATTCACCCATTCCAGTCCATTTTAGTTTGCTGATTCCTAGAATGTTGATATTCACTCTTGCCATCTCCTGTTTGACCACTTCCAATTTGCCTTGATTCATGGACCTGACATTCCAGGTTCCTAAGCAATATTGCCCTTTAGAGCATCGGACCTTGCTTCTATCACCAGTCGCATCCACAGCTGGGTATTGTTTTTGCTTTGGCTCCATCCCTTCTTTCTTTCTGGAGTTCTTTCTCCACTGATCTCCAGTAGCATATTGGGCACCTACTGACCTGGGGAGTTCCTCTTTCGGTATCCTATCATTTTGCCTTTTCATACTGTTCATGTGGTTGTCAAGGCAAGAATACTGAAGTGGTTTGCCATTCCCTTCTCCAGTGGACCACATTCTGCACATTCTGTCAGACCTCTCCACCATGACCCACTCGTCATATATATATATACACACACACACACAACACACATATATATGACATCATATATATATACGTATATATATGACATCATATATATATATATATATATATATACACATATATATGAGGGGGTGCTTCACAGGTGGCTCAACAGGTTAAGATTCTGCCTACAATTCAAGATATACAGGAGATGCAGGTTTGATCCCTGGGTTGGGAAATTCCCTGGAGGAGGAAGTGGCAAGCCACTCCAATATTCTTACCTAGGAAAATACCATGGACAGAGGAGCTTGGATGGCTACAGTTTATAGGATCACAAAAAGCCAGATACTACTGAAGTGACTGAGCATGCATACACATATATAGGGCTTCCCAGGTGACATGTGTCGATGCAGGAGACATAGAGATGTGAGTTTGATCCCTGGGGCTAGAAGATTCCCCTGGAGAAGGGCATGGTAAACCACTCCAGTGTTCTTGCCTTGAGAATCCCATGAACAGAGGAGTCTGGCTGGCTACAGTCCATGGAGTTGCAAAAAGCCAGACATGACTGACACAACTTAGTACACACACACGAAGTATTAATATTTTTCAATATATATTTTTTCAAAAAATAACAGGTATAAATAAAACAATTGATTGCATCTGTTATTTATACCTTCCTCTTTATCCTCTATCTCCAGTATTAAAGAAGTTGTAGTATGTAAATTTTAATGTTAGTCATATTATGTTATTATTACTTGACTTGCTATGAAGAATGACTAATTCATTTTGTCCCCCAAACACTGATTATTTAAATCTTGACTGCCGACCCTGCCAACAGTCATTTCATTCATTACATGGTGCAAAATGTTCCAGTCCTTTTCCAATTCAAAATGAAGTGGCACCAGAGTTATCACAGAAATCTTATTCATCCATTGATTTCTCGTCAGCTAAAGGATTGACTTCAAGGCATCTTTGAGTTCTTCAGGGTCTTATTTGGATTATGAGATTGAAGGCTTTGTTTCTTTGTATTTGATGAAAGTAATTACCACCAATTCTTCATTCTTGGGACACAGTATTATTAGAGTTGCCAAAATTCACCTGATGATCATGTGGAATAAAAGTGCCTTTACTTTATGGCTCTAACCTCAGAAATCTATTTATCAATCTGTTTCTGTTTTTTAATATTTTATTCAAAATCTGTTTTAAATTCATTTTAATCTTGGTTTATAGTATATTGACTTTTTAGGTGTTTGGTATATTTCACTTTCATCAAGATGAATGTTAAAGATATTGGAAAATGTCTACATATAAGAGCTCTGTAAAACAAAAGTTTTCGTTGTACTCTAACAACTTTCAGCTACCAGTCAGGCACAGATGATTTTAAAAGATAATTTTAGGTATCAGTGGTGGAGAAAAATAAATGTTTTCATCATAATGCAGTTTCAAGAAGTGGAAATTTGAAAATAGTTCATGTTTGAAAAAATAAAGGTAACAGAGCAGCTGCTTTAGTCTTATATATCAGTATCATTTTGGATCTATTAAAATTCAACTGATTTTTTATTACCACATTTAAAACTCAGTTGAAGGTGAGTACTTGTGACATTACCAAATTACTACATTTTTACATATAGTGCTCTTTTTCAAGTTAAGCTGGAGGTTTTCTTAATTTTTGTTTGTCTTCTTGGAAACATATTTGAGTAATATTAGATCAACAGAGAATAAAATGTATTCTGCCACTTTATCTTCTGTGTGTATATAAGATCTATCTAACTATAAAGGAGATCCTAAATCTGCCTAGACTAGTATCTCCAGACTTAATGTGATTTTATTTTTAGAGACAGTTGTTGTGGATACCTTTAATCCTGGAGGAAAAAAAACCAACAAGCTAAAAGTGATAAAATAATGATCAAACTTATTCAGAAGAGTACCATGTCCATCTGAGCCTCAGTAGTATACAAATGGATAAAATTCCCTCTCAGAGTGGAGACCAAACATTGCTATCAGTTTTAGAGAGATAGAAACATTTCTCAGGGCTAAGAGACAGCAGGAATAGTAGTAATATCAGTTGGAACCTTGATACACATCAAAGGAAATGAAGCCCCATAGCTGAAGAAATTACATGGATACTATAGACCAATAATTTTAAATATTAAAAGGCTCTTTTCAAGCTAAGGACAACTTGTAGTTTTAAGCAGACAGCCCAAGGTTAGCAAGTACTGAGAAAAATTAGCCCCTTGAATACAAATTTTTTTTTTTTACCTTCAAGCTTCCTAGGGATTAAAGTGGCTCATCTAGTTCTCACTGATTAATGAAATATTTTTCTACCATTGTCTTGTGTGTGTATGTATGTGCTCTCATGTGTATGCTTTTTATCAACTTATGTCCATATTTAAAAATAAATTTTCCTCAATCCATTTTATATGTCATATATTGAAGAACAGTGTCAATTTTTAATTTCAATAGAAATGTATTGTCAATTGGGGTGTCTCTAGCCTATTTCAAACCTGATATTTAAGCTGATATTCAAATTTGAAGCCTCATTTTCTTTCTTAATAAAAACTATCTCATCTAGCTATCAGTTTATGCTTTTGTTGTGTCAACCTGATAATATAAGCATACAGTTAGAGGTTCTGATTTATGATGGTTTCTTTAAAAGATAGCTTGCATGTAACTCTTCAATCATAGAGTATTTCCTTGTTTGGTTTCTAACAAAGGCTCATTAAATTGAGTGAAACTAATATAAAACTTACCTTGAAACAGTTCCTTTGCTGAACTCTATCCTCAAAGGGTTTTCTAATTTGCAATTTATATTTTAGACTTTGACCAGGAAATTAAAAATAAATAACATGTATTACTCTCTGAAAATACTTGATACTATTTCAAAAGCTGAATAGAGTCACGGATCTTGGATTATTAAGACACTTGTGTCCTCACCATATATTTATAAAGAAAGATAATTCAACATGATTTGCCACTAATTCAATGTCATTTTGAAAATTCTGATACAGTAAATGTATGTTATTTTCCAATACTTAGGCGATCTTTCCATATAGATTTGTATTAGGAGGTTTAGATTTTGAAACCAGGTGATGTTGGACATATGTATACAACTTTACAAATTTCAATTAGAAACTATGATCACTTGGGGCTTCCCTGGTGGCCCAGTGGTAAAGAATGCACCTGCCAATGTCAGAGACACAGGTTTGATTCCTGATCAGAAAGATACCACACGCCATGGAGCAACTAAGCCCATGGGCCACAACTATTGAACTTGTGCTCGAGAGCCTGTAAGCCTTAACTACTGGAGCCTACATGCCCTAAATCCCCTGGTTGGCAACAGCAGAAGCCACCACAATAAGAAGCTCATGCATGGCAACTGGAAGAAAGCCTGAACAGCAACAAAAACCTGGCAGAGCCAAAAATAAATAAATAAAATTATATTTAAAAAAGATCATTTTGATATGAGAAAATAAACTCTTTTGGCTATGGTTTTGGCTTCTATTTTTCTCATTTTTCATGAAGAGAATGATTAGATTGAAATGTACTTATATTTCCTTTTTCAGTACAAGATTTAAAACATATTAAATCTCAATAAAAAGAATTCTCAGTTTCTGGGTTGTGTTCTGGTTAACTGAATTTCTGATTAAACTAGGATGAGGATACAACTGAATCTTAGTCATGAAATTTTTAAAAACATATTTGTTTTTCTAACTTAATATATTGAACTTAATTCAATCCAGACTTAATCCAATGTCTGTAGTTCATTCTTTTTATTGTACCTCAAGATCACCATCCTGAACAGGAATTATAATTGCTAAGAACTAGATGAAAAGGATTAAGCTGTAAAAGCAGTAACTCAAGGACACTGAGAAGCTACTTTTGGGCCAACTGCTCAATCAGCTTCCTTTCCCTAATTATTGGTTTCCTCTTCACAAAAAGTGTAAAAAATTTTTTTTAATCTTATTATCTGAGGGTTTTGATTGTTTGAAATTCCTTTACTCAATATTCAATGAAAAAATGAATATATTATGATTAAATACAGCAATGTCCTAGATTCTCAGTTTTTTACAAAGCCAAGAAATGTGGTTAATTTCACTGTTACTTCAGAAAATAGATTGAACACTAAGATTTTTCACTGACTTCTTCCTAGCTGATTCCATTTGATTATGGATCTGTTAACAGTTTGATGCTCCAAGGAAGGCATCTATATCATGTCTTCATAAAGAGCCTGTGTACAGTGAATTGTTCTCCATTTTTGCTTTTGTTTGCTGGTTGATTTGGTATCATGTGAATAAACCAAGAAGGCAAATTTCTTACAGGTACTTATTTCCAATGTGCTTAATGGCTGGAGCTATACTAAGTACAGGTCACCAAGGCTTTGAATACAAAAATTAATGACTGGTCCATCTCTGCACTAATAGAAGTTTCTATCCCGTGGGTAGCTTGGACCATATGTACAGCACAACAAAAGTGCCATCTAGAAGTTATTCACAATTATTGCTTCTTGTCAGGATTGTTGAGGGTTTCTTTTTTTTTTATCAAATAAAAATGAATCATAGAACAGACTGATGTATGTTCATTAAACTATAAAAACTTGTTAGGCTATCATCTTACTGTGCAAAATGGAAGTCTAATAGAGGTAAGCTAGATCGTGTCAGTCCATGGTATGAATGTGACATACAAAGGGAGAAATAGACTGAAATCTGTCTGCATTATATCAGGAAATTACATATTCTTCTTAAAGTAAAATAAACACTTGACAAAGCTGTTAATCATCCCTAGTGGAAAGGATTTACAGATTCAATATTAAGATGATGAGCTTCCTACTGGTCTTAGAAGCACTGTAGTCAAATGAATCCATTTTCCTCTGAAATCATTTAGATAAAAATTATATTCGCATTGAGAAATATGAACGGCTTGAATGCTAAAATGTCACTTTAAAAATGCATTGTCCCTTCCGTGGGCTCCTAATAGCTTTCAGTTAATATTTGGTTAGCAGAGAAAGACATCCAAATCAAAGCCAGTTTCTTGAATGGAGAAATTACTAACTTATCTTTTCTGTGAAAAAAAGAATGAGACTGGGGATGGCAAGAGAGGCAAGTATATATGTCTTCCAAACTCACTTCAGAGTTATGCATGTAACTCAGCCATAAAAGAATATGCATTTTTATTTTAAGCTTAATTCATTGAACTTCTCTCTCATATTTTAGGGTAAATTGAAATAATCTTTAACTGATAATGTATTTTTAAATTTACCCTCAGTGATATTGTAGCTAGTAACTCCTATAAAGACAAACAATTTTTTAGCAGTTATACACTCACAAAGAAATGACAAAATTTAGTGATTAAAGATGTGTGCACTGCAGTATAAGTGCATTTGTTTCCTAGGAGACAAACTAGTACTGTTCCTCTGAAGAAATTTGTAAGCATTAAGATATTCTGTAATCAGGCCCCAAGAGAACATATTAAACCTTTTAAAAGGAATAAATATTTGACATCCTCACCATTTTCTAAATATATTTGTAGATGAAGCTTGTTGTCAAGGGGCTGTGCTTCAGGGGTGAGGACCAATGATATTACAGGTGAGCTGAGAACACAGCTTAACATGGCGAATCTAGGTGGCAGGTTTAATGCAGGTATTAGCCTGAACAACTGCGTTCCTTTAAAACCATGAGGTAAGAATGACGGCTACAATAAGACAAAGGGAACGCATTTTAGAATAATGATTCAGAAGCAGGAGTAAAAGGACTAGATTTAAAACACAAGTCTCTTAAAACAAAAATGGTACAATTACAGAAAAAAAAAAAAGACTCTTTTCTCAGGAGGCACTGTTACAGGTGGCAGGCTAAGAAAGTAGTCGTGTAAATGATACTATTTGTTGGATGATTAAAGACACCCCTGTCTAAAAGTATGTTTTCTGTGTGCCTATCATAGCACCTAAATCACTACCGCAGAATTGCATACAGGCCTCCTTTATCTCCATGACTATGAATAAAGGTAAAACAATTTTTTAAGGTCTTATATTGTACAGAAATAAAGAAGATATAAGGTTTGCATCTGGTCTCAATCTCTTCCTCTATAAAATAGAGATTATACTATCTGCTCATAGCATTTTCAAAGCAATATACATTTTTAAATTCCAGTATATGACACAATGAATTATCTTGTTCAAATAAGCATTTGATACATGGCAGTACTTATTATCTTCATTAAGGGAAATGAGTCATACATTACTAGAAAGCACATTTTCAAACAACTCCTATGCATGGTGCCTCCATCATAGTGAGCTTTTGGGAAACATAGACAGCAAAATACAGACAAATGCATATGTAGTATACAATACATCTGATAATGATTTTTACTCTAAAGAAAAAGCAGAGATGGAAGAGATAGGAAATCTCACTTCAGCTATGGTGAACAGAGGACATCTGAACAGAGATCTAAAAGCAGGGAGAGATAACATGATAATGGCTGCTGGAAGTTTAGTTCAGTTCAGTTGCTCAGTCGTGTCTGAATCTTTGTGACCTCATGGACTACAGCATACCAGGCCTCGCTGTCCATTGCCAACTCCCAGAATTTACTCAAACTCACGTCCATTGAGTCAGTGATGCCATCCAACCATCTCATCCTCTGTCGTCCCCTTCTCCTCCCACCTTCAATCTTTCCCAGAATCAGGGTTTTTTCAAATGAGTCAGCTCTTCCCATTAGGTGGCCAAAGTATTGGAGTTTCAGACTCAGCATCAGTCCTTCCAATGAATATTCAAGACTGTTTTCCTTTAAGATGGACTGGTTGGATCTCCTTGCAGTCCAAGGGACTCTCAAGAGTCTTCTCCAACACCACAGTTCAAAAGCATCAATTCTTTGGCGCTCAGATTTCTTTATAATCCAATTCTCACATCCATACATGACTAATGAAAAAACATACCTTTGACTAGACAGAACTTTGTTGGCAAAGTAATCTCTCTGCTTTTTAATATGCTGTCTAGGTTGGTCATAACTTTTCTTCCAAAGTCCAAGTGTCTTTTAATTTCATGGCTGCAGTCACCATCTGCAGTGATTTTAGAGCCCCCCCCCCAAAATAAAATCTGTCACTGTTTCTACTGTTCCCCCATCTATTTGCCATGAAATAATGGGACTGGATGCCAAGATCTTAGTTTTCTGAATGTTGAGTTTTAAGCCAACTTTTTCACTCTCTTCTTTCACTTTCATCAAGAAATTCTTTAGTTGTTATTCACTTTCTTCCATAAGGGTGGTGTCATCTGCATGTATAAAGTTATTGATATTTCTCCTAGCAATCTTGATTCCAGCTTATGCTTCATCCAGCCCAGTGTTGCTCATGATGTACTCTGCATATAAGTTAAATAAGCAGGGTGACAATATACAGCCTTGACATACTCCTTTCCCTATTTGGAACCAGTCTGATGTTCCATGTCCAATTCTAACTGTTGCTTCTTGACCTGCATACAGATTTCTCAGGAGGCAGGTAAGTTGTTCTGGTATCCCCATCACTTTCAGAATTTTCCACAGTTTGTTGTGATCCACACAGTCAAAGGCTTTGGCATAGTCAATAAAGCAGAAGTAGATGTTTTTCTGGAACTCTCTTGCTTTTTCCATGATCCAGCAGATGTTGGCAATTTGATCTCTTGTTCCTCTGCCTTTTCTAAAAACTACTTGAACATCAGAAATTTCATGGTTCACGAACTGTTGAAGGCTGGCTTGGAGAATTTTGAGCATCACTTTACTAGCATGTGAGATGAGTGCAATTGTGTGGTAGTTTTGGCATTTTTTAGGCATTGCCTTTCTTTGGGATTGGAATGAAAACTGACCTTTGCTAGTCCTGTGGCCACTGCTGAGTTTTCCAAATTTGCTGGCATACTTAGTGCAGCACTTTCACAGCATCATCTTTTAGGATTTGAAATAGCTCAACTGGAATTCCATCACCTCCACTATCTTTGTTCGTTGTGATGCTTCCTAAGGCCCACTTGACTTTGTGTTCCAGAATGTCTGGCTCTAGGTTGGTGATCACATCATCATTATTATCTGGGTCGTGAAGATCTTTTTTGTATAGTTCTTCTGTGTATTCTTAGGTATTACAAAAGAGTTTAAGCCCCAGCCCTTGCCTTTTGTGGACACTGTAGTATTTTCAGGACCCAGGATTTAGAGAGGACAATTCCATTAAGCATAAAAGTGGATTTATGAATCTATTTCATATAGAGTCTGCACCATTGCCAGAAATTCCATTTTCCTTTTGGTCCAATAATCATGTGTGGCCACACACAATGGTAGTTACACATAGTCCTCATTAAAGAAGAAATATTCAGAGGTCAACTTTTGTCATTTTTGTCTCTGCAACATACAGATGGAGAATAGCATGGTGTAGGTTGGGAAACAAAACATTTACTATCTGAAGTTAAAGAATTGGGGTTTATTTTCATTTGGAAAATAGAGAAATCTCTGTTTTACAGTATTGTGAAGTTCCCAGGTGGTAAAGTGGTAAAGAATCTGCCTGCCAATTCAGGAGATGAGACTGAGTTTGATCCCTTGGTTTGGAAGATTCCCTCTAGTAAGAAATACTACTTGCCTTCAATATTTCCCAGCATCAGAGTCAGGAATCAGCACCACGAAAGAGTCAGAGTCAGCATCAGGAAAATAATTTCCAGGCAAGAAAACTTGCCTAGAAAATGCCAAGGACAGAGGAGCCTGGCAGGCTACAGTCCATGGGGTCGCAAAGAGTCAGACATGACTGAGCACACACATCACACAGTTCAGAGACCCTCCCAGGCATGAGGGAAAATTATTGAAATAGATCTAAGCAAATACTTAGCAAAGCTCAATGATGGTGAAGACAGCAGCACTTGCTTATTTAATTACCATGCTTTTAAATATATGATGACAACTAAGCAGGAGACTATATACATAGGGAAGCATGTTGAGTAGGAAGATTCAAAATAGATTTTAAAACTTATTTAATGTACATGGAGAGTACATCATGCAAAATGCCAGCTGGATGAAGTACAAGCTGGAATCAAGATTTCCTGGAGAAATATCAACAACCTGAGATATGCAGATGATACTACTTTAATGGCAGAAAGTGAGGAGGAACTAAAGAGACTTGATGAAGGTGAAAGAGGAGAGTGAAAAAACTGGCTTAAAACTCACATTCAAAAAACTATGATCATGGCGTCTGGTCCTATCACTTCATGGCAACTATTTGAGGAAAATGTGGAAACAGCATCAGATTTCATTTTCTTGCACTTCAAAATCAATGCAGAGGTAACTGCAGCCATGCAATTAAAAGATGCTTGCTCCTTGGGACAACAGCTGTGACAAACCTTGACAGCGTATTAAAAAGCAGAGACTCATTTTGCCAACAAAGTTCTGTATAGTCAAAGCTAGTGTTTTTCAAGTAGTCATGTATGGGTGTGAGAGCTGGACCATAAAGAAAGCTGAGTGCTGAAGACTGATGCTTTTGAACTGTGGTGCTGGAGAAGACTTTTGAGAGTCCACTGGCCAACAATGAGATCAAACTAGTCAATCCTAAGGGAAATCAGCCCTGAATATTTGTTGTAAGGGCTGGTGCTGAAGCTGAAATTCTGATACTTTGGCAACCTGATGTGAAGAACTGACACACTGGAAAAGACTCTGATGCTGGAAGATATTGAGAGCAAGGGTAGAAGGGGACAGAGGATGAGATGGTTGGATGGACTCACTGACTCAACAGACATGAGCTTGAGCAAACTCAGAAGATAGTGAAGGGGAGGGAAACCTGGTGTACTGCAGTTTATGGGGTCACAAAGAGTCAGACACGACTTAGTGACTGAACAACAGCAATATATACAGCATACATATTATGAGTATGAAAAAAATAACAGAAAATGATAAACTTTACTATTTCATCATAAAATGACATAGAAATAACTACTTTAGGTAAATTAGAACTATACATATCATGGAGAGAAGTTTTGAATAATGTTTGAAAACTCCTGGTTATATACTGGTTCTCTCACCTACCATAGAAAGGCTACTATTTCTGAAACATCTTTATTGGATTTCTGGTTTTCAGATGTGGCAATAATCATATTTTTGTTTTAGTGGACCACTTACTTAGGTGGGGACAAGGAATGGGGTTAAGGATGGTGGCCCACTAAATTCTAACTACTTCAGCAGAACCGCATAATGAAACTGGCACAGCACATGCCTACTCTGATCCTCTGGCCCCTGTCCAGTAAGATGTATTAAATGTATACATAAAGGCAGAAGCCCTAATGAATAATAAAAAGGAAAACATAGTTTTAAACTGAAAGTAAACATTCCCATATGTATTAAAACTGCATTGTCCAAAACAGTATCCACTAGTCACAGATTTATTTATTTTAAACCTAACTATTGCAACTCTTGAAATGTGGCTAGTCTGAATGGAGGTGTTCTGTAAATGTAAAATGCATACCTCATTTAGGAGATTACATACAAAACGAAGAGTGTAAAATAGCTCTTTAACAATTTTACATCAATACATGTAAAATGACATTTTTATTTAAATAAAATATAATTTAAAAATTAAGTTGAACTGTTTGTGTTTGCTTTTTAACTATGACTACTAGAATCTTAAAGTTACATATTAGCTAGTATTTGTCATTTTATCATATTTCTACTGGACAGTTGTATTAGAACATTATTGGTCTGGGCTTTAGTTTGGCCAATGCAATTTGCTTAGGCATGTCTGACTCTTTATGACACCATGGACTATACAGTTTATGGAATTCTCCAGGCCAGAATACTGGAGTGGGTAGCTGTTCCCTTCTCCAAGGGATCTTCCCAAACCAGGGATCGAACCCAGATCTCCCACACTGCAAGAGAATTCTTTACCAGCTGAGCCATCAGGGAAGCCCAAGGATACTGGAGTGGGTAACCTATCCCTTCTCCAGCAGATCTTCCCAAATGAGGAACTGAACCAGGTCTCCTGCATTGCTGGTGGATTCTTTACTAGCTGAGTTATGAGGGAAGCACTAATGCAATATGCACTGGGCAAAAAAAAAAAAAAAAAAAAGATATTGATGGCTTGAGTGAGAAGAGAATCATTTTGGTGTCTAATCTGAGTGTGAATCCAAGCTATATAACTTAATAGCTATGTGATCATGAAATTTTTATTTTAACTTCTCTGAGGTTCAAAGATTTTTACTCTGTAAATAAAGAATAATAATATTAAAGGCTTAAGGTTATGGAAAATGTACTTAGCACAGTCCCTGGATCACAGAAAGTGCAAGGCAAATTTATATTTTTCTTCCAATGCTAGGAAAGAAAGAACTGTATTCTGCTCGCCCTGCCTCTAACAACTAGCTTTATGTTGGCAGTCATATCTGTTAGTTTCTTTCAGCTATGTTTAATTTGGATGTGAAATGGGTATAATAATATTACAATTGTTTTGAACATAGCTATATGTACAAATTGCTTTTCTGGGTTCGTTTAACTTCAAATATTCAAATATTAATTATTGAATACTGAGAGATTCAAAATATCAAAAATAGAAATAGATTGTCTACCAGGAATCCTCAATTTCTCCTCAGGATTTAGGATAAAATAAATTCAAGTCAAATCTGACAAAAAATGATGTACTCAGTAAGATTGTTATATCTGACATCATCAAAATGGTGGCCAGTATATTTTATCTGCAATTATTTTTATTAAAATTAAAATACCTGCTCCCTAATTTTAAAAGCTTTTTTAAAGTGGCAAGTTTTATCCACATTTGGGAAAAATGCTGTCTCTCTTAAAACCAGATAGATATTTTTGAGAAGCTGCTTGTGCCCTTTCTAAAAGTAAAGCTATTTTGCCCAATGAATGTAAACCATACTTCCACAGCAACACTGTCTCCATTAAGGAAGGCAAAATCTGCCTGATATCCAGGAAATTTGTCTGGTCAACAGGCAACTTATGGTGACAATCCAATGGGTAACTCTACCCTTTACTTTTTAATAGGATTACAAATTTCCTTTTAATAAGCATAGCTTTTTCTCCCTTTTCTCTTTTGTAAAGCACTATTGTCTAAATATGTGGAGAGAGAAATTAAAGCAACTAATCTGTGTGTGATTCATTTATCCTCAGTTATTGGGGGGAGGAGGAAGCCTCACTGGCTCAAAGGTAAAGTACCCCCTTAACAATACAGGAGATGCGAGTTCGACCCCTGGGTAGGGAAGATCCCCTGACTGAGGAAATAGCAACCCACTACAACTATTCTTGCCTGGGAAACCCCATGGACAGAGGAGCCTGGCTGGCTACAGTCCATGGGGTCACAAAGAGGCAAAAGAGACTCAGCCACTAAACAACAACAACAACATTGTGAGGAAGTGCCTCCAGAAGTGAAAAATGAAGCCCAGTGACCTGGATTCTGGGCACTTCTTAAGAACAGAATCCTTACCTATGGAATACTTGGAGCAGGATATCCCTGGTTGAGAACTGCTTATTGCAAGAGCAATAATAACAACAACCTTACACATCTATGTACTTATAAGACATGGTTTTCTGGAGAATGTGATAAAGCTGTACAGAACTAAGATTATATAAAAGAATTAAAATGGATATGTTTCATAACTTCAGTGCTCTTTGTTGAGTGAGATGCCAAACACAATTTACAGACACTTCATCTATTATACAATAAATATGTTGTAGGCAATGGCAGCCCACTCCAGTACTCTTGCCTGGAGAATCCCATGGATGGAAGAGCCTGGTGGGCTGGAGTCCATGAGATCGCTAAGAGTCGGACATGACTGAGCTACTTCACTTTGACTGTTCACTCTCATACATTGGAGAAGGAAATGGCAATCCACTCCAGTATTCTTGCCTGGAGAATCCCAGGGACAGGGGAGCCTGGTGGGTTGCTGTCTATGGGGTCACACAGAGTCGGACACGACTGAAGTGACTTAGCAGTAGCAGCAGCAGCAGGTTTTATATACAGAGTACATGTACAATGTAGAGAGAAATATTTTTGAGGAGCCACAGGAGCAGTTCCAGATCTCACTTTACTTTGCTTTTTCTTCTTAATTACTTGAATCCTAAAAATAATTAGCAACATATAATCCTGGCTTAGATTAAAGTAATTTATTAAGAATTTGATTCTTTATTTTTGACTCAGAAAACATTATGCAGAAACTATACTTTCACTATGACTTTATCTTTTGTACATAAGTTAGAAAATTAAAAGTGAACCTTTCCACAAATGTAAGTACCGGGCTTTCAGTGATACCTTACGTCTGCATTTCTATAAGAATGGACACTAACCTTGTTCTCTGAAGGAAATAAGGTTCAAAAAATAGGACTCCACAGTTCTAAACTGAGATTGTTGTCATGATTGTATATAATAATTTGCATTATTCTTTATATAATCTGCTGTGAAACACCATTTCCACAACATGTAATGTATTCTTCATTTCATGTCCTCATCCAATGTATATAATATATGGGTACAGTTAATATGAAAGCTTTGTAAACTGAATATACTTAATCCAAACATTTTCCAGGTTTTCAATTAAGAAAATTATGTTAGATATAAAACATAAATAATCATAAAGTTGACATAGTAAAACAATGCATATAGGGAACAAAGATGCAGTGAGCTGTGTATCCTTAAAACACCTGCCTGTCTCTGAATGGCTGTGATTGTATATCTGGAGCATATATCCCTTTATAAAGCAAATTTCTGTCCTTTATTGTGCCTATCTTTGCATGAAATTTTCCCTTGATATCTGTAATTTTCTTGAAGAGATCTCTAGTCTTTCAAATTCAACTGTTTTCCTCTATTTCTTTGCACTGATCACTGAGAGAGGCTTTCTTATCTCTCCTTGCTATTCTTTGGAACTCTACATTCAAATGGGTATATCTTTCCTTTTCTCCTTTGCCTTTCACTTTTCTTTTCTCAGCTATTTGTAAGGCCTCCTCAGACAACTATTTTGCCTTTTTGCATTTCTTTTTCTTGGGGATAGTCTTGATCCCTGCCTCTTGTACAATGTCATGAACCTCTGTCCAAGTTCTTCAGGCACTCTGTCTATCATATCCAGTCCCTTGAATCTATTTCTCACTTCCACTGTAAAATCATAAGGGATTTGATTTAGGTCATACCTGAATGGTCTACTGGTTTTCCCTACTTTCTTCAATTTAAATCTGCATTTGGCAATAAGGAGTTCATGATCTGAGCCATAGTCAGCCCCTGGTTTTGTTTTTGCTGACTGTGTAGAGCTTCTCCATTTTGGCTGCAAAGAATATAATCAATCTGATTTCAATATTGACCATCTGGTGATGTCCATGTGTAGAGTCTTCTCTTGTGTTATTGGAAGAGGATTTTTGCTATGATCAGTGTGTTCTCTTGGTAAATCTCTATTAGCCTTTGCCCTGCTTTATTCTGTACTCCAAGGCCAAATTTGCCTGTTATTCCAGGTATTTCTTGACTTCCTACTTTTGCATTCCAGTCCCATATGATGAAAAAGCATCTTTTTCAGGTGTTAGCCCTAGAAGGTATTGTAGATCTTCATAGAACCATTCAACTTCAGCTTCTTCAGCATTACTGATAGGGGCATAGACTTGGATTACCATGATATTGAACAGTTTGCCTTGGAAATGAACAGAGATCATTCTGTCATTTTTGAGCTTGCATCCAAGTACTGCATTTTGGACTCTTTTGTTGACTACGATGGCTACTCCATTTCTTCTAAGGGATTCTCACCCACAGTAGTAGATATAATGGTCATCTGAGTTAAATTCACCCATTCCATCCATTTTATTTTGCTGATTCCTAAAATATCTATGTTCACTCTTGCCATCTCCTGTTTCATCACTTCCAAATTGCCTTGATTCATGGACCTAACATTCCAGGTTTCTATGCACTATTGCTGTTTATAGCATTGGAATTTACCTCCATCACCCGTCACATCCACAACTGGATGTTTTTGCTTTGGCTCCATCTCTTCATTCTTACCAGAGTTACTCTCCATGTATCTCCAGTAGCATATTGGGCACCTACTGACCTGGACAGTTCATCTTTCAGTGTCCTATCTTCTTGCCTTTTCATACTGTTCATGGGGTTCTCAAGGCAAGAATAATGAAGTGGTTTCCCATTTCCTTCTCCGGTGGACCACGTTTTGTCAGAAGTTTCCACAGTGACACATCCATCTTGGGTGGCCTTACAAAGCATGGCTCATAGTTTCATTGAGTTAGACAAGGCTGTGGTTCATGTGATCAGATTAGTTAGTTTTCTGTGATTGTGGTTTTCAGTTTGCCTTCTAATGGAGAAGGATAAGGGGTTTATGGAAGCTTCCTGATGAGAGAGACTACCTGAGGGGGAAACTGTCTTGTTCTGATGGGTGGAGCCATGCTCAGTAAATCTTTAATCCAACTTTCTGTCCATGGGCAGGGCTGTGTTCCCTCCCTGTTATTTGACCTGAGGCCAAACTATGGTGGAGGTAATGAAGATAGCCTCCTTCAAAAGGAATCATGCATGCATTGCTACAATCAGTGCCCCCAACCCTGCAGCAAGCCACCACTGACCCACGCCTCCACTGTAGACCTCTGGAACTTCCAGATGTTCAAGCTGAATTTAGAAAAAGCAGAGGAATGAGAGATCAAATTGCCAACATCCGTTGGATCATTGAAAAAGCAACAGAGTTCCAGAAAAAATAAAATCTTCTTCTGCTTTACTGACCACGCCAAAGCCTTTGACTGTGTGGATCACAACAAACTGTGGAAAATTCTTCAAGATATGGGAATACCAGACCACCTGACCTGCCTCTTGAGAAATCTGTATGCAGGTCAGGAAGCAACAGTTAGAACTGGACATGGAACAACAGACTGGTTCCAAATAGGAAAAGGAGTACGTTAAGGCTGTATATTGTCAACCTGCTTATTTAACTTACATACAGAGTACATCATGAGAAACGCTGGGCTGGAAGAAGCACAAGCTGTAATCAAGATTGCTGGGAGAAATATCAATAACCTCAGATATGCAGATGACCCTACCCTTATGGCAGAAACTGAAGAAGAACTAAAGAGCCTCTTGATGAAAGTGAAAGAGGAGTGTGAAAAAGTTGGCTTAAAACTCAACATTCAGAAAACTAAGATCATGGCATCTGGTCCCATCACTCATAGCAAATAGATGACAATGGAAACAGTGACAGACCTCATTTTCTTGGGCTCCAAAATCACAGCAGATGGTGACTGCAGCCATGAAATTAAAAGATGCTTGCTCCTTGGAAGAAAAGTTTGACCAACCTAGACAGCATATTCAAAAGCAGAGACATTATTTTGCCAACAAAGGTCCATCCAGTGAAAGCTATGGTTTTTCCAGTAGTTGTGTATGGTTGTGAGAGTTGGACTATAAAGAAAACTGAGCACTGAAGAACGATGCTTTTGAACTGTGGTCTTGGAGCAGTCTCTTGAGAGTCTCTTGGACAGCAAGGCAATCCAACCAGTCCACCCTGGAGGAAATCAGTTCTGAATATTCATTGGAAGGACTGATGCTGAAGCTGAAACTCCAAGACTTTGGCCATCTGATGCAAAGAACTGACTCATTTGAAAAGACTCTGATTATGGGAAAGATTGAAGGTGGGAGTAAAAGGGGATGACAGAAGATGAAATAGTTGGATGGTATCCCTGACTCAACGGACATGTGTTTGAGTAAACTCTGGGAGTTGGTGCTGGACAGAGAATCCTGGCATGCTGTAGTCCATGGGGTCACAAAGATTCAGACATGAGTTAGCGACTGAACTGAACTGAACTGAAAGCTGATTAATCTGCCCATTCAAGAGATGTGGACTCAATTCTTGGGTCAGGAAAATCTCCTAGTGTAGGAAATGACAACCCACTCCAGTTTCCTTGCCTGGGAAATGCCATAGACAGAGAAACCTGGCGAGCTACAGCCCATGGGGTCTTAAAAAGTTGCACACATCTTAGCAACAAAACAACAGCATAGTTTTTATAAATAAAAATAAGATCTGTAATCTAATTAGACAATAAGTAACAAAGTATTTGGGAATATTGTGATAAACATATGGGACAGGTCTCATCAACTTGGACCAACTTGGATCAAGGCACAATTCTTTTGTGCCTAAGAATAGAAAATCAATGGGGATGTAAGTTTCTCTCCTCATTTCCAATCTCCCTTCCTTTCTCTCTTCCTTCCCTCCACTCTCTCTCTCTCTCTTATTTTTTCCTTCTCTCATTCTTCCTTTCATCATTCCTTCCCTTATTACCTTCTTTTATTCTTAAACTAACAATATGTAAACAGGCTTTGGAACCTAGTGAATTCTCATTCCAACTATGATATTTATTATGATCAAGCTCATTGCCATCAAATATTTTGTTTGAGTCTGTATAACTTTTGTATCTCTTCGATAAAAACATATTTTGGATAGCCATTAAATTTTAAAAGATTTATTTTGCTTATAAACACTAGCTATGATTCCATCTCTGAGTCTCATCTCTCCCACTACCTGCTTTCCCCATCCCAACTTGCAACACCTCCATGAATCCATCTCTGATATATATCCATATAATTTATTGAGAATGACATATTACAATTTGTTATGATAACTCAGTTTAGTTTGCTATAACACATACAAAACCATAAACCTTCATGAATGTAAGCTTTTCTACAATCTTTTTCACCTGTATATTTCCTGTACCCACAGCAGTCCTGGCATATAAAAGAAGTTTTATAAATATTTTGAAGGTAAAAATGAATAAAACTTATTATAAAGAGTTTGTTCTCTTGATGAGTTTTGTCCCATTTAGAGATGATTCATATATTAGTCTGCCAGTTTTACCTGGAACATTGGAGAAATGGTAGTGATAACCTGTAATCAACATGGTCATAAGGGAACAATCACTATTCTGAATCCTTTTCTGTGGTTCTGTTTTCTCCTTTATCTATTTGTGATACTATGTTGTGACATCTGCTCTTCACTTCAGAGTTTCTCATTACTAGGATTAGATTTTATTTAAACAATTGCTTCAAATGTACTTTATTATGGCCTTTCAGGAAAAGCTTTGTTTCATTCTGATATGATGTCTAAATTGATCATGTGATGCTATAAATATAACTTTTCAAAATAAGAATTCTCTATAGCAATATTTGTATCATTATCAGATTCATCATTCTTTTGTACCTTGGGAAAGATTACACTTAGAAACAAGTTTCACTTCCTTCTTGGAGTGAGTCTTGAAAATAGACCTTCCATTTGAGTAGCACCATTAAAGTTCTGGTTTAACAACATTAAATTTGGATTCCAACTCAGTAACTCTGGGTTATTATAAAGCCAGAACTGTACACCTGCCCTAGTATGCACATCATATTGGAACATGAAAAGCACAGAAAATGTATTGATGGACTGGCTGCCTTTAAATATTAAAATGAAAGTCTGACTTTATCATCCCATTGCTTAAACTCTCCATGATTCACCCACCCACCCACAACCATCCTGTTCCTCTCACCAAAACAAAAACAAACCCCACAACTCATGATAGTGCACTGCAGAACCCTCCCTGGTTCCCCAAAGCTTGCTCGTGTCCACCTCTCTAACCTCAGCTCTTACAAGTGTCTCCACTTGCTCGGTCTACAAGAGCCACACTGACCTACACACTCATCTTTAAACATGGCTTCCAATTGCTACTTCAGGGTCTCAGCCTTTACACTGATTATTCAGTTTTTGGAAATATTTTTACAAAGCTGACTTTCCCCCTCATTTACATCAGATGCTGCCTCTTTGAGAGGGCCTTTCAGAATCGATGTCTATAGCATTCCTTCTGTGATTTATACTATTGCCATTTTATTTGCTTCATACCCTTTATCTCTGATATTATCTTTGCTTATTTTTTATTTTCATTTTAGTTGCTTGTGCCTGCTTGCTAACTCACTTCAGTTGTGTCTAACTCTTTGAGACGCTATGGACTGTAGCCTCCAGGCTTCTCTGCCCATGGGATTCTTCAGGCAAGAATACTGGAGTGGATTGCTATGTCCTCCTCCAGGGGAATCTCCTTGACAAAGGTATTGAATCTATATCACTTATGTCTCCTGCATTGGCAGGTGGGTTCTTTAACTGGATTCAGCTGCTGATATGGGAAACAACTGGAACTATTTATTTCAGTGTTGCTACAAGGCTCATGAAAACAGAAATAAGAGAATTGACTCAATTTTCTTCTGAGTTTTAAAAAGTACATATATTAGAAACAAAATAGTATTAAAAAGCTTGTAGGAGAACACACATTTTTGTTTCCCCCTGAATCATTTCCCCTGAAAAGTGTTTTAATTTCTTTGTCATCATGGCTCTTATGTAAAATGGTGTACCTTAGTTTGTTAGTTGGTACTGTGGTACGATAACAAGTACCATAGACTGGTTGGCTTATAAACAAAATAAGTTTTCTCCTTATGGGTTCAGAGCCTTGGAAGCCCAAGGTCAAGGTGCTGAAGATTTGACATCTGGTGAGTCCTGCTTTTTGGTTCACAGCCTTCTCTCTCTGTGTCCTCAAATGGCCAAAGGCACAAGGGATCTATCTGAAGCCTCTTTGATAAGGGCACTAATTTAATTCATGAGGATTCCACCCTCAGACTGAAATCAACTCTCGAAGGCCTCATCTCCAGATACTGTAATATTGGGGATGAGGTTTCAACATATGAATTTTAGGGAGACACAAACATTCAGACTATACCAGAGTTTTAGCTGCTTCCTATAGTTGTTACCATGCCGTTACCTTCAGGTACTGTTTTTGGCTTTTCAGCTATCTCGTTAACAATTTTATAGTTATTTAACAATACTTCCCTGGTGGCTTAGATGGTTAAATGTCTGCCTACAATGCAGGAGACCCAGGTTCTATCCCTGGGTCGGGAAGATCTTCTGGAGAAGTAAGTGACAACCCACTCCAGGACTCTTGCCTGGAAAATCCCATGGATGGACGAGCGTGGTAGGCTACAGTCCATGGGGTCACAAAGAGTGGGACACAACTGAGCAACTTCACTTTCACTTTCAACAATGCGTTATCTGTGAAAACCTCTATTAAAAATGTAGATATGATTCCTGTCTCTCTACTAGACTGATGGATTATCTATTGACATCTATATTTATATCTAGAGATAGAAACTGAGATAGAGAGACAGAGATTTATGTGGGTATTTACATATATTTCCTAGTTGGAGTAGTTGACATTTCCTTGTGGCTTAGTGGTAAAGAAACTGCCTGCAACGTGAGAGACCTGAGTTTGATCCCTGTTTAATCGCTGGGTCAGGAAGACTGCTTGGAGAAAGAAATGGCTACCCATTCCCGTACTCTTGCCTGGAGAATTCAATGGAAAGAGGAGCCTGGAGGGCTACAGTCCATGGGGTTACAAAGAGTCGGACATGATTGAGTGACTAACATGTTCAGCCTATTTTCTAGAATGTTTAATTTTTTATAGCTTCTTCTGTTTGGGTTATTGATAGTTGGTATTCTACTGAAAGTTAGCTTTCTTATCAATAGGAAATTGTACTTGTGTAATTTTTCAAGCTCTGTAAACCTCAAAATTCTTAAATGTGACTATTGACATAAAATTTGAAAAGGGATCAGTGTTATATTTTATCGAGTCAGAATCGTGCCCCAGAAAAGTTCCTATCTCAGTACCAACAGACTGGAGGTATTTGGGGAATTGATCTCACACAGAAAGCTTTTATACTTTTGACAGCTAAATAGTTGATGTTGAAGTATATTATTCAACATTGGAGTATATTATAAACTGCTTCTTTGAGATTGGATAGTTTAATACATGAATATTAAATTCCCATCCTAGGTAAAGCTACCTAGACACAAAAATGCATGTTTGCAAGGAGGTAGTAAATAGACTTCCACATTCTAAAGGGATTTTCTAGTAGTTATATCTCAATTTCATTTTAGCAGAAAACTCTCTAGAGAAAGGAATTATGGTAAGTTTAAGGGTAGAAAGGGGCTATCTTGTCTCAGAGGGTGTGGAATAAGAACAGCATAGGGAAATACTTAAATTCCAAATGGAGAGAAGTGAATAGTGATAAAAAAGAGAGTATCATTTTGAGCTAAATAAATCAGAAGAAAATGAGAAAAGAGAGAAGAAAGAAAATGGTGAGAATGAGCTGTTGGTTGTTTTCCAAATTTATAGGACACAGAAAAAGGAGAATTCTGGTGAAAGTGCAACTCATATGTGTACACTTTAGTTCTTTTTTATTGTTTAATTTGCTTTCTTTTTGCTAAATGAGATTAACTCTCTAAGTCTGTAAAGTGCTTTCTTGTGCCTTTGGCTATTTTCCTAATTCAGAGTTATTTTAAGTGAGTGTACTGAGGTTTTAGAACAGTCATTTAAGGTAAAATTTCAAACCAGCTCTCTCCAGGGAAAACATTTTAGATATATCAACTTGGTAATTCAGTGGGAAAAGATCGCTTTTCTTGCTAATTTTTCAGATTTGATTTCCTATGCAGGTTTAACAATTTATTAGAGTAAACAAATGCAATTTCACATTACTCTCAAAAAGAACCTGTAACATGCTGAAACTGATGAAAAAGAAATTAAGAGGCTTTTCAATGGGTAAAAGTGTTCATGGAAAAAAATTTATTTTTCTATAAATTTTTTAAATACTATTTTGTTTTTGATTTATAAACTTGGAAAAAAGTATTATAGAAAAGAGACAAAATTCATTTTTTCTCAAAATAGAAACTCATTTTGACAAAATGAGTTTATGACTTACTTGGATGCCCAGTGCATGGCTGAGAATCACATTTTTTTGTTCTCATTAGAATTTTTTTAAAAACATTATCTGCTATGAATTTAGTTCCTAAATTTCTGATTAAGGACATTGAATTGTGTTTTTAAATGCCCTTAATGATACATCATTTAACTTTTCAAAAATTAACTTAATCTAGATCTTCTAAAAACCTCATCAGTGTTCAAATTCCAGAGTTTAGTGTAGATGCCCCAAAGTATAACTATATCACCAAAGGATTTAAGCCAGTAATTAAAGTTATATCTTATGTCGAGAGGAAAAGCAATATTCCTACTATTAGGGGAAAAGTGGATGTTGAGAAATCACCCTCTGGGTAAAATGTAAGTGAGGAAATGGCATGATTTATTGCCGTGTGTGGTATGAGCATGTATATGGGTATAACAAATTAAATTCATGTTTCTGCTAATAAGTAAGTCAGCAAATGACAGTATCCAGAGAACAAGTCTCTAAGAAAATCTACCTGATAGTTTTGTGGTTTCTAAATTAGCCTTTTACATTTTAATGATGGTGTCATAGAAGGAACATCATATTTCATAGCTTTGGAAATATAATGCAACTTCAGAAATAACACAGGCTTTCTAAGAAATCCTTTGCTCTCTGTAAATAAGTATTTCAAAAGTTTTGTTAGGAAAGCATTTTTGAGATTTCTACTGGTTGGCAGAAATATATATTGCTGTATTTCCCCAAAGGACTCATCTATTCTAAAACACATTTAAATAAAAATTACTGTATTTAAATAAAAATTTGTTTGATGTTTTGGTTGTGAAATACTCCAACCTATTTTAAATTTACTTTTCTCCTTTAATTTAAAATATCACATTTTGGAGTAAAAAATGCTTTCTACCTTTTAAATAGAAACCTTGGATTGCATTACAGGAAAAACAAATCTTGTAACAGGAAAAGTAAGGTTGAATAGCAAATAAATTAGATTCAGGCTTGAGATAACAGAAATAGCTGTAATCAGAAGATATGTTTTATTATTACAGATGGAGATAATGGTGAGAAGAGTGTGGGAGAATGCCTAAGGCTCCTTTTTAAACAAATGTAACAATATATTACCTACATAGCTTATTTTCACATGTATATCTTTCACAAATGTCTTTTTCTGGAATGTGTTCTTTTAATAAGAAGAAACAATTTTCACTATCACAATAATTGCTTGTTGTTAAAATTGACTAGCATTATTGAGTATTTTTTATATTGAATGTTTTTGATATAATGTCTGCAAGACCATATGTTATATACAGTAGGGTAACCAAATCAAATGCAATTTAACTCCTGTCTTCAAGAAGCTTATTATATCTTTTGAAAATATTATATGCTCAAGAAAAAAAATTGAGATATATTTTGTATTAAATAATTCAGTGACAGATTTTTAAATTTAAGACAGAGAAATAAAAATAAAATTGTGCTTATTGGACTCTGAGGAATCAGGCAGGCCTGTGAAGTATTTTAGGTAAAGGAATACCGGGTTTTAACAGAAAATATGTCGCTGTATGTTACAGAATAGAGGAAAGGAGAAAAGAAACTCAACTGGAAATATTTGGCTTAGGGTCAGAGTATTTAAACTTGCAAAATGATCTGGACTTATGGCCTAATTTGGAAAAGTCTCTTAACACTTCCAGATATCATTTTCCTCATATATAAATGAAACAGTTAGGTGAGACATTTTTAGACATTTTTTAAAATATAAATTTATTTATTTTAATTGGAGGTTAATTACTCTACAATATTGTATTGGTTTTGCCATACATCAACATGAATCCGGCACAGGTATACACGTGTTCCCCATCCTGAACCCCCCTCACCCTTCCCTCCCCATATTTTTCAGTACTGAAACTTCAGTGGCTCAAAGTGGCTTATAGGGAGCTATTGGAAGCAATCAAATGGATACTAGTATAAGATTTGACTAACTGTTGATATTGGAATGTAATTGTTATATTTCTTAGGTATAGAATATTTTAAAGAAGCCTATAGAAAATAAATGTACTTTTCAAAAATGATTTTAAATATTATTACAAGAGTCATAATACAATAAGAAATTAATATATATGTAGTATTGCTATATAACACTAATTTTATGTTATGTGTAAAATGATATACTAATATGTATTATGTATGGGGGCTAATGGATCATCAGTAAAGAATCTGCCTGCAGTGTAGGAGATATCAGTTCAATTCCAGGGTCAGGAAAATACCCTGGAGAAGGAAATGGCAACCCACCCTAGTAATCTTGACTGGAAAATCCCATGGACAGAGGAGCCTAGTGGGCTACAGGTCATCGGGTCACAAAGAGTCAGACATAGATTAGTGACTAAACAACAATACATCATATATAGCATTTCATACTAATTATATATATGTAGTTTTATTATTATGAAATGGCATTCATATTTCATGTCAACACAAGAAACACTTAAATATAAATCCTTTCTTTGCCCTTTGGTCTCCTCTCTACCCCCACTGTGAATCCTGTACCTGCATTATAAATTGACCGAACCTCCCATCAGCAGAAACACCTGCTCAACCAGAAAGAGCAATACAACACACTCCTAGCATTGACAACTCCTTAAAAGACAACGTTCTTTCTTAATCTTGTAAAGAGCCACAGTGATGCTTAGATTTGGATTGTGTAAACTGTCAGTGGGCTTCCTGGTGGCTCAGCAGTAAAGAATCTGCCTGTAGTGTAGGAGATACCAGTTCAATTCCAGGGTAGGAAGAGCCCCTGGAGGAGGAAATGCCAACCCATTCCAGTATTCTTGCCTGAAAATCCCATGGACAGAGGAGCCTGGTGGGCTAAGGTCCATGGGGCCACAAAGAGTCTGACAGGACTAAAGCAATTTAGCATGCAGGTATGCAAACTGTCAATAATATATCATTTAGTGTATAGCTCTCTGTCTCAAGAAACTTACTATCACTGTACCTTCACTTCTAATGGGCAGAATAGCTCTGAAAGCTTTCTGAGGTGCTCTTCTCAGATTATAATCCTCAGATTTGGCCTGAATAAAATCTGCCATTTTTTTCTTAGACCGACTGATTAATTTTTCAATGACATATACTTGGCACAACCAGTGTGATATCAGAGACATTGGTCAGAAGTCACCAGGAGTCCATCTGGGATGATGCTTGGTGACAGTGTGGGCCCTCTGAGCTCTAAAAAGCTTCTCAAAGCTCCTCAGGTGTTCCCATGAGTTTTCCTGGTATTCAGATTTCACTGTTTGGGTGATAATCCTAAATATTTTAAGTGGTTTTCTTTTCAGACTTGGAGTCTTAAAGTGCCACCAGAGCATATCCTAGGTGGGCCTAAGGGGTCCACGAGTGACTGATTTTTTGTTAAATTTGACTTAGATTAAAAAAAAAAGTTGATATACAGTCCAAACAAAACTATTGCTGGTGAAATAAGAGACTGAGTTACTCAGAATAAATGGAAAAATAAAGGTGACGAAGGACCTCTTGGAACGTCTGAAGAGCTTGCAGAGCGTCGGAGAATTAGTCCTTGCAAGATGATGCACTCCCCCAAGTCTTCTAGTCTGTGACAAGACAGGCAGATAAACTGGTGTTCTGAGCACCCAGGGTGGTTTTAGGCTTTTGCAAGGGGAAACCAAGCCACACAGAAGTCGAAGGGAACTGGACTAAGGGTAACTCCTTGGTGTACTAGACTCAGAAGCGTCACTCTTTGCTATCCATTACACTATCCACAGAGGGTTGTTCAGATCATATCTCATGCTGCATTAGGCCATGGTATTAATAGTGTCTCAAAAGCCAAACAGCTCACTTGCAAAGAACTACCTATGGGAATACCAGATGGGTTTTTGTACAGCTTGCTAGTATTTAATTGGGAGGGAAAGGAACTCTGGCCCTGAGATGGCCAAATTGGGGTTCTTTTGACACTCCAAAATAATTTTGAGTCTTGGGTTAAACCAGTCTTCTGGACCTCTGCCTGCCAGGTCTCATGGAAAAGAATCATGGTAAATATTTTTCTCTTTCCTAAAACTATGGACGGAGGTTCGTGACATTGTACAGGAGACGGAACAAGATGATCCCCATGGGAAAGAAATGCCAAAAAACAAAATGGCTGTCTGAGGAGGCCTTACAAATAGCTGTGAAAAGAAGAGAAGCAAAAAGCAAAGGAGAAAAGGAAAGATATAAGCATATGAATGCAGAGTTCCAAAGAATAGCAAGGAGAAATAAGAAAGCCTTCCTCAGTGATCAATGCAAAGAAACAGAGGAAAACAACAGAATGGGAAAGACTAGAGATCTCTTCAAGAAAATTAGAGATACCAAGGGAAGATTTCATGCAAAAATGGGCTAAATAAAGGACAGAAATGGTCTGGACATAACAGAAGCAGAAGATATTAAGAAGAGGTGGCAAGAATACACATACAAACTGTAGAAAAGAGAGCTTCACGACCCAGATAATCATGATGGTGTGATCACTCACCTGGAGCCAGACATCCTGGAATGTGAAGTCAACTGGGCCTTAGGAAGCATCACTATGAACAAAGCTAGTGGAGGTGATGGAATTGCAGTTGAGCTATTTCAAATCCTGAAAGATGATGCTGTGAAAGTGCTGCACTCAATATGCCAGCAAATTTGGAAAACTCAGCAATGGCCACAGGAATGGAAAAGGTCAGTTTTCATTCCAATCCCAAAGAAAGGCAATGCCAAAGAATGCTCAAACTGTCATATGATTTCTCTCATCTCACACGCTAGTAAAGTAGTGCTCAAAATTCTGCTAGCCAGGCTTCAGCAATACGTGAACTATGAACTTCCAGATGTTCAAGCTGGTTTTAGAAAAGGCAGAGGAACCAGAGATCAAATTGCCAACATCCGCTGGATCATGGAAAAAGCAAGAGTTCCAGAAAAACATCTATTTCTGCTTTATTGACTATGTCAAAGCCTTTGACTGTGTGGACCACAATAAACTGTGGAAAATTCTGAGAGAGATGGAAATACCAGACCACCTGACCTGCCTCTTGAGAAACCTATATGCAGGTCTGGAAGCAACAGTTAGAACTGGACATGGAACAACAGACTGGTTCCAAACAGGGAAAGGAGTACATCAAGGCTGTATATTGTTACCATGCTTATTTAACTTCTGTGCAGAGTACATCATGAGAAACGCTGGGCTGGAAGAAGCGCAAGCTGGAATCAAGATTGCCAAGAGAAAAATAAATAACCTCAGAATATACAGATGACACCACCCTTATGGCAGAAAGTGAAGAAGAACTAAAGAGCCTCTTGAAAGTGAAAGAGGAAAGTGAAAAAGTTGGCTTAAAGCTCAACATTCAGAGAACTAAGATCATGGCATCCGGTCCCATTACTTCATGGGAAATAGATGGGGAAACAGTGGAAACAGTGTCAGACTTTATTTTGGGGGGCTCCAAAGTCACTGGGGTGGTGATTGCAGCCATGAAATTAAAAGATGCTTACTCCTTGGAAGGAAAGTTATGACCAACCTAGACAGCATATTCAGTAGCAGAGACATTACTTTTCAAACAAAGTCCATCTAGTCAAGGCTATGGTTTTTCCAGTGGTCATGTATGGATGTGAGAGTTGGACTGTGAAGAAAGCTGACCGCCGAAGAACTGATGCTTTTGAACTGTGATGTTGGAGAAGACTCTTGAGAGTGCCTTGGACTGCAAGGAGATCCAACCAGTCCATCCTAAAGGAGATCAGTCCTGGGTGTTCATTGGAGGGACTGACGCTGAAGCTGAAACTCCAATACTTTGGCCACCTCATGTGAAGAGTTGACTCATTGGAAAAGAGTCTGATGCTGGGAGGGATTGAGGGCAGGAGGACAAGGGAACGACAGAGGATGAGATGGTTGGATGGCATCACTGACTCAATGGACATGAGTTTGAGTGAACTCCAGGAGTTGGTAATGGACAGGGAGGCCTGGCATGCTGCAATTCATGGGGTCGCAAAGAGTTGGACATGACTGAGCGACTGAACTGAACTGAACTGAAAACTAGATTAGCAGGGAAAAATACATATAGGGTTAGCTCCATGGATCATTTAAATTGCAGAAGCATCTAAATTGTTATAATTTTAAAGAGCATTTATCTTAAACAACTGTACCTATTTTAATTGGTATTCAGAAACTCCCAAAGGCTTCAGAATTCCATAATCGCCTCAACTGACAGGTTTGTTGTAGAAGGCTAGTGAAAGATTAATGATATGGAAGCTACCTAAAATTTTAATTACTGGTTCCCTCTTTCTTTATTTGAGTACTCATCATAGTAATCTGAATTCTTTTCCACTTTGAAGACACTACTACATGGTTACTTTCATAAATGACACCACATGAAGCTGTAGGAAACCTCTTCAGATCAAAGTTCCAACTGATAGTCCTAATTAGAGAATTTCTTAAACCCCAGCATAATCCACAAAAGTGTTTGTAAATGGATTACTGAAATGGGTCTAACTAAATCCACCATAGCTGATATTTACATGACAGGAATTTGGGATGGGGGGCTTCTCTCCTAAGCTAAATGAGAGAAAGTAAAGTATTCCAACATAGGTAAATGGTTGTGTCAGTCCTTTGATATCTTTGAGATGGCCCCCTAATTCTTTGAGGAAAAAAGGACAAAACTGTCTTTGTTTTACAGGTCTAGTCTTTATATGACCAGAGGTGTATACATTTATTTTGTTACCTTGGTAAATGGATATTAATATTTTGGGGTATTGATCACTTGATCTGGGTTTTCGATTGTACATTGCTTCCTGTATAAAAACTGAATTTTTCTGTGTTGGCCTTGCATCCTGCAAACTCGCTAGATCACTTACTAGTTCTAGGAATGTTTTCGTCATTTTCTTAGAATTTTACGTGTAGATGATAATGTTGTCTTTGAATAAAAATGGATTTGTTTTTTCCTTTTGATCTTGAGACTGATTTTCTTTCTGTGCTAGCTTGGATTTCCAGTATCATGTTGAATAGGAGCAGTGAAATTGGAGAACATCTTTGCAAGAAAGCATGCATTTTTCAACATGTTGTTTTGTGTAGATATTCTTTACCAAAATGAGGATCCTCTCCTACTCCTTATTTACTGAGAGTTTTTAAAAGTTTTTATATGATTTATAAAAGAATCATAAATTTAAAAATTCTTTTCCATCCGTTGATCTGATCATGTGGGTGTTCTAATTTAGACTATTAATATGGGGGTATCAGATTGATTAATCTCTGAATATTCATATTTCCCACACCTTGCATTTCCAGGATAAACATGACTTGGTCATGTCCTGAGTTCATCAGGGATTGATGAGTACTTTATTTTGAAGATTGATTTATTTTAATTTTTGGCTGTGATAGATCTTTGTTGCTACACACGGGCTTTCTCCAGTTGCAGGGCTGCTCTTCATTGTGGTATGCGGGCTTGTCATTGCAGTGGCCTCTCTTGTAGAGCACAGGTTCTAGGGAGAGGGGGCTTCACTAGTTGAGGCTTGCCAGGGTTAGTTAGTTGCCACCGGCCTAGTTGCTCTGCTGCATGTGGGTTTAAAAAGTACTAATCAGGCTTCCTTGGTGGCATCTTCCCAGATCAGGGATCAAATCAGTGTCCCCAGATTTGCAAGGGCAGACTTAACTGCTGGACCACCGGAAAGGCCTGATTAGTACTTTTTAAAAAATGTTTTCTTCTAATTTGAATATCAGGGTAATGGAATTTTGCAAAACAATTTGGAAAATGTTCTGTCTTCTATATTCTGAAGGAGATTGTGTAGAATTTGTGTTATCTCTTTTTTGAAAATCTGGTAGAATTCACCAGAAAAATTGTTTAGGTTTAGTGATAGCTTTTATGGAAAGCTTTAAGTTATAAATACAACTTCTTTAATAGCTCTCAAAGTATTAAGATTACCAATTTAATAGCGTGTGAGTTTTGGAGGATTTAGTTGCCCTGTTCTGCTGTGTCCTTTTAGGATGGTGCTGACATCTGGACCAAAGAGGTAGGAAGACAGAGGGAGATAGGAAAAGAGAGAGTGAGCGAGAGAGATACTGAAAGCATCATACGCTTGCTCCCTCCTTGGGACCACATCTCTCTTAAGCAGAGAGGAAGATTCCCCCTGGTCTCAGCTGCGGCTCCACTGGCCCTCCACTGCTCATACTGTTACTACCATCGTTGGATTGCTTGGGGGCTCATGTATAATAAAATGATGCATTTTTTTAAATGGAAAAAAAAGATACATCAAAATGAACATGAGGGGTATCTACACCGTGCCCAGCATTAGCATTTCCTTTCCTAACTTCCGAACCAGCACCAGACTTTCCTTGGTGCTCTCTTTGACTAGAGCCCAGTGTCTACTTCCAGTTTTGGGTGCATTAAAATCAGGTTGGGAGACCCAGAGGAAAAATAAAATGGCAGACTCACTGCCAGCTCATTTGATACTTCAGTTTTCCCTCCACTAACCTTCCCTAGTACTCTATACATTTTTAGAGTTACTATAAAAGTAGAAGGAAATGGTCACCCACTGCAGTATTCTTGCCTGGAGAATCCCATGGACAGAGGAGCCTGGAGGGCTATAGTCCATGGGGTCCCAAGAGTCAGACACGACTTAGCAACTAAACCACTACCACCACCATAGCTTCTGTACAGGGTTTATATTTCTCTTCTGTCATAGATAGTGTGCTTACAGCACCTTAACCTGGAGCAGAAACCCAAATAGGTTCTTCCTTAGTGCAATTGTATCACTGTACAATCCTTGAATACTTACTGGGGAACAGCAGAGTGATTTTTATGGACATTAGTTTCTGACCCAGACTGCCTTAGTTCAGATGCTCACTCTACGCCTTACTAACTGTAGACCATGTCCAGATTCTTTACACTCTTCCTGCCTGTTTTCATATTTTTAAAGGGAACAGTGTGAAGTGGTACCTCATTGTGGTTTTGATTTGCATTTCTCTAATAATGAGTGATGTTGAGCATCTTTTCATGTGATTGTTAGCCATCCGTATGTCTTCTTTGGAGAAATGTCTATTTAGTTCTTTGGCCCATTTTTTGATTGGGTCTTTTATTTTTCTGGAGTTGAGCTGCATAAGTTGCTTGCATATTTTTGAGATTAGTTGTTTGTCAGTTGCTTCATTTGCTATTATTTTCTCCCATTCAGATGGCTGTCTTTTCACCTTGCTTATATTTTCCTTTGTTGTGCAGAAGCTTTTAATTTTAATTAGATCCCATTTGTTTATTTTTGCTTTTATTTCCAGCATTCTGGGAGGTGGATCATAGAGGATCCTGCTGTGATTTATGTCTGAGAGTGTTTTGCCTATGTTCTCCTCTAGGAGTTTTATAGTTTCTGATTCACTTCACACCAGTCAGAATGGCTGCGATCCAAAAATCTGCAAGCAATAAATGCTGGAGAGGGTGTGGAGAAAAGGGAACCCTCCTACACTGTTGGTGGGATTGCAAACTAGTACAGCCACTATGGAGAACAGTGTGGAGATTCCTTAAAAAATTGCAAATAGAACTACCTTATGACCCAGCAATCCCACTTCTGGGCATACACACCGAGGAAACCAGAATTGAAAGAGACACATGTACCCCAATGTTCATTGCAGCACTGTTTATAATAGCCAGGACATGGAAACAACCTAGATGTCCATCAGCAGATGAATGGATAAGAAAGCTGTGGTACATATACACAATGGAGTATTACTCAGCCGTTAAAAAGAATTCATTTGAATCAGTTCTGATGAGATGGATGAAACTGGAGCCGATTATACAGAGTGAAGTAAGCCAGAAAGAAAAACACCAATACAGTATACTAACACATATATATGGAATTTAGGAAGATGGCAATGACGACCCTGTATGCAAGACAGGGAAAGAGACACAGATGTGTATAACGGACTTTTGGACTCAGAGGGAGAGGGAGAGGGTGGGACGATTTGGGAGAATGACATTCTAACATGTATACTATCATGTGAATTGAATCGCCAGTCTATGTCTGATGCAGGATGCAGCATGCTTGGGGCTGGTGCATGGGGATGACCCAGAAAGATGTTCTGGGGAGGGAGGTGGGAGGGGGGTTCATGTTTGGGAATGCATGTAAGAATTAAAGATTTTAAAATTTAAAAAATAAAAAACTAAAAATTAAAAAAAATAATAATAAATAAAAAAATAAAAAAAAAAAATAAAGGGAACAGTGATAATAATAGTATCTTCCTGACAGTAATTTACTTAGTTATTATAAGTAGGTGCCTAGAATAGTTCTTGGCAAATCAGGCATACTATATATACTTCGCCATTAATAAAGCTTTGAATAAAAGTGTTTTCTAACTTACCATCTGTATTGTACAATTAGAAGAATATCTACTAATCAGTAGTAAAAATATTAGGATATGTATGTGTAATCACTTTTTTCATTTCAGACTTTGTTAAAATGCAGATTATCTCTTTCTAGTTTAGGTCACCACGTTCCCTCTTATCCTATGTCCTTCAGTACATTAGATCAGATTGTCCTATGAAGATGCAGTGCAAGTGACCTGGTCTTACTACTGTAGCAATTAAGTCACATAATCAGAAAGCTGATTTCATTGCACTTTGAAAAGGTTATTAATTGTCGTTGTATATATTTCAGAGAAAGTCAAATATGGGCAAAGGGCATGTTGCTAATAGTCATGCATCAGCCAGGATTCAAAGGGAAACTTAAAACCAAGCTTCCTCAGGATGAAGATAACTATCAGAAGACTGATGCTATAATGGGGGTTAGGAGGAACAGACCGTCTTTTACTCTTCCTTCTCTATTCAGGGTAGGTCATTAAAAATATACTTTAGAGGTTAAGGGGAATTATTACAGATTTTCTCCCAATATCTACACAAATTTAAGCTGAAAATCAAAATGGAACACATGTTTATATTCGCTGCCTGAGTGAAACAAGAACATATAATTCTGTTTGAAGGATATTTTCAGAGATTAAGCCTAAATGCAAGTATGCATTGTTTTAAAAAAGTTTATAGAGGAGCCTGATAAAAAGTCTAGACCAACCAAATGTCTGGACCAACCAAATGTGTGTGTGTGTATGTGTGTGTGTGTGTGTGTATTTGTGTGTGTGTGTGTATTTGTGTGTGTGTGTGTATTTGTGTGTGTGTGTGTCTGTATACATTGTACATATATGCATGTGTATATATTTATACTCTTCAGTTCAGTTGCTCAGTTATGTCCAACTCTTTGGGACCCCATGGACTGCAGCATGCCAGACCATCTTCCTCCCTCACCAACTCCTGGAATTTACCCAAACTCAAGTCTATTGAGTTGGTGATGTCATCCAACCATCTCATCCTCTACCAGCCCCTTCTTCTCCTGCCTTCAATCTTTCCCAGCATCAGGGTCTTTTCAAATGAGTCAGCTCTTCACATCAGGTGGTCAAAGTATTGGAGTCTCAGCTTCAACATCAGTTCTTCCAATGAACACCCAGGACTGATCTCCTTTAGGATAGACTGGTTGGATGTCCTTGAAGTTCAACAGGCTCTCAAGAGTCTTCTCCAACACCACAGTTCAAAAGCATCAATTCTTTGGCACTCAGCTTTCTTTATAGTCCAATTCTCACATCCAAACATGACTACTGGAAAAACCATAACCTTGACTAGACAGAACTTTGTTGGCAAAGTAATGTCTCTGCTTATTAATATTCTGTCTAGGTTAGTCATATTCATACTGTACCTGTGTGTATAACATTATTTTGTTGTACAGTGAGATAGAGAGGATTAAAATAGCTATTTTATTTATTTACTTTTTTAAGACTAAAAAACCACAATATATGAAGTAAAGTCTTCTGGACATAGCTAATTCTAGCATTTCTAATGAAAGGCATCACAGTGAGTTTTAGCACTGAAATTTCATGTTTCCAGTAACTGCTATGTACTATGTAGGTATGTGTGTGTGCGCGCTCAGTGACTCAGTTGTGTCCAATTGTTTGCCACTCCGTGGACTATATCCAGGTTCCTCTGTCCATGGGATTTCCGAGGCAGGAATATGGGTTGGGTTGCCATTTCCTTCTCCAGAGGATCTTCTCAACCACAGGGATCAAACTCACATTTACTTCATGGCAGGTGGATTCTTTACTGCTGAGCCCCCTGGGAAGCCCTATAAATGGTTAATAGTCATTAAAGTATAAAAGTACTGATGAGTTTGATACCTGAAAATTTTGATTTATAACAAGAAACAAAAACTTTAAAATAAGAAACAAAAACTTTAAGATTCAGGTGTTTGAAGAAAAGAAATCTTGGTTCTCTTCCAACAGAATTTTGAGAAGCTTGTCTTTGGCATGACCAAATCCAGAACTCTGTGATATCACCTGGATCAGATTTATTTTATTCTCAGCCTTTGTCTGAAAGTTTATTGCTTTGTGTGAAGACAGTGGGTACCTAAAAGGTGGGGCCCTCTCTGGAGTGGTCTATCCTCAATGGAGAGGATATTTTATCATTAAGAATTTTCAGAATTACAGTGAATTATGATAATAAAAGGCATTCACTTGGTGGGTTTTAATATTGTCTACTAAGTCTCTATACATACTCCAGAATTCTTGCCTGGAAAATCCCATGGGCGGAGGAGGCTGGTAAGCTGCAGTCCATGGGGTCGCTGAGGGTCGGACACCACTGAGGAACTTCACTTTCACTTTTCACTTTAATGCATTAGAGAAGGAAATGGCAACCCACTCCAGTATTCTTGCCTGGAGAATCCCAGGGACAGGGGAGACTGGTGGGCTGCCGTCTGTGGAGTCACACAGAGTCGGACATGACTGAAGTGACTTAGCAGCAGCACAAAGTCTCTATATCATTCATGCCCTATTGCCTGGCCCTAGGGTGTCAGGCACTGTCCCCACCATTCACATTATCTGAAAAGAAGAAGATGGCAGCTATCCCATTTGCTTTTTTTTTTTTTTTCAGGGAAAAGGACAACTCTTTCCTTCCCAGGCATTTCAGGAACCTTATCTTAATGCCTCTGGCTGGAAATTTATACATTTTTGAACCAATGCCCATGGCTAAGAGAGTGCTCCTCACCAATTGGCTTAACCCAATCATCATACAGAATTATTATATTCTTTGCAGCTGAGGATGAAGATGCTCTATACAGTTAGCAAAAGCAAGACTTAAAACTGACTGTGGCTTAGATCATGAGCTCCTTATTATAAAATTCAGGCTTAAAGAAGAAAGTAGCAACAACCATTAGACCATGGTTGAATCAAATTCCTTATTACTATACAGAGAAGAAGACAGATAGATTCAAGGGATTAGATCTGGTAGACAGAGTGCCTGAAGAACTATGGATGGAGGTTTGTTACATTGTAGAGCAAGTGGTGATGGAGAAGGTAATGGCACCCCACTCCAGTACTCTTGCTGGAAAATTCCATGGATGGAGGAACCTGGTAGGCTGCAGTCCATGGGGTCACTAAGAGTCGGATACGACTGAGTGTCTTCACTTTCACTTTTTACTTTCATGCATTGGAGAAGGAAATGGCAACCCACTCCACTGTTCTTGCCTGGAGAATCCCAGGGATGGGGGAGCCTTGTGGGCTGCCATCTATGGGGTCGCACAGAGTCAGACGTGACTGAAGCGACTTAGCAGCAGCAGCAGCAGAGGAAGTGGTGACCAAAGTCATCCCAAAGACATGCAAGATGGCAAAATGGTTGACTGAGGAGGCCTTACAAATACCTGAGATAAGAAGAGAAGCAGGAGGCAAAGAAGAAAGAGAAAAATAAGCCCAACTGAATACAGTGTTCCAGAGAATAGCTTGGAAAGATAAGAAAGGCTTGTTAAGTGAAAAATGCAAACATATGGAAGAAAACAATAGAATGGGAAAGACTAGAGATCTCAAGAAAACTAGGGATACTAATTAGGGGAATATTTCATCCAAAGATGGGCGCAATAAAGGACAGAAACATCAGGACCTAACAGAAGCAGAAGATGTTAAGAAGAGGTGGCAAGAATATACAAAATAAACTATACCAGGAAGGTCTTAATGTCCCAGATAACCACAATGGTGTGGTCCCTTATCTAGAGCCAGACATTCTGGTGTGTTAATCAAGTGGGCCTTAGGAAGTGTTACTATGAAGAAAGCTAGTGGAGGTGTGGAATTCCAGCTGAGCTATTTAAAATTCTTAAAAATGATGCTGTTAAAGTGCTGCACTCAGTATGCTAGCAATTTGGGAAAGCTCGGCAACAGCCATAGTATTGGAAAAGGTCAGTTTCATTCCAATCCCAAGGAAAGGTAATGCCAAAAAAATGTTCAAACTACCAAACAATTGTGCTCACTTCACATGCTAGAAGTTAATGCTCAAACTTCTTCAAGCTAGTTTACAACAGTATGTGAACCTAGGACTTCCAGGTATACATGCTGGATTTAGAAAAGGCAGAGGAACCAGAGTTCAAATTGCCAATATCCTTTGGATCATAGAGAAAGTAAGGGAATTCCAGAAAAGGTCTACTTCTGCTTCACTGACTATGTTAAAACTTTTGACTGTGTGAGCCACAATAAATTGTGGAAAATTCTTAAAGAGACAGAAATACCAGACCACCTTACCTGTCTCCTGAGAAACCTGTATGCAGGTCAAGAAGCAGCAGTTAGAACCAGACATGGAACAATGGATTGGTTCCAGATTGGAAAAGAAGTATGCAAAGGGTGTGCATATTTCACCTGCTTATTTAACTGATATGAAGAGTACATCATGCCAAATGCCACGCTGGATGAATCATAAGCTGGAATCAATAATGCTGGGAGAAATATCAACAACGTCAGATATGCAGATGATACCACCCTAATGGCAGAAAGCAAAGTGGAACTGAAGAGCCTCTTGATGAAGGTGAAAGAGGAGGGTGAAAGCTGGCTTAAAACTCAACATTCCAAAAATTAAGATCATGGCATCTACTTCATGGCACGTAGATGGGCAGAAAGTAGAAACAATGGCAGGTTTTATTTTCTTGCTCCTACTGCTGCTACTGCTACTAAGTCATTTCAGTCGTGTCTGACTCTGTGCAACCCCAAAGACGGCAGCTCACCAGGCTCCCCCATCCCTGGGATTCTCCAGGCAAGAACACTGGAGTGGGTTGCCATTTCCTTCTCCAATGCATGAAAGTGAAAAGTGAAAGGGAAGTCGCTCAGTTGTGTCCAACTCTTAGCGACCCCATGGACTGCAGCCTACCAGGCTCCTCCATCCATGGGATTTTCCAGGCAAGAGTACTGGAGTGGGGTGCCATTGCCTTCTCTGCTCTTGGGCTCCAAAATCACTGCAGATGGTGACTGCAGCCATGAAATCGAAAGGCATTTGCTCCTTGAAAGAATACCTATTGCAAACCTAGATAGCATATTAAAAAGCAGAGACATCACTTTACTGACAAGGATCCATATGGTCAAAGCTGTAGTTTTTCCAGTAGTCTGAGCACCGAAGAATTGATGCTTTTGATCTGTGGTGTTGGAGAAGACTCTTGAGATTCCCTTGGACTGCAAGGAGATCCAACCAGTCTATTCTGAAGGAGATCAGCCCTGGGATTTATTTGGAAGGAAAGATGCTGAAGCTGAAACTCCAGTCCTTTGGCCACCTCATGCGAAGAGTTGGCTCATTGGAAAAGACTCTGATGCTGGGAGGGGTTGGGGGCAGGAGAAGAAGGGGACCACCGAGGATGAGATGGCTGGATGGCATCACTGACTTGATGGACGTGAGTCTGAGTGAACTCCGGGAGATGGTGATGGACAGGGAGGCCTGGTGTGCTGCGATTTATGGGGTTGCAAAGAGTCGGACACGACTGAGCGACTGAACTGAACTGAACATGTATGGATATATGAGAGTTAGACAATAGAGAAGGCTATACACTGAAGAATTGATGCTTTCAAATTATGGTGCTGGAGAAGACTTTTGAGAGTTCTTTGAATAGCAAGATCAAACCAGTCAATCCTAAAGGAAATCAACCCTGAATATTCATTGGCAGAACTGATGCTGAAGCTGAAACTCCAAAACTTTGGCCACCTGATGTGAAGAACAGACTCACTGGCAAAGACCCTGATGCTGGGAAAGACTGAGGGCGGGAGGAGAAGGGGACAACAGAGGATGAGATGGTTGGATGGCATCACTGGCTCATTGGACACAAGTCTGAGCATGGAGATAGTGAAGGACAGGGAATGCTGGCATGCTGCAGTCCATGGGGTCACAAAGAGTCAAACGCAACTTACCAACTGACCAATCATAGTACAAGCTAACCTCCTATCATAAGGAGTAAGAGTTGCTTACATTATAATAAAGGGTGGCTTCTCTTCAATAAATGGTGCTCGGAAAACCGGACAGATATATTTAAAAGAATGGAAATGAAAGGATGAAATTAGGACATTTCCTAACAGCATGTACAAAAATAAATCCCACATGAATTAAAGACATAAATAAAAGACCAGAATCCAGAAGTGTCTTTCCCAACAGGAAAATGGATGAGTTGTAGACAGGTTAGTAAATTTTCTTTAGAATTCCTTATGTACTTTATCTAAGTGATTTGCTATGAAGATGCAAGTGGCATAGATTTGCAAGGTGAAATCTTTGACTCTCTTTCAAGTCCTCTTTCATATCATAACATACATTAGGGGTTCACATGTTTGAACTTCTCTTTGTCAACAGACACAGAACAACCCCGTCCTCAGAACATGTGTCACTTACTACATTTATCTGTTAAGTCTGTGACCAGCAAGCAACATGCATGGAGTTTTCAATGAGGTCCATGTTTGCATCTTTGTTGGGTTAGATATATGAACTTCTGTTCATTGTGTGTTTATCTTGACAGGTTGAATAAGCAACCATAAAACACATTAAATGCATCCTGAGAGTAATGACGTAAGTATTTCAGGCCTTTTATGTGCATCCTGTTGACAGCTTACAATGAACGGTGTTGGATTCGTGATCTCCGAAGAAGATTTAGCTTTGAGACCAGGGACCAGGCTTGATCACTCAAGAGCTTTTGTGTAGCAGAGTTTTATTAAAATATAGAAAGGGACAGAGAAAGTTTCTGACATAGATATCAGGAGGGGAATGGAGAGTGCCTCACTCACTAGCCTTTAGCAAAGGAATTATATACTTTTAAATTAGATATTACAACAAATCAACAGAATGTCTCAAGGTTGTAAAAATTTTACCAGACCCACTCCCACAACTTACATTTTAGGACAACAGGATTAGAACTGAACAATAGAAAGATCCTACCATAATATACATTCTAAAATATCAGGATTAGTCAGAAGGCTTTCAGGAAGGAGAAACTGTCCTTAAGCAGGATTCATTGTTATATAACTCTAGTACAGAATTTAAACTGAGTTGTTTTTTGTGTAATCACAGTTCAGGGTTTAAAGAAAACAACATTTTATGTGACTAAGACTAAGGAATGGAAAGAAAGAAAGAAAAAAACGTTGTCCTTTCCTCCTCCTTGAGAATTCCAGATCCCTATCTCCTCAGGGACCCCCAGACTTATCAACCTGCCTAGGAATTTACTCTCTCAGTGTCAAGGTATACATCGTTTTCCACATGGGTTTCCATGGCGAGGGGGTGGGGCGTGAGAAAACAAGGAAGAATTGTAATTCTCGGCAGCCTGATTTGACAGTTGTGGATCACGTGTGTGTGTGTGTGTGTGTGTGTGTGTGTTAAGTTGCGTGTTGTGTCTGACTCTTTGCAATCCTATGGACTGTAGCCTGCCAGGCTCCTCTGTCCATGAGGATTCTCTAGGCAAGAATACTGGAGTGGATTTCCATGCTCTTCTGGAGATCTTCCCCACCCAGGAACTGAACCTGTGTTTCTTATGTCTCCTGCATTGGTAGGTGGGTCTTTACCACTAGCCCCACCTGTGGATCATACAAGACATCAACAAACTGTAGTCCATGGACCAAATCTGACCAGTTACTTGTTTTTAAAAACAAGATTTTATTGAAACACAGCCTATTTTTTACATAATGCTATGTCTGTTTTCACCCTACAACACCTCAAAAAAATTTAAAATATCTACAGTTTATCCTTTTATAGAAAACAAGTTTCCAACACTTGGGCTGTACTAATGGCTTACATTCATTGAGCACCTGTTGTTTGCCAAGTACTGAGGTAAATGGTCTAAATGCAAAATACAATTTTATTCTTAGAATGAGCCTGTAAAGCCTTAATGTAATTTTTCTAGAGATGGAAAATACAGTAATATAAACAAGTAGCCCCAAATCACACCTTCAACATGTATAGAGAGCCAACTGAAAACCAGATTTTTTTATTAATAAAGAAATTAAAGTCGTTTCATTTAACCACTACTCCTCACACTCTGTAAGTTTTATAATTTTTACTAAGAGCAAAAAATTTTGAAAATATGGCTAGGAAGTATGGAGTAATATAATGAACTTTTGAGTTGGGAGACAGAAACCAAGGTTCTAGTCTTGGTCTTGTCATTAATTAGCTGTAGGGATAAAGAAATCACTTTAAATCTTCTGTAATGAGCTTCTCCATCAGTGAAAAGAGGCAGCACTATGACATGATCACTGACATTTAGTTCTAAATATCTAAGATGCTATAATTTCTTTAAAAAAGGCTCCTACATCTAAAGAATAAAGTATATTTAATGTAATACCAATAAAATTAGGTTAAACAAATATATCTGACATGACAGAGAAGGATATTGACTAAAATTGAACTGGTTCTGATATGGATGTTGGTTATTTGGTAAGTTGACATAAAAATTATTTTTTGTATAGTTGATTTGGAGGCAAATCTACAATTGATGTTAAAATGATATAGTGAAAAATATTTATTAAATTATTTGATCCTTCACCTCTTTTGTTTTCACTGGATTCTAAATGCTATCATAGATACTTGTTTACATTTGAAAATCATATAATATGAAAAATTCAGTTAATTGTCCACAGGGTTAAATTAGAGAATGATGTTCCTTCTTATAAAATAATGACATTTCCATAGACATTATTCAGAATGGAAAATTGTCTGTTTTAGCTCCCTAAATTTCAGGGAATTCTGTGCAACTGCAGATGATCCCTCTTTATATTATCTCAACTTGTCTATTCTTTTCAGGAACATGAAGTTTGCCATCACAACAGTCACAACATTTCCTTTCAATGTTTCTCATACTCTACACACCGGGAACTCCCACATGTTCAAGCTGGATTTAGAAAAGGCAGAGGAACCATAGATCAAATTGCCAATATCCAATGGATCATCGAAAAAGGAAGAGTTCCAGTAAAACATCTGCTTCGGCTTTATTGACTACGCTAAAGCCTTTGACTGTGTGGATCACAACAAACTGTGGAAAATTCTGAAAGTGATGGAATACCAGACCCACTTACCTGCCTCCTGAGAAATCTATATGCAGGTCAGGAAGCAACAGTTAGAACTGGACATGGAACAACAGACTGGTTCCAAATAGGGAAAGGAGTATGTCAAGGCTGTATATTGTCACCCTGCTTATTTAACTTACATGCAGAGTACATCATGAGAAACATTGGGCTGGATGAAGCACAAGCTGGAATCAAGATTGCTGGGAGAAATATCAATAACCTCAGATATGCAGATGACACCACCCTTATGGCAGAAAGCGAAGAAGAACTAAAAAGCTTCTGGATGAAAGTGAAAGAGGAGAGTAAAAAAGTTGGCTTAAAACTCAACATTCAGAAAACTAAAATCTTGGCATCCAATCCCATCTCTTCATGGCAAATAGATCGGGAAACAGTGGAAACAGCAACAAACTTTATTTTGGGGGCTCCAAAATCACTGGGGATGGTGGCTGCAGCCATGAAATTAAAAGATGCTTACTCCTTGGCAGAAAACTTATACCAACTAGCATATTAAAAAGCAGAGGCATTACTTTACCAACAAAGGTCTGTCTAGTCAAAGCTATGGTTTTCCCAGTATTCATGTATGGATGTGAGAGTTGGACTATAAAGAAAGCTGAGTGCTGATGAATTGATGCTTTTGAACTGTGGTTTTGGAGAAAACTCTTGCAAGTCCCATCCAACCAGTACATCCTAAAGAAAATCAGTCCTGAATATTCATTGGAAAGACTGATGCTAAAGCTGAAACTTCAAAACCTTGGCCACCTGATGTGAAGAACTGACTCCTTAGAAAAGACCCTGATGCTGGGAAAGATTGAAGGCAGGAGGAGAAGGGGACAACAGAGGATGAGATGGCTAGATGGCATCACTGACTCAATGGACATGAGTTTGAGTAGGTTCTGGGAGTTGGCAATGGACAGGGAAGCCTGGCATGCTGCAGTCCATGGCGTTGCAAAGAGTCAGACACGACTGAATGACTGAACTGAACTGAACTGAATTTCAATAAATGTTAACTGGAACTCTCATGTTTGAGGAGTTTGATTAAAGCTGAGGGCCAGGGCCACAGACAAAAGGGAGCCGGTAACATATACACTTGATTTGTCAAGGCTGTGTATACAGATGAGGGAAACAATAGAAATATACAGAGATGTGAGTCTCTCTCTGGTATAAGGAAATCTATCAAATAATCAGACTGGAAGAAACATCCCTGTGTCGGTTATTTCATGCAGAGATATCAAGTGACAACTCAAAAGACAGTAACAGTATTAGGAAACCAGCCCTGCTGCCGCTTCCACATCAGATTAGCACTGTGTGAAATTCACAGAGATCCTTTAGTGGAGTTTTGGTGGAGGTTTGTATGTCCAGGGAGCTGACCAGTTTGGTTGCTAAGACACATCTATGTATGCACCCACATGTGTGCATCTATTCATATGTGTAGATGAATGTACCATCCAGTTTTCTAACATATGACTCAAGTGACACACATTTTAGAAACCTAGAAAGGTAAAACTGAAACATGTCTTGATAAGATAGTCATTCTCCTGAACCCTGCCTAATGTATGTGATGTGTGTGTGTGTGTGTGTCTTTCTGAGGGACAAGTGAAACCATAATGCAGTGGCTATGAGGTCTGTTGTTCAATACAGACTGAATGACATGGCTGGAAATATGTAAAAGTATCTGTCATAACACCTTATTCTCGGAATCAATGTGTGTACGTGTGTATCAATTTTCTTTAGTTTATGCTATTTTATCAATCTACTATTAATTCTCTTAATAATAATAGCTCATAAGGACTATTCTTCAAAAGAAGGATTTTCTGTGACTTCTAATGAACAGTTATTTTTAGAAAAGATTTTATTTCAAATGTATGAAACATTTATATAATAAATCATCAAAAGATGTAAAATTACATCATCTGGTTATATTTATGTTCTTGAATATAATGTGACTTTTTTCCTTTCATATAGGTCTGTGCTGCTGTCAACCTCAACCTTTCCAAGTGACATTTTCATTTAGAATCTTATCATTTTATAATTATTACCTTTCAGAACTCCCAGGGAGTGAACAAAAGCTTCCTCTTTGTATGTCCATTGTTATGTTTCTTTGAAGAACAAACTAAATTTTGACTCTAGCCAAAATAAACTTTTAAATGGCAAAATAAATCTATAATTATGTGAAAAACAAACCCTTTTAGGGGAAGCTTGACTCGACATCGTAAGTTCAGGTGTATTTAAGATAATTTACTACCATGTTTTCTTTTCTGTGTGCAAGGCTGTGGTGCCGTCTGCTCTCTTTGTAGTAGAAAAGGGAGGAAAGAGCTAAGGTCTGAAAAACATGACTACAGAATGAGCTGAGGAAACTAGTTAGTATATTATTCTCTCCTGTCCTGAGAACAAAGACAGATAGCTGAATTTTCTTTCCCAGCTTAACTCTCATCTGTCTCTCTTACAGACCCTTTACCTATTAACATCAGTGAATGAGGGTACATTGAAGGGGTCTAGAGTCTGAATTTGTAGAATTAGCTAAGTTGGCTCAATGTACCAATAAAAAAATTAACAACCCCTCTGGTATATGCAGCCGTTTATCTGATCTTCTCCCAAGTATCTTGACCCTAGGGAAGCAAAACAGACAATTTCATTTAACATACACAATATGCCAAATGGATTTCAGTGCTTTAACTTATTAGTTATGATTTGACTTACACATAAAATGACCCAATAAGCTCACTTGGATTTGTCTTTGCAAGTTGCCATATTAGACTGTCCATTTCTTTCTTCTCAGTTCACCATATTGCTAAAATAAATTGCCTTTTCCTCATTGTTTTGGCTTCCTCCATGTGTTTTTTCCTTTGATGTTTTTGTTCATTTCTCCTGTGGTCATTCTTGGTTCTGGATTCTTACCTTTCCTCCTGCTGAGTATAAACACACCTTACATCTGTTGCTGCTGTTCATTTAAAGAAAAATACTCTGAACTGTTTAAGTAAAGAAACTATTACATCTTTACTCTAAGAATAATGAAAATGCAGTATCATGAACACTGATTTTCACATGAACTTGAAATATTCTGAACAAAGTAAGTACATCATGAAAGATTTTTTAAAACAACATTTGGCAAATTTCTTCTTTAAGGAGGCTTTTTTTTCTGATTTTAAGATTTATCATTTATCTGCTGTGTCACAATGTCTGACACAGTGTTCTTTTTGATTTTTAATTGGCATTTTGTTTCATTAAACATTAACATTTTATCAACCTTTTAATATTTATTGCTTTTTCAGGTTTTTTTTTTTCACTTTAATTGCTTTACTAATTTCATCCTATTTTTACTCATTTCCTTTTTACATATGTTCAAATCCTCAATGTTTACCTTTTTAAAATGTAAAGTGGATATGTACTGGCACACATACATACTGATTTAAAGGGTTAAGAAAAGAATCAGTGCTATGTCAAAAGCTCTATGCTGATAAAATGTTCTGGTGTTCTTTGTCTTAATGTCAATGAATTTAAATGGATTGTGTGGACACTGGGTGCTATGTTCTAGGACTTCTGATGCAAGAGTTATTTTAATGTTCAATATCCTAGGACATTTGTGGTCAGTGGGAGAAAGAGTCCAGGATACAATGCTTACCTAGAAAATAAAATTTAAACAATGCTTAAAGTGTTATGTATTGACATATTGCTATCTTCATATCAAAGTTATTGGCAGCTTTTTAACTCTATTTATAGACAGAAATTTTGGAGCATAAAGAGGGAACTCAAGAGCATTTGGTTGGTAGATTTTAAAACTTGACTTAAAGTTTAGGAGACTTGACTTCAAGTATGACTTTTTTCACCCTGTTTTATTGACTTTGGGGGGGTTGGTTGCAGGTAGTTTAGTGACTAAGCATGGCAGTAGTCATGTATGGATGTGAGAGTTGGACTATAAAGAAAGCTGAGCACTGAAGAATTGATGCTTTTGAACTGTGGTGTTGGAGAAGACTCTTGAGAGTCCCTTGGACTGCAAGGAGATTAAACCAATTCAACCTAAAGGAAATCAGTCCTGAATATTCATTGGAAGGACTGATGCTGAAGCTGAAATTTGAATACTTTGGCCACCTAATGCGAAGAACTGACTCTCTGTAAAAGACCCTGATTCTGGGAAAGATTGAAGGTGGGAGGAGAAGGGGGATGACAGAGGATGAGATGGTTGGATAGCATCACCAACATGATGGACATGAGTCTGAGTAGGCTCTGGGAGTTGGTAATGGACAGGGAAGCCTGGCATGTGGCATTCCATGGGGTTGCAAAAAGTCAGACATGACTGAGTGACTGAACTGAACTGATAACATCTCTGAGGTCAGACAGGTTTGGGTAAATATTGCACTTTATCACTATGTAACTATGCAACATTGACTAAGTTACTCAGTATCTTTAACATCTCAGTTTTCTCACCTGTAAAGTGGGAAAAAGAGTAGTATTGCTCCTGATGTGAAAGAGAAAGAGATATTTTCAAGAGATATTGGTTTACACAGTTGTGGAGGCCAGCACATCCAAAATCTGTAGGGCAGATGCACTGGCTAGAAACTCGGGGAAGAACTGAAGTCACAGTCTTCACCAAGTCCACAGAGCAGTCCAGGAACATGGAGACTCTGGCAGGATGTCTGTGATGTGATCCTGAGGCCAAATTCCTTCTTATCTGGGAAATCTCAGGTTTTGCTCTTAAGGTCTTCAGAGGATTGAACAAGGCCTACCCTTATGCAGTGTAAGGAACTACTTATGGACTGTAATCTCCTTCACTGAAAGTCAACTGATCTTAAATGTTAATCACACCTACAAAATACCTTCACAGCAACATGTAGTGTGTAACCCAATAACTGGGCACCATAGTCTGGCAAGGTTGACACCTAAAATCAACCATCAAATGTTTGTTGGAGAACAGTAGCAACTGTATGGGGAAACTGAAGCATGTTGGAGGGGCAGAAACTGGAGAGATCATCTTTATGCAGACCTAGGGGATTTCCATCCCCTGTCCTTCTTATTGTAGTTTGTCCTAACAGCAAAGGCCTCTGCTCTGCTCTACTGCTTAAAACCACATGGGCTTTGATGAGTTGCTAATTTCCATGTGACTCAGGCATCTTAACAAAGAGAGTGCTAATGTTACTTTCCTCATGGTGGAGGGCTTTGCTAAGACTAAATAAGGAATATGCCAAATTTCACAGGACAATGCCTATCATATACCAGGACTCAATACATGTTAGTTACTTTTATTATTTCACCTGATTTTCACTCTCCATGTGATTGGCTTGATACTAGGGTAAAAGATAATTTCTGTCAAAACTGTGATATATTTGAGAATGAAAGAGAAGTTTGTAAATGTTTTCTCTGGTAAATCAAGTATAGACTTGGGTGTCCGGAGAAAACCAGGCCATATGGCTAACCTAGATGTACTTAAATTTGCTGTGAATTTCCTTTTACCTTTCAGAGGTGAATATGCTTAATTCATTAAGTGTCTTAACTCTTTGAAGTTTTTTTTTTTTTTTTTTTTTATTCCCAACTAGTATTAGTCATTACATGTAGTTTGATTCTGGCAGCTAGTATGGACACAAATGCCCTAGGCTGTCTTTGTTCATTTTTTGTGGGTAGGTGGTGTTTAGGTGGTGTTAGAGAAAATTTAATTTTTATTAAGGGTCACCTCAGATGGAATTTAGCTAGTTTGATGACATCAAATTCAATTTATTGCTGCCATTATTCAATATGTAGTTATACTTGCTGCTAAGTCACTTCAGTCAACTCTGTGTGACCCCATAGATGGCAGCCACCAGACTCCCCCATCCCTGGGATTCTCCAGGCAAGAACACTGGAGTGGGTTGCTATTTCCTTCTCCAATGCATGAAAGTGAAAAGTAAAAGTGAAGTTGCTCAGTCGTGTCTGACCCTCAGCAACCCCATGGACTGCAGCCTACCAGGCTCCTTCAGACAGGGGATTTTCCAGGCAACAGTACTGGAGTGGGGTGCCAGGTACACTGAGTTATCTATACAGTCGGGGGAAGGAGAGGGGAAAGACCGGGAGCTGACGGTGGCTCAGATCATGAACTCCTTATTGCAAAATTCAGACTTAAATGAAGAAAGTAGGGAAAACCACTGGGCCATTCATGTATGACCCTTATAATTATACAGTAGAAGTGACAAATAGATTCATGGAATTATATCTGATACACAGAGTGCCTGAAAAACTATGGACTGAGGTTCAAAACATTGTACAGGAGGCAGTGATCAAAAGCACCCCCAAGGAAAATAAATGCAAAAAAGCAAAATGGTTGTCTGAGGAGATTTTACAAATAGCTGAGAAAAGAAGAGAATTAAAAGGCAAAGGAGAAAAGGAAAGATATACCCATCTGAGTGCAGAGTTCCAAGAATAGCAAGGAGAGATAAGAAAGTCTTCCTAAGTGAACAATGCAAAGAAATAGGGAAAACAATAGAATGGGAAAGACTAGAGATCTCTTCAAGAAAATTAGAGATACCAGGGGAACATTTCATGCAAAAATGGACACAGTAAAAGACAGAAATGGTATGGACCTAACAGAAGCAGAAGATATTAAGAAGAGGTGACAAGAATACACTGAAGAACTATACAAAAAAGACCTTCATGATCCAGATAACCACGATGGTGTGATCACTCACCTAGAGCCAGACATCCTGGAATGTGAAGTCAAGCAGGACTTAGAAATCATCACTGTGAACAAAGCTAGTGGAAGTGGTGGAATCCCAGCTAAGCTATTTAAAATCCTAAAAGATGATGCTGTTAAAGTACTACACTCAGTATGCCAGCAAATTTGGAAAGATCAGCAATGGCCACAGGACTAGAAAAAATTAGTTTTCAGTCCAATCCCAAAGAAAGGCAGTACCAAAGAATGTTCAAACTACTGTACAATTGCACTCATTTAACACACTAGAAAAGTAATATTCAAAATTCTTCAAGCTAGCCTTTAGCATTACATGAACCGAGAACTTCTAAATGTACAAGCTGGGTTTAGAAAGGCAGGGGACCCAGAGATCAAATTCCCATCATCTGCTGGATTGTAGAAAAAGCAAGAGAATTCCAGAGAAACATCTACTTCCGCTTCATTGACTATACTAAAGCCTTTGAATGTGTTGACTGGAACAAACTGTGGAAAATTCTTAAAGAGATTGGACTACCTGACCTCCTTATGTACCTCCTGAGAAACCTGTATGCAGGTCAAGAAGCAACAGTTAGAACTGGATATGGAACAACAGACTGGTTCCAAATTGGAACAGGAGTATGTCAAGGCTGTATATTGTTGCCCCGCCTATTTAGCTTACATGCAGAGTGCATCATGAAAAATACTGGATGGATGAAGCACAAGCTGGAATCAAGATTGGTGGGAGAAATATCAATAAACTCAGATAGGCACATGACACACCCTTATGGCAGAAAGTGAAGAACTAAAGAGCCACTTGATAAAAGTAAAGAAGAGAGTGAAAAAGCTGGCTTAAAGCTTAACATTCAAAAAATGAAGATCATGACATTTAGTTTCATCACTTCATGGCAAATAGATGGGGAAACAGTGGAAACAGTGATAGGCTTTATTTTCTTGGGCTCTGAAATCACTGCAGATGGTAACTATAGCCATGAAATAAAAGACATTTGCTCCTTGGAAGAAAAGCTATGACCAACCTAGCCAGCATATTAAAAAGCAGAGCCATTACTTTGCCAACAAACGTCTGTATAGTCAAACCTATGGTTTTCTTGTAGTCAGTTATGGATGTAAGTGTTGGACCATAAAGTGGGCTGAGCCAAAGAATTGATACTTTTGAACTCTGGTATTGGAGAAAATGCTTGAGAGTCCCTTAGACTGCAAGGTGATCAAAGCAGTCAATGGTAAAGGACATCAATCCTGAATATTCAGTGGTAGGACTGATGCTGAAACTCCAGTACTTCAGCCACTTGATGGGAAGAGCTGACTCATTAGGAAAGACCCAGGTGGTGGGACAAATTTAAGATAAAAGGAGAAGGGGATAACACAGGACGAGATGGTTGGATGGCATCACCAATTCTATGGACATGAGTTTGAACAAGCTTTGGGAGATGGTGATGGACAGGGAAGCCTGTTGTGCTGCAGTCCATGGAGTTTCAGAGTCAGACACAACTGAGTGACTGAACAACAAGAGTTATCTCCATGTTTCTATGAGCAAGACAGTTCCTACTTCGGAAGTTCCATGTTGCTGTGTTGCCATGAAGAATGATGGCATGCTTACCTTATATGACATATGACTAGATACAGGATGCGAGGAGTAAAATTCACTTGATAAATACTATATACTATATTTTATTTAATTATTTGTATATTGCATGTTCTTTGTCCCAATTGTACTTTTTTCCCCACTCCAGTTTTAAGGAAATATTACATTTTTCTGATCTTTGACTTTTTTCCCCATAATAGGCTATCACTGATGGCATCTGCAACCCCAGATTCTAAAAGCTGGCTAAGGGCAATCCACAAGGAACAACTGGTATACTGCTCAGGGTTCAATAAGAGAAGATCCACCAGGAGTGACACAGAATCAGAAATTTTTTTAAGTGATTGTTACCCAAGTCTGGAAGAGCAGTCTATATCAGCTTGCTACACCCGCATCTGCTGAGGGGTCTAGTATCAGCAAAGGCATCAGCTGCGAAGGGCAGAAAGAAATCAAGTAGGACAGACAAAGGAATAATAGGAACCCGTGAGGGCACCCCAGAACCACAGCTGTCTCTCACTGCCTCCAGCATCAATAATGCAGGTGATTTTGTAGGGTGGACTGGCACCCTTTCTGCACATGTGCATTGCCCATGTTTCTTGGATATTGAAGGAAGAAGTCCAATAAGCCTGGCTGTGTCTCTACCAACAAGATGGGTGAGAGCAAAAACAGTTACTTAAGTGAATGCCAATAGGGTCTTCCCTGTTCATGTTTTAAATAATAAATATACCTGCTTCTCTGCTTCTGCCTTGCAAATCTCACACAGATTTCTCTTGTGGCCAACTCTGACTCAGTCACTTTTAGGAAAAGAAATTCTGGAAATGTAGTTCAAACTAAGTTGACACAGGATAAAGGCAACTATAGTTTCAGTAAGTTTCTCATGGCTTAATGTAAAGTCTCATTTCCCATAACTCTTATTCCCTTGACTTCAGAGTGTCTGCTATTTCTTGTGATAAGTTGGTGAGCTGCTCATAGGAACCTAAATGATACCAAAATTTAGTTAGTGTCAAAGCAAGACCAGCACCTAATTTCAGGATCTAATTTTATTTAATTTAAAGATCTCATTCTCCTCTACTGTAATAGTAATATAAAAAGCATACTTTCAAGAAATAATTAGAGTTGAGTGTGGTCACTGGTTAAGAATGCTGACTCGGATCAGCCTAGGTGTATCTATGGCTCCTATTCCTACCAGTTATATGCTGTGGGGAAAGTTACTTAAGTTCTCTGCTCCAGGTTTCTCATCTGTGAAGTGCAGATAATAATAGGACTGCTTCATCAGGTGTGGGCATTAATATTTCACACATATAAAGTGCTTAGGCCATTGCCATGCTTAATAAATCTTGACTAATAACATTTTACCACAAATCTACTTGAATTAATAATCAGTTGTACAATATTTTATCAAGTCCTCATGATTAGTAAAATTAATCTGCCTTGTCTTTTTAAATCTGATCTTTGAAAGAAAATATTATGTTGGATATGGATCTCTGTTTCCATACCATAGCTTATCATTTCTTTTCTCATGGGAGAAGTCTTTCTGGAATGACTTTTATTAAAGAACATGGCCTTTCCCATCTGCTTTAACTTGCAAATCCATGGCTGAAATTTAGATGCTTATGATCCTCTTCTCTTCCCATAGCTCATGTATTTGGACAAGTAGGTTTGGCTCTGAGAAATGTGAGAGGGGCCAATGCTTTTATCACTGGTTGCCTATGGCTTTTAAAAAATATATTATATATTCTATTTCTTTTTCTCAGTTATGTTGAACTCATACATATTCACAAATAAAATATTTCCATTGAGTCTGGGAGCCACCAATAATCCCAGTGTTGACTTCCTGATGTGTGAGTAGAGCCCATTTATCCCAGAAACCCATTCTGGGAAGTAGTATTCTACCCCATGCTTTATTGCTCTATGTTAACGGGAGGTGGCTAGAATACTCGGCAGCTGTCTTTCCAAACTTTCAAAGCAGCAGATTGAAATTTGGAGCCAAGTTTGTCCATATTTGACTATTTTCACCTTGTGAAGTTGTGATGGAATTTACCACCATGCATTAGGTGGAAAATATGAGTAATTGCCTTTGCTTCAGTGAGTAAAATATATAGTTTATTATCATTCTTAGAGTTGAGGAAATTATATTTTCTAGCTTTGTTGTGCACAGATCAAAGAAGAGACTCTCATTTATGCCAGATTTCTCTACATATTAAACTAGCTATTTTTGGTGAGATTATGAGGTAACCAAAACTCTTTCTAGTTTAATTTTACCTTTAACTGGATTCAGATTGCTTTAGCTGAAGAGTCAAAGGGCCTGACCTCTAATTCATTAACATAATCAGAAGCACATGTAAGCTACTGGCTGCCAGTCTGTGAAGCAGTGACTACAGGATACTCACAGCAGTCTTGGAAGATTTACTCAGTGGTATACTCAGGGCATTCTTAGGTACACAGGCAGAGGAAAGCATACACAGAGAGAATGAAACAAAGAGAAGAAATGCCATAAAATAAAAGTAGGCATGTAGATTTGAGTACAAATTTTCATACGGTTTAAGCAGTTGTTGTTAGGTGGAGGAGTCATGCAAACACACCCTCCCTCCCCTCAGAAATATCCCTTCCCAATTTTGTTTAGTCTATAATTTCTGAAATTTTCAATGGCAGGTAATCGTAACAGCTTCTCTTGAGACTTACTCTCTTGTGGAATATAAATTCTACAAGCAAATTAACTTTTGGTAAGAATTTAAGTAGGAAAGGAGAAGAATATATGGCTTCAAAATTGCCTCCTGACACACATATAAAGGTTAGGAAAGCAGAAAGAAAATCCTGTGTTGAACTGAAACAAGGGTAAAAGGAATGAGCTACCAAATGATCCTACAGTCCCATTCCTGGGGATATTTCTAGAGAAAACCAAATTCAAGAAGATAGATGTACCCCAATGTTCACTACAGCACTATTTACAATATCCAAGGCATGGAAGCCACTTAAATGTCCTTTGATAGATGAATGGATAAATGTGGTGAATGTATATACACATTGAAATACTACTCAGCCTTAAAAAGGAATGAAATTAGGCAATTTGCAGCAACATGGATGGACCTAGAGATTATCATACTAAGTAACTCGGAAAAAGAAAGATAAATACCAAGATATCGTTTCTATGTGGAATCTAAAAAATGATACAAATGAACCTATATACAAAACAAAAATAGATCCACAGACACAGAAAACAAACTTCTAGCTACCAAAGGAGAAAGTAGGGGAGTAGATTTGGAGACTAGAATTAACATATGCACACTTCTATATATAATATAGATAACCAAAATGGACCTACTGTATAGCCTGGGGAACTAGACTCAATATTTTCTAGTAACCTATAATGGAAAAGAATCCAGAAAAAATAGATATATATATTTATCTAACTGAATCACTTTGCTCTACACCTGAAACTAACACAACATTGTAAATCAACTATACTTAAGTATATACATGTATACATATTTTAAATGTACACTAAAGTGGATGATGGCTGAGTACCCTCTGATCCTCAGGGGCTCTCCTCAGGAGGATTTTTGTGAATATCCTCCTTTTTAGGTTATTTTTTAACTTTGTAAAACAAATCTCATTTTTCTAGAGAAGAAACTCATACCTTAAAAAAGTAAATTAGATATTTGTTGCTCAGTTGCTCAGTTGTGTCCAACTCTTTGCAACCCCATGGACAGCACCACGCCAGGCTTCCCTGTCCTTCACCATCTCCCAGAGCTTGCTCAACCTCATGTCCATTGAGTTAAGATAATGGAATTCCAACTGAGCTATTTAAAAGAAATTAGATATAATACAATTTAGATTTTTATTTTATTTTTCTGCCATCTGGCAAAGAGAACCAAAGTATATGGGCTATTGTGTATGTTACAAACACAGAAATGCAGAGGCCATCTCAGGCAGTTGGCCCCACTGACCTCACAAGATAGTAGCAGCAACACGCCCTCTACTACCATTCTCTATTCAGCAATGTTACCATTTCCTGAGATGCATTAATGAGGAATAGTTTGATTGTCTGTCTGGTTTTGGTGTCATGTGCTACCCCCACCTTTATATGGTGAAATCATCAAAGCTGATTAAGTCTGATTATTGTGGTACTTTATTGCCTTACTTATATCTGTAACTGGGCAGAAAGAGATTTGTCCCTGGAGACAAATTTCGTGTAGGGTGTCTAGATCATTCTTAAATATGCATGGCTTTCTTTTTACAATTTAATCCTACATATTGTATTTCCGTATTGTACATAAAACACTTATGTCTTTGTCTCACAAGACAGGCAAGAGAAATATGGTATTTTTGTAATTCAGAAACACTCTTATCTTTAAACTGATCTGTAAGAATGATTCAATTAATTTAAGCATTCATTGTGAAGCTGTTTTAATATCATCAAGAATCTCTTTGCCAAACATTTTTTCTTGCAAATATATTTTGATGAACCATATAAAGTTTCATTAACTCAGTCTCTGATACAGTAACTGGTGGATAATAAGTACTCAATAATTTGAATGGACTGGTCTGATATTTTATATAAAGCAGCTGAGATTAAATGGGAACATACCTAATGGCCCAGATCTGAAAAGCTAGTACCATACCTTATATAATTAATTTTCAGTAACCAGTGTGTGTTATCCATTTTGCAGAACATTTACCATTCAGCACCCATTTCCTACTTCTCATCACTTATTCCCTGATCACCTTTCTTTCCTACTACACTTCTCAAATTGACTTTCTGTTACCCTTCTCAAAATCCGAATATTACTTGATTTCTCAGTTTTTCTTAGTACAGTGTTAGTATCAACTACCTCTTTAACACCTACATTGTCCTTTGTCAAATTTTTAAGAGATAAGACAATGGTAGATAGATTTTAAAGTTAACTGGTACTGGATTTAAATCTCTGATAGCTATTACCTGTATTTACATAAATAATCTATTAATACTATGGGGACTCATGTCTTTATCTATAAAATGGATGCAATGGCTGCCTCAAAGGATTCTATTTGTAGATTGGTAGATTTTCAGTAAATGTTCCCTTTTTATGCTTTCCCTCCTTTCTTTTGCTCTGTAATTCTTGACTTTTGTTGTTTGTTTGCTCAAATTCATGTCTATAGAATTGGTGATGCTATCTAACCATCTCATCCTCTGCTGCCCCCTTCTCCACCTGCCCTCAATCTTTCCCAGTATCAGAATCTTTTCCAGTGAGTCAGCTCTTTGCATCAGGTGGCCAAAGGATTGGAGCTTCAGCTTCAGCATCAGTCCTTCCAAGGAATGTTCAGGGTTGATTTCCTTTAGGATTGACTGGTTTGATCTCTTTTGCTGTCCAAGGGACTCTAAAGAATCTTCTCCAGCACCACAGTTTGAAAGCATCAATTCTTTGGTGCTCAGCCTTCTTTATGGTCCAATTCTCACATACATACATGACTACTGGAAAAACCATTGCTTTGACTACACAGACCTTTGTTGGCAAAGTGATGTCTCTGCTTTTTAATATGCTACCTAGGTTTGTTATAATTTTTCTTCCAACAAGCAAACATCTTTTAATTTCATGGCTGCAGTCACCATCCACAGTGATTTTGGAGCTGAAGAAAATGAAATCTGTCTCAGTTTTCACTTTTTCCCCTTCTATTTGCCGTGAAGTGATGGGACTAGATGCCATGATCGTTATTCTTTGAACAAGTTTTAAGCCATCTTTTTCATGCTAGCCTTTCACTCCCATCAAGAGGCTTTTTAGTTCTCTTCACTTTCTGCCATTATGGTGGTATCATCTGCATGTCTAAGGTTGTTGATGTTTCTTCAGTATTCAGGGTGTGGTCCTTGCTTGTATATTCACAGGAGAGCTTATAAAAATTCAGAATCTCAGGCCATCCCTAGATGTGGTGAATCAGAATCTGCATTTCCTCAGATCCTTTCTGTGTACAGTAAAGCTAAAGAAATGCTTTAAAGCACATTGATTAAAAAAATTGAAAGTCATTTTTGAACTAAAAATCAGAAAAATAGAGGCAATATTTAAATATCACTTTTACACTAGTGAATGGGGGCGCTAAAAAAGAAGTCTAAATTTTGCAACCTGCCATAGTATAAATGACAGTCTAATTGCCAGTAGAAGAGACAGTCAACAACACTGGTCATGACAAAAGAGAGGCTAGGCTAGAATTTCCAGCTTAGTGCCAAATGGAGCCATGGTAGGTGTTTGTAACCACCTGATGTTATAAAGAAAGAATTACCAAGTGACATATTTCTAGATTAAAAGGAAATATTAAAACTGGCTTTCAATATTTAAAGCTTACTTAACTAGTAACACTTTGCCTGACACTGACTCATGTCATTTTATTTCATTCTTCTTTTGATCCATGCAAATAGTTACATGGTTTAAAATATATTCTCATGTCACCTTTTTGACTAGATCAGATGAAAGAATATTTTAATACTGGTTGATGAACCCTATGGCCAAGTCTTCATGAGACAATGTATGTGATAAGCAGTGAACATAGGCAAGAAGAAAGCCATACTCTTTTTAAAAATAATGAAAATGCATTATTTCTACCTACTGTTTCAATATTGTGCTCACTGATAATTAATGAGAAGTTTTGTGGCCATGTATTCAAGGTGTTTCCCAGTGTGTAGGACTCTCCTCCTCAGTTTTATTTGCAGAATCAAAAAGTGGCAAACCATTGGTTTTATTTCCCCTTTGATTGTAAAGATGCAAAGGATATCACGAGGAGTATTAATATAAAATAAAATAATTCCTGTTCTTCTTGGTTTTAAATTACTCAAGTTATTATTATTATTTTTCTTTGCTTCAGATTTAAAGAACTGAGGTTCCTTTCCCATACTTGGTATGTAGTACATCTTTTTTCTCTGAGTTAATTCTCCAAGTCTGGTCTGTCAGCCAGTATAAACAACACTTGATGAATGAGACTCAAGGTGTTTAGTCACCTGAAGCAGCTGTTTGAAGTAACTCTACACACAGCCTGAGGCCTGTGTTTTCACAGCTGTGAGAACTCTTCAAAAGCTTTCCCTCTTGGCCTAGCTCTTTGCTGTGGCTTTAAACTCTTAGCACAAAATCTGGAGTATTTCAAAAGAGCAGAATGAAACTAGAGACAGTAATTTTGCATAATTTTGAGCCAAAAACGGCCTAAAATAAATAAATGAAGTACATTTGAAAGTGCTTTACCTAGGTGGGCTATATATCTGAGAATTGTTCTCCTCTCTACATCCCCATATACTCTCCTAAAAGGGAGATGTGTGGCTGAAACACTAGCTCTGTTTATATGGCAGTATTTTCATTTTCTGTTCTGATTCTATGACACCAAGTCTAAAACCTTATGAGCTTGGAACTATATGTACCTGAATTAAGCTTAGGGAATTGCCTGATGCTTGAGAGCATTCCAGGCTCATAAAACGACCTAAGGTGATTAAAAATGACATTCTTTGCCAGCCTGCTTAGGTGATTCAGGCTTTTGAAGTTCCTCTGATGTGTTCTATTGCCCTGGCATGCTTCACAAGGAGTAAACTCAACTGTGACCACTACATTTGTTATAAGGCTTCACACTTCTTTCAGGTGAGTTCATTAACAGCTGTTTTTCTTTCTCTTATTTATTATGAAAAGGGCATAGTTATTTTTTGAGCTTCCTCAATGGCTCAGCTGGTAAAGAACTCACCTGCAAATGCAGGAGACACAAGAGACACGAGTTTGATCCCTGGGTCAGAAAGATCCCCTGGAGAAGGAAATGGCAATGCACTCCAGTATTCTTGCCTGGAAAATTCAATGGACAGAGGAGCCTGGTGGGCTATAGTCCATGGGGTTGCAAAGAGTCAGACACAATTGAGTGTGTGTACACATACCCCCCCCCCCCCCACACACACACACAGTTGCTTCTCACAAATTCCATTTCTTCTTTGCTAGAAAGATGTAAGGACCATTTTGTTCATAACAAAAATGTTTTTATTTTTTATTTAGGGATTTTATTTCTGAATTGGAAGATATCTATTTTCTTTTTGGAGTTCCTTGGCATTATGCCAAGTAAAGTACATGCATAATAAATAGTCTTCCAACTATTCTCTTTTATTTAATTAAATGGAATCATATGCGTGGTTTATCCATTCACCTCACAAATATGTACTTAATGTCTCATAGGTGCCAAGAACTGGGTTAATTGATGAGAACACAGAAGTAAAATAGACAAGGTCTTGCCACCAAATAGCTTAAAATCTAACTGGGAAAGAATGCATTAAATAAGTAACAAAACAAATAATGAATGTTTTACAATGAAGATAAGTGCTGCAAAGAAAGCCAAGATGAAATGAGAGCAAATAATCCTAACTAAATCTATCTTACTTTCTCTCAAGCTTTTGATTCTAAGATAATGTTAAAATCAACACTGACAATGAATTTTTATTGTAATATTATCTTAGTGCATTAGTTATTATGGGAAAGTCTAGTTTTTATCATTAGAGTTTTCATATTGACTCATGCAGTACTTTGGCCTTTATATGTTTCTAAATCTCATTTTTCATAAATACATTAAAGTTTAAATACATTTTTGTTATTCTCAAATACTTATGTAAAACATTGAGAGTACTTGACACAGCATAATGTTGAGAAACTGTGGGATTTATGCCAACTTGTTTAGTTGTATGTTCTGCCCTAAATGATTTCCAAAGACAAAAGTAGAGTCAGGTTAGACTCACACATTCATTTATTAATTCATTGGTTACACAATTTACTGATTACCTACTATGTGCCATATTTGTTCCTGGGAATACACAAATGAATGAATTACCACTCTTACATTTGTAACTTAACTATTTTTGTAAATAGTAAGCTCTGAAGTTTCAGTGGCCTAACAGGAATGGGCCCATTACAGCCCAAGGGTTCCTACGTGGGTTTTAAGCCCCTTGAGCTAAGAATGGTTATTTCTTTTTTAAATAATTGAAAAATATCAAAGCAAGAATACTATTTCATAATAGGTGGAAGTAATATAAAATTCAAATTTCAGTGCCATAAATAAAGGTTTAATGGAACACAGTCATTCATTTATGAGTTGTCTTTAGCTGCTTTTGCTCTATAATGACAAAGTAGTTGCAACAAAGACCATAAGGCACACAAAACTGAAAATATTTACAATCTGGAGTCCTTAATAGATTGTCCCTGATTTGTATCTTGCCTCCAAGTAGTGATGCAGGGACCCTGAATCCCTCCATTTCTGATCCCTGGGAGCCATATTTAACATGGTGTTCTAGAGTTCTGATTATTTGCAACATGCTGGAATGACAAGACTATGTATGTAACGCATAAGTCGTTTCTTTGAACCAGGCCTGAATGCATTGATCCAGCTCAAAGTGGGTTAACTGAAACCTATTCCTGGAGCCACACTTAAGTGTAGGTGAGACTGGAAAACACAGTCTAGCTTTATGACAAGGAATAAGAGGAAGATGGTTAGGCTACCAATCACCAACCTCTGCCATAAACTTTTCCTTCAAAGTCCCCAAACAAATGTACAAGATAATTATGATTATTATGTAATTATTTAACTAATAGAGTTATATCAAAAGTAGAATGGAAGCAGGGAAAAATCATTTAAATATTTCTACAGATCTAGAAACTTGCTGCAAAGTAAAAAGAGAAGAGCATGCAAAATTTACAGTAAATTCCAATTCCATAGTAATAATTTCTATAACTTGCTAATGGAACTCTGATAGGCTATTGGGAGTATCTAACCTTGCATGGGTGAATCAGGGAAGTATTTACAGAGGGGCTTTCATTTTTATGATTAAAATAATAATAGCTAATATTTATTGAGCATATACTAAGTTTAAGATGCAGTCAGCAAAAACAAGACTAGGAGCTGACTGTGGCTCAGATCATGAACTCTTTATTGCCAAATTCAGACTTAAACTGAAGGAAATAGGGAAAACCACTAGACCATTCAAGTATGACCTAAATCAAGTCCCTTACGATTATACAGTAGATTAATTTATATGCAGATTACATCATGTGACATGCCAGGCTGAATGAAGCACAAGCTGGAATCAAGATTGCTGGGAAAAATATCAATAACCTCAGATATGCAGAGAGTCTCTTGATGAAAGTGAGAGAGGAGAGTGAGAAAGTTGGCTTAAAGCTCAACATTCAGAAAATTAGGATCATGGCATCCAGTCCCATCATTTCATGGCAAATAGATGGGAAACAATGAAAACAGTGATAGACTTTATTTTGGGGACTCCAAAACCACTGCAGTTGGTGACTTCAGCTATGAAATTAAAAGACGCCTGCTCCTTTGAAGAATAGCCATGACCAATCTAGATAGCATATTAAAATGCAGAGACATCACTTTGCCAACAAAGGTCCATCTAATCAAAGCTATGGTTTTTCCAGTAGTCATGTATGGATATGAGAGTTGGACTATAAAGAAAGCTGAGCACAGAAGAATTGATGCTTTTGAACTGTGTTGTTGAAGACTCTTGAGAGTCACTTGGACTGCAAGGAGATCCAACCAGACCATCTGAAAGGAAATCAATCCTAAATATTTGTTGGAAGCACTGATGCTGAAGCTGAAACCAATACTTTGGGCACCTGATGTGAAGAATCAACTCATTGGAAAAGATCCTGATGCTGGGAAAGATTGAAGGCAGGAGGAGAAGGGGATGACAGAGGATGAGATGGTTGAATGTCATCACTGACATGATGGACATGAGTTTGAGTAGACTCTGGGAGTTGGTGATGAACAGGGAAGGCTGGCATGCCGCAGTCCATGGGCTTGCAAAAGTTGGACACAACTGTGACTGGACTGAACTGAGGATACCTTGATGCATTAAATACATTGATCATCAATCTCCACAATCTTATAAGGTAATATTTATCAGCATTTTATCAATGAAAATAGTAAGACTAAGATATATCAAATTTTTCCTCAAGGTCACATGTCTAGAAAATTGGGACTTTAATTCTTTTTTATTTTTTCATGTTTGGGACTTTAATTCTTAATTCCAAAACTTTTGCTCTTCACTTTGTTTTACAGTTTACAAACAGAAAGATACCAATGGACAACAGGAGCCCATTACGCTTTGTAGGGAGTTATTTATATACAAATAACAGGCTGAGTGAAAGAGAACATGTGGAGAACTGTAAATAGTTCTAGGTGATGGTAACACGAGAAGAGATAGATGATGAAGATAAAAAGGCAAATAAGACTTTTGCATAGAGTTATAAGGATCCAGAAAATATTTTTATGTGAGAGAGGAACATGATAAATTTGTGTTTCAGAGAAATAGTGATGTCTAGTGAAGGACCCATTTGGCTGAAGAGATGGAAGAATGTTTGAAGGGACAGACAAAACAAGCAAATTTCTTAGAATGTCTCTTTCATGAAACAGAATGTTGCTTAGAATATGTCTAATCAACTGAAGTTTTAGTGTGGCTCATTTCAAGGAAAAAGTAACTAGATAGTATGATTTTTTAAAGTTGCCTACTTTTCTTTTTCTGCTATATAATAGACTTAATTTTACCAAAGTTACTGTGGACAGACTTGTAAAGTAGCTTTGATTCACAAAAACATTTAAGGAAGACTAGGATATTCATTATTTTTTTAGGTGGAACTTTTATAGAGCTGAAAACAGCAAAAACGAAACCCCTCATGGACACTAAGGCAAACATTACCTGGCATTTGTACAAAAATTTTATGAGTTCTTTCTCACCATAAAGGGCAGTGCTTTTTTATTACTCAATTTAATTAAGACTTGCTAGAGACCACCTATACAACCCAACCACTTCTTACTTCCACACTTCTATCAGAGAAAGGCTCCTCAGACGTTTTTTGGGGAATCTTTAGCAATTTTCTTCACCATCTTTTCTAGGCTGGTGGAGTAGACTATTGGTCTCCTTGAGAATGTTGTATCTTTACATCAAAATCTTTTTCATCTGGTCAATTAATATTTTGTGTTTTAGATTTCATGTATCTGAGACTCGGCATTTCTTTGTGTGATTGATTAGCTTACAAGTAAATGATTTTATATAGAGCTTGAATTTTATGTTTGCCACATTTTTCAAGCATGAACACACTTTGGATATTAAATCAATAATATCAAATTTGAATTTATTTTACTCTAAAGCTATTTATTGCAATAGGACCCCAGGGTATGTATACATTTTCTGAGTATACGTAGCTGTATTTTGCTGATTAGAGCCATGTTTTCTCTTAAAATGTTCTCTTAGGAGCAGGGATTTGCTTCAGTTTTCTCTTTTTTACCGCCATTGCCATTTGTCAGTATACTGCGTGATATATAGCAATTGGTAATGGTCAACTAATATTATTCTAAGTAATAATAATGTCATATTTTTAAAAAGTTTGACTCATTCTGACTATGTAACAAGTGAGTTTGGATGGGGATAATTTTTGGAGAAAATAAAGTTGACTGCCCTCTTTTTTTTTTGAAAGTGATAAAAGTTAAAGTATGCCACTCAGTCATGTCCAACTCTTTGTGACCCCATGGACTGTAGCCCATCAGGCTCCTCTGTCCATGGGATTCTCCAGGCAAGAATACTGAATAGGTAGTCATTCCCTTCTCCAGGGGATCTTGCCAACCCAAGGATTGAACCTGGGTCTCCCGCACTGCAGGCAGATTCTTTAATGTCTGAGCCACCAGGGAAGCCCCAACAGTATAAAAACCATTGCCAATATTAACAAAGTTTTTGTGCACATTTATGTAAATGTATGCATATATGTGTGAATATATAAACACACATATATGTATATTAGAATAAATGAATGTGTTATACATTAATTTGTATTTTTATGTATGATATAAATATTTTAATATATACTGTGGGTTTTCTAATATACATTAACATTAGTATTTATAAGAATTGATAATAGATCAATACCATCTTCCTTAGATGGCCTTGCAGTATTATCTCAAATTGAAGCAAAAAGACCAGACTTTTGTATACCATTACTTCTTAGTCATCACATGTGGCCTTGTCCCCAAGGAGGAGTGTTAACTAATGTGAACAGTTCCCTTAAACCTACTATAAGCCTGAAGGAAGGGACTTGACTGTGCGACCCCAGAAACCAATGCTTCTGAGGGAATAAGTACTTTGGTTTTCAAGGATTTATCTGGCCAGTGAACCACAGTATCGACCACAGTTCAGTTTTTGTATCAGTCAGACCTCTTGCTGCTTTTAAGTTCATCTTAACAGACCAGGTCTGTTAAGATTTTAGTTGGTCACTTTTCTTGTGGACATTTACAAAAAAAGGTTACTGTCATGAAACACAGCCCTTGCTAATGCAACTGAACCCAGATCTACAATATTATTTGACATTACTCTGCTATTCCAGATGTTACTCACCCTGGCTGGTAGCTCTGCTGATCTAGAAGACTTACATAGTGGGATGATTTAGATTCTCATCTTCAGATGTCCAAATGACTGATCATCACAAACTTATTAGACCAATACTGCTATACTTGTTTGTCAAAATAAATTACCCGGTGAATCACTAAATGCAAAATATATACTCCCCAGACTCCAATGAGGAATACCAGCTCTACCTTTCCCTGATGATCAGAGTCCATAAGTTACCCCTGCCAGCTTGGTGAATCCTTTCCTTACCTCCTGGTCTGTTGGCAAGAGAAGCCCAAAGTAACCTACAACAGTCATAGATGAAATTTAATGTACTCTTGATGTGTTAATTAGTGAAAACATTTCTCTTCTGAGCAATAACATCTGTAAACCTACAAATCCCAGAATTACCTGGACAGAAAGCACAGATTCTCCAAATAGGTTTCTAGAAATGATGACAAGTGAAGTCAGTCTTACTTCTGTCTGGTTCCTGGACCCATGTATATATCTATTGGGAACAGTTCTGTGCTGCGCTTTGTCAGTCACTCGTGCCCGACTCTTTGTGATCCCATGGACTGCAGCCAGCCAGGTTCCTCTGTCCTTAGGGATTCTCCAGGAAAGAATACTGCAGTGGGTTACCATGCCCTCCTCCAAGGGATCTTCCCAACCCAGGGATCGAACCCAGGTCTCCCACATTGCAGGTGGATTCTATACTGACTGTGCCACCAGGGAAGCCCATTGGGAACAGAACACCATATAATAGTAACCAGCTTGGAACTTGTAATACATCCAGAAGTGTGGTGCCTCATCACATCAGATTATTATCTCAGATCTGGTTGTACCTTCTGAAGACTTTCATTTTTCTTACAGACAGGTAGTCTCTGGGTTTTACAATATGTTACTGGTTTGGTTAATCCCATGACCACAAGTCCACTGCTATACCTTCTTTGCAGTAAAGTGGTTTCCTTGGCCTGATGTAATGTTATGTGGAATCCTTTGTCTGTGAATCCTTCAATCTGAAAGCCCTCAATAGCAGTGCTGGTTAAAGCCCCACAAGCATTAAAGGCAAACCACACACAGAATAGTTATTGATGTTAATTGAGATGAATTTTTGCTCCTGCCAAGAAAACAATGGTAGGGTTATGCTAGCTATGTACATTTCAACTATTTTTCCAGAGTCTGTAGATAATGACTACCAGGTTTGTCTGTTTGCTCAGAGGACCCACAGTGAGCTGGAACTAGACTAGGATTCCATTTACCTGCCTTCATACATCCTCACTTAAGCAGGTCTCTGGGTTTCAGTGTCAACTCAGACACTTTGTCAAGCAATTCTTGGTAAGTTTGGGTAGTTCCTTTCACCAATGTACAATTTTCAAATAATCAAGAGTTTCTTTTAGGAAAGACTGAAGGAATGACTATCATTCTTACTTGGGCTGTTGTAGCATTCTTTATGGGGACCTATCTCTTAGGTAGTTAGAGGTTTCCATGTCTGAAAACTGACTCACGTCTGAAAACAAGGTGCAAAATCATTTTATTGGGATGGTTTCCCTTAATCTTATCTTCCATCCATGATGACAGGTTATTGAATAAAGTAAGCAAAATTCGTGTTAACTGCCCATTTGTCTTTTGTCTAGGGGTACTGTGTGCTATTAAACATGTCCACAGTTCCTTGTGTGTAGGGATGGCCTAGTAATCATTCTGACATTATTACTCATTATGAAAATCCACCTATTTTCTTCTGATAGTATCCAATTATTATTATTATTATTATTAATATTATCCAATTATTATAATAGCCTCAGTTATTTCAGGATTCCATTATTCCAGTTTCTAAAAGGAAGCCCGGTACTATAGATGCATCTTTTATTATCATCCCTGGTTTAGAGAGGACGTCCACTACTGAGTTCCATAGAGATTCTGTGTTCCTTTCACCCATGTGTTCTTTATAGTGTTTGTAACTGGAGTGTCCTATAGTCCCTTCCCTCCCATGCAACATCATTCCGTGGTGTGTTTTTCCAGCCTCATACAATATATTTAGTGCATATTACGCTTGCTTCTCTAAGTTTATTGATGTTTTCTTACACTCTTCTAGAACTGTTTTGGCACTTTTCTTCATTTACAGTGGGCTATGATTTCAAGTTTGTGGTGCTCATTTTAGTAGTAGAGCACCTTGTCTAGAGAGGCCCATTAAGGTGTCAGTTCTGTATTATGATCATGAAAGTGCCCCCATACTGATACTCCCCTTTATCAAACTCTGTTCTACTCTCCTTGATTCAGGGTCTTCAGGATCCAGTCCCATGCATACGCTCCTACCTCTTACTCATATGTTTTGAATAGGTCTTGCGATTACCCCTGGGTGAGTCTCATTCATCCCTTAGTATCCTACCATACTGCCGGTTGGTTTATTTCATGACTTAACTCTAGTTCTTGGTCCTCTTATTAGAAAGAGAAGTAAGAATGCATCCTAAGTGATCATAGATTGTCTTTCAAGACAGAAGTGTCTATACCATCTTCAAATAAAGGGGTTATCACTAGTTTTAGCAGAGAAGAGGGATCTACTTCTGCACACTCCAAGTGTTTCAGGGAATCTGAGATTTCAAGATTATTGACTGCATCCATTCAGATATCTGGTACCAAATTTCAGGTCCCTCACGGACCTAATTAGAGCTCTGATTTTGATGTGAAAGCCTTGTCAGCATGGAGAATTCACCTTCTCTAGAGCTCTACCATTCGAATCATTGAATCCTATATGTAATCTTTGGCATTTTCTTCATTCTGGCTGTGGGAGATCAGAGCCTCTTTTTAAGCAACTAAAGACCTTCTTGTTTCTACAGTTACTCTTAAATCTGTGATTAGTCATCTCATCCTTTATTGTCTTTCTCCAATGCATTGATAGTCCCCAGTGATAGTTTTCTGCATCTATAGTCTTTATAATTGCTACATCTCCTGTATTTTACAGTCACCGAAAACACTGACCCTACCAGTCTATTCCCTTCCCCTGATATTTTCTATCAGTGTAGCTTCAGTAAAAGTTTTAACATGAGAAGGCAATGGCACCCCACTCCAGTATTCTTGCCTGGAATATCCCATGGATGGAGGAGCCTGGTAGGCTGCAGTCCATGGGGTCACTAAGAGTTGGACACAACTGAGTGACTTCACTTTCACTTTCATGCATTGGAGAAGGAAATGGCAACACACTCCAGTGTTCTTGCCTGGAGAATCCCAGGGACGGAGGACCCTTGTGGGCTGCCATCTGTGGGGTGGCACAGAGTTGGACATGACTGAAGTGACTTAGCAGCAGCAGCAGCATCATAAGCCAAGGACTATCAGTACTGCCTCTCCTACCACTGATGCCTGTCGGATACCAGTCTCCCAGTGCCAGTCTGGTGGCTGGTATTCCAAATCCAAATTCCTTTCTAGAATCTGGTTTCTTGGACCACCTCCTTCACCAACAGTCTTAGGTCATGTTCCCAGGAACAGACTGTGAGGCAGGAAGTTGTGTTCAGTAAGAGAATTGCGTCCAAGTGTCTTCTGAAGCAACAGACTCAGGGAATAAAGGAAGAAGCTTTGAGCAGAGTGAGACATTGAGCTATAGTCCACTTATAATAGGGCTTCCCTGGTGGTTCAGATGGTAGAGAATCTGCCTGCAATATTGGAGACCTGGGTTCGATCCCTGGGTTGGGAAGATCCCCTGGAGAAGGGAATGACCATCCATTCTAGTGTTCTTGCCTAGAGAATTCCATGGACAGAGGAGCCTGGAAGGCAACAGTTCATGGGGTTGCAAAGAGTCGGACATGACTGAGTGACTAATACCTTTTCACTTCCACTTGTAATAAAAGCCTTTGTGAATCTTTAGAGGAGTCCTAGAGCTAGGATATCTAGAACTAGAGTTTTTCCAAGTAGAGGGGAAAGTTGCAAGCCTCTATAGTCCCACAACACTACTGCCCAGCCATTAAAGGTGAGGAGCTCTTGAGGATAAAGCATGTGCTTGGATGGGCAGTTTCTGGGGTGGGACTCAGCTTTCATCCATCATCAGGCAAAACTCCAGGTAGCTTGGGAAATTAATGAAAAGAATGCTGAGTCTTAAAGTGAGGAGGAAGATATTGGTTGTGAGGTGCCAAATTCACTAGCCTAAAATAATGTATTTACTAAAAATAGCATGAAGTGAAACTGAAAGTCTCTCAGTCATGTCCGACTCTTTGTGACTCCATGGACTAAACAGTCCATGGAATTCTCCAGGCTAGAATACTGGAGTGGGTAGCCTTTCCCTTCTCCAGGGGATCTTTCCAACCCAGGCATCAAACCCAGGTCTCCCGCAATGCAGGTGAATTCTTTACCAGCTGAGCCACAAGGGAAGCCCCAAAATAGCTTATATAAGTTAATTTGAGAAACGTGTTAAACCACTATAAAATGGTTTGAATAATTATTCTTTAAGAAATGTTGGCTATGAGACTGATAGAAGAATTATGAGAATATGTTGTTTGCTCCACCAAAGGCAGTAGTCAAGAAAGCAATGCGCATAGAATAATGAAATAAATATGAGAAAGAAAGAAGTAATTATCCCCATACAGCTGCATAAACTTCCATCCATATCTAAGAAACCATATATAAGTACAAGATTGTCAGATGCATGTGCTTGAAAGCCTTGTAGTCCTCCTTTCTCTTAATCATTTTTTAAAAGTAGTAACAAAGGAAGAATGTTCACTCTTTTAACTGTTAAAAAAAAAAAGCACACACATGATAAGCCACCTTGAATCTTTTCTTTCTTTCTTTTTAATTGGTGGATAATTGCTTTATAGTATTGCATTGGTTTCTACCAAACATCAACATGAATCAGCCATAGGTTTACTCATGTTCCCTCCCACCTGAAACTCTCTCCCACCTCCCTCCCCATTCCACCTCTGTCAGTTGTTACCAAGCCCTGGTTTGAGTACCCTGAGCCATAAAGCAAATCTTATTGGCTATTTATTTTACATATGGTAATGTATGTTTCCACGTTACTCTCTCCATACCTGCCACCTTCTCCTTCCCCCCACAGCTGTGTCCATAATTCTGTTCTGCATGTCTGTGTTTCCATCCATGCTCTGCAAATAGTTTCATCAGTACCATCTTTCTAGATTCCATACATATGCGTTGCTGCTGCTGCTAAGTCGCTTCAGTCGTGTCCGACTCTGTGCGACCCCATAGATGGCAGCCCACTAGGCTCCCCAGTCCCTGGGATTCTCCAGGCAAGAACACTGGAGTGGGTTGCCATTTCCTTCTCCAATGCATGAAAGTGAAAAGTGAAAGGGAAGTCGCTCAGTCGTTTCCGACTCTGTTGCGACCCCATGGACTGTAGCCCACCAGGCTCCTCCATCCATGGGATTTTCCAGGCAAGAGTACTGGAGTGGGGTGCCATTAATTGTTTTTCTCTTTCTTCAGTCTGTATAATAGGCTCTAGGTACATCTACCTCATTAGGACTGACTCAAACGCATTTCTTTTTATGGCTGAGTAATATTGCATGGTATATATGTACCACATGGTTTCTTTACACAATTTTTTTAGGTCTTTGCCAGCCATGTAGTTGTAAAAGAAGACAAGTTATAGCCAAATGAAGAGAAACAGAGAGTAAATAAAGTAAATAATTATAAGGCATGATTGCATGTAGCGATTGCTGATGATGAGTCCTACAATAAGAAAATCAAGCAAAGAAAAAAAATAGGCTTTTTTTTTTTCATAGAGGAATTTTCAATAGTGAAGATGACAATCTTAAGAATGTATCATTTTGATACAAACCTGCAGGAGATGACAGAGTAGTCTTTGCAGGTATCAAGAGGAAGAGAGTCTCAGGAAGATAGAATAGCAAGCACAAAAGAACATGTGGTGAAAGCATATTCCTGCATCCAATGAATAGTATAGAATGGAGTGAGGACAGACAGTATGAGAGTGGGGAAGAATTGTAAGTCATTCGAACTTTGGCTTTTCCACAGTGAAATGAAAAGTCATTTGGAGCAGTGGAGTAATAAGATCTGATTTTGTTTAAAAGGATCACACATTGCAGCAATGTACACATTGCTGTGCTGGGACTAGACAGGAAGGCAAGGGCAGAAGTAGGAAGATCAGTTTGGAGGCTAGAGTAATAATTGAATTAAGAGGTCATAGGGCAGAATATGATGACAGCTGTGGAATTTTTGAAAAGTAGTCAGATTTTGGATATATTTCTGAAGAGAGAGCCAGCAGAATATTCTGTAACAATGGGTGAAATAGAATCAGAAATTACTCAAAATTTGGGGATTGAGTAATTGGAAAGGTGATAATGCCACTTTTGAGAGTGAATCTGTAGAAGGAAAAAGTTTGGTTTTATGAAAAAACTGGCCAGGAACTCAGTTTTGGCATTAAATTTGAGTGGAGATGGCACATCAGCAGCAGAGTACGTATGTATGAAGTTTGAGGGATAGGTCTAAAGTGAGAAACGCACATCTGGGACATTATTAAGAGTACTAAGGATGAAGATGAATAAGACATGCACTTTTTAAAAAAGCATGCTAAGAGATAGGAGAAAAACTAGGAAAGGGGTATGTCTTAAAATACAATGAAGAAAATGTTTTGAAGAGATGAGTTTTTTTTTTCAAAATGCAACCTACAGAATATTCTTAAAAATGTAAATATTGACAACCAATTTTGACTAAGTACTTAATTGTAAAGCAGTAATCCAATAAACCAATAAATATTTTCTCAATACATTACATGTAGATAATTGGAGGCTACCAATTTGTTAGTTCCAAATTTTAGACAAGCTATGTACTTGGGCTTGTTGAAAGTTCAAGCTCCTGGAAGACTGTGACTATATCATTCTATCAGTGATATTCATTTGGAAAAGGATCATTGCTTGCATTGTTTTTTTTTTAAATTACATTTAATTTTTCATATTGATATTGCTCTTTCTATGAAGCAGTAGTGTAAAAAGATATATAATATTCAACTTTTTAACACTGATATGGAATACATAATGGTCTTTAGAATCTAAGCTCTTTTTATATAAGCATATATAGTACCTCATTTTGCATTAAACAATTTATTGTCTCTCTAGCACTTTGATTAATTTGGGCACTGTCTTACAGATCTCATTCCTCTCATTTTCGACTTTCGTGTTGTTGAACTATAATGCCGTTAACATCTATTTCAAGTAATTTCCCCTCCCTGGTGATTGATGGTAGATACAACAATTACGATGCCAACACTGGGGATAATTCTTCACAGATGTTGTCAAATTGCAGGTTAAATGGGGAAAGACTTTCTTTCTTCCGGCCACCCACTCTTCGTTCCCTTGAAATAGGTGCATGGTGCTGTGTATCCTGCGCTGTAGATATGCCAACACTCCATCCTGTTGCTCATCTGGTTTAAATGACTTCCATTTGCTCTTTCAAACAATGACAGAAAGTTATGTTCAGAGTGCTTTGCAGGTACCAAAATGCAGTAATTCGGCCTTGAATTTTACCTGGCAAAGGGAAGTCCCTTGGGTCTGGCATAGTCACATTGATTTTCCCCTTATTATAAATAACATTTGCCACTACTAATTAAAAGAAAGAAAGAAAGAAAGAAAGAAATGATATGATGACTGTGATTTGCTTCAAACCATTACAGGAGAAGGAAAGTAGTCTTGAGCTGATAACTGTTAACCTATGGGATAACTGATACCTATGGTTCATAGGTATATTGGTATATATTGGTGTATATTGGTCATAGGTATATCTACTTTACGTGTTTAATTTTACATTAGAAAAATAAAAATAAAAGCAGCATTTATGATATTTTAACCCTACATGAACCTTTATGTTCTCATATGAAGGAAATACAGAAATTCCACAGGAATTATTTAAAATAATGAATTCATTTTTTTCTTGCTAGTTCAGTTTGGACCAGTGGATTATGTTATGGCATTCCTTTAGTTTTTACATTTATTTTTATAAGTGAGTTCATTGCACTTCTCAGCAGGGAAAGAGGGAAGGATATGAGATGAGGGACAGAGGAACAAAAAGGAAAATTGGGTTCCCAAGTAAACATGTTAAGGTTAGGAAAAAAGTTTGAGGATTTAGGTTTTAGCCTCACTGAACAGCTGACATATTTTAAGTTGGAAAAGTCTGATCTACATTTTAGCTGAAATTACCCCCACCTGGATAAATTTGATGGTGCTTATTTGAGGTATTTCTATAAACGTATCCAGAGAAGGCAATGGCACCCCATTCCAGTACTCTTGCCTGGAAAATCCCATGGATGGAGGAGCCTGGTAGGCTGCAGTCCATGGGGTCGCTAAGAGCCGGACACGACTGAGCGACTTCACTTTCACTTTTCACTTTCATGCATTGGAGAAGGAAATGGCAACCCACTCCAATGTTCTTGCTTTGGGAATCCCAGGGACGGGGGAGCCGGGTGGACTCCTGTCTATGGTTCGCACAGGGTCGGACATGACTGAAGCGACTTAGCAGTAGCAGCATAAATGTGTCAGAAGACCATATTAACAAATGTCTTTTCAGAATGTAAACTTAAAGATGCTCCATAGCTACCACTAGATCAGGAATGATGACAGGTATTTTTTGTCTTATTGTATAATTTCTTTATAAGTACAGTCTTTCTACTTAAGGTAGAATATTATATGTGGCAAATTTCTTTTCTCTCTTTGAACTATATGTTATCAAATATTCACCTGATGTAACCCAATATAACTTGGCAGTATTTCATTAAAGGCATTTCACCAATAAAGTGGTCTGCTATTTTTTTGTAAATCTCTAGAGAGGACATTGTTTTCCTTTAAATCACTTGGCAATATCTCAAATTATAATAATCAAGAAGTATTTCCAAGTATCTAATTGAAATTCTTACCACTGCAATTTAGCATCATTAGCTGAGAATTTTCAAGGTATTTTCATCAATCTTATTTTATCATTCTTATTATTTTCTTTATGACTTGGATATAATTTTACTTATAGTAACTTGAGGGAGTTCAACTGTCAAGCTTTCCAGGCAAGAGGTTGAAAAGGAAAGGGAGGAAGATGATGGAAGTATAAGAACGCAGGAATATGACACCTTGCCTATAGTTTGACTATCTTCTGATGGAGATCACACAACTCAGGTATCTTAAAAAGAAGGATCAATCCATGCTTGGTCACTGCCTGTATTCAAGGTAATAACATATTGAGATAAGGTGTGGCAATTGAAGTCTCTAACCGGTTGTTAAACTGAATATTGAGTCTTCTCAGTTTGCATTTGTGAGTAGGAGTATAAGCAAAGGAGGACAAGTGTGTGTGTGTGTTTGTGTGTGTGTTGTTATTGGATTCAGAAGAGCTACACAAAAATGTGGTAGATCACTTATAAATATTATTTACCTTATCTTGTATCCACACCTTTTGTAATGTGACTTTTTGACTTTTCTCATTGAATGGTAGAGTCTGTGGTTCCATTGTTTGTATCTGAGTTGGCCTGGTGACTTACTTTGGCTGATACAGTGCAAATTTCCATGCTGTCTCCCAGAACTCTGCCAACATAATGTGCTACAGCCTGGGCTACTCTACTTGAGGGTGAGAAATAAATGGAAAAAAAGTACCTGACCAACCCTGGAAACAAAGCCACTAGCTAAACTTAACTGAGGGAGTCAGTGGAGATCGGAAAAACTGAGAACAAAGCCTAGCCTCAACTATGCTGCTGCTAAGTCACTTCAGTTGTGTCCGACTCTGTGTGACCCCATAGACGGCAGCCCACCAGGCTGGGATTCTTCAGGCAAGAACACTGGAGTGGGTTGCCATTTCCTTCTCCAATGCATGAAAGTGAAAAGCGAAAGTGAAGTCGCTTAGTCGTGTCCGACCCTCAGCAACCCCATAGACTACACCCCACCAGGCTCCTCCGTACATGGGATTTTCCAGGCAGGAGTACTGGAGTGGGGTTCCATTGCCTTCTCCAAGCCTCAACTATAGGCTTCTGCAATTGTAAAGTAAATAAATAGATGTTATTTTCACTTATTACATTTTGAAATTATTTGTAACACAGCAACAAAGATCAGATACAAAGATGCAAAGATCACTAGCAAGTAAGCTTGAATTTAAGGAGAACTTTATTTTCCAACAGGGATACTATAATGCAAGTCTGAAGGAACAGACAATCACATAACATTAGGAAACAATGGACAATGTGAAGCAAATCATTTTAACTCCATAGCTGAAATAGCTAGGGTTGACCTTAACTTTTAAGTTTTGGGGCCATCTTGGTTAATTCAATGTCACCGACAAATGGAACACTCTTTCACAGAGAAGTATTTCTCAAAGAGAAGTGGGTTGCTATTTTAACGTTGTGCTAGACAGTTCTTTGTTAACAGAACTGAAGATAAGGATCTCTAGCACCTCTGGCCCCTAAAATTACACGCCAATAGTACTTCCCTGACATCTATGTTAACTTAGATTTGGAAGTTCATTAAGGTAACATAATGTCCCAGTGAAGAAATTAAATGTTAATTCATTATTCTTAAGAAAAGCTGTGTGCTTCTTTATTTATTTTGACTGTGAAAGGTGAACACCTGTCTTTTAGATTATGCCTGTGCACTCAGTCGCTTAGTCATGTCCGACCCTTTGTGACCTCATGGACTGTAACCTGTAGGCTCCTCTGCCCATGGGGTTTTCCAGGCAAGAATACTGTGGATTACCATTTCCTGCTCTAGGGGTCTTCCCGACTCAGGGATCAAATCCATGTCTATTGTGCTCCTGCATTTGCAGGCAGATTCTTTGCCAATTGCACTATATAATACAGATTCAAACAGGAAAAGTGGTCCAGATATAGTGTGTTATATGATGGAGTTGGGACCTTTTTAAATGAGATTTTTAGGGAAGGTCTCTATGAGACTGATATTTGAGCACAGAGAGATATGTTTCTCTTGGAACCAAAAAGGGCGGTTCGCATCGAATTAAGGCTGGCAGTGGCTTTCCATCAAATGTCAAGGCTGAGTTGACTAGATTAATTTCTTTTCCTAATTGAAGTAAAATTCATTTTAGTATATGTGTTGCCGAAGCAAGCACTAATTGAAGTAAAATTCATATATCATAAAATTAACTATTTAAAGTGTATAATCCAGTGGCATTTAGAATGTTCGGGATGTGGTGCAAAAGTCACAGCTGTGCTGTGCTGTGCTGTGTCTGACTCTGTGTAATTCCATGGACTGTAGCCCACCAGGCTTCTCTGTCCATGGGGATTCTCCAGGCAAGAATAATGGAGTGGGTTGTCATGCCCTCCTCTAGGGGATATTCCCAAGTCAGGGATCAAACCCAGGTCTTCAATACTGCAGGTGGATTCTTTACTGTCTGAGCCAGTACAGGGAAACCCAAGAATACTGGAGTGGGTAGCCTATCCCTTCTCCAGGGGATATTAGCGACCCAGCAATTAAGCTGGGATCTCCTACATTGCAGGCAGATTCTTTACCAGCTAAGCTGCCTGGGAAGCCTAAAGTCACAGTTACCTAGTTTCAAAATATTTTATCACTTCCACAGGAAGCGTGGTAGTTATTAAGCAGACCCCCTTCCTGCCCCTGCTATCCCTTTCACCCCTCCTAGCCCCTGGTCATCACTAATCTACTCTCTGTCTCTACAGGTTTAACTATTTTGGATATTTTATATAAATGCAATAATATAATATGTGACCTTTTGTGTCTGGCTTCTTTTTTCTTATTTTTGAGATTCTTCATGGTATCACATGCATCAATATTTCATTTATTTTTTATAGCTGAGTGGGATTCTATTTTTTAGATATACCACATTTTTTAATCCACTCATCCATTGATGGACATTTGGGGATTTTTCCATACTTTGGCTGTAGTGAATAGCACTGCTTCAAACTTTAACTTACGGTGCCAGAATTTGTTTCAGTGCGTGCTTTCAATTCTTTGGGGTAGATTCCTAGGAAAGGCATTTCTGTGTGATATGATAATTCTACATGAATTCTTGATGTAGCTATTTATAAGCTAAAGGAGATATAAAAATGACATGAATGAATATGAGAAAGCATCACAAAATGGTACTCTTGGGGACTATCTGATGCAGTGACAGCAAAGGACATGTATATGGGCGAAAGTGAAAGTGTTAGTCACTCAGTCATGTCCAACTCTTTGCAACCCCATTGACTGTAGCCTACCAAGGCTCCTCTGTCCATGAAATTTTCCAGGCAAAAATACTGGAGTGGGTTGCCATTGCCTTCTCCAGGGGATCTCCCAAACCAGGAATTGAACCCTGGTATCCTGCATTGCAGGCAGATTCTTTACCTTCTGAGCCACAAGGGAAGCCCCATATATGGGGGATCTGAGAGAATTTTAAAGAATTACGTAGGAAATGAATCACAAAAGACTCTATGGGCTAAAGAGCTTGGGCTTTACCCCATGGAGAAATTTCATGATGTAAATTCAAACTTTCGGACTCAGATCAATTTAGTCCATGAGTCAATCCCAATAAAAGTAGGTAGCATATATAAGAACACAGTTGTCTAGATATATTTAGATTTCTAATCCTTAATATAAAAATTATTCAGTGATGACCATTCAGTTCAGTTCAATTCAGTCACTCAGTTATTTCCAACTCTTTGTGACCACTTGAACTGCAGCATGCCAGGCCTCCCTGTCCATCAAAAATTCTCGGAGTTTACTCACTCATGTCCATTGAGTTGATGATGTCATCCAATCATCTCATTCTCTGCATCCCCTTTCCCTCCTGCCTTCAATCTTTCCGAGCATAAGGGTCTTTTCAAATGAGTCAGTTCTTCACATCAAGTGGCCAAAGTATTGGATCTTCAGCTTCAACATCAATCCTTCCAATGAACATTCAGGACTGATTTCCTTTCAGGATGGACTGGTTGAATTACCACAGTTCAAAAGCATCAGTTCTTTGGCACTCAGCTTTTCTTATAGTCCAACTCTCGCATTATAAATGACTACTGGAAAAACCATAACCTTGACTAGACAGACCTTTGTCGGCAAAGCAATCTCTCTGCTTTTTAATATGCTGTCTAGGTTATTCATAACTTTTCTTCCAAGGAGTAAGCATCTTTTAATTTCATGGCTGCAGTCACCATCCTCAGTGACTTTGGAGCCCAAGAAAATAAAGTCAGCCACTATTTCCACTGTTTCCCCATCTATCTGCCATGAAGTGATGGGACGAGATGCCATGATCTTTGTTTTCTGAATGTCGAGCTTTAAGCCAAATTTTTCACTCTCCTCTTTCACTTTCATCAAGAGGCTCTTTAGTTCTTCTTCACTTTCTACCATAAGGGTGGTGTCATTTGCATATCTGAGGCTATTGATATTTCTCCCAGCAATCTTGATTCTAGCTTGTGCTTCTTCCAGCCCAGCATTTCTCATTATATACTCTGCATATAAGTTAAATAAGCATGGGGGGCAATATAAAGACTTGACATACTTCTTTTCCTATTTGGAACCAGTCTGTTGTTCCATGTCCTGTTCTAACTGTTGCTTGCTGACCTGCATACATATTTCTCAAAAGGCAAGTCAGGTGGTCCAGTATTTCCATTTCTTTCAGAACTTTCCACAGTTTATTGTGATCCACACAGTCAAAGGCTTTGGCATAGTCAGTAAAGCAGAAATATATGTTTTTTCTGGAATTCTCTTGTTTTTTTCTATGATCCAACAGATTTGGCAATTTGATCTCTGGTTCCTCTGTCTTTTCCACAACCAGCTTGAACATCTGGAAATTCATGACTCATGTATTGCTAAAGCCTATTTGGTGTATTTTGAGCATCACTTTACTAGTGTGTGAGATGAGTGGAATTGTGTGGTAGTTTGAGCATTCTTTGGCATTGCCTTTCTTGGGGACTGGAATGAAAACTGACCTTTTCCAGTCCTGTGGCCACTGCTGAGTTTCCCAGATTTGCTGACATATAGACTACAGCATTTTCACAGCATCATCTTTTAGGATCTGAAATAGCTCAACTGGAATTCCATCATCTCTACTAGCTTTTTCATAGTGATGCTTCCTAAGGCCCTCTTGACTTCACACTCCAGGATGTCTGACTCTTGGTGAGTGATCACACAATTGTGATTTTCTGGGTCATGAAGATATTTTTTGTACAGTTCTTCTGTGTATTCTTGCCACCTCTAATATCTTCTGTTTCTGTTAGGTCCATATAGCATATCTGTCCTTTATTGAGCCCATCTTTGCATGAAATGTTCCCTTAGTATCTCTAATTTTCTTAAAGAGGTCTCTAGTCTTTCCCATGCTATTGTTTTTCCTCTCTATTTCTTTTCACTGATCACTGAGGAAGGCTTTCTTATCTCTCCTTGCTAATCTTTGGAACTCTGCATTCAAATGGGTATATCTTCCCTTTTCTCCTTTGCTTTTGGCTTCTCTTCTTTTCACAGCTATTTATAATGATGACCGTTAGTAGAGATCAAATGACAACCAGTACATAGAGGTACTTAAAGATTTTTGAAGATTAGAAAAATCACTATGGCAATAATATAGCTGATGGATTACAAGAAAGTGATAGGCATGAGATTGCATCTGGAAACAAAAAGAGAATAATCTGGTCAGCCAAAATATGCTGAGAGCTTGAACACAAGGGCAGTGCTAATAGGAATTACATGGAAGAAGCTTACTGTAGAGATGTGTGTGTGTGTGTGTGTGTGTGTGTGCGCGCGCGCGCTCTTTATTATTTATTTATTTATTTTTCACTTTATAATACTGTATTGGTTTTGCCATACATTGACATGAATCTGCCACTGGTGTACATGAGTCCCCAATCCTGAACCCCCCTCCCACCACCCTCCCCATATCATCTCTCTGGGTCATCCCAGTGCACCAGACCCAAGCATCCTGTATCCTGTATTGAACCTAGACTGGCGATTCGTTTCTTACATGATAGTATACATGTTTCAATGCCATTCTCCCAAATCATCCCACCCTCTCTCTCTCCCACAGAATCCAAAAGTCTGTTCTATACATCTGTATCTCTTTTGATGTCTTGCATACAGGGTTAACATCACCATCTTTCTAAATTTCACATATATGTGTTAGTATACTGTATTGGTGTTTTTCTTTCTGGCTTACTTCACTCTGTATAATTCTTAGTACTGTTTCTGGTTCGATTTGGTATTTGAACAGGTGAGAGGTATCAAAAATAACCTCTTGAGTTAGACACAGCAAATGCAACAGGGTTAAGTTATGAACATCTTTTAGTAAGCATTGCATGAACCAGCATAAATATTTTGGACCATGAAAAACACTCTTGTTTTGTTTATTTTACTTCATGAAAAGCAAACAAACCAAGGGCATCTTTTTTCCTAGCAGAGAACTAAAAAGCCCCCTCCCAAACAGCTAAAGATGAGTTGGGGAATGCTTACATTATTTCCATTTGACAAGCTACAAGTGAATTGTTTTCTGCTCGAGTATGTAAATATGATGCTAAAAAGTCATTTATATATATATATATATATATATATATATATAAAATTCTGTGCTCATCAAAAAACTTACAGTTTTAAAGTTTATTGTTTATATGAGTGAAAGAAGGTAAATCTTAAGGCAAACATTCAAGCCCAGAGAAATATTGAAGAATTTTTTTTTAAGTGATGTTGTTCAAATTAAGTATCAGTTTATGGCTTTATTAAGGTTTCTCAACTTTGGCACTATTAACATTTTGGAACAGATAATTCTGTTGTAAGGGACTTACCTGCTGTGCATTGTAGAATGTTTACAGTATTTCTGTCTCCTACCCACTACAAGCCCCCTCACTTGTTGTGATATTCAAAAATGTCTTCAGTTCAGTTCAGCTCAGTCTCTCAGATGTGTCCGACTCTTTGCGACCCCATGAATCCCAGCATGCAAGGCCTCCCTGTCCATCAAGGAGGAGTTTGAGTCCCGGAGTTGACTCAAACTCACGTCCATCGAGTCAGTGATGCCATCCAGCCATCTCATCCTCTGTCATCCCCTTCTCCTCCTGCCCCCAATCCCTCCCAGTGCCAGAGTCTTTTCCAACGAGTAAACTCTTCCCATGAGGTGGCTAAGGTACTGGAGTTTCAGCTTCAGCATCATTCCTTCCAAAGAAATCCCAGGGCTGATCTCCTTTAGAATGGACTGGTTGGCTCTCCTTGCAGTCTAAGGGACTTTCAAGAGTCTTTTCCAACACCACAGTTCAAAAGCATCAATTCTTTGGTGCTCAGCTTTCTTCACAGTCCAACTCTCACATCCATACATGACCACTGGGAAAACCGTAGCCTTGACTAGACGGACCTTAGTCAGCAAAGTAATGTCTCTGCTTTTCAATATGCTATCTAGGTTGGTCATAACTAAGCGTCTTTTAATTTCATGGCTGCAGTCACCATCTGCAGTGATTTTGGAGCCCCCCAAAAATAAAGTCTGACACTGTTTCCACAAATGTCTTAGATACTGCCAACGTCTCATAGAGTGGAAAGTTATCCTGAGTTGAGAATCTCTAACAAATCAAAAGTGGTTAAAATGTGAAGTGTTCATTTAAGCAAAACTTTCTCTTTATGATACATAATATCAGTCAATTAATTGGCAAAATTTGTTCTGTTTATTTTCCCTCTGATTCAATGATTCAAATTCACAAACTGGTATTGTAACCGTAGTACAAAGTATGACAATATATAATATCTAGATACATGCCATAGTAATTGAAAAATCATTTAATAAGTTATTATTATTATTTATTGCCCTGTGCTTACATTTGTACTAAACTCTTTGAAGGGTACAAAATAAGTTCCACTCTTTTAAATAGTTAATAAGTAATGTCTTTGAACTTGTCATTGTTGGCTCCAAATGTCTATATAGGAATTATTCAAATGGAAATTTGGTGGTAAGTGGGAATCAAATTTACTATAAAGTTACTCATAGAACAAGCAAAATACTGTGTTTGTTTCTTAATTAGATTTTATATTTATTTGCGGGCTTTGTGAGGTAAAACTGAGGATATCTTTAGTGGGGAGGGTTAAGGTCCTCTATTCACGACCATGTCTATACGACTCCACTGAAATAGAAATAATATAGAGGAAACACTAAAGCATAATTTTAGTGAATATCAAAATGAAAACACAAAGTAAGGGCGGATATAGAGAATGCCCCTTAGAAACGTTGAGTTTGAAAAATTGTCAGGGCTATTGATTAAAGTTTGTGGCAAAAGGCCCTGGTAAGTGACAGTATGTTATTGAAAATAATAGGGGTTATCTTTAAAATAACTTGAGATTAGTTTTTACAAGGCAGACAGAACTATTTTGACCAAATAGCTCAAATCCTCAACTATGGAGTTTTTATTTGTATTCCCACAGTATAATACACTTATATTCGCATGAAAGCCTACCTCCTTGTACTTTTGACTGTCATTCATTTATTCAAAATAATTTAGCCAATTCTAGGTAAAAACTGTATTCTGTTCAGTTTTCAGCCTGGTATGTGCCAAACTCTATATGGATGCTTTAAATCAAAGAAGATCTTATAGTCCATAAATTTGAGAATCTCCCAATCCTGGGGAAGAGATTAAGAATAAATAGTCACAGGTTTATGTAAGTGCTATGAATAGTAGAATGTTTAGATTATATATGAAAGGGAAAACACCAAGTCTTCTGGGAAAAAAAGTTTTGTGAAGAGTTGAATATTAAAGAATAAGCAGAATTTCCCCTTATGGAACAAGAAGGAGAGGCTTTAGATGGAATAAATGAATATGCATACATATGAATACAAGTAAGTATACAGCTTGTTTCAAGAAGTTTGAGTAGACTGGTGTTACTGAAATGAAATGCAGGGACTGGCAGAAGATGAATATGGAAAAGTTAAAAGACTTGTATCATTATGGGCATCAAAGGCCAAGGTAAAGATTCAAGGCTTTACACTGTGGGCAACTGAGCGCTGTTGAAACTGGGATTCATGGTATTGGTGTTTTTAAATGTTAGCCTTTGTGTGAAGCATAAATTAGAAATAGAGGAAGACCAGATGCAGCTTGCTTAGCTAAGAGGCTATTGTGAGCAAAAACAAAAGCAATGGCAGTTGGGATGGAAACATCATCATCAGTGGATTTGATCGTCAAAGTGATCATCTAGAAAGGACTATGAAGAAGATGGATGTTATAAAATGCAAGGGCACGCTAAATAGGTCTGGAGCAGAGACTTTCTATCTGGTCACAAAATCTATTTCTTCCCTTTCCAATCATAAGACCATTGAGACTTTATACTGAATTCTAGCCAATGGGCTAAGAGGAACAGTGATTTTAGTCCCTTCCAGGCCAAGCCCATGTGACCTTCCATGTTTTCTTCCTCCTGCAGAACCAACAAAGACTATCTAAGTGACACTGAAACCACTGAAGAGGCACAAGAGTACAAGATGGACAGAGAATCTATGCCCCAGAAGTAGCAGTTGAGAAAGAACTGCTCCAGATCAGGAACATTAATTTTTTACTTTACATTAGTGAAAAGCAAACTTTTGGGTTTTTAAGTTTAGGCAGCTAACCATACCTTAATTCACGTAAGGTCATATCTGAAGAAGGTCCACCATGATATGGTGGGTTTTTTTTTTAATTATTATTATTATTGTATTATTTCTACAGCTATAGGTACCTATACCTAAAGTACATAGACACAGTATGCAGCAGATACTTTTATATTATAGTTAACCCTTTTTTTGTTTAAAAAACACCTGATATTGACTTCCTATGGCAATCATTTAAGAGCAGTAATCAAAAAAAAAATTTTAAGCTTGCTGGTATACAATATAACAAGAAAGGTAGGCATCTGTAACACCCAGAGTGATGTTCCAAATCTGTGTTTAGATAAAGTCATTTACTTGTTCGAATTTATGGCAGGATTTATATTGCTATCTACAAATAGATATCAATAGTTAAAGAGATTTTATAGCTTTTTGACATTCAATATATTATGCAGGTTTAAAAGCCTCTGGAAAATGGATGAACTATGTAAGCTGAATAACTTTCCACTTGTAAAAACGTTTCTTAAAGTACAGAGCCCTCAGATTTAATACTTAGTCTTGCTTGTTTAAGCACATGGTAAAATGTAGACAGGTTTTTCATTTGACAGAACAATTCTGATGGAACAATGCAGCTTCCACAGGGCTAATGCCAGAAGAAAAAAATGACAGACACATCTTATTAGGAGAGATAATTTAAGGAATGCTTAGTGTTAATGCTTCTCTTAAGCAGTACTATTTTATTTCTCTTCTAACACGAAGCTCCCTTCCTTACCCATGGTGAATTTAATTTTTACCTGCTTTGAGTAAATTCTTAATCCTGAAGATGTTTTTGAGTCAGGTCAAGTACCTGAAATATTGCAGAAGCACTCTGGTATTACTTTGCTTGTTTACTGGCTTTCTTTTTTTTATGCATTAGAATCTTACAAGAATAATTTCAACTTACCAGTTGGTAATTTAGATAGAAGTCTTAAATTCTGTGGCCAACCGTGCCTCCAAGGCAGGCATTAGCCATTTGATAAAGCCATTGAAAACACAGAGGATGTACTTCTTTGATTAATACAAATAATAGAAAATTTCCCAAATAAAGTTTGGTCCTGGGCTGCTTCCAAAGTAGTAATTCACAAAATATGACTTTTTTCGTTGGAAAGATTATAAAAATTTGTTTGTTGGAGGTAGAGAAGGAAATGTAATTAAAGGCTAAATTCAGACTCACATTTCATTTTAACCAAAAGAATATGTGTGATTTGGACACCAGTCACCTAGGCACTTCCTATTTTAAGGCAGTGCATATTGTCAGCAAATCAAATTATCCAATAGCAAAACTACATCTGGCAGAGCTAACTATGCCAGGTAACCTTAAATAGACGCTTGGGGGTAGTTAACTTAGTTGCAACATCAGGCTTTGCTGGTAAGACTTATCTAAAGTTCCTCTCTGTAGCATTGCTATTAAAAGAATAAAATGGGAAGAGGTGAAGTGTAAACATTAAATGTGGATGTACATGTGTATTTTAATATCCCTTTTGCATTTAAAAGTGCTAACACCAGCACACTTACAATAAAGCAACTCTGGGTTTTACTTCATGTATTTTGTTTTCTTTTTTGCTTTTGCAAAAATGGGGATATATTATATCACTATAATATAAAACTTTAGATCATAGATGCTTTAAGAAACTCCTGTTACACATCATTTACATTTGGAAAATCAAGGAGCTTTTAATTTGGATTGACTTCAGGTAACAATTTAATCTAAAAGTGCCCAATGGAATGATTCTTCTTGTCATTAACAATCTGAAGGGAAGCTTTAATTTGTAATCTTGTCAAAGTAATGAGTGGAGGTCTGTTTATATAAAATGTTTAAAAAGTGTGTTATACCTTTAGAAAGCTGATTCAAACTCACATATGTGGAGTGAACAACAACAACACACATATTCATACAGAGATGCACACCCTCTCTCCTAAAGTCTGGTCAATTCAAATCCGATAATACCATTTTTTCCCCTCTTATGGGCAGTAATATCACTACTATGTGAGATACAAAGTAGGTCTGGCATTTCCATTAAGATTTTATCTACTGATTATCTCTCAAGTTTGTTTTACTATAAACATTAAATGAAAAACACATCTTTCTTATACGCAGTACTCAGAGCAAATTTGTTCATTTGTATGACAGCCAGATCATCTATTGGCTCTGTAAAATCATGATGTTTTAAGAGGAGGCATGACATATCTTTTCAAAAGAAAAGAAATAAAAAACCTTCTGGTTGCATCTTTGAGATACAATAGTTCAAACTTTTAAAATTTCTTGTGAAGTCCATGTCAGCAAGAACAAATCAAGCCCTCCTTCTATTAAGAAGTCAGTTTTGCCCCAAGAATGAGTCAGCATGAAGTATTTGAGATCATTAAATTTTATCCCAAATATTCTGAGATCAAGCTTAATTTATTCAACATTTGTTTGTTTCCTGAGAGACAACAATCGTTTTCAGTTTTGGCCAAAAACTAGGAACAAGGATGGAAACAGGGAAATGCAGAGAACGGGATTAAGAGTTTCATAAAGTTGTAAATCAACTTCTAAATAGCCTGTGTATGATACCCAAACATATTAGTTTATTCACCCTAAGACTGTCTATCCTGTAACTCAAAACCTTTTGTCAGGTCTGAGAAATGGTTTGTTTTCTTAACCTGATGTTGTTTTAAAGGGCAATACCCAGATGTTCTGGGTTTGTGATAAAGAGAGAATTAATGAGTCTGTCTGTCCAACTGAAGCCCACTTATGAATCTGTACGAATGCCAATTTCAGGGTGAACTGTGATGTTCCTGGTGCACAGAGGACTCGCAAACATTTCAAGAAAATGAAAGGTTTTAATTAATCTTTATTTTACATAGTTTTCTCTTTTATAGTCTACCAACAAATAGATTTAGGCATGTTCTGGGATCACTTTAAAACCTAGCTCTATTATTTCTTCTTCTTCATTTATGAAACCTTAAAGCAATTGCCTCTGTTGATGCAAGTTGGGTTTTGCTATGTTTTGTTGCTTTAACCTTAAGCTTTACTGTAAGCTGTGTAAACTAAAATTATAGATCTCTCTTTATTTTCCAAGTTGTTTCCCTCTAAGAAATCCCTTCTGTCTTTTTCCTAAGTAAAAAGACTAAAAATGTGTTTGAATAGAAACTATAACAATAATGACCTTGGCTGAAGTTTTAGCTGAGCATGTCCCACATGAACCAAGAAGAAAACTCTACCTAAGGTAAGCTGAAGGTCACCAGAGCCTTTAGAAAGTATTTTCAATAAAGCTATTTCATTGCATTGCTTTCTTTCCTTTTTCCTCCCAAGAATTAAACATAAGAAATCCTGATACAAACACATTCTATAACCATTGTCTCTTGACAAGTGAAATATTGACATTCTGTAGCTTAAGGTAGTCTAATCTTTGATTTCTGTCTAAAAGTTTGAAATAATCTTGTTGAGTTAGGTTCTCCTTTTGCTACTAAAAGGAATTTGCATGTAAATCCTACTTGTAATAATGGAGCTGTGTGTGTAAATTACTGTACATGTAGGTGAGACTGTGCCCCATAGAACTGATCCATTGGATTAGAAATTCCAATGTATAATGTGTTTCTTACCCATATATCATGATAATTTTATAGTTCAATTAACTAAGTCCAATTTATTAACTGTATTCAGATGAAGATATCTTCTATTTTTATTCAACTATCTACTCTAGGAAATCATGAATCCCCATATATTTAAAAATTTGAAGTCTGGACTTGTTTAAGCCTATTGCTTTCCCTAAAACACTCATGATCTTCCTGAGCGACCAACACTATGCTATTATTACTAAAACACTCATGAAGGTGTTCAGCAAAACTTGTCTAGCTCTTTGACATGAAATATTTTTAGAAATGAAACCTGAAACTATTCTGGGTCGAAGAGAGGGAATCCAAAAGTTTCAGTATTTTTCTTGAGTTTTTTAAAGAAGTTGTTTGAAATCATTTCCTTTTCTAAAAGAGAGCAAATTTCTGTAATTTACCGCAGTGCAAATTCAACAGAATAGGAAATCACATATGTCTGGAGTGGTCAAGACTTAAAGGAGTTGACAAAACTTGAGCTTTGACTGGAAAATTATAGATTGAATACAGATAAATCCATAGAGGCTAAGTCGATTTTGTGAAGGGGAAGGAGGTAGATTCATTCAGTCATTCAACAAATATTTTTTAATACTCAGAATATTTTAGAAGCTGGAGTTAGAGCAGCAAAAAAAAAAAAAAAAAAACAAACTAACCAACTAAATAAATAAATAACAAGTCCTTGCCTTCAGGGAAAAACACTTATTGACTGACCTTTATTTATATAATTATTTACTCTTTCTAAGTTTCAGTCGTCTCATCTATACTACTGGGGTGAAAATAATCTTCCGTAGAGAATTCTGTGTCCTACCTAGGCCTTCTTGGTTTTCTTTTATGAGCCATTCACCCAAGTTCTGCATAGTTTGCTGTGAAATGCTCTTGACATTTTCAAGTTTCATGGACTATTATATCTGTCCTGATTGTCTAACTCAGGTATTGTATTGAAAAATATTCTTCAGCTGTGTTTTGAATTTGTAGCACAGAAAGTCATGTTTAATTTGTGATATTGTACATGTGTGCAAAAGGGAAATGTTCCAGTAAAAGGTTGTATATCTCCACATATGCCAACTGGAGGCAAGGAGCCTGCTGTGAAGCTTTAATAATAATGTAGATTTGGATGTGAGTTCTGGTTGAAGACTTTTTGTAAGAGGAGTGGAGAATGGATGTTAATAATTTTATTATACTTTGTTAGAGATCTGAATGAGGGTAGATGGTGAATATAGGGGAGGGAAGGGGAATAGGACAAAGGAAGCAAGTTAACATGGAGACCTGAAGCCCTTTGGCCAGGAAATATACTATGATTGACAGAAATATCTAGGGAAGTATATTAAGAATGAAAGCCAATTTGAGAAAAAGGATCTGATGAGATGAACCTGAAGAGTGTACTGGTAGATATATCCTCTAGAGAGCTGAACAGAGAATGTAAATACTATTGAGGTTGTTTGTGGGAATTGGGTGCTAATATAATCAGGCCAAAGATTTGTAATGTCTTCACCCTAGCTCCACTCCTCTTCCATATAAGAGAAGACATATATGGGGATTATTGGTAAAGAAAGTGAAATGATGTTTTCTTAGTAACAGAAACTTGCAATCCAAACCCTAATGCAGAAGCTAGAATGGAATCCATAATATACAACTGTACTTAAATAAACCTTTATCTAACCTTTACTTTATCTAAATTAACCTTTGCTTAGTCTTTTCTCTGTTCTTTCCTGCTCCCCTACACTCACCAATACACACATTCATTAGTTAACAAAGTTAATTAGATTCAGAGTCTTAAGTAGTCCATTTGTTAGGCTTCCAAACTGGAACTTCTTGTCTTACTATTGTACCAAAGGAAAGTTATGACCAACCTAGACAGCATATTAAAAAGCAGAGACATTACATTGTCAACAAAGGTCCGTCTAGTCAAAGCTATGGTTTTTCCAGTGGTCATGTATGGACATCAGAGTTGGACTATAAAGAAAGCTGAGCACCAAAGAACTGATGCTTTTGAACTGTGGTGTTGGAGAAGACTCTTGAGAGTCCCTTGGACTGCAAGGAGATCCAACCAGTCCATCCTAAAGATCAGTTCTGGGTGTTCACTGGAAGGACTGATGGTGAAGCTGAAACTCCAATACTTTGGCCACCTGATGCGAAGAGCTGACTCATTGGAAAAGACCCTTATGCTGGGAAAGATTGAGGGCAGGAGGAGAAGGGGATGACAGAGGATGAGATGACAGAGGATGACAGAGGTTGGGTGGCATCACCGACTCGATGGACATGGGTTTGGGTGGACTCCAGGAATTGGTGATGGACAGGGAGGCCTGGCGTGCTGAGGTTCATGGGGTCGCAAAGAGTCGGACATGACTGAGTAACTGAACTGAACTGAACTACAGGGAAAGGAAGCAAAGACACAGAATACGAGAGTTTGACCACATTGCCAAAGGCAGAGCTGACCTGAGCATCCACATTTTGGGGTGGGATAGAGATCAAGCCCTAAGACTTTGCCATTTCAAATGCACTGAAAAGTAATTCCTTATTATTCTGACCTTCTGGAAATTTTACCCCTAGAAAAGGCAGTAGAATTCTCTCAACTTTAGCCTCTGAACCCTTCATTGGGGAATAGAAAGAGAGGGAGAGTGAGGAGGGGCTTGAATTCCCCTAAAGACAACTCATATAGAGAAAGCCCAAGGAAGCTTACCCTTCATTAGTTTCTCAAACTGGTAAGTGAAAATCAGAGATATTTCAACAATGAAATCAGTGATTGGGCAGGAGTATAGTGCTGTTCCCAGAAGTGAGGGAAGGATAACACTGTAAGAGGCTTATGCCACAGTGACATGAGATGCAGACGTGAAGGAGAAAGAAGTCTAAGTGACATTTGGACCTTTGAATATGACAGTTCAGAGGTAATGGCAACTTTTGACTGGCAGTTTTCCTGGAGTAGCATTTTCTAAAAAGTACTGAAAGTATTATAACTGGATAATATTTATTAAGTGAATCAAGTGTTACCTATACTAAATATAACTGTATGATTGATGTTGCTTAAATATATAAAACAAAGTGATTGAACACTTTAGAGAAACTAAAACTTTCCTCTCTGAACTCTTTCTTAGAGTTTTTGCTATGCCAATATAGATTGTGGAGTTCACAATCCAGAAAGCAGAGTGGATACATAATTCTGTCTCTAACTTATTTGCCACTGAACTCTTTTTTTTTTATATATTGAGTGTCCTGTGGGGCCAGAATGTTAAGGAACACACTTTAGGAAATGTTTACTTAGCATAATTAATGCAGAAATCAGATTATAGAGAGTTAAAAGTGGAAAACTAGAAGGAAAGGTGAAGTAGAGTTCATTGTGTGAACTATTTATTTATGAGAGACTTGAATATACAAACAGCCTATGGTCAACTTGCCCAGGAAATTAGTTCTTTACCTATAATAAGCAACCTAGGAAGCTAGCTTGCTATAAGTCAAGGCTTGCAGTAAGCCTGATTAGTATCTCTAGTGACAATCCAGGAAGCTAAACAATAACTTCTATAGCAATTGGCCCAAAATGGTCAGGACTTGATCTCTAGCTGACAGCTTTCCAAATTTTTGTCCCTACTTCCAACTTAGGACCAACCAAAGAAAACCCATATATACCTCTAAACAATTATATAGGATGCCCTGCTTCTGGTCATCCTGCCTATAACTTCCCCATGACAGTAGCCTCTTCATGGCATACATGAAGCCTTTCCCTTTTTTCCCACTAAGTAATAAGCTTTGCCACTTCTCTGCCTGCCTTTGAGTCAAAATGAAAATAATGGTACCTGACTCCCTTGCTACACTGAGCTCTGCCTTTGCCCTTTTCATTTGGTGGGTTATTACTGTTCCTTTCCGTGTTTGTACATACTGGCTTTTATTGAAAGAGATGCATTAATGAGGATGTAAACCCAAGGAAAGAAAATGTCTGAGTAAAGGGTTAAATTTTAGGATTCTGTTTGAAAGAAAAAATGCAGGAGTCAATGGAAAGAAAAGATTGTAGGTACTGCATACAGGGAGAGAGGAGGAGAGAGAGAGAGAAATTGAGAAAGCATGATATAGAAATACAGAGAACACTTGAGAGGGCTAGTCCCAAAAGAAGAAGCAGCAAGAAATGGGGATAAAACAGGACACAAAGGGATTGGAGAAAACTCATTTTACTTCCTCGCCCTCATTTCTTGACTTCCAGACACAGACTAAAGCCTCTGAAGCAAAGTCCTTACTCGACCACAAAATAATTTTTGTTTCTTCAATAATAAAAATAACAATAATGTCTTAGGATTCAGAAAAAATGATTCACATGGAACACTTTCAGCCTCTCAGATGACTTTAAGGTCAGCATGAATCAGTGGAACCTGTTCTTAATGTAATGCTAACTAGAACTCTCCACCCTGCTTTTTGCTTCTACTTTCTTCTCCTCCCAGGTCTCTTTTGCCAAGAAATTGTTCACATCTCTACCTCTGAACAAGAGTGTGTACTTTAAACTTCACTTTTTATTTGGGTTATCCTTATTCTTTACAAATATGAGACAACATATAAAATAAAATATCCTCATGCTAGCGGAATGAGGGGCATGTGTGAAACTACCACTTGGAGTGGATTAAATCCACCTTGGAGTTTCTTTGCGATATAAAACATCATCCCAGGTTTTCAGTATCAGAAGTTCTGTAGGTCAGCCCTAGTAATCTGTGTTTAAACCTTCCAGGGTTTTTTAAATTTTGAGAAATGTTTTAGGGTAGAGGTTGGAAAACTAAAAGCCTGCCCTCTATTTACTTTGGTACAGCTCAAGAAGCTAAGAATAGTTTTTACTTTGTTGAAGAATTTTTTAGATCAAAAGAAAAATATTTCATAACACATACACATTTTATGAAATTTGAATTCTGTCAATAAACAATCTTTTATTAGAATACAGCTAAACCTACATGTTCACATATTGTCCATAGCTTCTCTTGTAGAACTGAATCATTGTGGCCATAACTGAATGGCCCACAAAGCCTAAAATATTACTATCTGGTCCTTTACAGAAAAAAACGTGTCTGCAGGTTCTAGGGCATAAGCTGCTAGGATCAACAGTACGTGTTGGTGATAAACACTAAAAATTTACTTTTCCTCCTGGCCTCTTCTCCCTCAGAGGGTTTATTCTGTGGGTCTGGAAATCCAATGGCATTTCCTCTCCTAGACTCCTTTTATTCCCCAAAGCCAGGCACATCAGGGTTGCTTCACAGCAGGGAAAATGTCGTAACAGAGGGATTTCTCTACCTTAGATGCAGTCATTACAATCACTTGGCTAAGAAAAGAAACACAGTTGGAGACATTCTCTGCAAATATCCTATTGCTGGCTTAACAGAGATTCTCAGACGTTGCCTTACATAAAGTTGCCTTATGGAGTTTGACAAAATTGTAGATTCTTGAGGCAAATTCCAGAAGGTCTGAATCAAACAGTATGGATTAGTCTCTGGGAATCCGAATTTTCACAAGCAGCCAGGTGATTCTGATTCTGATAGTCTGAAGGACATACTTTGGAGAAACATTGAACATAACTGGATTCTGTAAGATTTCTCCATTTCTGCTGAATAGAGGTAAACTGGCTTTCCAGCTGAGGCATGGGGTTTGGGGTTAAAAAGCAAAAAGTAGAAAACATTCCTAAAGTGTGGTTATGTAAGAACGTAATTTGATTACAAGGTGATCCAAGTCAGGCTTAGAATATGAAGCTACTCTAACTGAGGGTGTCTTCCTGAAGTCAGAGGGATGCCTAGTTTATCTTTTTATTCTGTTTAGTTATCTAAGAGTTCTTTGTAACTTAGCTTTTTTCAATAGTCAGCTTCTTAATGTTTCTAAGTTTCCTGTGTAAAAGCAAAGTTAGTCATCTTAATTTGTAGCCTTACCTACAATTTGACCCAAAGTCAGTTCAGTGGACCATACGTTGCTCTCTTCTCTATCAGCTCCCTTCTTTATATTTTGTATCTCATTTCTCTAAATTTGGTTGAACAGGGACTTTTTGTGTACTTTCTGCCTGAGGCTTTTCATATGAAGAGTGAAAATTGCAAATTAAAGAAATATGGACCTAAAAAAGAAATATAGGCTTTAAAATGCATGTCTTTTCTCACTTCTCTATATTCCTATGTATCTTTTTACACATATTAGTAATATGACTCAAACTTTTCAAGATATCTTTTAATAGAAAGCCTGCTATTAAATGTCTGTAAAATACATCTGATTGTACAACATTTAATTGTAGAAAAGAAATATCAATCTTAAAATTTTTCCCTTTCTTTCTGAAGACTGATAATTTCAGATGGTATTCTGACTTTTTTATTTTCATCATTGAGTGAATTCTTAATAACCATCACAATAAACACACACACCCAAACTCTTTTTTTTTTTTTTTTAACCCAAATCACACAAGCAATTGCACAGGGCAATTGAGTAAATAGTTTCAGGTCTAGATAACAATCTCCAGCCAGGATATGAGGGTTATTTGGCTGACCAAAAATCCTAAGTAAATGAAATGGCAACCCCAAACTGCTTAATCTTGGGGCCAATGAGCCTGGGGTAAGGTGAAGAAAGTTCTGTTTGCCTCTTTTCAGCTGGAGGAGCTTTCAGCATATCTATCACAAGCCTTACCAGAAGAGTCAAACGTTCTTTTCATTCCTTCCCTTACACTCTCCTGTGAGCCCTTTGCCAGCAAGTCGGAGGGAGATGGTGAATCAGGCAAGAATGCTGGGGCATACCCACAGTCTGGGTGATTCTGCCTTGCACTGACTCATTTCTGAGGAAGCAGCACACATCTATGGCAGAGGACAGCTATTTATTTATTTATTTGTTTCGTGCATGTGCTTTTCCAGACTTATAACGTACACCATCCGCCTCCTGAGTTGGTTCCAGAAGTGAAAAAAAATCATAAATTGAATACACATGGAGAAACCAAGTCTCCATCCAAGACCGCACAAGCTCCCCACCCCAGTGCTCCAAGCCCACACCCTCCTGGTTTTCATAGCACCTTTCTTCCAAGGATCCCAGAGAGCTGCTCCAGCACAAAGGAAAGCACATGGGAAGGGTGTGCTTGGTTTTCTTCTAGACAGTAAAAGGAACTACTAGGCCCTCTAGAGTTTAAAGCCACACAGGCAGGCTTTGTATGTAACAAGCAACTAAATGAAATCTTAAGTCTCTAGGCGTCCATTATTACATTTTAGAAAAGGCAAATCACTCCTGATTATTTTTACACTTAAGGGGAAAGTATGAAGTGAGAAGATTTTTGCCTTTAGAAATATATACCCTGGCACCCCGTTTCTGTTCCATTTCTTCCCGTTTATCACATTCTTTCCCCCAAAATATCAAGTGCTCTGTGTTCTCATGCTGTCTTTCTCACAGAACAGTCTAATGAAATCACTTATACTAAGGTGTTCTTGATGGATACTGCTCATCCCATGTGTAGTTATGTTTCTTAAAAAGTGAGGGGAAGTGAAAGTCGCTCAGTCGTGTTTGACTCTTTGCAACCCCATAGACTATACAGTCCATGGAATTCTCCAGGCCAGAATACTGGAGTGGGTAGCCTTTCCCTTCTCCAGGGTATCTTCCCAAACCAGGGATTGAACCCAGGTCTTCTACACTGCAGCTGATTCTTTACCAGCTGAGCCACAAGGGAAGCCCAAGAATACTGGAGTAGGTATTCCTGAGATCTAGCGGATCTTCTCAACCCAGGAATTGAATCAGGGGTCTCCTGCATCACAGGCAGATTCTTTACTGGCTGAGTTATCAAGAGGTTGTAACTTAAAAGAATGATTGCACATCCAAAAGAAATTATTCCAAATGAAGGAATTCTATTTATTTTTTAGGATTAAATTATTGGTTTCTGTGGAGTCTCTTCAACTACCTGTATGTATATAATCTACTACTTTCTCTCCCTAAGTTTAGGGCTGTGTGTGTGTGTGTGTATGCGCGCGCGCATGTGCGCGCGCGCTCAGTTGTATCCATTTCTGTGATCCCATGGACTGCAGACAGCCCAGGCTCCTCTGTCCATGGAATTCTTCAGGCAAGAATACTGGAACGGGGTGCCATTTCCTTCTCTGGGGATCATCCCGTCCCAGGAATTGAACCTGCATCTCCTGTGTCTCCTGAATTGCAAGTGGATTGTTTTACTTGCTGAGCCACTGGGGAAGCCCTAAGTTTAAGGCTGGCTTTGTTCAAAACTAGGCTGGGACCACCTAGTAAACCTCAACCACTTGTCAGAGTCAGCCTGGTAAATAAAGGTGGTGCTTCTCTCTGTACACACTATCTTCAGCCTCACCTACTTATTTAAATTGCTGGCCTAAGACCCTAGTTCAAACCTTGAATGTTAAGAGAAAATATATAAAAATCATGGACCTGAGACAAGTTTAACTTAGTATCTAGTCAAGGCTAAATTCCTGGAGGTCCGTCTTATCTCTTTCTCATTTTCTTTATTGTGACTCAAACTGCTGACTCCTTTCTGCTTTAAGTCAATACCTTTAATCCACCAGGCTGTGGCCACCCTGAGTGTTATCTACCCTCATTCTGATGCCTGGTTTTATTGCTTTGAGTCTTACCACTGTAAGAACTGTAGGGCCTGGTCTCTGCTTTTTCAACCTCATATCTTTAGCCTTCATTCACAGTTTGCTTCTTCTCACCATCAAGAATGACTTAACACCATGTATAGAGCATCCAGTGTGAGCCCAAGATAGCACAGAACATTAAATCCCCAATACCTGGAAATCACTGTGCCAGAGTCCTTGAACCATCAATCAAAGCATTCCCCTACCCTACTCCTAGCTGCTTGGTGGAAAAGACAGATGCAAAAAGGAGACAGATGCAAAGCTAATATCATTATGTATTTATAATAATCATTAATGAATTAGCTTTAAACATATAGAAATACTGGCTATTGAAATAGGATCTTAGATATTATTAATTCTTTCTAGTCAATGTTATTGAAACTCTAAAAGATGAAATTAAATTGTCCAGGTAATAAAGCAACTTACAAGCTGAATTAACATTAGACTTTGATCTCTTAATTCTTACAGTAGTGCTCTATCATACTATATTTCTTGCTCATTTTTTACAATACTAACTTTTTTTAAATTATTCAATATGGAATTTGTTTTGATATAAGCTTCTAGCTCCTTGGCACCATTCTTAGCAAACCTTACAGATGCCTTACTAAACAGTTGTAAACACACCTCTGGATACATACTTGAGATTTTTACTTATATAAACAGAACTAAACACCAAACGGAGAAGGCAATGGCAACCCACTCCAGTACTCATGCCTGGAAATCCCATGGATGGAGGAACCTGGTAGGCTGCAATCCATGGGGTCGCACAGAGTCGGACACAACTGAGCAACTTAGCAGCAAGAGCAAACTCATCGAAATTAAGATTTTCTTACCCTCACCTGCTTCTACTCATTTATTTGTCATATTTGACATTTTCACTTTACACTATAAAAATCTTTTCATGCCATAATATCAGTTTTCTAAAATTATGGTGGGTGTTTTCATACCTATATTAGTTCTATTTTGGATAATTGTGCTTATAGAAGCAAAGTGTCCTCTCATTTACTATAGACATATCTCTATCTGAAAAGGTGCCAGGGTCAATACCCATTCCCTGTAATCCCTCCTACTCTCTACCATCACACCAGTTCATTTCACAAGGAAATTGATGATCATGATAAAGGCACGTGCAATGGTCACGGTGCACACTTGCCAGCAAAGGATTCCTTTTTCTTCTAAAGATTTTCCATACTGAAGTATATTTATAGTGTTCTAAAAGTTGATCAAACTATTAAAGCTCCAGAGGAACCTGGTGGGCTACAGTCCATGGGGTCGCAAAGAGTCAGACATGACTGAGCGACTTAACTTATTTAATCATCACCCTTCATTTTACAGAAGAAGCGGTTTTAGTTGATTCATATTACTATGCTGGATAAAAACAGGCATAGACTGGAACACAGACCCCTATCTAACTGGAAAATGAAAGATACTTGGGAAAAAATTTTTTTAAAACAACTGCCAAGACTAGGGATTTGAGGGCTAACATCAGAAATTAAAATAGCTCAGACTGTCTTTATTTTCAGAGCATTTCAAGTAATCATTATTTTAGCATAATTCTCATTTGGGGAGTAGAAACTTTTAGATAAAAATAGGTATAAAAATACACCTTGCCCTGAAGAATTGCTAAGCCCTATTTCTCATAGTAGAACATGTAAGTGGGATTAAAAATTGCAGACCAGAATAAATAAATTCTGTATTATTGTTGAGGTATCTACTTTAGAAGGTCCAGTATGATTTTTGGGTTATATTATTAAAACATTTATAAAATTTAAAATGTTGCTTTCCTTTGAGGGAACTTAATTGTTTCTGTTGCTTAGAGAATTTTTTTTAACAAATGACATGCATTATTTTATCATGGTCAACAATAATCAGTAATTTGTCCATCCTTTTCTCAGTTGCCTCCTTAAATTTGAACGCTAGCCATTTTCTTCCAACTGTTAATACCACAGATTTACTGTTCACCACCCACTCAAATGCTGGTATGCAGGCCACATGTGCATACACACTTCTTTTTTTTTAAACTTTTTTTTCTTTCATTTTTAAAATATGTGTTAGGGCTGAATAACAAAGCTTTACCATGGAATGAAAACAAGGGTAGCTGCTTTCATATAAATATCACTCGTCTCCTACCTGTTAATAAGAGGAGATATACAACATTTCTTTTTCTTTCTTCACACAGTTGTTTCCTCCTGTAGAGAGTTTGGAATAAGCATATATTGATATTGTGTTCCTTCACAACCCTCCTGCCCTCTGACAATGTTTCATGTAGGAGCTATTCCAAGTACCAAACAAGCAGAGTTGAACTTCTGTTTCTTTTTGTGAGAGCACCCTGGGAAGCAAAAAGTTTTAATCCTCCTAAATAAAGACAAATTAAGAAAACGTTATTTAAAGTCCCTTTTTGATGTATTTTTGGTTGTGAAATTAGAATTAAAAAAATTGCATATTGGGTGCTGTTCTATCTCTCAAGTGAGTTCATAGTCTAAGAACTCATTGCTTTTACAGAAAGAGTTAATCTATTCATGTTTGTCTTAGAGGCATATAAAATAAAACAAAAACAACAATAAAAAATAACAAAACCCACTCCAAACTACCAATAAGCATTCCTGTTCTTTTAGGTAATAAAGACCTTTTACTTAGAAGAGATTATGTATCAAACTGTGTACATGTCTTTGCTTGCTCAGCAAACCTTTGTTCTGAATGCTTTGTGACCATCAGTGCCTTTGATTATGTATTACACCACCATTTGATTTATTTATTTATTTTTTTCTCATGGGCAGCATGTTTCTTTCATTGAGCAACATTCTGAAACTTGGAAATCTAACCTGTGTTTTAGTCTTAGGAAAGTAACATTCACATGTTAAATCCTCCCCAGTTGGACTTGGTGTTTATTCAACTTGTATGTGGTTGATTTCAGGCCAGGTTTAATTATGCAATTCTGTTCAACTCAAAGAGGATAGCAGAATACAAAAGCACTTGTATTTAATATAGTGCCAGCTTTCTGAAAGAAAAAAAAAGTAGGAAATTAATATTTAACAATAAACTAGTAATTTCTAAATACAAGTCGAGAGGACTGTGATATAAACTTATTGTGTAAATTAGAGATTATTAGGTTTCAAATCCAGGCAGACTTCCTTGTGTGTTCTCTGCTAATAAACAGAAAACATAATTTTTTAACTTCTCCTTTTTATCCGAAAGAAAAAGGAAATCAGACACCTTACCTGACTGTTTTATAATTAGAAGCAATATAAACACAGCAATCACCTCTGAATTCAACTTTTTTCTTTCAGAAAATTGTGGTCACTTTAAACAGTTTCCAGGGAAGTTTTTTTTTTTTGTTTTTTTTTTTTGCTTGTCCAGTCATTTTCTTATATTACATTACTCACATCCCTTGCTGGAGGAAATTCCCTCTTACAAATGCTGTATCACTGGAATATATGTATATTTATGTAACCCTGGTGTTTCTGTTTCTTCTTAGACAATTTCAGTGGCACTATTTTCTGAACTGCACTCCGTTGTCTCCATTAATATTAAATTCACACTCACAAAAGGCAAAATGAACTCAAATCTGACAGCCTTTTCTTCAGGATGTTTATAGCTAACAAGTTCTGCTCTGATTTGGGGGTTTGCTAAAGAGTCCCAAAACTTCCAGAAAAACAGCAGCATAACGTGTTGGTTCGATGCTTGCAGGACAAATGTTTCCTTCTGTGTTGGTTATGCATCTTCTCTCTACTAATGATCCAGAACAAGGATAAATCAGAGATCCTTAGCCCTAGCTAAAGGAAGCATATTCTACAAATAAACAGGCAGCAGAGTGGAGTGCTCCAGAGAGCTGAGACCCCCATGGTTGTCCAGTGAATTGGAATGACCCAGAAATGTTGTTCAGACTTCTTGCCTTACATGCACCTAGGAGGTACCCTGGGACTGCTACAGGCTTGGTTGCCATGTAGAGCAATATAACCAGTTTTGCCCTCTAGGTGATAATACATTGGTGCCTCATATCTTACAGGGCCAATAGCCAAAATTCTAGAAGCCTGGATTGTAGTATATGGACCTTATGGTAACATAAGCCCTTTCTCCATTTCTTATTAAATGTGGAGGGTATTGAGGGGAGATTGAAGGGTTAACTGTGAACCATTAGTTGTGTCCATTCACTATGTCCTTTGGCCCTCAGATGGAGAGTGAGTGTACGTTTATGTATATATACAAGTGTTGCTTTAACTTTGGCCTGTAAATAAATAGAAAGGGTAGTGTACACTTAAATAATGCCAGTGATCTGATTTTGTATATAGATTCCTGTCCTTACCATGTATTTTGAGATTTTTCTGAATGGTTCACTTAATTCAAATATGAGCTAAACAGGACATTTGCTAAGAAAAAAAAAAAAAAGAAAAGAGAGATTCAAATGTCCCTGTCCTAGTTACTGTCTAAATATTACATCGCTTTTGCTTTTACGTAAGTTTCTGTGGACATAAATGTACATTTCCCTAAATATTTAAGTTAGAAGGATCCATGCTGTTGCTCTTTGCCAATTTTCTTAGAAATGTTTTCTTAAACGGTATCAGACTGATTTCTTAGTTTCCTTTAAATCTGTGAACTCAATACTGAAAGAATCCTCCTGAATCCCTCTTCATGACTCACATGTAGTGGATCACGTTAAGAGGCTTAGAACTATTTGGCAAACATTCTGTGTCTCATGATTTCATGCAAGGCAGTCGAAAAGCAATTATTGTGGTATTTCTTTTTTACAGAAAAATGGAAAGTTCCCATCTGATGTGAGGGCTGGGTGGAGCTCAGGGTGTGTCTCTGCTGTCTCTTCTGGTTTTTGGTGGAGTTGATTTTTTTCAGAGGAAGTTTGTTTATTAGACATAGACCAGGAAAAAAGTACCCAAGAGATTATTTGCGTATTGTGAACTTTTTTCCTGAGCAAGCATACGTTCTTTTTTTAATCTTTTCTAGAGTCAGACTGAGGAGGCAGACTGGATTTTGAGAACCTTTTGCACAATTGACACTAATAAAGGTATTAGTTGGTAGGATTTAATGGGAGGCTTGAAGGGAGGGGATGACAATGTGGAACCAGTCTGGTTGCCTCTGCATTAACAGTAGGTATCTGCACTTAGAGCCACAACTTCAGGGTACCCCTATGCTACTCCATTAACCTTTTAACTCATTTCTTGCATAGACTACCTGGGTGGCCAGAATAAGCAAGAACCAAAATAATTTGGGCTTGTAAAACAAAACAATGTGGTAGTGTTGGTGTTGGGGTCAAGTCATTGACAGAGGAAATGTGGCTTAGAAATCAAGACAGAAGCCAGTACACTTTCCTTTTTGTCCTCCTTAAGCAGCAGTATACCTTATAGAAACAATGCATCATTTCTCATGCTGATTATTGCAGAAGTATGCATTTAGAGATATTTAGTGCCATTCACATATGTATGAAGCAAAATTGCTGCATTATCAAAAGTTGTGAAATTGAAAACTTTTCTGTGCCAGAGATCAAAACTTTATTGGGAAAGTCATATCTTTATAAGTCCAAAAGGAGATACTGACCTTATTTAATTACTTCCATTATGATCTTTTGATCTTTCTGTTCTTTTTCTTTTCTGATTGCAGTCTCTATCCCACTGCAAGGTCTGGCCTTAAAAAGGCTTCTGTAACGGCCCCTCAACCTTGAACCTGCTTCCTTTTCCATGCATCGTAGTAAATAGACTCTCCGCAAATGAAAGCTAGTCATTCATTCCAAAGGAAGCAGGCACTCGTTGGCCATCCACTCTGACACACTGCAAACCCTCCCTTTCTCTCAGGCGTGGCCTGAAACCTTCTTGTACCACTTCTAGACCAAGGGACACCCTTTTTGGTTCATCTCTCTCTCAGTAACTTATAATAATCAGAGTTTAAAATCTCAGATCATTTAGCACATAGATAATTCAACTCTTAATGGTAGGCATACTCTTCAATACCTTATTCTCAAATTTTATAAGGGTCTGTAAACAAATCCTATCATTTGAGAGATTTAAATTTCATGATTTTGTTTCTCCTATACCTTTGGCACAAATCCTAGAGAATCTTAGAATGGCCCCAAATCCATGCACTAGGAATTGAAGAAAAAGAACACAATCCTGAATATTCTACCAATGGAATAACCTGTTTGTGAACTTTTTTTTTTAATCACATATGTATAGCCTTACTGTGAGATTTTCCCCTATATTTTGACTACTTTCTTATACCTTTAAACAAAGTCAGTCATCTCATTTAGTTAAAAATAAGGACATTCCAAACAAAAAGAAATGTTTTTAAGACACATACAAACATAAACACCATACACACATTCATACATACACACACATTCATATACACACTTCCCCAGTATTTCTATGCATCACATCCATTAGCACAGTTCAGCATTTACAGCTACCACTATGTCTGACCCCTCATTCATGAAAACTCCTGCTGCTTAGCCTTAAGCTATTGGGCTCCTGTCATTTGCCACTGAGCACACTGGGGTGGATTTGGGTGTCTTGCCCTCATTTACAATCTGAACAAAAGAAACCCAAGCCAAGAAAGCAGCTGGCACCATAAAAACAGCAAAAACTCTAGCTGGCATCACTGGTTGCCACTGACTAGCCAAATATCCACAGGAAACAGTGCCAATATAGATTTCTGGGACAAAACAACAAAATAGATTTTTGTCAATAAACATTGATTTGACAAGAAGTCACACAAATTCATCCATACTGAGGGACACGTACATCCACAGAGTTCCAAACCAATGAGCGCATTATGGACCAATTGAAAGCCTGCCTAAGCTGGATTCCGACATGGCACAAGCTCTCCAAGGTCTTCATCTGCCAAATATGGTTATATGTTAGGTGTCAATGTCGCTCTCTGATTCTGCTACCAGCTGACAACATAAACCATGAACAGTGACAAAGTAAACACATACCATCACTCTGAGGGCAGTGTTTTTCAAACTGTTTTTACTGTGATGCAATGGAAGAAATACATTTTACAGTACAGCCTAGCACATGCACAGACACCCAAACAACAAATGAAATAAAGTCTCAAGGAATAATTCTTATCCATGTTATGATTGATGTGCTCAGCTTTATTCTTTCCTTTCTGCTTTATTCTGTTATAGTCCATTGATTTTTTAAAAATATTTTAATAATTGCCATTATGACCAGTGAAATTAATTGTAATCTATTACTGAGTCATGGTGACTGATTTTTAAAATTTATTTTTTTATTGAAGGGTAATTGCTTTCAAGAATTGTGCTGGTATCTGCCAAACATCAACATGAATCAGCAATAGATATATACAGATTAGGATGATATAAACTTTCTCATCCTTTGGAATGAGCTTTCGTTTCTAAATAGGATTTTGGGGGGAAAGAGCTATCTTTTCTTATTTTCTACATACAGACATATAGCTATTGCTCTAACAATCCTCAGCAGATATATGGCTCAAGAAAATACTCCCATCAAATTTAACATGCCCTGATTGAATATCTACTATATGTATGACCCTAGGATGAATGTTCTAAGTGAAGTCATTCAGTCGTGTCTGACTCTTTGCGACCCTGTGGACTGTAGCCTACCAGGCTCCTCTGTCCATGGGATTCTCCAGGCAAGGATACTGGAATGGGTTGCCGTTTCCTTCTGCAGGGATCTTCCCAACCCAGGGATCGAACCCGGGTCTCCCGCATTACAGGCAGATGCTTTACTGTCTGAGCCACTGATGAATGTTCTAACAGTTGTTAAAGACCACGTTAGAAACTGTATCGAATAGCATCCCTTACATCTAAATTATTTTGACTTATATTTAAAGAATTATAATCAATTGCACAGCTTTTAGGGGGTTTCATTATTCATATAGAGTAGACTTCATTAGAGAATATAAAAAAGGTATTATTGAGCAAGGTAGAAAAATGCCAAGGTCAAGTTAAATATTATTTTCTTCTTTTCAGGATGAAAATTCCACTGAAGTGTCCCTGGAAGTTAAAGATGCTGGTGGTAGAAAGGACTGCGGAGTCATCAGTTTGGCAGTTAACAAGGGATAATCAGATTGCTAGGAAAGACCAGTCTCACATTCTCAGGTTCTGTGTTTAACGTGGGATACCTTTACTATCTAGGCCTAGAAATAGGCATTTAAATCTGGCTCAGCCAATCAGGATATGCCATTACCTGACCACCATGATTAGTTCAAGACTGAGCACATAACCTAATCCTAATTGGAGTCATTACTGGGAATCCAGACTAAACTATCTAGGGAAACCAAATTCTAAAACTTTTCTTGTAGGTTTTGTTGCCTGTAAGACAATATAAACCTTGAACAAAAAGTGACTTAGATAAAATCACCTTTAGGACCACCCAGTTAGAAGGGCCAAACTCCTCCCCCTCAAAATAATTAAGTCAATTTTAATTGGACTTCCAATAACGGCAACAGCCAAAAAAAAAAAAAAAAAAAAGCCTAACATTCATTTCTTTTCAAACGTTATTGAAGTTTCTAGTCACTTCACTCCCTTGAGTATTCCATAACAATAATGTCGTTTAGTCACCCAGTCATATCTGACTCTTTGTGACCCCATGGACTGCAGCACTCCAGGCCTCTCTGTCCTTTACCATCTCCCCAAGTTTGCCCAAGTTGATGTCCTTTGGTGATGCCATCCACCATCTTATCCTCTGATGCTCTCTCCTCTTTCTGCCCTCAATCTTTCCCAGCACCTGGGACTTTTCCAATGAGTCAGCAGTTCACATCAGATAACCAAAATACTGGAGCTTTCAGCTTCAGCATCAGTCCAGGGGGTATTCAGGACTGATTTCCCTTAAGATTCACTGGTTTGATCTCCTTGCTCTCCAAGGGACTTTCAGGAGTCTTCTCCAGTACCACAGTTTGAAGGCATCAATTTTTCGGCACTCTGCCTTCTTTACAATCCAGCTCTCACAACCTTTTGTGATAGCCTTGACTACATGAACCTTTGTCAGGAGAGTGATGTCTCTGCTTTTCAATACACTGTCTAGATTTGCCATAGCTTTCCTGCCAAGAATCAACTGTCTTCTGATTTCATGGCTGCAGTCATCATCCACAGTGATTTTAGAGCCCAAGAAGAGGAAATCTGTCACAACTTTCACATTTTCCCTTTCTATTTTCCATGAAATAATGGGGCCAGATGCCATGATCTTTTTTCATATTTAGTTTTAAGCCAGCTCTTCGCTCTCCTCCTTCATCCTCATCAAGAGACTCTACTTCTTCCCTTTCTGGCATTAGAGTGGTATCATCCATACACCTGAGGTTGTTGATGTTTCTCCTGCCTATCTTGATTCCAGGTTGTAACTAATCTAGCCTGGCATTTCTCATGATGTGCTCAGAGTATAGGTTAAACAAACAGGGTGACAGCAGACAGCCCTGTTGTACTCCTTTCTCAGTCTTGAACCAATCAGTTGCTTTTTGACCTGCATACAGGTTTCTCAGGAGACCTGAAAGATTATCAGGCATTCCTATCTCTTTTAGAGCTTTCCAGAGTTTGTTATGGAGAAGGAAATGGTGCCCCACTCAGTATTCTTGCCTGGAGAATCCCATGGACAGAGGAGCCTGGCCGTTTATAGTCCATGGGACTGCAGATAGTTGGACACTACTGAATGTGCAAACACGGTTTGTTATGATACACACAGTAAAATGCTTTAACAATAATGGTTCTTTCATAAACAATTGTGTAATTTTGAGCAAGTCACCATACTTCTTTACTCTTGGTACATTATACATAAAATACAGGTGTTGACGATGCTTTTATTGTATTGCCAACTTACTTATTTGACTAGAGCTTCCCTGGTGGCTCAGAGGTTAAGGTGTCTGCCTACAATGTGGGAGACCCGGGTTCGATCCCTGGGTCGGGACGATCCCCTGGAGAAGGAAATGGTAACCCTCTCCAGTATTCTTGCTTGGAGAATCCTATGGACAGAGAAGCCTGTTAGGCTACAGTCCAGGGGGTCACAAAGAGTTGAACACGACTGAGTAACTTCACTTCAGTCAGTAAGTACAAACTCTAGATTCATAGTGCAACCTTATAACATTTCCTCTCCTCCAGCAACTTCATGCACTCCTGATTCTGATTCTTCATTTCACACAGAGCAAAATTTCACTTTAATAAGCTTGAAAATATCTGCCATGGTGATTCAGTGTAATCTTTTCCTATTACTAAATAAGCAACTATGTAAAAAAGTATTTTTTATGATATTACATTCTTTTCTAGGAATCTCCAGACCCCCAAGATGTTTCATATTTGGTTATTCAAGACAGTTTCTTGTCTTTTTGATAATAGACATTCCTACAAGTGTGAAATATCTCAAAGTTTTTATTTTCATTTCCCTGATGACTGAAAGTGAAAGTGTTAGTCTCTCGGTCATGTCTGACTCTTTGCAACCCCATGGACTATAGCCCACCAGACTCCTCTCTCCATAGAATTCTCCACGCAAAAATACTGGAGTGAGTACCCATCTCTTCTCCAGGGAATCTTCCCAACCCAGAGATTGAACCCAGGTCTCCTGCATTGCAAGCAGGTTCTTTACCATCTGAGCCACAGGGAAGCCCTGATGATTAATGATGTTTGGTATCTTTACATGTAACTGTTGACAGTTTAGGTATTTTCTTTGGGGAAAAAAAGTCCTTTTAGGTCCTTTGTTCAATTTTTCTTTTTGGTTTTAACTTTGTGTGTGTGTACTGTTGAGTTGTGTGAGTCCCTTGTATATTTGGATGCTAACCCCTTACCAGATATGTGGCTTGCAAATAGTTCTCCCTATGCCATAGGTTGTTTTTTCATTTTGTTGATTATTTCTTTTGCTGTGGAAAACTTTTAGTTTTATGTAGTTCTATTTGTTTATTTCTGTTGCCTTTGCTTTTTGTTTGTTTGTTTTTGTTTAATCAAATTCAGCAACTCATTGCTAAGACCTATTTGTCTAGGAATTTACTGCCTATGTTTTCTTTTAGTACTTTTATGATTTCAGGTTTTATGTTCAATTTTTTTATCCAGTTTGAGTTAATTTTTGTGTATGATGTAAGATAGTGGTCCAGTTTCATTGTTTTTTTTAATATGGCTGTCCAGTTTTCCCAGTACCATTTATTGAGAAAACTATCCTTTCTCCATTGCTGATTCTTTGCTCCTTTGTAATAAATTAAGCATATAAGTATTATAATAAATTAACTGAATATCTATTTATTTCTGGACTTCCTAGTCTGTTCTATTGATTTATATGTCTGTTTTTATGCCAATACCATACTGTTTTAATTACTATAGCTTTGTAATATAATTTGAAATCAGGATGTGTAATGTCTTCAGCTTCATTCTTTTTTCTCAAGATTGCTTTGACTATTTGGGATCTTTTGTGATTCCATACAAATTTTACCATTGTTTTTTCTATTTCTGTGAAAAGCTCCATTGGAATTTTAATAGAGCTTGCATTAACATATAGGTTACTTTGGGTAATAGGGACATTTTTAGCAATATTAATTCTTCCAATCCATGAACACAGAATACTTTCCCTTTATTTATGTCTTCTTCAGATTCTTTGATCAGTTTCAGTGTACGGTTTTTGTATCTATGTTGTTAAATTTACTCCAAAATATTTTATTATTTTGATGCAATTGTGAATGGGATTATTTTCTTAATTTCTCTTTCTGATATTTCATTGGTGCATACAAATTCAAGTGTTAGAATATCTGTTATAAAAGAGACAAGATATAGCAAATGGTAGCAGGCAATGGAGGAAAGAGATTACAAACTGATACAGCTACTATAGAAAACAGTATTGAGGTTCCTCAAGGAATTAAAAATAGAACTACAATATGATCCAGAAGTCCCACTTCCAGATATATATCCAAAGGAAATGGAGATATTATCTCAAACAGATAGCTGTACTTCTGTGTTCATAGCACCATTATTCACAATAACCAAGATATGGAAACAGCTTAGGTTTCTGGGGGCAGATGAATGGATCAATAAAAGGTGGCATATGTGTGTATATATAGATATAAACACACAAAAAATGGAATATTATTCAGCCTTATTCAGCCTCAATAATGAATTGAAGAAGCAGAACTTGGAGCAAAAGGGTATAGGGTGGGAAAAGCTACGGAAGTGTGTGGGAAGTGGCTGTAGCCAACGTTACAGAGAGAGGGAAGGTCAGAACAATCTCATGGGCTTGAGATATCATCATGACCCTTCAGCCAAGTTTACTACCAGATAACACATTTTATGTGAGAACAAGCAGACAGCAACTTAGTTAAGTATTCTCCAAAGAAAGCTCAGGGGAATAGAACTATACATGCGTGCATTAGAAGAGGAAATGGCAACCCACTCCAGTATTCTTGCCTGGAGAATCCCATGGAAAGAGGAGCCTGGCAGGCTACAGTCCACGGGGTCACAAAGAATCAGATATGGCTGAGAGACTTTCACACACACACATATGCATGCATTTATCACATATAATATCATTTATTTTATCAAAACCAGCCTTTAGCCTAGATTTTACTTTCTTGAACAGTTTGTCTATGTTTTTTTCTTGATCAATCTACACATTGGCTGTTTTTCAGCTTTTTTCTTTTGACAGTCAGAGGAGTGAGGACCTCCCACGTCTGTGATGGACAGACCTTTAGCTCATCTGTCAAAACAACCTGCTTGTTCACTGAATGTCTAGTCACTAAAGAAAAATGCCCTTCTGTTATTTCCCATCTATTTTCCTCTCAAAATTAGGAAGAAAGCTTTTCCTTTTCTATCCAAAATCAAACTTATAAGCAACAGGGTAAAACTAAAGAGAAGAAAGCACAAAACAGTACAAGTTAGCTTGACATACTTTTTAGGGTTAGAGAAGGAAATGGCAACCCATTCCAGTATTCTTGCCTAGAAAATCCCATGGACAGAGGAGCCTGGAAGGCTACAGTCCATGGGGTTGCAAAGAGTCCAACATGACTGAAGTGATGCAGCATGCATATACATATACATAGTTTTGCTAAGTCACTTCAGTCGTGTCCGATTCTGTGCGACCCCATACACAGCAGCCCACCAGGCTCCCCCATCCCTGGGATTCTCCAGGCAAGAGTACTGGAGTGGGGTGCCATTGTCTTCTCCATTTTAGAAAGCTGAAAACTACTTTACCTTCTTATCTTGTAACATTCTGTCATTTGCCAGTGGACATTATATTTGCTTTTTCTCCCCATTTTAGCATAAACACACAATAAGAAAGGTTAGGCTCACACTCTTTTCATAATTTAGACCACGAAATCATGTTGCACGTGCAAAACAGATTGTATACAGTGATGAGAATGCAAGTCCTGTTGCCCAATATTGTTAGCCATTAAAATACATTTTATACAGCTCAATGTTTATTTTTATTTTTTTTCTGTTTTTCATCTTATTTATTTTTTTATTTTTTTAAATTTTAAATAACAATTATTTGATCTGGTGTTTGGAAAAATGGCTTTACTTTACCAAGATTATTCATTTTATTTATTCACTCATTTATTCAGCACAGATATTTCTAGAGCTCATAGAATATGGAAAATATTTTGTGAGATATTAATTATTTTTTAGTGATTGTACCAAAGCACTATGATAAAGGGACAATATACTGTCTTTGTAAATGCATTTTAAAAGCTGACAATAAATAAGATAATTCACTATTCATCATCATGTCTTTTTCTTTCTGGTTTACCTCAGTATTAGGAAGAGTTCTCTCAACTATTTGGCTTCTTGAAGAAATCATTTAACTTTCTAAGTCTTAGTTTCCACATGTGTAAATAAATAAAATTGAATTAAATGCAGTTAAGGTTATGCTCATTATATGATCCAGATTGCTCTTTTTTGCAATGCTTATTCCCATTCAGAGAGGTAAGATTCCTTAAAGATTGGGACTGTCTTTGATTTTGCTGTATCCTCAAAACAGTCCTAATAAAAAGCCCTCAATTTGTTGAGATGATTGAATTGGATTATTTTTAACCATTCTCAATCTTGAAAACAGAATTGAAATTTAAAGGAGTGAGTTGACTATAAGATTTTCTCTCTTTTTATGGCAGGTTATTCAAAGTGATTTCAAGATCCAGTGGGGGTTCAAGGCTGCAATAACAGTTGAGTCAAAGAAAATTGTAAAACACCATACATACTGTGACATGCCCATTATGAAGAATCCACATGCTGATTTTCCTTCTCCCCCATAGGGATATTTTCCTAGGACATGCTTAATGTATCTTTTGTAGAGTAAAATGGTTTTAGGTCTTTAGTCTCTCCCAATTACATTTTTATTTTAAGTCTCATCTCTAATCACTGAAAGTGTCACCTTGTTAAATAGCTCTAGGTATGAAAGAATAACCAAAGAGAGAGGTGGAGGTGAAAGAATGTTTGAGAAGTCTTTCTGACTCCTTGATATCATACCAAGTTCAAGATCAATTTTCTAGGTAGCCTGTAAATCCAAATTCAAGAGCATTGAGCAAGAAAAAGACCTTCTAACATCTACTCCAACTTCCTATAGACTTTTGATTGCAGCTCTGCAGGTGTAGATCTTACTAGGAAAACAAAACAAAACAAAACAAAACTCTGCTTTATTCTATTTGTGCCAGTATGTCAGAGGTTTCAATATGCTCTAAATCAGACCCTAGTATTCTTGATGTCCTGGGAGAACTTTGTTTTATGTGGCTACCCTGGAGTCAATTAGTTCCCAATCACAATTTTCAAGAATGTTTGTGGCACACAGTGTAAATTGGAGACAGGTTGTAAAATAGAAAACTCAGCTCTTGTTCTCAGAAAGCTGACAGTTTGATTCTCAGGCATAGTTTTGACCTGGGGGAGGTCAGACTTCCCAGGACTTTTAGGGTCTTGGTGAGCGCATTTTTAGGACTAAATTCACACTCTATTGTAGCAGATATTGTCTGTGAGGGAGACACAGCTGTTGGAAAACCTGTAAACAAAGTGTGCTTACAGTAGAAAGGGGCTTAAAATGCTGTAAGGAGTACAGCTGGCTTTATATTTAATACATTTCAGGAGCTGAGAGACTCATCAAGGACCCTGACACTATAGATCAGCTCAATGATGAGCAGCATGTTCAAAATAAATAATTTTAACTAATACCTATTGGTGGGGGGAGGGGGTATCTTCCCACGTGGTGCTAGTGGTAAAGAACCCCTATGCCAATGCTGGAGACATAAGAAACATGGATTTGATCCCTGGGTCAGGAAGATCCCTTGGAGAAGGGCATGGCAATCCACTCTAGTATTCTTTCCTGGAGAATCTCATGGACATTGGAGCTTGGCAGACTACAGGATCACAAAGAGTCAGACACGACTGAAGCAATTTAACATGCAAACACACACACACATTATGTATTTATTTCACTCAGTTCTAAAGTATGGGCTTCCCTGGTAGCTCAGATGGTAAAGCGTCTACCTACAATACAGGAGACCTGGGTTCAATCCCTGGGTCAGGAAGATCCCCTGGAGAAGGAAATGGCAACCCACTTCAGTATTCTTGCCTGGAGAATTCCATAGCCCAAGGAGCCTGGTAGGCTACAGTCCATGGGGTCGCAAAGAGTCGGACACGACTGAGTGACTTCACTCACTCACTCACTCAAAGTATAGGTATTTAGAAATGGATAACATAGGTAACATTTTCTCATCTCTTTCAGACTCCTTATATACAATAGATATTTGCCTTTCTATTGCTTGATATTGTTACATCTCTCAAAGATGGAGGGGCTTTATTCATTTCTAAAATGGAAAGGAGGAGAGGTCATATCTACTTGGGCAAGTCTGTGTATCTTTTGATAATTCCGTTGTCAAATCACATAAAGGCAAGTTGATCATGGTCTTTGGACTCTCAGTGGTTTAAACTTTTTGCTTTATTGGTCTCACTATGTCAATAAATGTTTCTGCCCCTTTTCTCAGCTTTCCCTATGTACCCCACTGGGACCCTGTCAAGGAATATGATTATGATGAGATCCTTCATATCTTCATGTAAAATAATCTTTCAGCCAGATAGATCTCCTACAATTTGTTCATATTACATTGAAATTGATCATTCTTTTTTGCCTATAGATGTATGAGCTCAAGATATATTTTTGGAAAGCGTTGAAAGCAGTAGAGAGAAAACACTTATTAAAATGTCTGAACTTTGTATCCAGAATAAATTAACTGTTGGAATCTCCTCTTTATCTGTCTATCTATCTGGCTATCAGTATGATTGCTAGTTGCATTAGAGAAAATAATTCAGAACATTTCAGAGAGCACGTTGTAATCACACAGCACTAACACACTGGGCTCCAGTCATAAAGGGAAGTTGTGGGATTGCACTAACAATTATTTTTTCCTTGTCACATTTGTTCTGTTAATTGGGAGTGTTACAAAGGTGATCAATAAACAATGAGAAAAATGTGGAGGGAATTTAAAAGTAAAACAAAACCAAAGAAATTTACAAAAATGCAAACAATTTACAAAAATGGACAAAGGTTTGGAATCGTATTTTCACAGTTCTGTGTAGGTTGAATTGTTTGAAGAGCAGCACATTTGAAGATTAAAAAAATAAGGGGGGGGGGTCATTTGTAATTCCTCATATACAGTTCTTCTGTCCCTTTGCTTAAGTTTCTGTGTGAAAGATGGAACCGTCATTATCTGTCCATATTTTAAATAGAATAACTACAGACATAAAGGACTTTCACTTCATTTCATTCAATGCAATTTCATTTCCCAAATGTTAAAAAAGACATCTCCTTACCAAAACATGCAAATTGGCAGTTTTGAAGATATTGCTTTATCTGAGTTTTTCTCTTTTTTTTTGAACTAAGAAAATAAGCAGGTAATAGTTCACTTTGTTATTAAGAGTAATTATTTTCTGGACTTTGTGGGTTACTTTTCTGTAAGTTTTAAATAGAAAACTATTTAACATATATTTATCTTTGTAAGAAGTTCTAAATGATCAGCAAATACCTTCTCATCATTTAAAAGGACCCATTTAAAACATTCTTGCTGTGATAAAAGAAAATTATAACCTGTGAGACCATTGAAACTAAAGTAGTATTTAAGCTGTGATAGACACTCTGAGGAGGAAAGACATATTTAGTCAGCATATGTTTTCTTGTCCTCTTTTAATTGTTAATAGATACAGATTCTATTTTTGTATGTTGTTGTGAAACTGAGCCCTAGTGAACTAATAAAAGAGAAAGGTAGTCTGATTTATGAAGAATTTTAACTCAAAGACTTTTTAATATATTTTGATTCAAATTATTTATGGGCAAAAATCACATACTCATTAACTGAAAAGAGTGTTTTAATGGAATGTTATAATGTTATCTATATATTTCATTTTGAATTATTCATCTATTCTTGCTAAACAAAATGTGTTTACTGAGTTTCTGCTATATGCCAAGCACTGTTTCAGATACTGAGGATGTAGCAATGAGCAAAACAGACATAGTTACTGTCATTGTGAAATTTATATTTAGCTACAACAGCAATCATAAATATATGTTGGTTTGGTTGATTGTGTTTTAATACATGCAATGAGGAAGAATAAGCCAAAATAAGAATAGGGAGTGCCAGCTTCAGCATGGTGTGGTCACTGAGCATTTTATAAGTATTATCACAGAGGGTCTCACTGCGAAGGTGATGTTTGATCAGAGAACTGTAAAAAGAATGAAGGAGGGAGCCAGTAGATAGCTAACATTCCAGGAGAAGGACCAAAATGTAAAAGGGCTTGAAGAGAGGACTCTTGGACTTTCAAGGGCCAGGAAACAAGAAAAGGACCAGTGTCCCTGGAATCATCCTAGCAAGTGAAGTTACACTTAGCAGGATTAAACAATGTAGGACATTATAAAGACTATGGCTTATTCTATGAGTGATAAGTAAATTATTGAAATGTTTTAAAATATTGAGTAATAGGATTATTATTACTGTGTTGTTGAGATGAGGCTATTATGGGCAAAGTTTGCATGAGATAGAGCAACTGGAAAACCTCTACAAATAGGAAGGTGAATGATGTTGATGACTTAGACCAGGATGGTAGTAATAGGCATAATAAAAATGATTGGAATTTGAAGTATCTAAATCTAAAGCCAGTAGGATTCTCAGGTACATGAAAATTATCAACAGTATGAAAAAAGAAAGGATTAAGGAAGAGTATATGCATTTAGGTGAAAACAGCTGGAAAAAAATTAAATTACCATTCATTGAGATGAAAGCCACAAGGGAAACAGCAGGTTTGGGATAGAATTTTAATAGGATATACACTAGATTTGAAAAATCTACCTAGAGAAATGCTAGATAGCAAGTTCAATATATAAGACTGAAGTTGAGAGTAAATATAACTTGTTGAATTGTTAGCATATAGAGAGTGAAGCCATAAAATTAGAGGAATCCAATTATCTGAATAATGATGGGCTCACTAGAAAAAATGAATAAATGAAGCAAAAGCAACATTAAAAAAAAGAAAAAAACTTTTACTCAACCTCTTACTCTTAAGACTTGCAGGCCTCAGATGTATACCTTGAGTGGGATTGGAGGGCACTGGAGAGACAAGAAAAAAACAGCAAAGGAGACTTAGAAGATATAGACAGTGAGGTGGATGACTTTAAGAGTAAATAGTGTCCAGGAAGCTGCAGGCAGAGGGTGTTTTAAGATGAAGGTAGTGCTCAACCATTGTGTCAAGTGCTCAACCATTGTGTCAAGATATTCCTGACAGTTCACATAAGCTAAGGACAGAATTGTTTTTTTTTTTTTTTAATATGGAATTTTTTTTTTTCTTTAATTCTTACATGCGTTCCCAAACATGAACCCCCCTCCCACCTCCCTCCCCATAACATCTCTCTGGGTCATCCCCATGCACCAGCCCCAAGCATGCTGCATCCTGCGTCAGACATAGACTGGCGATTCAATTCTTACATGATAGTATACATGTTAGAATGTCATTCTCCCGAATCATCCCACCCTCTCCCTCTCCCTCTGAGTCCAAAAGTCCGTTATACACATCTGTGTCTCTTTCCCTGTCTTGCATACAGGGTCGTGATTGCCATCTTCCTAATTAAGTAATAGGGAATGTCACAGTGAATCAGACAAGAGTTTGTTTAAATGAAGTTTATCCAAAATACAGCTCTACCTTATATATTATATTCATAAATACCCTAATGCATTCCAATTATAATAATATCTGTCACATAATAGATACTCAATCAAACACTTTTGAAAAGTATTTTGTGAAATAAATGAGATTTTGGAGAGTTACAAGAGAAAATGGAGCTGGGGAAGAGAGTAAATGAACTTCACCTATGTTCTTTGGCCTAACCCCATACTGGCTTTAACTAAATGGATGTGTTAAAGTATATCTATACTTTCTCATTTTATTTTGATAAAAAGAAGTGATATTAAACAAAAAAGAAAGATATGTTGCATAAAATGGCTTAAAATCCTAAAAATTAATGTTATTACCCAAAATTCTTGTGTTTTATGCATATGACAGTGTCACTGCTGTTTTATTAAGCAATAATTATGAATCCTGTCAAGTTTAAATTCAATGTATTTAGTGGCTTTCAATCTGCAAAGGTAAAGGAGAAGGCAACAAGGAGAAAAATGCCTTTTATATCACTCAAATTCTATAAAATAGGAAAAAACAAAAGCCAAAAACTATTATGTCAATATCACGAACACTTAGTAGGAAGCAGAAATATGAGTTAAGGGAATATTAAGTTAGAAATATGTAGTTTTATTGACTCAGTGTTGATCATTTTAACATTCTTTTATCTAACATGAATTCCTGAACACCTATTGTAAAGTGTTGAAGAGAGTCTCTGTAACAAACCCTGCTAGATGCTCACATCGTCTGCCTTTCTTCTTTGCTACCAACACTTGTATCTTTTTAAGGGGGAAATATGTTCAGTCCCAAATACCAAATTCTGTTATAAAAAGTGAACAAATATGTAATGCAATCCTGGCAATGAGATATAAGTGGAAATGTCCTAGGTATTTTAGGAAAATTTGCTGCCAACCACAGCTCCTGCTTTTGTTTCACTTTCCTTCTTCTCGCCACATCTGTGGATGTGACACTGGAGGTGAAAAGCTGTATTATGACCTCTAGGTGATCAGGATGTGGGTGGAGGCCTGCAGGCTCAGGGAATAAGTATGTTCCAGTTGGTATCATCGAACTTCAGTACGTGCTCTGGACTACCTATCCCTGGATTTTTTTTTTTAATGAAAAAAATAAACTCTTTATTTGTATCAGTTATCGTTTATTGAATTTATGACTTAGCATACCATATCTCCAATGCCATCACAGTACGAAAAAGAAACATGCGGATGAAAACACAAGCACCCTTCAAGGTTATAAGATCAACATAAGAAATCAGCACAAACACGGGACAACATAGGAACAGTGATCAACTATGCCTGATGGACACAAAAAAACATCGAATTTAACTAATTTAAGCCAAGTCTTACAGCATGAGTAGACGTTAACCTGAAGAAGGCAGGAAAGGACATTGCAGGCAAAGAAAACAACCTAAACAAAAGGACAGCCTTGCAAGCAGCATGGCATATTATACAAATTACTCTGGTGGGACTGAAGTAGAGTAGATCAGTGTTAAGAATATCAGGCAGAAGCAAGAAAATGAAGGGTCTTGGGGCCTATGTTATGGGGGTTATGTTTAACTTTGGAGGCAGTGGAGAATCACTAGAGGATTTTCAGCAGGGACTGACATTATCAATTTGTGTTTTAGATAGAGCTGGCAGCAATGTGGAATATGAAACATAAGTGCCATCTCCCTTCCTCCACATTAACCAAAAAGATATTGAATAAAATCCAAACATGCGGAAACTAAGGGATAAATACTGTCGTCAAGTATATGAAACATTTATGAGAAGGATGCTCAGCAGTTGTTCTGAGTGTCTGTGACAGACCAAACACAAAGGAATATACTCAAAGAGAAGCAGTAGAGTTGGGTTGGACATTTAGCAAAAACATCTCAAGCAAGGGCTGCCCTGAATTCACCAGAACAGGCTGAAATGGGCAACTGGAAATTTAGTCTCTTTAAGTAACTAAGAGGAATTAAAAGAACTATTAGTTCTGGATGATTTTTAGGTATTCACTTCTTGACAGCAAGAAGTGTTATAAAATGTACTTTGAATGCATTTTGGCTTCATTGTTTTGTGATCTCTAAAGTCCAGAGGTGAATTAGACCATCTATCCCATCCCCCCACCAAGGCTAAACTACTTATAATGTAGACAAATAAAATGCTAATGACATTCATGACACTTACTAATTTATCCAATTAAATGGTTATTTACGTTAATAGAAATCAACATTGAAGTAAGTTCCCTGATAGTTTCCCAGTTTCCACAACAATTTGGGATGTCTACAAGGAGATCCAACCAGTCCATTCTGAAGGAGATCAGCCCTGGGTGTTCTTTGGAAAGAATGACGCTAAAGCTAAAACTCCAGTACTTTGGCCACCTCATGCGAAGAGCTGACTCATTGGAAAAGACTCTGATGCTGGGAGGGATTGGGGGCAGGAGAAGGGGACGACACAGGATGAGATGGCTGCATGGCATCACTGACTCAATGGATGTGAGTCTGAGTGAACTCTGGGAGTTGGTGATGGGCAGGGAAGCCTGGTGTGCTGCGATTCATGGGGTCTCAAAGAGTCAGACATGACTGAGCGACTGAACTGAACTGAACTGAACATGATGTTTTCTTATATTACTTGGGAAAAAGGGATGTCTTATGCTCCAATAGATTTGGTAAATAAGGTTACAAAAGATTAAATAAATGTGTTTCCTGCAGAATATCTCAAAGTCTTTAATAGAGCACTATTCATTCTAATAAGTTTATCCAAGACTTTATCCAAAAGTGTCTTAGTCAGCTCTAGCTGCTATAACAAAATACCATTGACTGTGCTCAGTGGTTTTAAGCAGCAGACATTTCCCACAGTGTTCATGGCTTGGAAATCCAAGGTCAAGGTGATGGCAGATTCCTGACTCATAGACAGCCAACTACCTCCTCACTATTTGCTCACATGCTTTTCCCCTGTGTATATCTCCCCTCTCTGTCTATGTGAGGACAGAGTCCATCAGGAGGATCCCATCCTGAAGAACCCCATCTAGTCCTAGTTACCTCTCAAAGGCCCTCCCTCCAAGTACCATTGCACTAGGGGTTAAAGTTCCAACATATGAATTTGGGGTGTACATATGTGTGTGTCTGTGTGTGTGTGTTAGTTACTTAGTTGTGTCCAACTCTTGCAACTCCATGGATGGTAGCTTGCCAAGTTCCTGTGTCCATGGAGTTCTCCAGGCAAGAATACTGGAGTGGGCTGCCATTCCCTTCTCCAGGGGATCTTCCCAATCCAGGGATTGAACCTGCGTCTCCCACATTGCAGGCAGATTCTTTACCATTTGAGCCACCAAGGAAGCCCATGAATTTGGTAGGAACACAATATTCAGCCTATAACAAAGAAGGTTATAGAATGAGTTTTTATCCAAATTTATTTGACCATGGAATTCCATCTTTACTAATACAAGTAAATGTTATTTAGAAAAATAAGGTATATATTAAATGATTATATTTTTGAATTTGAAATAAGTATATTTGATAATAGAAATTTAGGTTACTTCAGTTATGGAAAGAAATCAGAACACTACCCTTTGCTGGGTATAGCTATGTTCTATACATTTTACATTTAACTTCCAACATTGTAGAATATGTTTTAGATTATTCATGAGGGAAATGAGGATTAGAGAGGTTATTTTCTCAATGTCTCACTTCTAATATATAACTATAGAAACACCTTTGCTTTGGGGGATTTTATATAATTTATCATCTAACCTGAGATATGTTTATGAGCAAAACAGGATATCAAAGCTTTAAAATTATATACATTTTAAAGTATTAAATTATAGACTAATAAATTGGTTCTAATATTTGGTAGACATATAAAGTGGTTGTATTTATAGCTATTTAGGAAATTACTCTTTTCAGATACAAACTAGATAGGATGCTGCTACAGAAAACATCTCATGGGCAAGATTGAATGTTTAGTCACCTTCATTCAAGATTTTTGACAAACTAGCTCATTCTTTCTCTCCAGCTTTACCTTCTCCTGGTCTTCATATCTAACTGGATTCCTTGTGTTCCCTCCTGAGACCTCTGGCCTCCTCATTTCATTAATGTCATTCTCTCTGCCTGAATTTTTTCTTTTAATCAAACAAAATCCTTCCAGTTCCTTTTAAGGGACACTGCTACCACTTGACATCTCTCCTTTCCCCACAGCCCCTACAAAAAGAATGAACTCTTTTTCTGAAATTCCCTTATGCTTAGTTTAAGCAACTGGGATGACTTATCATATTGGCCTTTGTTGCAGCTATTTATGCAATTATCTTAACTTCTAAATTAAATCAAGGACAGCTGGAGAAAAGGAACTTTTTATGCATTTGGTATATCAAGACATTCTTGTTGCCCATATGGTATCTTGTATTCTAGGTGTTAAATATTTGATTTTTGAATGTTTTGTGGATGAATAAATGATTGAATTAAGGACTTTAACTGAATATTAGAAGTGAATTATGCCTCATTATTGATTTCTGCAATTTCTAATCCTGGGTATTAGCATAGAACTAAAGGAAAGAATGGGCCAAATTTAGAAAAAAAAGTTTTTTAGAAATGATAACCTGAATAATGGACATATGAAATAGATCATCACCATATGTGTATACTATGAAGCATTCATGATTAAATTAAAATACAGTCCACTGTCAGATTATTAATATAATTTAAAGTGTCTATTATAAAAGATCTATTTGTTCTCAGTTTTTGTTCTGCTTGCCTTTGAATTGTTTCTATTAAATAAACTAAATCTATAACTTAAAACCCAGTAGCATTCAAAAGATGTATAATCAGGAGATATAACCTGTTGGGTTTGCATTTACACATTTTTTAACAAATTTTTCAGTACTCTTGATATCCACGTGGAGCTTTCAGACTAGTGGTGAAGAAAGACATTAATCAAATAATCACAGAAATAAAAATAAGAGAGCTTTTGTGTTTAGAATAAGAATTTGTGTGGAGAAGTAAGAGCGCTTTAGAACATTTTTGATCTGAAAGGGAGAACATGTAATGTTGTCCTCAAGTACTTATGAATATTTAGTATTAGTCACTCAGTCAGGTCCAACTCTTATGACCCCATAGACTGTGTCCATGGAATTCTCCAGGCAAGAATACTGGAGTGGGTAGCCATCGCTTCTCCAGGGTATTTATGAGTATTTAGGATCTGAATAAAGAGCAAGAATTAACTAGCAGAGATTAGAAGCAAGAATATTCTTTCTGGGAGACTAGCTCCATGGTGATTAGAAGCATTTGGAGTTTAAGAAACTGACAAGAGAGAAATGGGGTGAAAGAGATGGATGAAACCTAAGGAATATCTTTAGCAGTTTAGTCGCTAAGTCGTGTCTGACTCTTGTGACCCAATGGACTGTAGCCTTCCAGGCTCCTCTGTCCATGGGATTCTCCAGGCAAGAATACTGGAGTGAGTTACCATTTCCCTCTCCAAAGAATATCTTTAGTACCATATTAATTATTGGGCCTCTACAAACAGAAGTCAACTGTTCATGTGTATAAAGAAGGTAAGCATATATGAGTGTTTCCAAAAGATCATACTTTTTGAAGGATGAGATTATGTGTCATCTCTCACTCTAACATGGTACTCTGCACATAATGAGAACTACTGTTGGGTATCTAAGAATGAAGAAAATATTTTTTACAAAGATTTTGCATAAAATATACAAGTCAAGATTTTCTTCTTTTTTGCTTTTATCTCCATGGCATGTCTGGTGGGTTTTAGGAATAGGAAAGAAACATTTGCCACTTACAAAGTCTCTTAAATCCTGAAATCTTGTCTATCAGGAAAAATATAATTAGCATCTTGGGTCTTGACTTCTGCTGAATGAAAAATGTCTTCCTGATGAACTTTCAAAACTCTCATAAGTTGTTCTTAATTCACTCATTTCTATTCACTTTATTCACTCCTGAAGACCTCAAAAGGATGATATCACATCTCCATCCAACTCAGTTTTCTGATAGAAGATATCAGATTGGGTATTGGAGGAGTCCCTTAACTTGTTTGTCTCTACCACAGGCCAGGTCCTGTGCTAGGTGCCAGGGATACGGGAGAAAATGTGAGAGCATCTCTGCCTTCAGAGAGCTTCCTTTGAAGATGAAGGAGGTAGACATCGAAGAAGTTAAAACAACATAAGATATTTTCTGAGAGTGAAAATATGATAAAAATGGGGGCCTACTGCTTTGCGGAATGGTTCTCTTAAGTATGGGGCCTCTGATGGCTCAGATGGTAAAGAACCTGCCTGCAATGTGGGAGACCCAGGTTTGATTCCTGACTTGGGAAGATCCCCTGGAGCTGAGAATGGCTACCCACTCCAGTATTCTTGCATGGAGAATTCTATGGACAGAGAAGCCTGGCGGGCTGCAGTCCATGAAGTTGCAAAGAGTTGAACATGACCGAGCATCTAACACTTTCACTTTATTTCACTTTTCTCTTAATTATAATAGTCAGGTTAAAAAAAAATGCAGCTCGGAAATAGCTTCTTCAAATGCTTCTTTTGAAAGATCATAGGCATAGATTGCATTTCTCCCATTCAGTGTGGATTTTTTTTTTATTCTTTTCAATTGGTTTGGGTTTTCATTCTCCCTTGGCAGAATATGTAATAAGCATTAAATCTTCCAACATATAACCAATAGCATTAAAACTTACTAGATATGTTTTCCAGATGAGGAGCACATATTTTTAAAATGCTCATATTAAGTTAGGTTATCACCTTGGCTCATCAGCGCCTGACAGTACAGCTTTCGTGTTCACTTGATCCTCTCATTATCCTGCAATATTTTTAAGGAGTATTACTACTGCTGTACAAACCTCACAGCCAGCACAGATAAACCAGACCTGAGCCACTAAGATTCATTCTGAATGTTAACTGAAAGTGAAACTCTTCTCAGAAAGAGAGAGAAAAAGAGGAAAGGAAAGAAGGAGAAAGAAAAAAAAAGTGCAAGGAGAAGAGAGAGGAAATGAAGAAAATTAAATGAGAGAAGAAAATATAAATGACAAGAGACTGAGCAAATGGAAGCCAACGGGTTGTGCAGAGCCTAGAAGGTAGGCAGACACCTGCTGTGCCGGGCTGCTGCCCACAGCGGGCAGGTGCTTCCTTTCCACTTGGTCACCCAAAGGTTTCAGGACCTTATTCTCTCGACTTCTATCTCCATACTCCATGCAAAGTGGAAAAAACTTTCATGTTTGTTTAGAACTCATGCTGGGGATTTTTAACACAGAAACGGTACTTAAGGGCAGATTAAAGTCACAATATCCTTCACAAGATGTGCAGATTTGATATAGGATGAATAAATAAACACAAATGTTAAAAGGATCATACATATTTAAAGTGATTAATACAAGATGAAAAGACCAAAAGAAATTTTGGATATTAAACCTATTCTGTGTATTAAACATGTAGAAAGTATTTATTATCCACCAGATAGTCATTTTCAGCAATTGGAAATACATGTTTAACTGTCTTTTTTCCATAATTTTGATCTATCAAAGATTATTAATTGGGTTCTCTCATTAATTGCCCAATACTTTGGCTCTTGATTTGGCTTGTGAAATTATGAGTTCACCAAGATACTTACTTTTCAAAGAAAATGTACCATTCCTCTGAACATTCACTTGACATTCTCATAACTTAATATGTTACAATTTATTTTTTATATTTTAATCCTTATTATTTCTATGGTTCATCTAGAAGGTGCAGGTGTTTTGAAACATCTTACTGGGTTCACTGTCATTTCTTACCTTCTCAGCATTTTAATGAAAGTTTATTTCAACTTCAGTAGTAGCATTTAAAGAGGAAATATCACAACAGATCACATTCTGCCTAGAAAATGCTAACTAACAAGGAATGGAATAATAGCAACTACAGTTTTCCTATTATGCTAGGCAGGTTTTATGCACTGATTTTGAAGATTTTTAATGTAAATCATGTCATTTTTACCAGCAATATAGAGCATCTTTTTGCCTTATTGGTGAGTCTTGGACTATTTCCCTGGCCTAGGTTTTAAGTGTCCACACCATAAGACTTATGGAGATTGTGCTCATATTCTACACCATGTATATAAGTGTAAATCTTTCTATATGGGCAGGGGCAAAGAACAATGACAGACTACAGGCAGGTCTATGCTAAGATGTTCCTTTTCTTGTTTCTTTAACTCATGTAAGCAGTTACTGATTTATTTGTCTTATGAGCCACAAGATTATATTTTGAAAGTAAGGATAGCTTTATATTCATTGCTGTATACTTGAAAAAAAAACACCAACTAAGATTATTAAAAGTAATAGCTATTAATATATCTCTTCTTTCAAAGACTGAGAAATGAATGGCAAGAAATCCAATAACTTTTCAAGTCTTGTGACTAGTTACTAGCAAAGCAGGACATAGAACCCAGTTCTCTTGACTTTCAGAACCATTTATCTATTGCCTTTCCACCACTTTCTTGGAGCTTCTCTATGAATTTCCTACATCCTACCTCTTATCTTGAACTCACTTCGGTGAATGAGTATCTTTTCTCATCCTTCCTTCCTTAAATTTCAGTGGCAATCTTGGACATCTCAAGAAAGTTTTTCTGATTTTGTTGTCAGCAGAGTACATTCATGTTATGCCTTTTTATGTTCTTGTTCAATCCTCGTCTGAGGATGAAATATTAGACTTGTAATGCTGCAAATATGTTATGTAAATTATAGTAGCATATTGTATTGCTTTGACCTTTACAACACTCTATAATTTGATTGGCTGACTGGTCAAGTTCCTAGTGTTTACAGTCTTGCCCTTACTTGGATGGACATGATGAGATATTCCAATATAGCCAATCAAAATATAGAATATCGAAAAGGTCAGAGTAGCATAATGTTTTCTTAAACTACAATCTTCCCTTTACCTTTCAAATAATGGATTCTCTTAAAAAGAGAGAATCCTATGAAATAAAACATATCCAAGAATAATGTATGTAATGAGCATTTTTATTTGATTAAATTGATGTCAACTTTCTTGTTTTCAAACTTGATTCTCTTAAGAGAGCAGCTTAGATTTTTTTAAAACTGTGTTGTCACAGTCTGTATTTCACTGTTCTTTGAGTCTCCAGCACCTACAGATATTAAATGGTGGCAGAGTGCTTTATATATATATATTTGTTGAGTAGATGAACAAGATTGCAAGCTATACCAAAAATGATTCATTCTTCTTAGTTATATGGTAACACACTTGTCTTTTTGTGAAGGCGTATTTTGTTCTTTCTAGGTTCTCAAAGCTCAGTATCCAATCTTCTTACTATATTCTTTCTTCCTGGGAAATATTCAATTGACCAAATTTAAATCATTATCTATAAGCCAATATCTTTCATATATGTATCTTTAGAACTCACTTCTGAGTTATATACCCTGTCTTTGAATTTCCCAATTTGCTTTCAGGGGGAACTCAATTTCATCATAACAAATACCAAACCCTGACTCTCCTTATCAAGCTAGTTTTTCTCCTAGAGCCCTTGTCACGGTGAATGGCACGACTGTCATTCTGTTATAGAACTTTGGATGTGGAAGGAAACTTAAAGACAATGGACCCACCTCTTTTGTCTTAGAGAAGTTAAATGATGGCTTAGAAAAATGCCTTATGGTTAATTAGCAAAGAGATTGCCCTTGAATTCTGACTTCCTGTCACATCATCTGTTCAACTTTCCGTGTGCCTCACATTGCTTTGTCTCTACTTGTTACTGACTTGCTAGTCAACAGAATCTCATATGGCCATGTACACAGTATCAAAACAGATTATTAGGTAAACTTCATGATAGATATCCAGAGATGGAAATTTATATTAAATAATCTGAACATCTTTCAAGTCTATCTAGGAAGATGCTAGACAGTATAGGGATTATACTAAGAGGTTATAGGATCAAAGTTACAAAAGTGATGGGCTGTAGAAAGTAAATAAAAATAGTAAAGTCTCTATACCCCTGGAAATTTTAAACATTAAATTCATATCCTTGTTGGAAAACCATGGTAACTTTCTGCATTTTTACTGTCTATTCTAAGAACCCTGAGAGTCCACATTATCAAGGATGTGCTCGTGGAAACGCTGTTGAAGAAAAAAAAAAAATGCTTCCTGACTTACCCAGTTTTACATGCCTGCTTGCTTGTGATGTATTAAGCAAACTATTATTGCATTTAAATTTAAACAAAGAATTTGAACATTTAAAAGTATTTCATCTTTCTTTTAACAAAAACAACAAAAATAGTATGCTTATATAGTCCAAAATGAGGCAATCAACTACATAAATAGAAATGATGGCTGGTTTTATTGGAAGATGGATTGAAACCTAGGAAACTTTTTCATTAATGATTTATCAAAATTCTACATTGGGTCAAATATTATGTATTCAATAGTTTAACCAGAAGGGGATTTTTTCCCCCTCACTCACATTTGCAAATGCTAGGTCCTTGCTTTATACCTCAGGGAAACCTGCCCAAAAACAAGTTTATGAGATTAAAATCTGGTCTATACATTTTTTAAACAGATTATGTTGGGTCTTTTTAGAAATTGATAGGTTGAAACACTCCTTGCAAGATGGAGGGAGGATTTTGATTAACAGAAGTATCTCTATCAAGAGATCCTAAACAATAGTTTCCTCAGATTTTAAAACCACTCCCCCAACACGTGATTATTCTCTAATTCCCTGGCTGAGCAAGTAACCATTTTAATTAGACTCTGAGGCAAGCAACATTGTGTCCATGGTAACAGGTATAAAAAGAACTTTAAAAAAAAGGAAAAAAAAAAAAAGAAAAATGTGATAACTGAAAATGTGTTTAAATCATGATAAAAGGATTTAAACAGATGTTATTTTTTTCAAAGTGTTATTTTAAAAAAGAATTTTAAAGGGCTCTTGATAGAGGAAAAAAATCATTTTTGGATGTGTCTGTAGGGAAGGTTTCTCACTCCTAAATGCTGTAGTTCATGATTGTCATGGATGAACTGGGTGCCTAGTAAATGAAAGGATGCAAGAGGGGAAAAGTTAGAAAGGAAACCCAGGGTACCTTCAGTTAGATATTTAAATCCAAGTGAGTTAAAATTTCATTAGTATTATTTAATAGATTGTGTGTGTAACAGAACCTTTTATTAAAGTTTGCATTCAGAAAAGAGAGAGTGTTGAACTTGACTTTTGAAGACAGGACTGAGTGTGGATAAATCTAGATGTATTGCTCAGAGAGTGGAAGGGAAGGCAAGAATACAGAGCAGGGCTTCTGTGTAAGGTAGATGCAATTCCTACAGCTTTAGACAGTAACTTCCATGCCAAATGATTCTCTTTGACTATGCATTTGAGCTTCTCTGTATTATGCATGTTTCATACTGCAAAAGTTAAACTCACACATATTTATTTTTATATTAAAAGGGAGATGGACAAGGGGTTGTCCCTTCCCTAGCAATTCACATTTTCAGAAACATGAAAAAGTCAACAAACACAAGAAGAAAGTAAGAAGAAGTCTTGTTTATTCTTCTTGTGCTCACTTTGTTCTTTTCTGCCGACAATCACCTTCTCTAGAAACAGTGATTCTGCCACTTTGTTTAAAATGAGTAATAACTCCCTAAAGTTAAATGTCTCTTAGAGGACCCAGGCACATTCCATGGAACTAAGTGGAAGGTAAAATTATAAGAGGAAACCCAGAGAGAGCAGGAGGAAAGGAAACTTTGAACCTGGCAGAAGGATGGCTTATTTTGGCTGGACTCCTCCTGTAGTTTAAATACCTACTGCCTGAAAGCAAATTGGATGTTAAGGAAGGCTGGAGTGCCCATATAAATGAAAACAAACAAGCAGTGACCCTAAGCTGGTCTTAGAGGAAGTCAAATCTCTTGTTGCTTTGCCTAAAATTTTGAAAGAACCTAAATATTGTTTTCTGCGCAACATATGTTTTAGTTCTTTAGTGTTTGGTAAATAAAATGGTTATTTGAGAAAATACCAGCCATTAGAGGTCAACTCTGAGTAGCAAGAGAGAATGTGGAAGAGAGAACAGAATTTAAGAATATGGTTTTAAAAACTTTATTTTAAATTTATATTCAGGTCTGTAGATTAATAAGCTAAGACTTAGTCTCTATATTATATGGGATAAAGATTAAAACAGCATAAGCTTAATTATATTTTATACTAAACAAGGAATTTTGTTTCACACATCACTCACGTCTAGATATAGTAGTTACATAAAGACATTGATAGAATTCCACATAGAAACACATACTTATACAGTCACACACACACACACACACACATTCACACCTACAGACGAAGAGTAAACAAAAGTGGCTACACCACAACAGTACACACAGAGCATATCTTGGAGGAATTTCATCCGCCACTGCATCACAAGGTAAGTGTAAATGATACATACATATAATGAAAATCAAACCCCTGAAGTTTTATTTTGCCCATCTCAGTCTGCCTAAAAGAAAAGCGTATGTGTTGTTAAGACTTTAGCAGTAAAAAGACAGATGTTCTCTAAACGAGTATTTTTGAATATTATTTCCAGATATTAATAGGTGTCCCATGAGGAGAAGGACTCCATAGCTGCATATGTTCATTGAAATAATGTTTTAAATCATGTTAGTTTTTTTTTTTTAGGAAAAACTTCTCAAAATTTTTATAAAAATCTGTTGATTATGATCTCTAAATGTGAATGCACTCTTCAGTATTTGCCAGAGAGATTTGTTCATAGATCCTTATCTTTCATAGCAGCATTGAAGAATCCTGTAAAACAAGATAGTGACAAGGGGAAGATGCTTCGGTTCAAAAGATTGATGCTCAAACACTTAATCCTTTTAAAATGAATGCTAGTTATAGTTTTCATGCACTGACTAGGCTAAGCACTATACAACAGCCTGTTTTATTCTTGGGACAATCCTGTGGAATGCATATGACTATCTGCATTTAGTGGTGAAACAAACTAAGATCCAGGGAAGCTAAATATTTTTTCCAAGTTCATGCAACTAACAGGAAAGGAAGCTAACATCTGAAACAGCTTTGTTTTTCTTATAGGCTGTGTTCTACCCGGGATGATAAGCAGCTCACTGACGGATTTTTCAGATCTAAGATTTAATCAGTGTCCAGGCATGCAATGTGAAAGCAAGAATACATTTTTTTAGAAAGCAGAATAAATACCTTCCTTCACGTCATAATCTCAGAGGTGCCAGGAAGTTTCCCCTCCACTAAACAGTTTCTCGAAGCATCTACATAATGCAAAAATTCTGAATACAATGATTCACTAATATTTATTTTCTGCTTTGAAAAATGTAAATACTCTTGCATATACTTTAAAGGTATCTTAATACTAAAGATATTCCCAGATCTGATTGAGCAAAACCGTAAATTAGACAGAACTTAGAAACAAAACCTAAAACAAACAAACAAACCAAAAACCTTACAGACCTTTTAAAACAGTATCTAATGCTGGAGTTCAAGAATCTTTATTAATTTCAGTTCCCCAGGTAATTTTAGTAATCACTACCTCAATATTTATCAATATCTTCCCTTCTAAGTATATATAAATTAGAGAGAGATTAAACATAGAAGAGCATAGAAAAAACAATACATTTGGTGTCACAAGATTTGACCTGAAATCTCAGACTCGCTGCTTAAATCTGTAAGATGCTGGCTGAAGTCAGTTATCTCCAGTGGTTTCCATGTCCTCATTTGATGGCTCAGAGGTTAAAGCATCTGCCCCCAATGTGGGGAAACTGGGGTTCAATCCCTGGGTTGGGAAGATCCGCTGGAGAAGGAAATGGCAACCCACTCCAGTAGTCTTGCCTGGAGAATCCCATGGACAAAGGAGCTTGGTAGGCTACAGTCCATGGGGTCACAAAGAGTTGGACACGACTGAGTGACTTCACTTTCACTTTCACTTTTCACGATAACTTTCCTCAAAATATTATTATTATTAATAAAAGATATACTGGATGCAAAGAGCTATTTGCATGCTGTATACATTTTTTATCTTCTTCCTTGAGAGTGCAAGAAAGTTCACTCATGATGGTACATAGAAATGGTTATATACTCATGATTTCCTTTTGGAGCAAGACAGATGGATACAAAGGGGAAAGAGGCAAAGCTATGAAGAATGTACATGCTTAGTTGTGTCCAACTCTTTATGACTCTGGAAAGCAGCTCGCCAGGCTTCTCTCTCCATGGGATTATTCCAGGCAAGAATACAGAGGTGGGTTGCATGCCCTCCTCCAGGGCATCTTCCCAACCCAAGAATCAAACCCATATCTGCTGTGTCTCCGGGTGGATTCTTTACCCATGAAGCCATCAGGGAAGCCCATGGCCTTCTGGAATTTCACCTTTGCTCTTTTCACATTTGTAATTCTCCCCTTGATCTCTTTTCATCAGAACAAGGGTAGAAGAACACTTTTAGTTCTAGGAGTGTTTTGTTGTTGTTGTTGTTGTTGTTTTTTCATAACAGAATCTGGATCAGACTCAGCATGTTTGAGCATTTCCTATTGGCAGCCAGTGATACTTAAAATAAGGTCCAGTCTGCACAACAAACCAGATTAGGCTGAAAAATATACCCAGTCTTGATTATATGTGCTTCTTGGGTATCTGACCTCCAGATTGTGGATCTCATAAAGAAAGAGATTCATATGAACTATTTCAAGAGTTTAGGGAGTGATTAAAGCAGAGAATTTCTTAAAGCATTTTTTTTAATTCTAAAAGCTTCTCAAAAGTGAATAATTCAAAATAATATTTGAATATATAGGGAGATTTTGTGTTTTTAATTAAGTGACCAACTTATTCCTTGAATGCGTATAATGTAATATAGAAACTTAGATTTTTTTTTTCTCTGTTTTTTTGTTATGGTTGATTTCCTGGTCCCTCTTACTTGACTCAGCTTTTAAAATCCAAATAATTATGTAACATTAGGGGTTAGTTTATGAAGATTCATGTTCATTGGGCTATTTTAGAAGATACTTGTCTACTTGGGTATGAAACATTTGCCAGTTTCCAAATGCAGTATCTGTATTTTTCATGTAATGGTGTAAGAAATCACCAAAATGCTATTAAAGGAAAACAATGTATCGTTACATAAAATGGAAGGATCTAAATCAAAGTAAGATTTTAAAATAAAATTAATTTCTTTATGCTTTTCAATAGCAGAAACAGTTTTAAATTTTATTTTTACAAACTTATTTATATAACAGCTTTGTTATTATAAAAATAGCCAAAGAGAATATTTTTCAGAACTTTTAAAATTTATCTTTTTAATGAATTTCTACTATAGATTATTCAATATATGCATGTATTAAAAGAAAAATAAACAATCACATTTTACTGAACAATATATATAATTACTGTTAAAAAAACAAAACAAAAACCTGGGCAACAATATTTTTAGAATATACTATAACAACTCAAAAGGAAAATTATCATACTGATTCTATTTCACTCATTATCCAATCCTTCCCTCTTAGCAGAAAACACCACCCAGATGTAAGTTGTTCTATATGAGATTGCCAATATTTAACCCTTTGGGGGCTCCCCTAGTGGCTTGGGTAGTAAACAGTCTGCTCCAATGCAGGAGACCTGGATTTGATCCCTGGGTTGGGAAGATCCCCTGGAGAAGGTAATGGCTACCAACTCCAGTATTCTTGCCCGGAGAATTCCAAGGACAGAGGAGTCTGGTGAACTACAGTCCATGTGGCTTCAATTCGAAGATTCTGACATGACTGAGCAACCAACTTTCACTTTCAACCATTTTTTATCTGCAAAAATGACAGTTTCTTATGGCTCCATTAAACATTAAGTCAAATATATAACAGAAGACAGCCCAGTTTTTATTATCTTGTCTAAAAAAAGTACATCTCAAAAAAACACCCAAGGCAAAAGGCACATTCAAATAGATAAGTAAATAATTTCAGCAGCTCAAATGATTTTCTAAATTCCACAAAACTGTAGCCCATATTTTGTTTTATAAGAGGTTAATGAGAATTAACTTTACTACAACTGTTCATTGTTCAGTCGCTCAGTCATGTCTGACTCTTTTGCAGAGCTATGGACAGTAACCCTCCAGGCTCCTCTGTTCCCTACAATAACTTCCTCTAATTTCCAATTTTTTACAATAGCTTCTTCCAATTGTCCCACTAATTAGGGTGAGCACTATGTTTGTTGATGTGAGGTCTTCAGCACACAGATTTTGTGCATAGTTCTAATACTTACAGTATAGCTCTTACAGAACCCTGATGTTTTTCTTTTCATTGAAGAGTAGATGAGATTAAAAGGACTTGAGTAAATTTCACACAAGCAGCTACTATAATATAGCTCAAAATAATTTTTAGGTCAGTAGCATCAACATGATTCTTTGATTGTGTCAGTCATTATCAAAGTTCTGACATATGACATAGTGAGATAAATCCAGGAGAATATTTTCAAGACCTGAAATTCCAAACCTAAAGCCAGTATTTAGCATTTATGAAAACTAGTACAGTCTCCTAATGGAAGTGAGTTACAGTATAATAAGAGAACACACAGTAAGTTCAAAACATTGTTAAAATGTATTGTAAATATGTATACTCGTTTGCTGAAGCAACACATTCTATCTGTTAATAATTCAAAAATAGGGTGGAGGAAAGAGGTAGTCACTGAAATTTTAGAGACATGCCCAGATCTCTTCATTCCTCGTTTTTAAAGCTTCTCCTAGCTAATGAACTGCTTTTCTGTCCTAAAGCAGAATATATACATCATATACTTCTGAATAAAGACAGATTTCATTCCCTAGATTAAGCCCTGCAGCACAGGAATTTTTAAAAAATCATAAGTCCTTTGTATTGTCTCACTTCCCACTTTCTTCTCCCTTTGTTCTCTCCTTCATCCTTTATAAAGTTGATGCTCCCTATGATGAGCATTACTTAGTATTTGTTCCTATTGGCATTTTATTGTGGAGCATAATGGGGATGAAGGAGATCTTAGTGAAGTAAGTGTTGTACTTTTCAATTTATATTTCACACGCTAGTAGAGTAATGCTCAAAATTCTCCAAGCCAGGCTTCAGCAATATGTGAACTGTGAAATTCCAGATGTTCAGGCTGGTTTTAGAAAAGGCAAAGGAACCAGAGATCAAATTGCCAACATCTGCTGGATCATGGAAAAGGTGAGAGAGTTCCAGGAAAACATCGATTTCTGCTTTATTGACTATGCCAAAGCCTTTGACTGTGTGGATCACAATAAACTGTGGAAAATTCTGAAAGAGATGGGAATACCAGACCACCTGACCTGCCTCATGAGAAACTTGCATGCAGGTCAGGAAGCAACAGTTAGAACTGGACTGGTTCCAAATAGGAAAAGGAGTGCATCAAGGCTGTATATTGTCACCCTGCTTATTTAACTTCTATGCAGAGTACATCATGAGAAACACTGGGCTGGAAGAAGCACAAGATGGAATCAAGATTGTCGGGAGAAATATCAATAACCTCAGATATGCAGATGATACCACCCTTATGGCAGAAAATGAAGAGGAATTAAAAAGCCTCTTGATGAAAGTGAAAGAGGAGAGTGAAAAAGTTGGCTTAAAGCTCAACATTCAGAAAACTAAGATCATGGCATCTGGTCCCATCCCTTCATGGCAGATAGATGGGGAAACAGTGGAAACAGTGTCAGACTTTATTTTGGGGGCTCCAAAATCACTGCAGATGGTGATTGCAGCCACAAAATTAAAAGATGCTTACTCCTTGGAAGGAAACTTATGACCAACCTAGGTAGCATATTAAAAAGCAGAGATATTCCTTTATCCACAAAGGTCTGTCTAGTTAAGGCTGTAGTTTTTCCAGTGGTCATGTATGGATGTGAGGGTTGGACTGTGAAGAAAGCTGAGCACCAAAGAATTGATACTTTTGAACTGTGGTGTTGGAGAAAACTCTTGAGAGTCTCTTGGACTGCAAGGATATCCAACAAGTCCATCCTAAAGGAGACTAGTCCTGGGTGTTCATTGGAAGGACTGATGCTGAGGCTCAAACTCCAATACTTTGGCCACCTCATGCAAAGAGTTGACTCATTGGGAAAGATCCTGATGCTGGGAGCAATTGAAAGCAGGAGGAGAAGGGAACAACAAAGGATGAGATGGCTGGATGGCATCACTGACTCAATGGACATGAGTTTTGGTAGACTCCAGGAGTTGGTAATGAACAGGGAGGCCAGTCGTGCTGCGATTCATGGAGTTGCAAAGAGTCAGACATGACTGAGCAACTGAACTGAAGAAACATTATTTTGTAAGTAAACTTCACTGGCAGCATGTCTAAATTTAAAATAGTGACCTGGCTAAGTAGGCTTAAAGAAAATAGTGGCGTCCTCTGCCGGGGTCCAGCCCCGGTGGATCCAGGGAATTCGAAGGGTGGACGGCGTCGGCGTGGTAAGACTTGTTTATTTATTAAAGTAAGATTAGATTAAGAAACTATAGTGTAGTAAGAAGATTAAGTGGAAGAAGAGGGCTGAATAGCTTGGTTTACGCGGAAGGCCAATAAAATCCCAGACAAGGAATTTGCACCATCTACGTTGGGCCACCGGCGCCCGCTTGAATATCTAAGGGTGCCTCGCCTTAAGCTCCCTTTCTCGCGGGTCTTAACAGCCGGGGCAAGTAAGTAGACGTGGAGAGCCTCCGCGCTCCAGGTGGAAATTCAGCCCGAAATTAAAGTAAAGAGCAGAGAGAGGGAAAGAGAGAGAAGAAGAAAGAGAGAGAGACACGGGGGGAGCCAGAGTGCCAAGAAACCAGGCCGGGAGACTAGTTAGAGAAGCTGGTCCAGGAAGCTGGCCCCTGGCCCCAGAAGCTGGCCCCATCCTTTATTGTTCAGAAGGCCTTTTATACTTTTTGATAAAACACAGAGATCAATGGGTAACACAAGATTATGTAGCGTTCGCAGCTCAAGCTCTTTCTATACATCATTTGGCATACAAAAGGTCTCAGGTGATTTACATCATCTTCTGGCCAAGAGGCTTGTTAACACTTTTTGGCTCTCTTCCTTAATGAATGTTAATCTTGTTTCCCCTGAAGTGTTTTTCTTTAATCTACATTTCCTTAAAGCATTAGCATTAAAGTTACATCTCTATAGAACAAAGGTGCAGTGGGATATAACAAAGAAGGTACTTAACTCAAAGATCTAATGTTGCTAACACAAGGTCTACTACTTGTTTTTCTAACTATATCTACAACTAAAGGATGTGAAAATTTGGCAGCAAATATTGACTTAACAAATGAAACCTTTAATCAGTCCTATTCTAAAGATTTTGACTCCTCGGAAGCTCCTACATTCCTAGGATGTTTTAAGCTTCCTGTGCCTCCTGCGGTCAGGAGGCCTCAAACAATCACACGCGCAGCTGTACGAGTCCTGCAGGCAGGCTAGAAAGCCATCAGAGGGTTTTTTGGATTGAAACACTCTTTTAAATGCAGAAGACTAAAGCCCTGAATTGACTTTTTCCAGAAAATGTCAGAAGAGTGGAAACGCAGAGCACAAAAGCCGGCAGATTTTTGTTGGGGTACATGCTTAGGAATTTCCAGAGGGGTCCCTGAAGTCTGAGCACGCCTTGCGTATGTCAGCTTCCTTCCTCATGACCTTGTCACGGGCGGGATTCCTCACACTGGCTCCCAGCAGTCCTCACTCTAAAAACCAGAGAAGGCAATGGCACCCCACTCCAGTACTCTTGCTTGTTGTAGGCTGCAGTCCATGGGGTCGCTCGGAGTTGGACATGACTGAGCGACTTCACTTTCACTTTCATTCATTGGAGAAGGACATGGCAACCCACTCCAGTTTAAGAATCCCAGGGACGGGGGAGCCTGGTGGACTGCCATCTATGGGGTCGCACAGGGTCAGACACGACTGAAGCAACTTAGCAGTAGCAGCAGCATACTCCCAAAACTGCAGAAAAGAATGCAATTACAGCAAAAATTGACAACAAAATAATCCTTGTTCTTAGCGGATAAGACCAAGCACCTGTGTTGAGACCTTACTATGTAGCTGTGTCCTGAAAATGTTCATGTCCAAGGTCTGCTTGGGACAGAGAGAGCACTTTAGAGGGAGTCCACCAAATTATTCAAGAGGTGTTGCCTCTTGATTTGCCCTGTGTTCATCTCTGGTTCATACTCTAAGCAGGAATGCTGAGTCAAATGAAACTAAAAGGTGAAACTCTAGACAATATTTTTTCAAGTGATGTTTTCAGTTACTAAAATAATTCCTCCTGTTCTAGGAAGATTTCTGATCATCTTCTTACCTGTTAATCAATTGTGTCAAAGACACTTAAGAAGTGCTTTTCAGGAAGTGTTCCTGTATGTCCTTATGAAGCCTAAATAACATCTGTTTTTTTTAATCTCAAGATTTAGCAGGCTGTATTCCTATTCTATTTTATTATGAAAAAGAAATTTCCAATTGCCATCCTTTATTTCTAGATATTTTGATTCTAAATGAAGTATGAGTCCAAACTTTGCAAAAATCAAGAAAGAAATCATGTTGCTTAAGGTCTTAAAAAATGGAGTCCATTCTTGCTTGTAATGCTCTGTGGTGATTATTTGAAACTGTAATGTTTTTATTTAATGTAACTTAGTGTTGCTTTTCTAAATGTAGGAAATTTTTACCCTTATTATTTTTTGGGTTATCTGCATACCAATCACAGAGAAGTTGAAATTTCAAGTCAAAATTGCTCTTTCATGGTGATTCCAGTTAAAGTCTTGTTAAACTTCTTGCTCATGTCAAAAATCTTGTATCTAAACTTAAATGTAAGTCACATATGCAGCCTTGTGAGATCCAGAGTACTGTTTAAATGTACCATGGGCTTCAGCCAAATGAATAATTGTCCATCAGCTTATGGTTCATTAGGGACCACAAATCAGTTTAGTGGGAGGTGTTTCATAGGAAACTATTCAAACCTAAGTTTTGCTAGATTCCTGATGAATAGAACAGCCTAGGATAAGGAACTTTCATCTGAGAGCTCCAAGGTAGTTAGGCTGGTGATAGCTAAGGCCTCTAAAGCTAATTGGGCAGATAAGAAAAAGGGGTAGCAATCTGGTCTGAGCATAGAAAGGAGACATTCCTCAGTGTTTATTGGCAAGTAGAAAACTTCACTGGAAGGGTGATCTAAAAGCGAAATTCACTAACGAATTAAACTTCAACATGCATTCTCCATGGTTGAAAATATAGCAATAAACCTTGCAATTTTGACTTTTGTGTCTTCTTAAGGGGAAGACTAATTCTGGTGTATGTTAATTTTTAAATGTCTTATTTTTGTTACCATTAATTTACATTATAATTGATGTTTAGTGTTATAGTCTTTTAAAATTAATTTTGACTAAAGTAGTTTTTACATTATGTTCAATTAGCTTTCTGTTTTAAAGGGGAGAAAGCTATAGTGTATTTCTAAATAGATTATGAATATATCTCTCTTGCCTGCCTTTCCATGATTTTTGCCCATGAACATATGCTGGGAATCATTTTATGATGAGTTTTATCTCTAGTCCCATGGGTAAATGAATACACATTTTAGGTTTCAGAAATTCATGAATTAGGTACCTGTGTTAAGGTTATATGATATTAAGAAAAGCTTGACAGTACTGAATCTTACTAAAACCAGCACAAACAAAACAAAAATAATTTCATACAGCATTTTAAGAAAGACTGGAGAGATGCAATAGTCTGCAAAGCTTTTCAATTCCTAGTGATTTTGATATTTGAAAAGAGAAAGGCAACCCATAAACAAATTCACATGGCTGATCTTTTAGAATCTTACATACATACTATACTGTTAATTAAAACATACTTTGAGTAGATTAATCAGGTAACTGTAAAACAGACCATCCAGTCTTGCTTTCTGCATGTTAGAGAATGTCATTAACCCAGAGAAATATGATGTCCTACATTCTCTTTGGAAGCATTTTAAAAAGGCACATGTTACCCAGGAACAAAAAAGAGAGCTTGGAGAAATATATTAAAACACAGGTTGCTTAATGAAAGAAGCAAATTATGTTAGAATTTAAAAGGAAAGTGTCCCTAATGGCACGAGAAACAGGACAGAAAATTCCATGTGTAAAGGAGGAGAGGTCTGGAGCCATCAGTGGCTAACCTGAAGCATCACTTACAGAGTGGGCACAAAGATACTGCAAACATTTCACAATTCATCTTAGGATAAGTCATAGACAGAAGAGACATGGAAGTCATAGTATCACTTTGACTTGAAGGAAAGAAGGAAATGTAGCATTCCTTTCTTTTCCTTTCTCTTTTTGACCATTAGGAAATCTTACGTAGTTGCAGGAATTCAGTTCTAAGTGAAATGCACATTACGTACTTGCATAACTTGAAGTTTTTATTGTTACATAATTTTGGAATTGTTAAATATTTGTGTTTAGTAGATTGATTCAATCCTACACGGTATCTGAATCTAATTTTGTATGCATAAGATTCACATCTGAATTTTAGTTATCTCATTTATGTCATAAAAGCTTAAATGATTTTTAAGCCAACTACACTCCATCTCTTTTAGTTTACATATCAATACGCTCCTATGTAAAAGTATTGCAGTACATTAATACAGCATTTCTGTACTAGATGAAAGCTCAATACATTATTGGAACTTTCTTCTAACAAGTGCAGCCATTCAACATTGAAAAAAAGTATTTCATTGAGTTACATAGCAGAATTTTAAATTATTATTGAGAGTAATTATTCACCTTGCCATCTTTTGCATAAAAATGCGTAGATCTCAGAATTTCTCTAAGAATTCACACATCTAGGAGAAAAAAAGCAAACTACACAGAACAGTTCTTCCACTGTGAAAAATAGCAAAATTCCACACCTATAATAAATTGCAAATTTTCACATATTTGCTCCAGGCAAACATTTGTAATTTTCACAGCAAATAAGGCTTTTGGCTCCAATACACAATTTTTTTGTCTTCTCCCTCCCCCCCTTGGAAAAAAGTCACTTTCCCTATTTTCATAAAACCAGAAAAACACATGAGGCAAAATTACTGATATTATCATTGTTTATTCTAGGTATTTTAATTTTGATACCTACTCACTTAGGCAAAAATATTAATTCAACATGACTGTACTTGATTCAGGAATCCATGAGTTTGTACAGGGACCATGCAAATCAGACTTAACTGTTATTGTGACTGGGGAGACCCATTTCCATTGTGATCAGAGTGTTGATTCTTAAAATGTTTCTTAGTACTTTCAGAAAATAGGATTTTTTCCAGTGATCAAATAAAAAGAGAAGTTGGGTTTCCCCTAGAATAATTACTTTTTTTTTATTTTAGTCCTGTAAGACAGTGATTCTCAAGCAAGGGACAGTGGTGTTTCCCAATCAGCTCTAAAGTGCAAATAACATTTTTTTTTTCCTGCTGACACTTTTACAGACTTTTGTTTACATTAAAAATAAGCAACATAAAAATCTAGAGACAGTGCAAGTCTGTCTTAAGACTGGTAGTCTCTAATTTACTTGCTTTCAAATGCATCTTACAGAATGAGAATGACAGCTCTAGCTTTATCGCAATAAGTACATTGGAAACTGTGCATAACCCACCCATGGGACAATCTTTCTAGGACATCACCCTCAATCTTTTGCTTGTGACTTAAAAAAAAAAAGCATGAAAAATGGAGCATCACTTTTATGTTCTAGTGTGAAAGCATGTCATTTAACCAGTTTGGTTTGGATTTTCAAACTCATAAACTATGTGCTATTCAATCGATTACTTTAGAATCGCTCTATTTTATCTAGTAATGTAGATGTTTAGGGATGTGTGTGTGTGTATGTATAACTTTCTGTTGCACATCTGTCCACTTGGCTCCTGGTTTCTATATAGGATCTGTAAATTATTCTGAGGAAAGTTATCTGAACAGATCAGGCCTTGATCCTCTTCAAACATGGCTTTTGACGGAAGAAAAAAGCCCAGTCTCTTTAGCCTGTTTTTTTAAAGACCAAGAACAATTTGATCTCTGTCTCTAAGTTACCAGGCTCCTCTTCCATAGCTTTCTTCCATCTACCATCTACCAATCTCCATGCTGCCATTACCTTAATGTTCTGACAGGTTCAATCTCCCTTGAATGGTTTTGCTGATGGTAGTCTGCTCTGTTCTTTCCATGCAGTTCCCCTGCAAGATTCCTCATCAGTTTCATTTCAGCTAGTAGGCTATTTCTTTAGAAAAACTATTCACAGTCTCTCTATTTGGAACTCTTTCTTGTCTTCTGTACCTCTAGTCTATGATGCCACATACCCCATTAATTCAAATTATTCATTTGCCAAATCTTCATTGAGTATCTAATATTGCAAACATCTGATAGAAACAAACGCAAAGGTTATTAGACACAGTCTTTGCTTTTTAAAAGTTCACCATGAGAGCCATTGTCCCAATCTGATTTTACAGGCAACCAGAAGGAAGATTATCTCTTTGTATCTACTAGTACTTTAAAATGGCAAGCACTTATTTATTTATTTTTTTCCTGATGAATGACTATGCTTCACTATATGAAGAATACACATAAACAATCTGTTTAGTATTTGATCTATGAAAAAACTGAGGGCAAAAAGAACCCAGAAATGGGGACTATTTATATAAATGTAGCTTTAAGAAGTGAAATTATCTGCTCCACAACTGAAAGTACAGTTAATTTCCAGAGGGAAATACCCTATTGGTGCGTTTGGGGAGTTTCTTCCTTATATCAGTGGTGCCCCAGCTTCTTATTATGTTACTTTGCCTTTCAGAACTAAGAACAAAAGATTGAGCCTAGTGATTGCAAGAATTTTTTTCTCTAATCCTATTAATTTAGTGCATATGTTAAGTGTATCATATAAAGTTCAGACATACTTTTTAAATTTTATTTTCCCGCTTTTTAAAACTTAGGCTAACTGCAATAAACACAGGTGTGCCAAATCTTCCAAATGCCAATACAGTCCAGTGGAGGACACAAAAATCAAAGTTGATCATTTTTTAAAAATTGCTTTTGCCCAGGTTGGAGATAATTGTATAGCTCTGTCTGTTTCAGTGTGTTTTACACCAGCCTACTCAGAAATCTGCCTACCATCCTAGTACCAGTAAATTAAGCTTTCACTTGCAGAGGACAAAATTTAAGTTCAAAAGTTTTACTTGGTAGCTGCTTCCTTTCCAGCCTTATTTTTGATGAGTTTCCGTTTCTCATTTGTTTTCACATAGTAAAGAACTGCTTCTACATTCATTTCCACTACAAGGATAGCCACACTTTTATGTCCATGTACTTACTGTATCAGCTGCCTGGAGAACCCTTCCTATCCCCCATGGTAATAAAATTAGTTCTCCATAGCTCTAATTATTACTCAAAATTTTGACACAATTGCTGTTTTTAGGAAGCCTGTCAAATCATAAGATGAGTAAAATGCCTCCCTATACTACCCTAACTGACACAACATGCATGAAACTATATTTTATTTATGTTAACTTTTCCTAACTGTCTGACACACTATGCATGAAACTATATTTTATTTATGTTAACTTTTTGTGCCCCTCTTCTGTGAGACTACATGCACCAAGAGGAAACTGCTACTTATATTTCATTTCTAGTGTCTACTACATTGCTTGGAGCTTAAAATTCATTCAAGAACCACATATTGTTGGACTGAGATGGACTTTTTGGTACAAGAGGCAGAAATGGGCAAGAGGCCATCTAGGACCCCAAATCTTATTCAGGTTAACTTGTGTACTTTGTCATATCAAATATAAGACTGTCAAACCAAATATAATTGTTGAAATTCTGAAAATTCTGAAAATAACTGGTAAAGCTACACTTTCATCAACACTTGGACAATGCTTCCTCATTTACCTATTCTGTGCATGATTTTACTTGACCCTCATGGTGAGGATGTGAGATGGGTATTATTATCTCCAGATTAGAGAAGAGAAAATTCAGATTTAGAGAACTTGTGTGACTTCCTTAAGATTCCACTGCTAGCCTGCAGCCGGATACTTGACACCAGAGCGTCAGACTCCAAAATCTTTTCTCTAATAATTAACATTAAGGTTATTAAAATAGTGAAAGAAAAAATAAAAGAAAACTATGTATGTATTGAACCCTGCTAGCACAGCAGTGACACTCCACTGGTAAATGAAATGTTTGGGGGCAGGGGAGAAGAGAGAGTTACAGTTTGGCCCCTGTGCAATAGATGAAAGCCTTAATTTTTGTAATTAACATACCAATTAGGTTATTTTATAATAAGAAATATATGTTTAATGAAAGATACTTAATGAGTATTCACTAATTTTATGTCCATCCTTTAATCGATGGAACATATGTAGATACAAAATATGGAACATTTCATAAACATCTTCAACATTATTATCAAATTGCTTCTTTTATATATTTTTATGCTTTATAGTTTTAGTGAAAAGTATATAACTTAAAGCTCAAAACTATAACGTTTTCATTTTTATATGCTGTTCTCATATCTTTCTATGAAGTGGGCTTTCAGCTACAGTGTCCAGGAACTGTTATAATGCAACATGCATGCGTGCCTGTGTGCTTAGGAGACTCTGATGCTGGGAAAGATTGGAGTCAGGAGTAGAAGGGGACGTCAGAGGATGAGATGTTTGGATGGCATCACTGACTCTATGGACATGAATTTGAGTAAGCTCTAGGAGTTGGTGATGGACAAGGAAGCCTGGTGTGCTGCAGTCCATGGGGTTGCAAATAGTTGGACACGACTGAGTGACTGAACTGAACAATGTTAATGTATGTGAAAAAGATATTTAAGTTTTACTTAAGAAATAACCTATGTGTTAGGGGGAGTTCAAATGCCAACATACAACTTTGGTGACATTCTTACTTGTATCTCTCCAGATGGTAATTGAAAAATCAATGTAGCATTCTCTTTTAATTATCTTTCTCCAGACAGTGATTATAGTACTACTTCATCACCTCTTGGGGAAGTGTTTACTGAGCATTTCCTATGGGCAGAGAACTCAGGTAGGTGTTGATGACCATATAAAACAAGCATTCTGGCTCAAGTATTTCAGGATCACTTTTTTATTTTCTTTCCCAAATAAGCTACTACATACTTGCCTTATGCATTCCAGATAATTGGAATTTAAATTTTTTTTTTTATCATTCTGTATGTCTCACTTTGCTAACAATTTTTTGTAATTATTTCTAAAACCTTGATTAAGCCACTCTATGTTAGTGTGTAGAGTAACAAACACCTTTATGATCTGCTGCTGTGTAAATTTTACAGTGATCCAGTTCTCCTGAGATGGATTGAGGCTGTATTCGTCACATGGTAGTAAACAGGCAAGTACCCCAAACCCTTTGATGACAATACTAGTGTCACCTAATGCCAGTTAAAGCCTGTGGAATAATGCTTCAGAGCTAAGTGTTTTAAGCCATTGAAATGAAGAGCTAAGATGCCTTAAGATTTTATGGAGTCACTCTTTAAGTTGTATTTCTTAAATATTATTTTCTCATCAAAGTTTTTGAAAGGATGTGGTTATCAAAAAATTTGGAGATCATGCCTCTTAAAATGTCTGTAATTTGAGTTTCCCACACTGTTATAAAGGGCAAAGATGAATGATTCAAGCGTCAAGTTGGTAACTGAGCGACCATTCTTTCGTACATTCTCGTACAGATTTCTTTTTTAATAAACTCTACCTTTACTCATCTGAGAGCTCCATGGGAATGGCTACCAGAATCTAAAGGGGAGATTTTCAATGGTGACAAAAATAGAAAGGATGATAGTTTTGTGCTCTCAGCTTCATGGAATTTGACTTAAATAATAAATGAGGAAATACTGACTTGAGTCGAACATGGCTTCAGTCCAGACTCTTTACTCAATAACTCCATGATCATAGGAGAAAATATAAAAATTCCCATCACGTGTTTTTCTCACATACAAAATGAAAAGGGGTCATTTTGTATCTAGCTGGTAGAGTTGCTCTGAAATTTAAATAGAAGTTTAAATGCTCCATCTGGGTTTCCCTGATGGCTCAGACAGGAAGGAATCCACCTGCAATGCAGGAGGAATGTGTTCAGCCTCTGGGTTGGGAATATCTGCTGGAGGAGGGAACAGCTACCCACTCCAGTATTCTGGCCTGGAGAATTCAATGGACTGTATAGTCCATGAGGTCGCAAAGAGTGGGACATGACTGAGAGACTTTCACTTCACTTAAGTGCTCAATCTGGTGCCTAACCTATGGTGAACATTCAACAGTGCTATTTAGCAACTCATCTCTGCCCCCATCTTCTTCACCATTGTTACACAAGAGGGAACTGAGGTTAGATTTCTGACCCTCTTGTACCACCAAAATGTCCCCAAGGAGCTATGCAGCCAGAATCTGAGTGGATAAAATGCTGAGAGAACTCCATTCGCAGCCTCTGTGAGGGAAAACGACAGGATGTGGGCTCCATGAACGTTGAATATGGCAAGGTTTCGTCCTTCACTGGCAGCCAGAACAAACAGGAAGTTTCTAACTGAATATCAGAAAAAAAATCGACAAGTTCTATAAAAAGATGCATCATGTCAAAACAAGGGGACATTCCTGAATACTTACAGGAATTGATTAAATGAATTAGATATACTATCAAAACAATATAAAACCACATAACAGAATAAAAAAAGAAAGCAACATGATATTCAATGCTTTTTAATTTATGATCTCCTTACAATTCGAGAGGCTACTTTGTCTATTTATGTGGAGGAAAGAAATGTGAAATAGGAACAACCAGAAATCAGAAAACATTGCATGAGAAAGAAAAATATGATCGCTCAATGAAACTGTGATGGGTTTCAAAAATAAGAAATAATACACAGTAGAAAACTGATTTATAGAAGTCAAATTCAACCAGGGCTCAGATGAAAACTGTAAAGAAAAATGAGAAGGATAAAATATGAGTAAAGAAAATCAAATATAAAATAGAACACAAGTTTTTGATGTTGTTTAGTCTCATCCAACTCTTTTGTAACCCCATGGACTATAGCCTACCAGGCTCCTCTGTGGGATTTCCCAGACAAGAATACTGGAGTGGGTTGCCATTTCCTTCTCCAGGGGATCTTCTTGGCCCAGGTATCAAACTCTCATCTCCTGCTTGGCAGTCAGATTTTTTACCACTAAGCCACTGGGGAAGCACTGCAAAAACCTAGATGAGAACACAAATCAGCAGCAATAATCACATAAATTTTTTTTTCAGATTAAAATTGTATTGGGGTAGCAAAAAAATCCAGAGTTTCGGATTGATACATGTCAACAAATGCAAAAACAAGAAAATTGAAGAGTGTATTATCTAAATACATTTTGATGAAAATGTTTAATCTTAGTGATTCTTTAAAAAATTGTACTAGCAGTCAAAATAACAAATAAACCATAAGGCAATGATTAAGTTAGAGTGAATGAATTAAATATTGTGAATAATAATGTAACAATTATTATCACCTAGATCAAAAACAAATTTTATCATCAAATCTTGAAATTACTTGAGCCAAAGTAAGCAGATAAAAATTATGGTAAATTTCAAGAAAATTTCACTATTCTGTCATTCAAAAATCATATGCTGAATGTAAATGGCAGGCATTTGATACTGAAATGGACTTATTAGAAATTTGCTTTTTTCAGATATTACGTTATTGCTCAATGCTTCACAATGGAAATGTTATGAAAAGCAAACAAAATGTAAAGAAAATTTCCTAAGAGAATGAAAGGAGAGAGGAGAATGAAGATAATCAAGGTAATTTATGGGCTTAGCTAATATTTCTACTCAGAAGGAAGATCAAGTCCTCTTTTCATGGAGCTGGATCATAATGAATTTCAAAGGCAACACTTTCTCATCTTCACCCGGCCATCTCTCAAGGGTTATGGGATCCGAGACCAAGGCCTACATCTCACAAGGATGATGCTATTTAAAACCTCCTCACATACTCCCTTCCTATTATGTGCCATTGTTTTTTTCACACCACTACAAAGGAGAAGGCAATGGCACCCCACTCCAGAACTCTTGCCTGGAAAATCCCATGGGCGGAGGAGCCTGGAAGGCTGCAGTCCATGGGGTCACGAAGAGTGATTTTACTTTCACTTTTCTCTATCATGCATTGGAGAAGGAAATGGCAACCCACTCCAGTGTTCTTGCCTGGAGAATCCCAGGGATGGGGGAGCCTGGTGGGCTGCCATCTATGGGGTCACACAGGGTCGCACACGACTGAAGCAACTTAGCAGCAACCATGCTGAAAAGGACATGGGGATTCTTCAATTCTTATTTTTATTCAAACAAGGCTGATGTAGTTTTTGGCTCCTTATCCTTGGCCAAGTCATTTTCCTTCTCTGGGTTTCAATCTTCCCCTCTGAGCAGCCTTTGTAACTGGTCAAGTTGTGTTAATATTCTTTGTATTTATAATTTGCAGATAGTTTATGGATTATGGCAGTTATTCTCAACCTTGACTAACATTGAAATAATGTGGAAACTTCTTTTTTCAAAGAATAATACCTGTTCCTCATCCTGAAACTCTGAATGGTCTAAGGATACAATCCTGGACATCAGCAATTTGAAAGCTGATCAGGTAGAGAATCATGAACTACATTAATTTATTGGGCACCCCCCAAAAAATCATGTAAAAACATTGTATAGCGGTAAGAAGTTGGATTACAGTAGCAAGAAGCTATTTGTTTTTGAGGGGCCACAGATGCCAATAAAAACTAAATGCCTGAAAAATTAAGATCTTTTACAAAATAATTGGCTTTTTGTGTCAAAGAAGGCAGCCTGTCTTGAAGAATTCCTCTGCTGTACCGATTACAGGGTCAAGTATCTGTTCTTACAGCAGAAAAGAGAAGTAACTTTCAAGAGAAGGCTGAGACATTGATCTTGGGAGAAGACAGCAGGAAGAACAGGTGGGACTCAGAAACTAACAAGCACTGAGGAAAACTTTGAAAAATTCTGTCTCAGCAGAACAAGGCTCTTGGCCTAGGATTCTCTTCTATAAAGACTGAGACACTCCCTGATCATTCTACCTAAAATAACATATACTTCACCTCTGCTATACACTTCCCTATACTCGTTGCCATTTTATTTTTCTTCCTAAGACCACCTGACTTATTACACTTATACAGCTCTATTCTAGAATAGCTTCTGCAGCCAATTCACATTCACTGACAACGTCAGCAAGATTGATTCATAAGAAATCAACTGTGAATCTACTTCAAGAACTGACCCATTTTTCCATTTAAAGACTACTTCATGGTCTATAAGGGCTTCCCTGGTTACTCAGATGGTAAAGCATCTACCTGCAATGCAGAAGGCCCGGGTCTGATCCCTAGGTCGGGAAGATCCCCTGGAGAAGGGAATGGCAATCCACTCCAGTGTTCTTACCTGGAGCATCCCATGGGCAGAGGAGCCTGGGTGGCCAGAGTACATGGGATGCAAAGAGTTGGACATGACTGAGCAACTAATACACACTCATGGTCTTTATGGGCTTCCCGAGTGGCTTAAAGGTAAAGAATCTGTCTGCAATGCAGGAGACACAGGAGACATGGGTTCAGTCCCTGGGTTTAGAAGTTTCCCTGGAGGAGGGCATGGAAATCCACTCCAGTATTCTTGCCTGGAGAATCCCAGGGACAGAGGAGCCTGGTGGGCTATAATTCATGGGGTCATAGAGTCAGACATGACTGAAGTGACTGAGCACACAGTTATTCAAGAAGGCGTTAATAGGTGATTAGGTCAGTGGTAATATCCTCAAAGAACATTCCTTGCTTAACATTTCAGCATCTTTTAATAAACTTTCTGCTGAAAGACTCTCACCCAAACCTCCAGTTGGTTTATTAGCTACATTTATAAGAATCTTCATAACTACATGTATACCTAGTATTCACAAGAATAGTGAAAAATGAACAAACTGGATGGAGTTATTTTGTATCAATCAAGTAATTATTGAAAATTATTTGTCAATCACAAAATATACTTTGAGGGAGCCAGGATATCACTGTGGCTCATAATAAACTGTTTCTTTTTATTGGTTACCAGTATCATTGTTTCAAATGTACTCACAGCAAGTTCTTGATATTCAAATGATATTATCCATTATCATCATACATTAAATTTATCTCTGTTTTTCATGGTATGCTGCAAATGTCAATTCTATCCAAACACCGGAGAATAACATTCAGTAGTAAAACCAGACCTTTGCTTGCTTCTTATGTAAGATATTGAAATGAGAGACCCAAATATGCAATCTGTTAAAAAGAAATATGGAATCACAACATAATCTTTATTTTAGTCTGAAGTCCAAGAAGTTATTGGCAAAAAATTTAAGACAATATAAAATCTAAAAATTATAATTATGCTTTGAATTTGCACAAAAGAATTATACTCTGAGGAAACGGTTTATGTTAATATGGCAAAGCATAGGGTTAGAAAAATAAAATTTCAAAAAACTTCTCCAGTGCATCATCTTTACCATACTTTATATAATATAAATGAATAATATGGTGTTTTGATTAAAGAAAATATTACTATAAAATAGATATATATGAATATTCAGAATTTAGGAAAAATTGCCTGACTATAGAGCTGTTTTCAAAAGGTCTGTCCTGATTTATGCACCCTCTATGACACTTCTCTAAAATAATAATAATATATTTAATATTAGAGTCAAATTTATGGTTATTTGAAACCATGTTTACAACTTATTTGAAGCGCCATCCAAGATGGATGGGTCATGGCGGAGAGTTCTAACAAAATGTGGTCCACTGGGGAAGGGAATAGCAAACCACTTCAGTATTCTTGCCTTGAGAACCACATGAATAGTATGGAAAGGTCAAAAGATAGGACACTGAAAGATGAACTCCCCAGGTCGGTAGGTGCCCAATATGTTACTGGAGAACAGAGGAGAAATAACTCCAGAAAGAATAAAGAGACAGAGTCAAAGCAAAAACACCAGTTGTGGAAGTGCCTGGTGATGGAAGTAAAGTCTGATGCTGTAAATACAGTATTGCATAGGAACCTGGAATGTCAGGTCCATGAATCAAGGTAAGTTAGAAGTGGTCAAACCGGAAATGTTAGGACCATGTATCAAGGTAAATTGGAAGTGGTCAAACAGGAGATGGCAAGAGTGAGCATCGACATTTTAGGAATCAGAGAACTAAAATGGACTGGAATGGGTGAATTTAACTCAGATGACCATCATATCTATGACTGTGGGCAAGAATCCCTTAGAAGAAAGGGAATAGCCCTCACAGTTAACAAAAGAGTCCAAAATGCAGTACTTGGATGCAATCTCAAAAACAACAGAATGATCTCTATTCATTTCCAAGGCAAAACATTCAGTATCACAGTACTACAAATCTATGCCCCAATGAGTAATGATGAAGAAGCTGATGTTGAATGTTTCTATGAAGACATACAAGACTTTATAGAACTACTGATACTGCTAAGTCACTTCAGTCGTGTCCGATTCACTCCCCGCCCCCAAAATGTACTTTTCACTATAGGGGACTGGAATGCAAAAGCAGGAAATCAAGAAATACCTGGAGTAACAGCAAACTTGGCCCTGGGGCACAGAATGAAGCGGGACATATACTAACAGAGTTTTGCCAAGAAAACACACTGGTCATAGCAAACACCATCTTCCAACAGTAAAAGAGATGACTCTACACAAGGATGTCATCAGATGGTCAATATACCAAAATCAGATTTATTATATTCTTTGCAGCCAACAGTCCAACTCTCACAGCCATACATGACCACTGGAAAAACCATACCCTTGACTACACGGACCTTTGTTGGCAAAGTAATGTCTCTGCTTTTCAATATGCTATCTAGGTTGGTCATAACTTTCCTTCCAAGGAGTAAGCGTCTTTTAATTTCATGGCTGCAGCCATCATCTGCAGTGATTTTAGGTATGACCTAAATCCAATTCCTTATGATTATAGAGTGGAAGTGACAAATAGATTCAAGGGATTAGATCTGATAGACAGCATGCCTGAAAAACTATGGATGGAGATGTGTGACATTGTAGAGGAGGCAGTGATCAAGATCATCTCCAAGAAAAAGAAATGTGAAAAGGCAAAACAGCTATCTGTGGAGGCCTAACAAATAGCTGAGAAAAGAAGAGAGGCTGAAGGCAATGGAGAAAAGGAAAAATATACCATCTGAATGCAGAGTCCCAAAGAATAGCAAGGAGAGATAAGAAAGCCTTCCTCAGTGATCCATGTGAAGAAATAGAGGAAAACAATAGAATAGGAAAGACAAGAGATCTCTTCAAGAAAATTAGAGATACCAAGGGAACATTCCATACAAATATGAGCACAATAAAAGAAATGGTATGGACCTAACAGAAGCAGAAGATATTTAGAAGAGGAGAAGGCAATGGCACCCCACTCCAGTACTTTTGCCTGGAAAATCCCATGGATGGAGGAGACTGGTGGGCTGCAGTCCATGGGGTCGCTAAGAGTCAGACACAACTGAGTGACTTCACTTTCACTTTTCACTTTCATGGATTGGAGGAGGAAATGGCAACCCACTCCAGTGTTCTTGCCTAGAGAATCCCAGGGACGGGGTAGCCTAGTGGGCTGCCATCTATGGGGTGGCACAGAGTAGGACATGACTGAAGAGACTTAGCAGCAGCAGCAGCAGCAGCAACAGCAGCAGCAGCAAGGGTACACCAAAGAGCTATACCGAAAAGATCTTCATGGACCAGATAATCCTGATGGTGTGACCACTGACTTAGAGCCAGACATTCTGGAATGCAAAGTCAAGTGGGCCTTAGGAAGCATCAATATGAACAAAGGTAATGGAGGTCATGGAATGCCAGAGGAGCTATTTCAAATCCTAAAAGATGATGCTGTGAAAGTGCTGTACTCAATATGCCAGCAAATTTGGAAGACTCAGCAGTGCCCACAGCACTGGAAAGGTCAGTTTTCATTTCAGTCTCAAAGAAGACCAATGCCAAAGAATGTCCAAACTACCTCACAATTGCACACATTTTCCAAGCCAGGCTTCTATAGTATGTGAACCATGAACTCCCAGATGTTCAAACTGGATTTAGAAAAGGCAGAGGAACCAGAGATCAAATTTTCAACATCTGTTGGATCATTGAAAAAGCAAGAGAGTTCCAGAAATCATCTACTTCTGCTTTATTGACTGCACCAAAGCTTTTGACTGTGCGGATCACAACAAACTGCGGAAAATTCTACAGACGATGGGGTTATCATACCACCTTACCTGCTACCTGAGAAATCTGCTTGCAGGTCAAAAATCAACAGTTAGAACTGGACATGGAACAACAGACTGGTCCCAGATTGGGAAAGGAGAACGTCAAGGCTGTATATTCTCACCCTGCTTATTTAAGTTATATGCTGAGTACATCATGCAAATGCAAGGTTGGATGAAGCAAAAGCTGGAATCAAGATTGCTGGGAGAAATATCAATAACCTCAGATATGCAGATTTCACCACCCTTATGGCAGAAAGTAAAGAAGAACTAAAGAACCTCTTGATGAAAGTGAAAGAGGAGAGTGAAAAAGTTGGCTTAAAACTCAACACTCAGAAAACTAAGATCATGGTATCTGGTCCAATCACTTCATGGCAAATAGATGGGGAAGCAATGAAAATAGTGACTGACTATATTTTCTTGGGCTCCACAATCACTGCAGATGGTGACTGCAGCCATGAAATTAAAAGACACTTACTCCTTGGAAGGAAAGCTATGACCAACCTAGACAGCATATTAAAAAGCAGATAAATTACTTTGCCAACAAAGGGCTGACTAGTCAAAGGTATGGTTTTTCCAGTAGTCAAGTATAGATGTGAGATTTGTACTATAAAGAAAGCCATGCGCCCAAGAATAGATTCTCTTGAACTGTGGTGTTGGAGAAGACTCTTGAGAATCCCTTGGACTGCAAGGAGATCCAACTAGTCCATCGTAAAGGAAATTAGTCCAGAATATTCATTGGAAGACTGATGCTGAAGCTGAAACTCCAATACTCTGGCCATCTGATGTGAAGAACAGAATTATTTTAAAAGACTCTGATGCTATGAAAGTGTGAAGTTGGGAGGAGAAGGGGACAATAGAGGATGAGATGGTTGGATGGCATCACCGACACTATGGACATGAGTTTGAGTAAGGTCCGGAAATTGGTGATGGACCAGGTAGCCTGGCGTGCTACAGTCCATGGGGTCCCAAAGAATGGGACACGACTGAGTGACTGAACTTAGCTCACAACTTATTTCATCTTTCTCCCATCAAGAAGGATCCTATCTCCTTCCCTTTAATTAGTTATTTGCTTGTGGCAAATAAAACACAACAGGTGTGATTCTGTGTGATCCAACTCCAAGTCCTAAAAGACCATGCAACCTCCTCAATCTTGAGATATTTGATCTGGAGAAAACCAACCGCTATATAAGAAATCTGATTACATTAACACTGCCATGCTTAAAAGGTCATTTGTGAGTGTTACAGGTACCAGCTCAGTTTAACTTGCAACCAACAGCCAGCATCAGTTGCCACTCACGTGAGTGAGCAATCTTGGATGTTCAATTCAGTGGAAGCTTCAGATGACTGCCCTCTCAGCAGACTCTAACTACAACTGTATAAGTGAACCAAGCAAGAATTGTCCAATTACTACCTCTCAAATTTTTGAACCTTATGTGCAAAGTGATGACCCAAAATAAGTTATTGTTTTAAACACTTAAGTTCCGAGATGATTCATTTCACTGGTATATTAACTAGTACAAATTAAAGAGTCATACTTCCATAATCTTTCTGATAAAAGATTATGTGATCAACTATTGATTTCTCAAATTCTCTGTGTATCCCAAACAGCAAAGCAATCTCAGAGAAATATTTGGGGCTGACATTTTTTCAAGTTCAAGTTTCTTGTAACTGACTTAAAGTTATTTCTGATAACCCCTTTGATATTTCATTTTATATGTTGGACATCTGTCAGCAATACTTCCCCCCACTTTCTTTCCGGCAATCTTTGCCATTTGTAGTACCCTAGGGAAAATGTCCCTCAGATTTTATTCGTCTAAAATTGGTTAACTTTTATGTAACTAATAAAATTATCCAATGAGTTTGTCTATCAACCCATTATTTATCTTAAATAATGATGTTATTCAGTTTGGCCAATGTGTTTTTTTCTTGGCTTTAGCCAAATAATCTTATACAAGTGGAAAATATTTTGTCTATAGTTAACTGTATAATTATTATTACATAGTCACAACTGTTCCTGGGTTGGGAAGATCTCCTAGAGAAAGGATAGGCTATCCATTCCAGTATTCATGGGTTTCCCTGGTGGCTCAGATGGTAAAGAATCCACCTGCAATGTAGGGGACCTGGGTTCAATCCTTGGGTTGAGAAGATCCCCTGGAGGTGAGCATGGCAACCCATTCCAGTATTCTTGCCTGGAGAATCTCCATGGACAGAGGAGCCTGGCAGGCTAAAGTCCATGGGGTCACAAAGAGTCAGACATGACTGAGCAACTAACCACACATACCCAGTCACAAATATAGTTACTCAGGGTTCAGATAACCTTTTGCTAATGATATCACCAATTCTTTTCATTACATATTCAGAACAAATTATGCCAGCTACATGTAAACATGTGAGGAATATGTGAGGAACAAAAGGCCATTAAATTGAGTCCAAACACTAAAAATTTCATACAATCTATGTTTTTTTCTTTTTATAAGCAGGAAACATATAGCACTAAGACATACTAAATATATTTAACTAGGATATGAATTAAATCAGTATGGTACATTCCTGTTAGAGGTTTAGTAGAGTCTTAAGAATTGGGCTCTGGAGTCAGCTGTCTGGTTTTAAATCCATCTTCAGTCACTGGTAGAGTAAAAATCATTCACCAAAAATATCTATTTCCTATTTTCCTGAACATATTTCTCAACAGCCCTTGATGTTAGGATGACCCTGTGCCTTAACCTGGTCATTTGAAAAGAGTTTTTGACATTTAAATGTGAATGGAAGTGATGTATAACATCTGGGTCTGTCCCATGGAGCCTTTTCCTTTTTTTTTTTTTGTCTGGATGTCATCTTTTCAGATGATCTTGAAAAATTATATATTTATGTTTGGCAGAATTGTATCAGTCTGGTTCATTGAATGATTGTGTGGAAAAGAGTTTCTTTATCCCCAACTCACCAGTGATGGAGACTGCAGTGGGGTATTACACACAAACATATATATGTGTATATATATATATACATATGTGCGTGTGTATGTGTGTATATATATTGGGTTTATACATTACTGTAGACATAGAACCCTATGATGCCAGTTAGTATGCCTCTTAGTACACCCCCTTAGTAGCTATGTGACTTGAGAAAAAATAAACTTTCAGTGCCTCATCATCCTTATGTGTAAAATGGTCATAATGACACCTCCTTATGGGGTGATTGAAAGTATTAAACTGAGTAATGTTTGTAGAGTACTCAGAACAAAAACATGATTCATAGCAAATACTTTGAAGTCATAACCATTATCATCATCATTATAAGGATTCAACATGGAGAATGTCTAATTGACGGCCAGTCTTACATTGCAGAAATAAATATTGAGGATTACTTTTAATGTTTGACCTGTTAAATTTTTAAAAGTGCTAGTACTTTTTTCATTTATTCATACATTAAAATATCTGCTCTTTAAGAAGCATAGCTAAGAATTGCATGTATAACATTAAATATGACAGATACCCTTCCAGACCTCACAAACAAATTTTTTAATGGAGAAAACAAATAATGACTTCACAATCACAGACTAAGTCTCATATTTAAGGTATAGAAGGATGAAATGGAAGGAAGGAAGTAGCCCACCTATCTATACCTAGAGGAATCAGTGACTCTAAGACAAGACCTTAATGTTAAGTAGGAATTACCTGGGGTTTATCTAGTTGAATAAGTGTATTTGAGGGGTGGATATAAATGAGAAGAGAATTCTTACAAAAGGAAAAGCACATGCCAAGGCTGGGTTGTAAGAAGAAACATGGTAGAATCTTAACAGTTAACTGAAGCCAGATGAGCAGAAAAGACGATGTGGCCAGACAGGGGCAGGGACAGAGCAAGAAGAAGTTTCAAGGTTGTGCTAAGGTCTTTGGGTTTATCCTAAAGGCTATGGATGTCATGTAGGGAGATGACATAGAAAGATTCAGTTCAGTTCAGTTCATTTCAGTCGCTCAGTCGTGTCTGACTCTTTGCAACCCCAATAATTGCAGCACGCTAGGCCTCCCTGTCCATCACCAACTCCTGGAGTTCACTCAAACTCATGTCCATCGAGTCAGTGATGCCATCCAGCCATCTCATCCTCTGTCGTCCCCTTCTCCTCCTGCCCCCAATCCCTCCCAGCATCAGAGTCTTTTCCAATGAGTCAACTCTTCGCATGAGGTGGCCAAAGTACTAGGGTTTTAGAAACGTAACTCTATCTGCAGGGTGAGAATGAATTGGAAAAATAAGTCTGTTCACCCTGAGTATTGGGAGCACTATTGGGAAATTGTTGATTGTTGTGGATAATGGTAGCCTGGAGTAGGATAACAGAAGAAATTTATTTAGGACAGTGAATGGATTAAGGACCTATTGCTATTGTTCAGTCACTCAGTCATGTCTGACTCTTTGTGACCCAATGCATGCAGCATGCCAGGCTTTCCTGTCCTTCATCACCACCCAGGCTTGCTAGAACTCATGTCCATTGAGTTGGTGATGCCATCCACCCATCTTGTCCTCTGTCATCCCCTTCTCCTCCTGCCTTCAGTCTTTCCCAGCATCAGGGTCTTTTCTAATGAGTTGGCTCTTCTCATTAGGTGGCCAAAGTATTGGACCTTCAGCTTCAACCTGTCCTTCCAGTGAATATTCAGGATTAATTTCCTTTAGGACTGACTGATTTGATCTCCTTACAGTCCAAGGGGCTCTCAAGAGTCTTCTCCAACACCATAATTCAAAAGCATCAAATCTTTGGTGCTCTGCCTTCTTTGTGGTGCCACTCAGATCCATACATGACTGCTGGACAAACCATAGCATTGACTAGTAGGCAAAGTAATGTCTCTGCTTTTTAATATGTTGTCTATGTTGTAGCTTTTCTTCCAAGGAACAAGTGTCATTTAATTTCATGGCTACAGTCACCACCTGCAGTGGTTTTGGAGCCCAAGAAAATAGAGTCTGTCACTGTTTCCATTACTCCCCATTTATTTACCATGAAGTGATGGGACCAGATTCCACAATCCTAGTTTTCTGAATGTTGAGTGACCTACAAAGGTAGTAAATCTCTAGGACTGGGAGACCGTTATTTGTTAAGGTAGAAAGGAAAAGTCACAAATAATATTGTGGCTTATAATTAGGCTACTGAGTGGATGACAGCATATAAAAGGACTCCTGAAGAAAATTTGGTCAATTTTTGGCTTTGCAGCATGTAATGGATTTCAAAATCGAGATAATGAGTAGGCATTTGGGTATTAATGTTGAGAAGTCAAGTGTGCATGTATTGGCCATGTATTTGCCTAAAAGTGTGCCTTAAAGGGCAAAAATGAGTCTCTTCTTGGTCTACTCAATAGTCCTGAGTTGACCTGAAAAAAAGTTAAAATCAAGAAACGTGACTAAGATAATGTTTATATATTTATCTAGGTGACAAGGCCATATGAAGCAATGGGGAATTGAATGAATATTTATTGGAATGATTTAATAAAGGAGAAGATTCCTGCATTCTAAAATGTATTTTAGTCATAATGCCATATTGGAAATTCTCTCCTTTACTCTCATCATCACTACATAGAAATGGGAAGCTCTAAAAGGAATCCTTAATAAAAAAACATGCTTTAAAAGAAAGAAAATCAATGTAATTGATCTGAAGACAGTCAGAAAAGAGATCCTGGTCTCCTTGAAAAGACTTTATCATGATTTTACTGAATGATTTCTTCAAATGTTTTCTTATTTATAAAATATTTATGATCAATTAATTTTTTCTGATTATAAAAGAAATGCTTTGTTCTTTATAAAATATTCAAAAGTTAATGGAAAAAAATGTCTCAAATATTTAAGTATAGGCATTGTTAATATTTTTGTGTATTTCCTTCTAATACTTTTAATATGGGTACAATTTTTTTCTATAAAATTAGCTGTTTAATTGCTCTTTTAATTGCTGTTTTAAAATTATATACCCCACACTACTATGTTTAAAATGGCTAACCAACAGGACCTACTGTATAGCACATGGAACTCTGCTCAATGTTATGTGGCAGCCTGGATGGGAGGAGAGTGTGGGGGAGAACAGATACAAGTATATGTGTGGCTGGGCCCCTTCACTATTCACCTGAAACTATCACAACACACAAAATAAAAAGTTCAAAAAAAGATGTATACCCAAGTCCCTAAATATTATTTGAAAATTCAAAGCACTAGGTCTGACAATGTTTTAAATGTTTATCCATCCCCATGTTGTTGAATATAATATGGGTTCTAATTTTTCTTCATTAAACATAACTTAGATGATCTTTATGCATAAGAATCAAGTGGTCTTAGAAGAAGAATTACTTGAGTAAAAGTATACTTAAGGGATGTTTAAGGTCACTTGGTTATTTATCAGGTTTACCACTGGGAAATCACATTCTGGAACTTAAGTTAAACATTTCTACTACCTTCCTCTTCTGTAGTATTGTTTTCTGTTTATGAGGTGTGCCTTATATATAATGGTTGCTTAAGAAATATTGTGGATGTACATAGCCTGCTTTTCTAAACTCAACTAATGGTTCAGGATGGCCTCTGCAGCTCCAACAAACATGTCTGCATTTCACTCTCAAGAAAGAGATTAAGGAAGAGCGAAAGAATGCCTCCTCTTTTGGAGACATTTGCAGAAGGTTGCACAAATTAACTCCACTAACAACCCATTGGCAGAACAAGGCCACACCCAAATGTATATAAGTCTGGGAACTGCTGTTAATTCTGGTTGCCCATGTTTCCAGCTAAAAATCTTAATTATCAGTTCAGTTCAGTTCAGTTCGTTCGCTCAGTCGTGTCCAACTCTTCGCGACCCCATGAATCGCAGCACGCCAGGCCTCCCTGTCCATCACCATCTCACGGAGTTCACTCAGACTCACGTCCATCGAGTCCGTGATGCCATCCAGCCATCTCATCCTCTGTCGTCCCCTTCTCCTCCTGCCCCCAATCCCTCCCAGCATTAGAGTCTTTTCCAATGAGTCAACTCTTCGCATGAGGTGGCCAAAGTACTGGAGCTTCAGCTTTAGCATCAGTCCTTCCAAAGAAATCCCAGGGCTGATCTCCTTCAGAATGGACTGGTTGGATCTCCTTGCAGTCCAAGGGACTCTCAAAAGTCTTCTCCAACACCACAGTTCAAAAAGCATCAATTCTTCGGTGCTCAGCCTTCTTCACAGTCCAACTCTCACATCCATACATGACCACAGGAAAAACCATAGCCTTGACTAGACAGACCTTAGTCGGCAAAGTAATGTCTCTGATTTTGAATATACTATCTAGCTTGGTCATAACTTTTCTTCCAAGGAATATGCGTCTTTTAATTTCATGGCTGCAGTCATCATCTGCAGTGATTTTAGAGCCCAAAAAATAAAGTCTGACACTGTTTCTACTGTTTCCTCCTCTATTTCCCATGAAGTGATGGGACCAGATGCCATGATCTTCATTTTCTGAATGTTGAGCTTTAAGCCAACTTTTTCACTCTCCTCTTTCACTTTCATCAAGAGGCTTTTTAGCTCCTCTTCACTTTCTGCAATAAGGGTGGTGTCATCTGCATATCTGAGGTTATTGATATTTCTCCTGGCAATCTTGATTCCAGCAATCTTGATTCCATCTTAATTATGGATGCCCATGTTTCCAGCTAAAAATCGGTTACTGTAGAAGGAAGATGAGAAAGGATATTGAAGACCTAGAAGATTCTGCTACATATGACAGTACAAATCAATGGAAGAAAGATTTATTTTTTATTATAAGTGTCAGGATATCTTCTTCACACTATACATAAAGGAAGATTTTAGATGAATTAAAAAAATTGAAGGTGAAAAATAAAATTTTGACTACTTGAAGAAAATATAGGAGGTTATCTTTATGATTGCAATAGAAAGATTATTTTTTTAACAGGAGACACAAAAAGCACAACCCACTAAGCATAAGTCTGATAGATTTCCTATATTGTAGTTAAAAACTAAAGTACCGCAAAAGACAGAAAACAAAAAAAAAGAGACTAAGAAAGACATATGTAATTTATATATTAAGATGACATTTTAGCATCCACATCATGTAGGGTACTCATAAATCTGTAAGAAAAAAGCAACTTAATACAAATTGGACAAAGGGCTTCATGAGGCTGTTTCCAGAAGATGAAAGTAAAATGCTAAGATACACCTAATTGTGCCAAACACCCTACTACAAAGAAAAATGTTTAAAGGGAATTTCCCTTTATTTTCCCAAGAAATATCATGGAGACTTTATCCGGTCAAATGATACATTTTCCCTAAAGTTTGCTTTGAGTACAAATCTAAACCATGTTTGCCATTTTCTAAAATGGTACTATTTTTTCCCACTCAATGCTAAGATCTATGCGGAAACCTTGAAGCCACTGCATTCTCCACAACTTTAATATACTTTATTCTGTGTGACACTGAAAGGCAGTGTCAATTATGATGAATTGTGAAGCTCACAACTAATGATACATTTAAAGCCAATTCATTTGTCTCTTTGATCATGTAAATGCATTGGCGTTCATCAAGCTTGCTGTGATAAGACATTATGGCTACTTTGGAATCATTTCATTGAACACTTACATATCAGTGCAGTTGCCATTAATGTTTACAGGTACATGTGCTACACATCCTCATGATATTTTGCAGAGGTTAATGCTTGTGCACAGTAGATATATTTATTACGCAGGCAATAACAGACCCATGGGAGCCATTATGGCTCTTAAGAGATTAGTGTCTGTGATCACTCCCATTTTATCCTATCTCCTGTCTCTATTTAGCTAGTGTGCTCCTTTTTTTATTTATTTTTTAAATTCTTCACTAATATTGAAGCCACTTAGGTACATCCAAATGGCAAAATTAGTCTTAAACCTATAAGTTGTAAATTTTAGAAAACACTCTATTGGCCTATAAATCAAACCTATTTCTAGGACTTCCAGTATTGCTCTTTGACTTTGAAGTTGTGTTCCCAGTCTTGCTAATCCACCCTTGATAGTAGTATAGGCAATAATCGTCTACTATCACATTGGAAATATTTCACATCTTGCAAAGGTTTTGACTGTTCTGCTATAGTAAGTGATATCAAGGCATAAAATGTTATTCCCTAGATCCAACACCTTGCAAAATAACTTACAGAGGCTTTCTCTTCAAGAAAAATTCTCACTTGCAACTCTGTTTTTCCTATCTTATTCCTAACAGCTGGGTTATATCTGCTTCCAGGAAAATGTGTTATGTATGTTTAATACCAATAGCTAAAAAGAACTTTGAAAACTGAAAATAGCCTTGCATTTAAGTTTAAAGCAATCTGCCAAAGTACTTTTTAAATTGATCATGAAATTGGTGATTATGACATTAATCGTTAATATATTATAATGACTTAAGGTCCAGTATACAGACATACGGAAAAGGTAACCAAAGATAATCATTTTCTTTTCAATCATAACTTAATCCCTAGCATTTCTTTCTTTATATCAGGAAGCTTCTGATCTAGGACCAATTTGCTTAAAGTAGAGATTGTATTTAATCCACAGTGTCTGAGGGTGGTACGTGAAGACAGGGATTCCATTCTTCCTATGACCTTGTCAGTTTCACTCTGCTGAAAAGGCTTCAGGTTTGCCAAATCACGTGCTCTGAATTTACATGCTTAGGGAGGTTGTTGTGATAGTAAGCCAGTTTAATTCCCCAGAAGCCACATCATTTTTGCTCAAGTTGGAAGAACAGTTGGCCAGTGGGGGCATTACTCACAGAATGTTTGTCAGGCCAGATGTATTGGTGTTCATCATCTACCCATGAGGCAATGTCTCTGGACACTGAGTCACAAGGGAGGGGTGAAAAACAAGAAATTACAAACCTGCAGATATTAACAAGGACGGTTTCCTTCATTTAGTCTACTCTCCTTTTATTATTTTTTTTCTTTTACATGATTTTTTTTTTTCCTGAACAAACTTTCTATGATTTTTAAACCAAATCTCATGGCTTCGGTTAGAATCATTTCACATATTCAGGATCATCATAGAGCGTTTTGTTATGAGGCTTAACACCAACAAGGATAAAGGTATGGGTGAGTCCTGAGTTGTGTAAGTGTATTGGGAGATGGTGTAAATAACTATTGCTATACCCAATGACCTCAATACTGAGTGGGAGTGTTAATGTGAAAATGGCTTTATCACCTCAATTTAGTGTTATCTATCAATGGTGGGTAAACAAGGCTTCCAACTCACCCTATTTAAAGAACCATGAGAGTCCCTATGGATTGTTTGGTTTCTGAGGCCTCGAAGATTTGATGAAAGCACAATCTAGCAGAACCCCATAACTAATCTTATGTTACTCTTATATACCACATCAGAGAAGGCAATAGCACCCCACCCCAGTACTCTTGCCTGGAGAATCCCATGGACGGAGGAGCCTGGAGGGCTGCAGTCCATGGGGTCGGAAAGGGTCAGACACGACTGAGCGAATTCACTTTCACTTTTCACTTTCACTTTTCACTTTCATACATTGGAGAAGGAAGTGGCAACCCATTCCAGTATTCTTGCCTTGAGAATCCCAGGGACGGGGGAGCCTGGTGGGCTGCCAACTATGGGGTCACATAGCTTTGGACATGACTGAAGTGACTTAGTAGTAGTAGTATATAAAATTTATTTTAAAAGCCATTGTAATAAATGTTTCTTTGAGCTCTTTCAGTTAATGTATTTAGACTGGATTCAATCATTAAATCATTGATGCATTTGTAGCCAGAAAAGTCTCTGAAGACAATCTCTTTGAGTATATTTTTTAATCCTTTTTATCTCATACTATTTTTGTACTAAACTACTTCTCTGGTGGCTCAGATGGTAAAAAATCTGCCCGCAATGCAGAAAGCCCAAGTTCAATCCCTGGTCCAGATGATCCCCTGAAGAAGGAAATGGCAACCCACTCCAGTATTCTTGCCTAGAAAATCCCATGGACAGAGGAGCCTGGTGGGCTACAGTCCATAGGATCACAGAGAGTCAGACATGACTGAGCAACTACACTATGATAGGGAAAGACTTGTGATTTATTCATAACCCACTGTTATTTTAAAACCAATTTAAAAAACAAAGCACCCTGCAAACCGGATTATATGTTGCACAAATAATGCACCTATAGTTGCAAGACTATTTTATCCATGAAAAGAGTAGTTTTCTTTCTAAAGAAAGTGCAACCAATCTTTTCTCTCAGTTCAAAGGAATATTATATAGGTAGCAGTGTCCTGAAAAATAATTAGCTCTTTCATATGCTGAGGATTTGGTTCTATATGCTTTCTGTCTCATGAGGGAAATAAAAAAGCACTAATTGTTGTTCAGAGTAGAGAAAACCTACAAGATATGATAGAAGGAGTTTTTAAAAGAGAATAATCATAGACCTAAATTCATTGACAAAGGTAGATTTTCCTCTGGATAAGCAGTGGGAGGGTCCACTGATGTTACCAACCTAATTCCTTGTGAGACAAGTAAATTAGTCATTAAAAAATAATGTCATTATTATATTTTGAGACATGATGAAAGGCTGAATTTATGATGCTTGATGCCTGATGTCAGAAATGGTATTTATTTTCATATAATATCTGTAGCATAGGTGACTGGTAACTACCAAAAAGGAAAAATTCCATGTGATTTTTTTTTCCCTTGGGGAACATGAAAAAGATGAGAGGCAAACAAATTATATTTGTAGTAGAGAATGAACTATTTTATCTCATTTAAAAAAATATACAACTTTCAAACAGCTTCCAAATTGGGATACTGTATCATTAAGCATTTGACATTTGTCCAGTTAAAACTATTGACTCATGCTTTCATTGCTTCCCCCTCAAATTACTACAGTGCCACAGCTGATCTGACTATATTTTCCATTTCTTATAAATAGCCACAAGAAAAGTATTAATTATCCTTGTACGATTTAATGCACCAACTGCCTTAACCTTTCAGGTTTTCTTAAACGCCAGCATAACAAGGCATATCCATGGCAGCAAATGTGATTTATGACAGGAATCTTTAATTTCTGTTTTTAAATATGTTACCCACCGATCTGCATACATTTAAATTCGCCTGCAACACTTTTCTCTGTCTTGAGGCTGTTGTTTAATATTCAAGGATGATTTTTGTCCACATACATTTTGGTCTATGTCACCTCAGATTAAATTATTACTGTTTGCAGCCTTTTCGGAGCAGGCCTCGGGCCCTTATTTACAAGAATCAATGAAACAGTAATGAAAATCCATTTTTCATACTATCAGCCCTGGCCTGCTTTTATTTAGTTAGCTGTGTCTAAGCAAGCAATTCATTTTGTGCAAATGTCATGTAGAGAAAAAAGGATGAGCCATGAAAGGGTTAATCATGAAATAAGACCTGTGCTTTCTCCCATATAAAAAGCATCCGTAATGTTAAAATTTAAAAAAAAAAACCTCTTAATATATGCAAAGTAATGTATATTGACACATAAGCAAGGCTTTTCATGATGAATATTGAAATATATATGCAAAGCACAGGAAATGTGTAACATGTTATAGATCTTTCAGTGTACATTTAGAGGAAATGAACCATTTATATTCTACAATTTAGTGAATACCTACTGTTTATTGGTACAGAGCACATAGGAGTATATTTGTCTTAGTAATTTATTTAGGTAAATATATTTATTCTTCTAGGGGTTCTTGTGCTTTTCTTGGTTCTATAGTACTAGACATAAATATTTAACAATGCATTGTCTCAAATGTTATTCATGTAATTTATCAGAGAAAACAGTGGAGTTGTAATAACTTTTAAGCCTGCACCTTCTCTTAAACCTGAGATTGATTTAGAATGCAGGCAACTGAGCTGGGTTTTCTTCACACAGCTGAGAATTATTTACTGGTTCTAACCCAAGGAAGCTAAAATGGTCCTGCTACCAAAAGAACAAGGTTCAGTTAGCCATTTTTGAATCAGCTTTCTTAAGTGAATACTTTGGCTATAAAAGAGAAGAGATTAGTGAGAGAAGAAAACATTTAATTAATATGAATATATTTCCCTGTATTTGCTGACCTACCCATTTTACTTTATACATATATGTATACACAGAAATATACATATATATTACCCCTTATGAGTATTACTCTTGGGAATGTCTTCTAAATTTTAATGCACTTGGCTATGAGGATGTCAGTTCAAATTATAGCTAGGGTCTTATAAAAATGACTGTCCACTTTTTCACATCACAAAAGAAATGAATAGAGAGTGAAAGCAATTTGAATCTTCTTCATCTGTGCTGTAGACTTTGTCATAAATGAATTTTAAAGACTCAAAAACCTGCATTTTTTCTATCTGTACATTTTTCTATTGTATTTGGTTTTTAAAAAATCTGTTTCCTGAATTTGGTGACAGAATTTCTAATACTGATAGAATGTGCAGAGTTGAAAACTCTTTGCTAGTTTTAATTATTTTTTGAAAGCTGAAAGTGATTTGCTATCGAGCCAAAGAAGAAAATTCCTTTATTATAGTCCTGAAACTGCATCTGAATAGTGAATTCAATACTGCCATTGCTCACATAGATCAACGCAAGTCCTGGTAATTGAACAGGTCACTATAAGGCAATCAAACATGATGCCTAAACATTTAATCAACTTCAGTTACCAAAGTGTGCTTACCTCCTAAGGTGCTGTATCTACTACATAGTACCAAACTACACATAGTAGTTTTTATAATTCAGTTTTAAAGGCTCACATGTTTGAGACTTTAAAGCATAGGAAGAGGGTAGCCATGTGAATTATCAAAGTCTGAATTAATCTGGAAAATTGATTATGAAAATCTGATATTGTTGAATGTTGTTGGCTCAAATTCAACAAGAAAATTGATTGACTGGTAAGTAAGTGTTAGAAACTAAGTTACTCTTTTCTCACATATTTTCATATAGAATCAGCCCACCAGTGGCCTACCTTCATACCAGAATTTATAAAAGGTGGTGAGGAATAAAAGGCTTCTTGCCAGACATATGAAAAATAAATGTACCATGATTTTCAAAACTATTCTTAATTTCTCAAAATGTTCAAGATAAGGGAACAAACATAAAGTGTTACTTTTAGAGTTTGCAAGAAAGCATTTGGGTTCCATTTAATCCAGCAATCCACACTGCATGTCATTAACTTCATCAAGTTCTGGCCTGTACAATTGAATCGATTTTGTTTATCTTAAGATGTAAACGTTCTCACTCAAATGTTTTTCAATCACATATAACTGCATTACGAAAATCCAACCTTCACAGTGCAAACAGGTAAAGATATCTTCAAGTCCCTGGATTTCAAACTCCTGTTTACAAATGGCCAGTAAATCTAAGACCTGTGTTCCATGCTTTCCAATCAGAGTACCTGATGAGATATGATTCATTCATTTTACGTTTTACATTACAACTATAAAAAATTGCTAAAAACTTGAGGAGAATGCCAATGTCATATACAAAATTTGAAAAGGAAACAAATATGCTATTAGTCTACTCAACTGTATATCTACCTACAATATACAAGAGACAAGGTATTATAATAAAAGTATGGAAAAATTTAACATTTGATTTCTCAGTGGAATAGGATTTAAGACGACTCTTTTTAAAGAATCATTCTATGCTTTTCATATTCTAAAAATTATGGGGTGATTAGGCATTAGATGATATTTCTATAACAGGAAGCATATTTTTTAAAAGAAACACAGAAGGAAGGAATCCCCTATTAGGAGAAGGAAACCCAAGAGGGCTCAGAATCAAGAGCACCTCTCACCAGAACAAAGAATGATCTTTCCTTCTCTTTTCTTTTCAATGGAAATTACCCCTGTAAGATATTCATCTGAATTTAGAAATTCTGTCTTTTAAAATTCCTCTGAGTGGATTTAGAAGAGACAGTAATAATTAGATTATAAATATTGCTTTTTCCCTAAGACTTAGTTTAGATCAACTGCATGAATAAATGGGTAGATTGATGGTGAGGTGTAACAAGGTGGAAAGGAGCCTGGCACTGTGAAGGGTAGACTGCCATGGTGTGGGGCCGTACCGGAATGCGATTTGGGATGGAATGCAGAGGCTTCAGACCTGACACTGTCACTTCCCCACTGTGCAAAAATCTCTGAATCCCCCTCTTCTTCTATTTCCATATCTGTAAAATGGTGATCATTTTAGTATCCATAGCACAGAGTTGTGGTTATAATGAAATAACATAATACTCATAAAGCATTTATAATTACTCTTGACACATAGTAAGAGCTTAAAAAAATGTTAACTGTGGAAAATATATTTAAGTGTTTAAGAATCTGTAGATTGGGTTGTTTTAAACTGGAGATAGATGCAGAAAGGAAGATTTAAAGTTTGTAATTTTAAAAAAATGATTATTTCAAAAACATATTAAAACAGTTTTGAATCCAAGAAAAAAGGAAGGATGAGGGAGTAATTATCTTCATTATCCTCCTCATTCTCCTCTTTCCTGAAGTAGCAGGGTCCCTGCTGTCAAGAACCAAGGCTAGTGTAATTGGCATTGATTAAACAGTACGATTTATATATAGGGTAGCCTGGGAACCTAACAATTATATTCTATAGAAAAATATGTTTCTAGTTACAAATAGCCAATCTACAAATGAACACTTGGAATATACTCATTTGTAAATTGACCTTCATATTTCATTATATCTTATTTGCCATTTACTTAACAAGTACATTTTAAAATAGCACTAGATTAGAGAGTCAATAAGAAAATAGGAACCAGAGAATAGACTGTAAAATTTTTTTTCAAGTAAATTAAATGTTGGTTAACAAATGCTTTCAATGAGCAGAAAGTTTTTTTTTCAATCCTAGCTTAGCATTTAGAAAATTAACTAAACTTATGAATATCTACTATTGCACTCTCCACATCTCATATAAACTGAAACTGAGAAAGTACAGTAAAAAGGAGTAAGAAACAGCTATCTACTAGGACCTAAATATGAATCAGTTATGTAATTAGACAAGAAGTAGACAAAACATTACAGTGGACATATATTTAGTAACTAAATAGAGGTGAAAAACAGAAAAGTATAAGCATCTTTATTTTTACAAATACCCTATCATAGCACAAAATATTACAAATATGGACAACAAAAGTAGCTATTCTTCTTAGAGAACCACAAAAAGAATCAATTCATCTTGAGTACATTCATATTCCATCAATGATTTATGACCGTTTAGAAGAAAAAGAAAATATCAATTTCTAAATTTATATTTAATATTTACAAATATGTAAATGAGACTGTCTCAGAAATGTGTAGCAGATGTCCCTATCTTCTTGGTGCTGATGGACTGCCTAGGTATTACTTTAAAATGATAGATTGGCAATGAGAATATTATTTTCTACTGTGTTTCATCATATTCATTTGGAAGCATTAATTCTTTTAAAGAAGATTATACATGCAATCCAATCTTGACAGCCTGCCTCTATGTAATGGGATGTTCTATTTAAATGTGAGGACATATTGATCTCATTCTGAAGTATCTATCTAGTATCTATCAAGAGGATAAAGTTTGAACATTTTCCATGATGGGTCCTGTTCCAAAATTTTTAAAATTGAATATGCGGTAAAGAAATGAAAAATAGTAACTTTTCATTTCTTGATTTGTAAAAATTTTAAGCAAAGAAAAGAACATTGAAATAAGTTGTGATATTTCTTTATGCAGGGTCTTTTAGTGGGAGGATTGAACATGTACCTCAAGGGATAAGTAAACTAAAGGGTCTGATTCCCCCAAGTTTTGTAAAGTGGATTATTTGCTCTGGGCCATAAACTCTCACAATCTCTACAATGCTGTATTTATGACACTGTCCCTTCATGTATATATTCCCTTTCTGAGCACTAATGAAAATTATTTGAACTAAGTAAATCAATTCACGTTAAGATCTTGGATTTAAGTCAATTATTTAAAATTTGAATTGAGAAAATGTTCCACTAAATTATTTTTATTCTTCATATATGAGTTAAAAATGAAAAACATTTCTTTAATATTCATTTAAGGAAGAGTACATTAAATATGGAAAGAGTAGAATATTTTAACAAAATAAAAATTGACCATAACCAGTAACTGAAATCAAGAACTCTCATTTTGGGGAGGGTATGTGTGTGCATACAATATATTACGTATTTCAAACCAAAAACTAAGAAAAATTTAGAATGCTGCCTAAAGCATAAATAATATTGAATAACAAATGTTGTTTATTTTAATATTATACATTAAAGTGTTTTAGCCTAGTAGAAATCTCCCAGTAAAATTTGGATTACATTTTGCATATGAATATCAAGTGCAATAGCTGGTAATCACAACATACTATATTTGACTAATTGAAAATATTTTCATTTTAAAACAAAAATAATGACTAATATATACAGATTTTTTTCTATATTTAATAGAAATAAATTCAAATAAAATTTTGAGCTGTAATGATACATTATGAATGGATATCAAATACAATTTTTAAATATTTATTAGCAAAATTCTGTTCAGACTAAAAAATGGTAGCATTAAAAAGTAATAATGCTTTCTTAAAAGTATAAGGCTGTTATATTAATTAGCATCCAGATACTGTGTTAGTGAAAATTCCATGAAATCTGAGAAAAAATACCTGTACCTTAGAGGGACTAGAATATGAATCTGAGATATCTAATTGTCAATACAATGGATATTGCGTGTTTGTGTTCATATGAGATACTTTTAGAGGTTTCATTAAAATCCTTAATATTAACAGAGTTATCATTGACATGTAAGAGCTAGAAACTATGCTATATGTGTGTGATATAGAGAGAATATACAGCTAAGATTGATGATTATTAGTAAAAGTTTAAAATTAGAATGCCATTATTCAAAGTGCTGGGACTACAGTGGATTTAGTGCCAGCACACTAAAAGGTGAAAAGAAAATGCTCTCTTAGAAATAAATGTATATCTATTTAATATTCACAAGATGCCAAGTGATTTTCCTAAAAGATGTTTCCACTCATTTTTATATTAGTTTCCATTATATATGAAATAAATTGCCTCTTCCTGACAAACTTGTGACTTTCTGCACGTGAGATATTTTTCTCAAGAGGCATTCACTGTATTATTATTCCAAGAAAAAGGGTTAGTCTTTTTATTAATTACTGTCTAACCGGAACCCAAAAGTCAAAGGGATCTAATTACTAAATAACAGAAATTAGAAACAGGATAAATTTTCACTTATCTGGCTTAACAATGATGAACAGAGAGTTCAAAACATACTCACACAATAGTCATTTCTATTTGTATTTTGAATGCATTATTAAAATCAATTTATATCACGTAGCTAATGGCTGAAGGAGTTGGCCCAAATCCATTCTGAATGATAGTAAGAAATCAGACTGGGAGTCAATTTGCAGAATATTCTCTCTTATTCAAATGAGTGTTTTTGTAGAAAGGTTAAAAGCTGCAAAATGTTCGTGATGATGGATCTAAATAATCAAAAAGTCGAAATAAATTTGGAGCCTCCTCTTTAAGGACCCATGAAAAACAATCTGGAAATAAGTAAAAAGGACTCTTTTTACCCAATTAGTGACAATATAGATGTTTTAAAAACAACGTGTTAAAATTGAATATCCATGAATTGCATCATATGTCATCTTTTTTCTGTATTTTCAAAACAAAATTGTTGAGTGATCTCAAATACACTCTGAGCCCATCTATACTGCACTGCCTGCAAATCTTGGTTGCTTCTTCTTACTCTATATTCATCTTAAGTCACTGCTGGTTTCTAGAATTCCCAGATTCATAGTATTTTTCGGTTTACGGCAGTCTTTGCTATGCTGATCTTAGCATAAACACCTGCAGGTAAGCCCACTCTTCTTGTATTGATTCCTTCTTTCATTTTGGCCAGTTGTATAAGACTGGAAAAAGACTTTATTGGACAACTAACTAGGAGAAAGTAGAGGAAATGAAAATATTGAGATCTTATTAGATTCGAGGAATAAATTAAATATATCTCTGTCTCTCTCTTTCTCTGTCTCACACACATACACTCAAAAACAGGTGGTTCAGATGGTAGCTGTATTGCATATGTTCTGCGATTCCAGATCTGTGCGCTACATGTCTGCATCCCATTCTGCTTTGTGCTCTGGGGAACTGGGTTATCAGAACGGTCTCTACAGGATCCTTTTCTGTTTAACTTCTGGTGCAGTTTAGCCAATGAGAGGTAAAGCAATGTGTTTGGAAACTGGAAGATAATGAAGACAAATATTCCACTGGTTCCCACTACAGGTCATCCGTTTCCCAAAGGACATGGGTCTTAAGTGGCCCACTCCGCTTAATACCCTTCACAATCCTATCACTTGACCCTTCAGCCTATGGGATGGTAATACCTTTTGTTCTTATCTTGGATAAATGCCTCATCTGTTTGTTTTCTCTTTCCCTTAGTCCCCACCCACTGCTTTAAAAATAATATTTTTATTAAACGTGACTCAACTGCAAACCAGGAACTTGACTAAGTAGGCTGTTTATTCAGTTCAGTTCAGTTCAGTCACACAGCTGTGTCCTATTCTTTGTGACCCTATGGACTGCAGCATGCCAGGCTTCCCTGTTCATCACCAACTCCTGGAGTTTACTCAAACTCATGTGCATTGAGTCAGCAGTGCCATCCAAGCATCTCATCCTCTGTTGACCCCTTTTCCTCCTGCCTTCAATCTTTCCCAGCATCAGGGTCTTTTCAAATAAATCAGCTCTTCGCATCAGGTGGCCAAAATATTGTATTTTCAGCTTCAACATCAGTCCTCCAATGAATATTCAGGACTGATCTCCTTTAGGATGGACTGGCTGGATCTCCTTGCAGTACAATGGACTCTCAAGAGTCTTCTCCAACACCACAGTTCAAAAGCATCAATTCTTTGGCACTCATCTTTCTTTATAGTCCAACTCTCATATCCATACATGACTACTGGAAAAAACATAGCTTTGACTAGACAGACCTTAGTCGGCAAAGCAATGTCTCTGCTTTTTAATATGCTACCTAGCTTGGTCATAACTTTTCTTCCAAGGAGCAAGAAACAAGGCTTCCAAGGAGAAAGAAACAAGTCTGTTTATTACCAGACCCCTAGTCCTGATCTTGTTTTCCTTCTGGAGCCTTACCTTATTTTTATCTCTCCTGAGGGAGTACCCCTTTCAATTTTCCTTAGACAAATAACAATACACTGCTCTCAAGGATGGTGTTCCATCCTTGAAACACCATAGAATCTGGCCCCCTCATACGCCATGGTAATATGCAGTACACAGTAATTCTCTGTAGTATATTTCTGAATGCTTTATTTATTTAGTTCAGAATATGCCCCCCTTTCATATTTGCTAACTTCTATATTCTTAAGGGGAGTTTTTCAGACCAAACACATACATTCCCCCAAGGGCAAAAAAATGCTTATCCAAGATAAGAAAATAAAAATGTTTGTTATATTTCAAGAATTTCTTAAAGGCAAGATACTGACAACACTATTAGTCATGTATGGATGTGAGTAGACCATAAAGAAGGCTGAGTGCCAAAGATCTGATGCTTTCCAATGGTGGTGCTGGAGAAAATTCTTGAGAGTCCCTTGGACAGTGAGAAGATCAAAGCAGTTAATCCTAAAAGACATCAACCCTGAATATTCATTGGAAGGACTGATGCTGAAGCTCCAATACTTTGGCCACATGATGTGAAGAACCAGCTTGTTGGAAAAGACCCTGATGATGGGAAAGATAGAGGGCAGGAAGAGAAGGGGACAACAGAGAATGAAATGGTTGGATGGCATGACCGAGTCAATGGATGAGTTTGCACAAACTCTGGTAGATGGTGAACGACAAGCAAGCCTGGTGTGCTGCAGTTCATGGGGTCGCAAAGAGTCAGAGACAACTGAGTAACTAAACAACAACAAAAACTTGTCTTTCAGAGTATGGCTCTATACTCTTTCCATAATATTGTTAGCTCTCCTTTTCTGATCTTCCAGTTTCCAGGCAGGACCCAAGAACCTACTATAAATGTAAAATGGGGTTCATAACAACCCTTTCCTAAACAAAATAATGTCCATCCCAGATAAAATTATTTTCTTCTTCCTAAGCAAAAGCAAATTAGAATAAATGGATATCCATGTGTATGAGAAAAATGAACCTAGACACAGACTTTATACCTCTCACAAAAACTAACTCAAAATGGATCAAAGACACAAATATAAAATGCAAAAATATAAGAGCATAGGAAAACAATATATAGAAGAAACCTATATAAATTTAGGTATGAGAATGACTTTTAGATACAATACCAAAAGTAGTATCCATGAAAGAAAACATTGATTTAAAGACTGAAAACATACTTCATCCAAATTAAAACCTGCTCTGGGGAAAACACACACACACACACACACACACACACACACACACTGACAAGAAAATAAGACAAGCCACAAATGGGTAGAAAATATCTTTGAAAAACATATCTAATAAAAGTTTTGTCCAAAATGTACAAAGAAATCTTAAAACTCAACAATAAGAGAGCAAAATCTGATAAAAAATGAGGAAAGGCCTGGACAGACAACTCACCAAAGAAGATATATGGCAAATAAGCATATTAGCAGATGCTCAACGTCATATGTCTTTAGGTAGGCAAATGCAAATTAGAACCGGTTGGTATCATTTCATACCTATTAGACAGGCCCAAATCTAAAACACTGATACCACCAAATGCTGACAAGAAAGCACAACAACAGAAAACCACATTTATTGTTAGTGGAAGCACAAAATGATATAATTACATTAGAAGAGGGTTTAGCAGTTTCCTACAAAACAACATATTCTTACCATACAATCTAGCAATTGTACTTCTTGGTATTTACCCAAATGAGTTGAAAACTTATGTCCACACAAAAGACTGCACACGAGTATTTATAGCAGCTTTACTTTTAACTGCCAAAACTTGGAAGCGACCAAGTTGTCCTTCAGTAGATATGTGAATAAATAAACTGTGGTACATCCATATAGTGTGATATTATTCAGTGCTAAAAAGAAATAAGCTATGGAACTATGAAAAGACATGGAAAAAGTTTTTTTTAATGAATATTTAAATGAAAGAAGCCAATCTTAGAAGGCCAAATATTGTACAATTCCACCTATATGAAGTTCTGGAGAAGATAACACTAGGAGACAGTGGAAAAACCTGTGATTTCCAGGGGTTAGAGGAGGTGGGGTGATGAATAGGTGCAACACAGAAGCTATTTAAGTCAGTGAAACTGTTTTTATGATACTATAACTTTGGCTACACGTCATTAAACATTTTTCAAATCCAGTAGAGTGTACAATACGAAGAATGAACCATAACATAATGAATTTAACATTGTAATGATATATAAATGGAGAGTCATCAACTGTAACAAATTTACCCTTATGGTGTTAGGGTAAATAGTTGATAGTTGGAGAGCCTGTGCATGTGGTGGGGCCAGAAGTATATGGGAAATATCTACCTTCTTCTCAGTTTTGCTATGAACTGAAAACTTGGGGAAAATTAAGTCTATATCAACAAAAAAGTATATTTGTAGGCAGAGTTTTCCTTTATTTAAGCCAAAACATGGTAAGTACCGGAAGACTCACAGAGAAGTTATATTCTCCTTTGCATAGAGATTGCTTCTCCTCACCCTATTATCACTACATCATTCCCTTATTCAAGAGTTGAGCATTCTGGATTTGTATTTCTTTTAACTCAACTGATAGGTAGGATAATGTCAAGTAATTCATGTTTTATCCAGTAATTCATTGGGCCATAGTCTTTAAGTGAAAGTAAAAGTGTTAGCTTCTCAGTCATGACAGGCTCTTTGTGACCCCATGGACTGTAGCCCACCAGGCTCCTCTGTCCATGGAATTCTCCAGGCAAGAATACTGGAGTTGGTAGCCACTTCTTTCTCCAGGAGAATCTTCTTAACCCAGGCAAAGATGCTGGTAAATAATTTTACCATTGTTTTACTGCTGAAGGAACTATGGCAGCAACAACAAAAATCTTTAAACTTGTATTGTTTAAAACAGAAAATTATACCTGGAGAACAGATGAGTCCTTAGAATTGCATGCATTTCAAAATATGTGAAAAAAGTCATATCATTTTACTGAACCAATTCATCCTTTCAGTTTCATTAAATAACATATGGACACTGGCTATACTTCATTGATTCTTTCCTTTAAACTATTAACTTGAATAATCAGATCAAGGTTTGTCTTTTTAGAGGTTTCTACATTGATTTCCCTTGCTGCAAATTTTTTACAATTTCAAAATGTTTCATTTTGTTTCATCTTCAAATCAGTTAAGTAGAAATGACTATTGTTTTCTTATCACCTAGCATGAGCCATAATGATCTGTTGATTCATCTAAGAGTGACTCTCAGCTCTTTCCCTTCTAGTTTCTCTTTCTTAATCAGTTTTCCTGCCCTAGTCTCTTCTTCTATCTGATACTAAATTTACCTCTGAAATTATAAATTTCTCTGTGTGTATGTGTGATTTCTATGTTAAAAGCAGGCAAAGGAAAAACTGATAACTCATTTTCCACAAGAAAAAAATCCAAATTCTTCAGCATGTTTTTTCAGGAACTTCAAAGTTCAGTCTTACCTTTCTAGTCACACTTCCCAGTATTACCTCATTGCTTAACCAAAAAGTTTATTTCTCAAACCACAGCCTTAATAAACCACATGTTTCATGATTCTGTGTCTTAAATATACTCCCCTTTTTGCTAAAATCCCCTTACTCTTCCTCCTGGTAAAAGTATATTCATCATTTAAATCCTATCTAATATCATTTGATCTGTAAAGTCTTCCCAACTTTGAAATCCCTGGAGAGAACTGGTAGCTACAACTCTCCAAGGTTTTTATACATACCTATCAAATTTAAATCTATCTACATCACTAGACTGAAATTTCCTGAAAAATATTCATTTATGCAAAGCGCATGGTAGAATCATAATAAATACTCTCTGAAAGAATGAAGGGATAAATGAATGGTTCTCCATCTTTCAAACTGAAGCTTAGAGAGGATAAGTGACTGGATAACATAGCGAGAAAATGAATTAGTCAGGAAGATGACAAGGTTCTTTCAGGATTCCACTATTCTTTCCTCAGAAATCACCCAGGAAACTTATTCAAAATACAGATGCCATGCCTTAGGTCAGATCCAATATCAGAGTCTCTGAGCAGTGCACCAGGATGTGCACATGTCTAAGGATGTGTAAGTGAATGTTGTCAGCAGGCAATTTTGAGAATGAATTTCAGTCGTGCCACATCACACCCACACCTGTGTGCAGAAACACAATTGTTGGCCCCACAGACACTGAAACAGGGTGCCAATGTTCTTAGAATTCCAGACTCTGGTTTAGGAAGAGGAGAGTGAAGGAAGTGGGGCCAGAGTGGGGAGATAAGGGAAGAAGATGAGAAGCATTTACAGTAACCACCAAACTTGCCAGGGGAAAGCAGTGTATGGCCATGCAGCCTTTCCAAGGGATTTAGGTTATTATAAGACATATGTGGCTTTCTCACTGTAGGGATTGCTGGGTCATATACTAGATTTATTCCTGGTTTTTTGACATATGTACATTATCATGTGTAAAATAGATAGTGGAAAGTTGCTAAATACCACAGGGATCCCAGCCTGGTACTCTGTGATGACCTAGAAAGGTGGACTAAGGGGAATGGAGAGAAGCTCAGGAGGGAAGGGATATATAAAAAAATCTATAATTATGCTTGATAATTATAAATTGTTGTTATGTGGCAGAAACCAACACAAAATTGTAAAGCAATTTTCCACCCATTAAAGAATAAAAAGGAAGAAAAAAAGAAGAAAGACACAGAGTATAAGGCAGCCTACTGTAGAGTTGCTGATATCAGGATAAAGATACATCAAGACAAATAAAAATTTGCTCAGAGATTTAAAACAAATGACTGTCACTTATTCAAACTGAGATAATTTTTCCACTCCATCAACCAATCTATCACCTTTTTGAAAGGACATATAATTTGAATAAGTCAGGAGTGTAAAATGATTAAAAAATGCACCTTCGTTTTGAACTTTTGCCGCACATCCCTTGAGAATAACTTTCTGTGCCTTCAGAATGGTGGGAGAATTATATTTAGAAAGAAAGGGAAAAATTAATCTTCAAATATGTTTACTTTGCACTCTATAAAATAGGAATTGTTTTATTCTTTTGCTTATGTTTTTATTTTGCTTGTAAGTTTTGCCACAAAATACTTAATAATAAGACATTAGATAATTTCTTCGTGAGTCAACTCAAATAAAAAAATCACTGTTTATTGATCCTTGTTCTGCTGTTGTGGATTACTTGTGAATTTCCTTGTATCCTAAGCCACAAACAGTTTTCTTTCCTTTCTTCTATTTTCTACCTACTTACTGTTCCCTTTGCCCTGATCTACTCAGCACCACGTTTGGGATGGCTGATACTGGCATGTCCTTTACGTAAGAGGTGGTGCTTTGCTTCTTGTTGGCCTGCAAACACGATTATCTCTGTGATTTTCTGTTTTTTTTTTTTTTTTTTTTTTCCCAGTTCCCCAGTTTTCTTCACCCTAGAGGAAACTTTTGGTAGTGAGCTAAGACCCCCAAGTAGATTCAATAGCAGTGCTGCATGATCTTTTCATTATCTCGGGGTTGTCTTTTCAGATGCTCTGTTTCATTTCTATGTTGTTGAGAAGTTTGAAAGCTCCTGAGTCTAATGAGCATTAAAATCCTCGGGAGTAACTCTTCTCTTCCCATCAGCTATTTCTGTGTTCTTGCAGAGTTCACTTCCCCTTTAATCTTGGGGCCTCATTAGTTACTTTTATACTTGGGTAAAGGGTTGAATTGTACAGAATGGAAGCTCACAATGAAAACACTGACATTTCCTCTGTCATTGTGACTGCATATGGTGGTTGCTGTTACTGACATTTGTCCAAAGATTTAGTATCAAAGATACAATTATTTTTCTTAGGAGCATCATACTGATCTTTTTCGTTCTGTAATTGTTCATGTAAAAGATTCAGGAGTCAGAAAGAACCTTGAATAATCCATTAAATGCTTGTGGGAATAATTAATGAAAGGCAACTATGTGTTTGCATATATGTTATACACAGAGTGAGAAGTAGAAACAGACACAGAGATAGAGAGGGAGAAAGAATGAGGGTCTTGGTTAGGACAAGTCTCAAAGTCTATTTCATTTGTCCATCGAGGAAACAGTGCATTAGAATTTCAGCAATGTAAACAGAGCCTAATGTGAGACCTTTGGGAAGGATGCTTTAGAGGCACTAAAAGATTATCTTTGACATTGAAAATGTCTGGTCTCCTGTCCTTGCGTTTTAGACCGCCTGTCTTCAAAGGCGTCGCCTCTAGAAGGACTGACTGCAGTGATATGCTTATAGCTCCATTTGCAGACTTTCTTATAGGTTCATAAATGGAGACTAGAAGGAGGAGGGAGAGGAATAAAATTTAATAACTGAATAAAAATGTAAATAAAGATTTGCCTAAAATTACTTGTCCAAGAAATAATTCTCCCTCCCCCTTAAGCTAATACTTTGATAAGCTCAGTACAGTGATCCTGATTTGGAGCGTGACCTTTGAAAATGCTCTCCAGCTTGATTAAAGATGTATTAAATTTGTTTAAATAAACCTCGTTGTAATGGCACATCATTTGTAAGAAGCTATTAGGGGGCTGGAAACTGTGCTGCTGTATTTGCATGAAAATGTGCCCTGCTCGAATTGAGGATCTCTCCTGAATTAACTGCAAAGGGAAAGTGACACTTTCATAATTTTTTCTGACAAAGAAAAAAAAAAAAGAAAGAAAGAAAAACTTTATGCAAATCTCTGCAAGAGAGGGAAGAACTGCATGTCAATTGCAGAGCCATCCATGTTATCTGTGCTCTCTGTCCAACCAGATCCTTGATGTTCTCAAGATATTCGGTTAAATGCAATCAATAATATTTATCTGTCAATTACTTTGCTCCCAGAATGGCTTCATCTTTGAGTCTCTGTGTGTGGAAGCACATGAATTGTTTGAGAATAACCAGATCCACAAGGATATTCGAAAGGAAGCTGTATTGAATTCCAGCATGACTGGAATTCTCTCCCTGACTTCAGTGTTTCTGCCATCTTGGCAAAGGTAGTGCCTCCTATGTTGGCGAAGATGTTTAAGCACCTGAATGTCCCTGCCCTTCACTCCTACACAAATAGATAATTGCCAGATGTACTGTAATTCCTGTCAGTAGGTCCCAAAGGAGATGCCACTCTGATAAAAAGAATTTGCCCTTTAAATCAAGCATTAAATTGAAACCCTTCATGTGTTCTTGTAAGAGTCAGAGTTCTAGGTAAGGTACCTGTCAATTTTGCAAGAATTCTGACCTCCTTCTGGTCACCATTTCCTAATGAATATTATCAGGCACAAAGATGCTCAATTTTAACCTAGCTTCTTCCTAGTCAGCACTTTATTTCATTGTTGAAGATTTACAGTTTTATCTATAGCTGAAATTGCCACCATCTAACCTGTATATGGAGTCTGTTTACTGAGGTGCATCTGAGCAGTTCTCTATGACAAATGTGGAGGCAATAGGGAACTGCGAAGCAGCACCCACAACCTTCAAGCAGCCACTCTGTTCCACTCATTCTGCTGAGAGTTTTCACATTTTTTTATTCTTAAAATAGCTCCATGATCAGATAATATTCCCATAATTATAAGTTGACGGACCGAGGCTCAGTAACTGGCTTGTAATCACATAATTAGCAAGTGGTGAAGCTGGGTTTTCAGCATAAGTGTGTCTGACTCTAATGCCCACACCATTTTATTAAACTAACTTTGACTCAAATTTACCATCTGGAGATAAATTAAAGGACTCAGCTATGTAACATGACTGGTAATATTGATTAACAGTCTCAGATTCAAAGACACATACAAGTATGTCCCCAAGAAGATAACCTATTCATGTAGCAGGACAATTCTCTCCTGGCCAAGAATGTTTAGGGGAAAAATTAGTTTGTTGCAAATTATTTAGAATTTTTCTTTCTCTCTCTCTCTGTCTCCTCCTCCTCTTCTTTTTCAAATTTTATTTATGGAGGTGGCATAAATAGATTTTTGTAAAATAGTTTTAGATAGCATATGTTCAACATTGAAACTTATTTTTTTTAAATTTTTCTAATAAAAGACCTTAATGTAATTTGAGATTCAATATGGTGACCAAGTGGAGTTATAATTTTGAATGTGACTTGTGACTTGTAGGTGGTAATGTGTTTCTACTGACTTTTTTATGACTGCACGTCCGAAAAGTTTAGAGCAATGGAATGGTGTTTGGATTCAATACTGTACAGTATTCTTAAGTAACTACTTTGAAAAGAATAACACATAAGGAAAGGAAGAGAAGGTAATTCAGGCTTTACCAGAAAACTAGAAATTAAACAAACATTCTCTGTACTCGAAAGGCAGTCAAAGCATGTTTGAGACAATTCCTCCATTTTATTGTTATTATTTTCCTACTATTGCCCAAATAAAATTTGAAAATAAGAACATTTTTGAGCTAGAAACTTTTTAGAACACTGTGAGCATAACCCTCTCACTGAATTAAAAAAATAAAAATGAGCAAATTAATTTTTAAAATGACTCAAGTTATGGAAAGGAAATTAATAATGCCAGAATAGTTAGTTAATGGCAGAGTTACATGTAATTTCCCAATCTATTCTTCTGCTTTTTTTTCTTTCTTTGATACAATTCAGTCTTATCTCATTTCCTAGATTTCTTCAAAGCTAAGAAAGCCTTTGGAGAAATCATGTTAATCTTATAACCTTTTTGGTATTCTTTAATATTTCACCAAAATTCTCCTTTTAAATTTCTCTTCCAGATTTGACAAAGAAAAAGGTGTAAATCAGGAAGCAATAAAGCTAATATTTCTGCATTGGGTTCCAGTTAAGTTTTTATCTTTGGTTCAAATGAGCTACTTGCTCCTTTTCACAATCTTTATCAACTTAAAGCTCAACACTCCACCCCCATACAATTTTTTTTTTTTTAACATTTTCAATAAGTGGCATTTAACATTAAGATAATGAAAGAAAACACTTCTTTCTTGCCCAAGTGGTATACAAGTACTACCTGTGTACCTCTGAGGTCGATGGAGGCCCACATAGGTGTACCTGCTATTTGCCAGATATCTGTTGCCTGTTTTTCTGTAAACAAAGCAAAAGAGACCTCTCTGAAACTTTTGCATGAGGGCCCAGAATTTAATCTAATGCTCCTGCCTTCTAGTGCTTTTTTCCTCTTCATTTCCTTTCAGTTGTTAATTTACCATTCCCAGCTGAGATACTTGAGCAGATAGAAGCAACCCAGCTCCAGGCTAATTGGTTCATCATGCACTTTATGATAATTTTCATTCTGGATTTTGATTAGGTCAGTATGGGGACTGCTTTGGTCAAAGCTTGTAATGATCTGCCTATTAACTCTGAAATAGGGTCTTTGACTGTACTCATCTTATTAGATATCTCAGCTGCCTTTAACTCTGCTAACCATGAAATATTACTGAACTGTCTTAATGTCCTCTGCTGGACTATAATATTTTCCATATTAGTTTTAGCCCTATTCAACTCAACTTGTTACTTTCATTGGAAGTTCTAAGTGGTGCTGATGGGCAGATGACAAGCTCTTTCCCCTTAAAATTCTTCTGTAGGATCAGCTCTTTATATATATCTAGTGCAGTGAAGTGTGTCCTACTCTTCTGAGTTAGCCACACGCCGCGGCATTTGCAGCTCCCCCACTTATTGGATTCTCATTGGCTAATTCACTCATCCTCTTTTTGCCTCTGCCTCTCCAGTGTGGTTCTGAAAATAGTTGCTATAATACATCAGTAATGCATAGCACAGTGTTTTGCATATTGGAAAAGTTTAGGTAATGCTACTACTATTACTAGTTTTAGGATTTACCAAAGCAGATTTAAAGTATTGTATTTATGGAAATGTAGATTTACACAGACTGTCATATGGAGAATATGGAAAATATTCAGGATTCAAACTAGAATAATTTTGTTTCAGTTTTCTTGATTTTTAGACAGCAGTATTTAGGGAAGTAGAAGTATTTGGATGGTTGATTCAACTCTTACTTTCACTTTGTGTGTCTGAGATTCTATTAGGTTTAGGTTAATTCTATCCTTGCCTTGTTTTTAATCAATTTCTATGAAGTAGCACTACATAGTGCTATTTGTTCACATTCTATTGATTCAGATTCCTTTACAATTTATTTGGTTCACATTCTATTGATTCAGATTCCTTTACAATTTATTTGGTGGCAATTTTGAGTTCATTTTGGATTGTAAATTTAATAATCTACATCCAGCATTTGTTTTCACTCCAATTCTTATTTTCTTTCTTTCGAGTATTCAGTTACTTTAGTCATTTGGAAACTTGTTTTTAAGTCTTGAAGTAATTCCATTTGTTATCTCTGATATTATTTCCCCTTTACCTTCTACAATTTAATATTTAGACATGATTTAATTTTATTCTCAAAAGGTTAAGAACTGCTAACAGAAGTTAGCAGTTTTAGAAGTTTTAGCAATTTAGAAGTTTAGAAGTTTTACATGACCAAAGTGAAATTTTGAAGTACAGTTCTCCAAGAAAAAAATAACCCACCTTAAATTGTTTGAATCATAATCAATATCTTGAGAAAAAGCCACTATTTTTCATATGTATATTGCTTTTCATCCCAACTCATTTTTCTAGAAAGTACCTTATTATGCTTTATCCTTAACTAATTAATTTCTAAGTATATCTATTTACACATTTTTGGTGTTTCTATATTGATTTGGCAAAAAAAGAAAAAAAGATAAATATTTTCAGCTGCATATTGTCACAAGTAAAGAGTTGTTGTATTTAATGTTTATTGTTTTTAATTGAAAACAAATTAAATTTTCAATCACAATTTATTGAGATTTAACAGTTATTTACCAAACTATAGTTCTATAGTTAATAGGCATTTTTATATAAAGGTTAAGTAGAACAGAATTTGAAAGCAGTTATCAACCTGCAGCAGCATCCAAGCCATAAATTGTCAAACTGGATATTATTATCTTTTTTTCCAAAGCCATTTATTTAAGAATATGTGATTTTAACTAATTTTGGTAATTCAGAAGGATCACAGACTCAAATTGCCTACCTTTTATTCCTACATACAGAGAACTGTTCCCTACTGAATTGTGGAGAGAAGTATTTTAGACTCTTTTAAAGAGAATTTTTCGAAAATTATCTTTGATTGTTTATTTATTTTTAAAATTTTACTTTATTTTACTTTACAATACTGTATTGGTTTTGCCATAGATTCAGTTAGTTATGATTTGATAATTTGATGTTCTGATTGTAAGAGAAGAGAAGAACATGAGAATGAGTGCCGAGGGGCTGCTGTCTGTGAGTCCTTCCTGCCCAACCCTGTTGTGGCTTCAGTATAAGGAAGACACTCAGGGCCACGTTAGAGGCAAGTTCTTATTAGCGAGGTCAACACATTTGAGGATGTTGTGCTTGGTGGGGTCAGCTTAGAAACTGGAGGTAACTGACTTCATTGAACTGGCTAACTAATCTTATCCAACTAATATATAAATTGGACTCCAACTGTGTTCATTTACTCCATGAGCTAATTCTTTGCCTAGGACTAGGACATTCGTGTTTACTCCCAGGAACAGCCCTTTTATCAGAACAATCAAGAAACCAAATTAGTAAAGAAAGTTATTCTTGAGCCTAGAAAAAGGGGCACTGGGCAGGGGCAAGAGTTTTGTACCTCTCCATAGAAGATTTCCTAGTAACTAAAATGTACTTAATTGAAATATTTCTTAACTACCTCTGATCTTGTCAGGTCACCTCTATACTCATAGAGACTAAGGTAAAAATCAATATAAAGGCTCACAAAAGAATATATCTAAATTTTTTTAAAAAATTAAGTTTAGCTAAAAGCTGTTTAATAAAAATTTCCCCCATCTTTGTGAAATACACATTCATGAAGACAAAATTGATGCTTTTGAATTGCAGTGTTGGAGAAGACTAGAGAGTTCCTTGGACTGCAGGGAGATCCAACTAGTCCATCCTAAAGGAAATCAGTCCTGAATATTCATTGGAAGGACTGATGCTGAAGCTGAAGCTCCAATAGTTTGGCCACTTTATGTGAAGAACTGACTCTCTGGAAAAGACCCTGATGCTGGGAAAGATTGAAGGCAGGAGGAGAAGGGGACAACAGAGGATGAGATGGTTGGATGGCATCACCAAACTGATAGACATGAGTTTGAGCAAGCTCCAGGAATTAGTGATCAACAAGGAAGCCTGGCATGCTGCAGTCCATGGGGTCGCAAAGACTTGGGACACGACTGAGCAACTGAGCAGAACTGAACTGAGGACAAAATTAGAAGTATTTTAAAGTTCTTTTTTTTTATGACTGAAATAAGTAAAATATTAAAGATAGAATTTAATTATTGCTTTGAATTTCTGGTTGTTCTGTGATGGACTGGTATAAGTTTATTTGACTAATAAAATAAGGATATATGAATTAATATATTTTTATTTATTCAGTACAGTTTATTTTTGTCTTAATTTTAGCTAAATATTACCATTGTTGTGATTTTATATTATTTTAATTCTAATGACAATGCTTAAGGACAAAAAAATAAAATGTCATCCCATTCACTGAGTTCAGTTCAGTTGCTCAGTTGTGTCCGACTTTTTGTGACACCATGAACTGCAGCATGCCAGGATTCCCTGTCCATCACCAACTCGTGGAGTCCACCCAAACCCATGTCCATCGAGTCAGTAATGCCATCCAACCATCTCATCCTCTGTCATCCCCTTCTCCTCCTGCCCTCAATCTTTCCCAGCATCACGGTCTTTTCCAGTGAATCAGCTCATCTCATCAGGTGGCCAAAGTATTGGAGTTTCAGCTTCACCATCAGTCCTTCCAGTGAACACCCAGGACTGGTCTCCTTTAGGATGGACTGGTTGGATCTCCTTGCAGTCCAAGGGACTTTCAAAAGTCTTCTCCAACACCACAGTTCAAAAGCATCAATACTTCTGTGCTCAGCTTTCGTTACAGTCCAACTCTGACATCCATACATGACCACTGGGAAAACCATAGCCTTGACTAGACAGACCTTTGTTGACAAAGTAATGTCTCTGCTTTTTAATATGCTGTCGAGGTCCATCATAGCTTTTCTTGCAAGTAGCTAGTGTCTTTTAATTTCATGGCTGCAATCAACATCTGCATTGATTTTGGGGCCCAGAAAAATAAAGTCAGCCATGTTTCCACTGTTTCCCCATCTATTTGCCGTGAAGTGATGGGACCGGATGCCATGATCTTTGTTTTCTGAATGTTGAGCTTTACGCCAACTTTTTCACTCTCCTCTTTCACTTTCATCAAAAGACTCATTTGTTCTTCTTCACTTTCTGCCATAAGGGTGGTGTCATCTGCATATCTGAGGTTACTGATATTTCTCCCATTAATCTTGATTCCAGCTTGTGCTTCCTCTAGCCCAGTGTTTCTCATGATATACTCTGCATATAAGTTAAATAAGCAGGGTGACAATATCCAGCCTTGATATACTCCTTTTCCTATTTGGAACCAGTCTGTTGTTCCATGTCCTGTTCTCACTGTTGCTTCCTGACCTGCATATAGGTTTTTCAAGAGGCAGGTCAGGTGGTCTGATATTCCCATCTCTTTCAGAATTTTCCACAGTTTATTGTGATTCACACATCAAAGGCTTTGGCATAGTCAATAAAGCAGAAATAGATGTTTTTCTGGAACTCTCTTGCTTTTTGTATGATCTGGTGGATGTTGGCAATTTGATCTCTGGTTCCTCTGCCTTTCTTAAAACCAGCTTGAACATTCACTGAGTACTGTTTATATATAATTCTGTAACTCTTAGAAAGGAAATTTAAAAATTAAAAATTAGATTTTCCACATTTTCAAAAAATATTGTGAACTAGGCAAAATTATCTATTGAAATTAAATACAAATTTAAATTATAATTACTAAATATAAATTCAAATATTTAAATAAAATGAAAAAATTATTTTAAATTTTGAAAGTTTTATTAAATCATATTAAACACTGTGCAAAAATAAAAGTATTAGAGTTCTGTTCTGTGCTCACCTGACCTAGAGCTGAAGAAGTTGTACTTCATTACATCTGGTGTGTGTACATGCACACTCAGTTGTGTCCTCCTCTTTGCAGAGAGAGTTGGACACAACTGAGCTGCCTCATGGACTGTAGACTGCCAAGCTCCTCGGCCCATGGAATTTTCCAGGCAAGAATGCTGGAGTAGGTTGCCATTTTCTTCTCCAGGGATCTTCCTGACTCAGGAATTGAACCCACATCTCTTGTGTCTCTTGCATTGGCAGGCAGATTCTTTACCAGCTGAGCCATCAGGGAAGCTCATGTTATATCTAGACCTACATATAAAAAAACTGTTAACTGTAAACTGTTTAACACTGAAAACTATCCCTCGACCATAGAGTAACTATTACAAATATTGTGCTAATTCATGAGTCTCTCCTGAACCTCAACATGAAACACAATCCCCAAAATGGATGTTTGATATTCCTGGAGAATGATGTTTTGCATAAAAAATATTGCATGCATGCACTCTGAGAGGAAGAATTTGACAAGTTAATTGTCTTTTTCCTTACCAGGTGCCTCTCTGTTCATGTTCTCCACTCTCTAAAGCACTGCCCACCTTTAGTATCAGCAGGAGCAAGCCCTTCACATCTATCTCTAAGACATTCAAATGCGATTTTCTTTTATTTCAAGGACATAAGGTAAAGATATGGAAAAACATTTCCTTGAGACCAGCATGATGTAAGTCATCAAGTGGACCTTCAGAGTTATGGGCCTTACTGTGCCTCTGTTGAGAGCCAGAAGCGCTCATCTGTATTTGAACACATGTATTTGTTTTGTGTCTTTTGCATGTGAAGTTATCTAAAGTGTGGAGCTCCTCATGTCCAGGTCTAAGGTTATCACCTGCCTTTATGGACAACTTCTCCCGTAATGGCTTTCCACTGTCTACTGGGAAAACATCTTTGGATGGCACTCAAACCTAAGACTATTCCTCGTATGTTGCCTTCTTGTTTAGGTTCATTTATTACCACTCCCAGAACCTGCTTTTATTTCTCTTATTATTTTCCTCTTTCTATTGTATTTCCTCTTTCTATAAGTGGTAGATTTAGGACTTCTACACAAAACCTAAATTCAAGGCCTGTGTTCTTCACCGCCACACTCCACCATCCACTATCACTCAGTTCTTCATTCTGCTATTATCCCTCTATTGCTTTACATTCCTTCAATAGGAATGACTAAGAAGAACCACCTAAGAAGAAATGCCTATATATGATTATATGGCACCACCTATTGAATCTTACCTTAAATGCCTGCTAAAGTTAATTGTTTCTTCTCTTTTTCATGTTAGGACTTATTTATCCCTAACTCACTTGTTCACTCTTTAAGGCAGAAATTATACCTTCTATTTCTTGATGTGCCCCTGATTGCTAAAGATAATGACTATGATACTGAATAATTATGATCTTAATAAATCCATTTTACTTGAAGTCCCACCTATAATTGAGAAATGCTTTGTGTATAATGAGTCATGGTGTTGTTTGCTTTCCCTCTCCTATTAATTTGGTGAAATTTCCAGCTAGAACACCATGTCTATGTAATTTACCATAGGGCCACCCCTCTTTTCCACTGGGGACACCTTCTCCTTGTTCTACATCTGTGTGTGCTTGGGGTAGACACCTGGTGGAAGGTCTGTTCACACCCATGCAGATGGGTGCCGGGCGCACACCGCCTCCTCTTGAAAACTGGCTTGCTACTGAGAGAAATACCTTATGTCCTCTGATCCAAAGCCATGCTGCATGTTTTCCTTACCAAGATTTAAAGAACATACTCTGTTCCCGTCCAAATGTGAAAAGTTTGGTTTCAAAATAAAATGTGTCACAATAGCAAAGAAACAAAAGTAGAGAGATATCTTACATCATCAATTGACACATCTTAGTTTTATTGGTTATGTGCATAGTACAAACCCTTCAAAAATGCTCTTAAAAAAAAGATTTACACTTTTAAAAGATGTTTGAGACTCTGCATCATTTAGGGAGAGATCTCAAGACATATTTTCTTTACACTGTCCAGTCTAGACATGATAGTTTAAGAACTATTCATCTTCACTTCTCATACATTTATAATTTCTCTTTTCTTCCACCAGGAAAGTTTTCTTATTCTTAACAAGTACTGATGACCCTGTAGATGGGACAATTACACAACCAGTTATTATGGCTGTAAGGACACTACAATTTCTGTTGCAATTATCTTTTTCTACTGCTGCTGCTGCTGCTGCTAAGTCACTTCAGTCGTGTCCGACTCTTAGTGACCCCATGGACTGCAGCTTACCAGGCTCTGCCAACCATGGGATTTTCCAGGCAAGAGTACTGGAGTGGGGTGCTATTGCCTTCTTCATTTTCTACTAGAGTGCATCTATTAATTCATTAAAAAGCAAACAAACAAAATTGAGCATTAGCTATGAACCAGGGATTTTCGAGTGGTTATGCAAACAAACATCAGATAAACTCCTTACCATCCAGCAGAATTGATAGTATCTGTTAAAATGCAACTGTTGTCTAAATAGATTAGTTCATCAAACCACTTAACTACAAATGGTTTTTCCAGTTACTAGTCAGTCATCCAGTAGAACACTGACTTGGTAGAATGGAACTTGATGCAGGTGAATGTTTGTGAGAGACAGCAGAGATGAAGAAGTATGCACCCAGACTGATGCCTGAATGAAATTTTATAGATCGCATGGACTTTTGAAAGAGTCTAGGTAAATAAAAAGTAAGTTTATAAATTTTAAAGGCATACTTGTTGCAATTTGCTTTTTATCTTATGGCTAACCCAGGATGATGCAGACAGCTAAACACTCATGGATGTAGTATTTTCCTCCCAGAAGATAGATCTGGTCAGGATCCCTTTTTGGTCATATGATTCATATACACAAGAACATGGACTAAATAGTTTTTAAAACAAAAAACATTTTCCCAATCTTTTTCACAGAAAAAAAAAGGAAAATTATTAGTGTAACAAATTAGGGTAAAAGTGGCTGCCAGTGACCTATGGCATCTAGCCCCAGGGGCTTCGGTAGACCCTGTCCTACACAACTTCCTTAGGGGATGGAAGGGTAGTATACTTCCATATATCCGCCTCTCACTTGGGGCACATGAGTATCTTCAGGCACATTCATTAAGAAGTTTTCAGTAGAAGTTGAAATGGTCTTTATAGAGTAAGTCAATATCGACCGGCTTTGATTAACTAGAGTTACGTATATCTCTAATTTAAAAAAAAAAATCACAATAACAAATGTTTAGCTTATAGGATCAATTCAGCAAAAGTATATCTTCTTTGACAAATAGAGACCTTGCCTCTTCCAGAATTTTTGAGTACTCTATTTTAAAGCAATTGTAATATACGGAATTTCCTTATTGTTTTGCTCTATAGTCCAGACAACGGGTTTCCCTGGTGGCTCAGACAGTAAAGAATTTGTCGGCAATACAAGAGACCCAGGCTCAATTCCTGGGTCTAGAAGATCTCCTGGAGAATGAAATGGCAGTCTTCTTGCCTGGAGAATTCCATGAACGCGGGAGCCTGATGGGCCACGGAGTCACAAAGGGTCAGACACAGCTGAGACAACTAACATACAATCCAGGCAATGGAATATTCAAATTAAGACATTGAATAGTATTTATAAAAAGCAAATAAATATCTTCTCCTTAATTTATTATAAAAAAAGATTCACCCATGCAAGTTTTATATCCTTTAGTGATGTTATACATGCATAGCATCATGGCATGATGTGATGAAATCAGACCATGATATGATTTCATATTAAATTAGACATCAATTTGCAGCATTAAAATATAGGAAATGGAAAATACACACTCTCAGAGAGAAAGAATACATTATTTTTTATCACAGAAATTGTTATTTTTTTTTGGGGGATGGGGACTGACCATTAGCGGGTAGAGAGGTTTAGTTATAGAAGCCATATCATTTATTAGCTTTACTAATAAAAACAATTTAAAATTAGTAAATATTAATATACACAATGAACACAATTTTACTCATTTTTGTATTTTTCTTGACTTTTCATGTTTTCTATAGTAAAAACATACTACTTTTGCTGTTAGAGAAGATTACTTTGATTGGAAGATGACTGAAGAATGCGTCATTGGGAGGAACATGGTCGAGCCTTTCCAGTTTCCCCAAATGGTACACAAGTGTGTCCAGGGAAACTGGAATGTGCCATTTCATTGCTCCATGTAATTATCATGCAGTAAGAGATCTTTTAAATATAAATTCAATGCATATTTAGGAGCTGAGCACACTTAATTGAAAGTGCTACCAGTTATCTATTCTAACGAGCTGCTACTAAATTAGGGGGAAAAAAAAATCAGTGGATTATCTGTCCTTTACTTTGAAATCTTTAAATAACTTGGAGAAAGAGAAGTGGAAGTGGGACTTGAGAAACCATTGAGCAATATCACAGTTCTGAGTTTTGCCTCCTGTCTCAGCAAAGCTTTTCCTGTGATTTCATAGCATAGCATTTCACAGGCTTGATGTTTGCTCTGATGAATACAGTATTGTTATCAAAGTGTGCCCACCCTTCTTCATTTAACATTTATTATTAACATTTATTATTAACATTTATTATTTGAGGATTTAGCTCACAGAGCATTTCTATTTTTTTGATTTTGTTTCAAATGTGCTTCTAGAGATAGATAATATTGACTTTATTGGATTTGTGATAGGTTGCCTTGAGATAGTCATGAGGTTGCAAATAAAGCAAATTTGGCTGTTATCAAATGTAGGAAATAATTTTAAGAATAATACTGATTAATTAGAGTCTCTGCTGTCTTTGAATGTTTTATTTTCAACTCCTGTGATTACAAAAACCTGAGTCTACCTTTAAAAAAATGAATGATTGTGACTTATTTCCTACAAATTTTTCTTAATGTTGAAATCTATACTTTGAAAGTTAAAATCACATGACTAAAATTATTACATGAAAATTGTCTATCACAGTCTGAAGAGAGCTCAGACTTTTACTAAATTTTTCATTCATGTCTTTTGCTGATGAATTATTCTTTCCTCAAATTGATAGACACCAGAGAGAAAATCTGAGAAAAGAAAATGTCCAATCAAAAACCTCAGGAATTATTTTGACTGATGAGTTTGACATTTGTTTACAACTGTAGAATAAGACAAAGAAATATAAAAATATTATTGATTGCACATTTAAAATATAAAAGCATGTCATGCTTGAATATTTTTAGACATACAAATATAAGAATAACAATAAACCATAGACATAAGATTGTGGTTGGGAGAATAGTATGTACAGCAAACATATTCACTGAAAAAGAATATAGTGAATTAGAGGCACTCATTCTTATTATTAATTAAAGTGAGATTGTAGTCAATTTGGCTCAGGTGATTGTGTCTTAGCTCAGGTTATAACAATAGAATACCATAGACTAGGTGGCTAAAACAACAGAAACTGATTTCTCACAGTTCTCAAAGCTGAGAAGTCTAAGATCAAGGTGTCAGCGAAGCAGATTTTATTCTGAGGTCGCTTCTGGTTTGTAGGCAGCCACCATCTCCCTGTTTGCTCATAGGATCTTTTATTTGGGGGCACATTGGGACAGAGAGAAAGCTCTCTGGTGTCTCTTCTTATTAGGGCACTAATCCCATTATGAGGGCCTCACTGTGATAACCTCATCCCTAATTACTAATATCTCCTAAAACCCCTTTCCCCAGTGTCATAAACATTGAGGGTTTGAGCTTCAACATAAGAATTTGAGGAAGAGATGCCTTTAAAAGAATAATTTATAAGCTTTAAAACTTTAGAAGCCAAGTAGCGCTGTGTCTCAGAATAATCCTGTGATTTTCATTACTTTTTATATGATGGGAGAACACTGGCCTAACAGTCTGTACCAACTGAGTTTAAATTCTGGTTGTGTAATTTTCTAGTTGTGTGTAACTTTGAATGTTTAGTCTCTACACACTTGTAAACATGTTGTCCTCTTTTCTGTATTCTGAAGTCTAACAATGTTTATGAATATGATTAGAATATAGTATGAAATATAGTAAATATTCAATAAACATTTCTAAAATACTTTTTAAATAAACCTGATAATATATGTTATTAGGGGCTTCCCAGCTGACGCTAGAGGTAAAGAACCCACCTGACAGTGCAGGAGAAAAGAAACACACCATACAACCAAGAGGCCATTATTAGAATAATTACGGTAGGCTATAGACACTGTGAAAGTGAAGTTGCTCAGTCGTGTCCGACTCTTCAGGACCCCATGGACTGCAGCCCACCAGGCTCCTCCATCTGTGGGATTCTCCAGGCAAGAGTACTGGAGTGCCATCGCCTTCTCCGGGATAGACACTGTAGTGTGCTATAAAGGGCATATCCTGCCTTTTGATCATCTCGTTATTACACTGAATGCTGAAGTTACCACATTCATTATGACCAAAAACTCAGTATAGGGAAAAAAAAAAAAAAGAGTCTCTAAAGAAATTATCATGCATTTAAGTCACATGCCAAGTTGAGTCAGTAGTTTTAAAGTCATTAAGAAGAAATTTTTCTAATGAAAGTTGTCTGCAAATATGGCATGTAGGATTATAGCATGATCTCTTAAGGGAAACCATTTTTCTTGAGATTCCTAACACTTTTGCTTTTGTTGGTGGTAGTTGGTTGTTTCAAGTTCTTGACCCTCTTGAGTCAAATTTTTGGTGTGTTTCTCACTCTAGTTGCAAATTTTCTTTAGTATTTAATGAAGAATTTAGAAAAATACATTCAAAATGCTGCAATATAGAACATGTCCTCAATCTCAGCAAACCTATCACTGGATACATGAATCTGTGTGTTTATGTCTAGACATCTGTTTGATATAAAGATAATAACTTCCGCTCATGAAGTATTTTGCCATGTTTATTTTTTGCCTTATTAAACATAATTCCCAGAATAAAACTGCATCAGTGGCTATTACTGAGTCATTTCCAGTCACACCATTAACTAGAGTAACCAAGATAAGATTTTGGAAATGAGTACTACCTAGAATGAAGGTAGGCTGTAAAAATAGTTTTGGTTGAAACTTGAGTCATTTTAGCCGTATCTATGAACTTACCATAATACAACTTAAGAAATAGCAAAGGTCTTTAACTTTAAATGACCTTTCCAAGCCCAATTGGAAGTGTTGTTTTCTGTCTTCTATTTATTTGCCTCTCGTTAAAGGTGCTTTTTTCTATTGCATTTATTTGATAGTTTCTTGGATAAAATAAGCTGCAGAATCTCAACAAACTAATGAGGAAGAGCAAAACAGATATGTGAAATGTGTTCTATATGGAGAAATGGGTATGTCAACTCCCATCCGAACTGTGAATTCCACCATTGCCAGCAGAGAATCTTGGAGACATCAGCTCATTAGCTAACTGACAAAAGAGGTTTCAGGTTATGGATAAAAGGTGTAATGACACCAAGGCAATACGACCTGTCCCATGGTGTTTTACATCATGTCATGATGATATCACAGAACATAAGGAAAGCTTTTTAAATGATTTGCTACATCATTTTCTACCATGGGTCCACAAAGAATATAAATGGCTGCTGATCAATTTGAATTAGTGTAACCACTACCAGAAATTTACAAATAGAAACAATAGTATATTCAAACAGTCCTTAGTTAGAAATGCAGTAGGAAAGACACAGAACCAAAATTAAATGTGACACTGAAAATTCTGGGTTAAGAATGTAGGGCAGCAGCCTCCTTGCACTTGACTTAAACTAGATTTGAGTAGATTAGGTGGTACTGATAGGCTTGTGGCACAAAACCATGTTGAATGATTCCAGAAGATCACAAAAAGATATGAGGAGATACAGTGATTATCCTACATCTCTATACTGTGGAAAAAATATTGCTATTAAGTATACTAGAATCTAATATTCCTCATCTGCTTGAAATTCTTTAACTTTCTTTAATTGAGGGGGATTTTGAAATGAAATGCTTTCCTCACACCAAATAATGTCGAAGTGATTGTATAGTTGAACTAGTGTTGTCAGAAGTGACCAACAAAAATAATAAATGAAAATTTGGGAGCCACAACACTGCACAGTTTCAAAGAGACACTATTTGCACTGTTTTATCTATTATAAATGAGAAATATAATTATACTGTATTTTACATAAAAAATAAGACAACTTATCGTAGTACACATATATCTATTGTTTAATCATGCCCCATCTACAGGATTTTAAATATAGATTGATCATATAGTACTTACCTTTAGGATGGCTTATTTAAGGCAAGCCCCAATAATAGTTATAATAGTGAAAGTTGTTAATGAAAGAAAAACAAAAGATATTTTATAATCCATTTATTAATTATTTTATTGATGTGTGTAATCTTTCTTTTTTCCTGACAACAAAATCACTGCAGATGGTGACTGCAGCCATGAAATTAAAAGACGCTTACTCCTTGGAAGAAAAGTTATGACCAACCTAGATAGTATATTCAAAAGCAGAGACATTGCTTTGCCAACTAAGGTCCGTCTAGTGAAGGCTATGGTTTTTCCTGTGGTCATGTATGGATGTGAGAGTTGGACTGTGAAGAAGGCTGAATGCAGAAGAATTGATGCTTTTGAACTATGGTGCTGGAGAAGACTCTTGAGAGTCCCTTGGACTGCAAGAAGATCCAACCAGTCCATTCTGAAGGAGATCAGCCCTGGGATTTCTTTGGAAGGACTGATGCTAAAGCTGAAGCTCCAGTACATTGGCCACCTCATGCGAAGAGCTGACTCACTGGAAAAGACTCTGATGCTGGGAGGGATTGGGGGCAGGAGGAGAAGGGGGCGACAGAGGATGAGATGGCTGGATGGCATCACGGACTCGATGGACGTGAGTCTGGGTGAACTCCAGGAGATGGTGATGGACAGGGAGGCCTGGTGTGCTGCGATTCATGGGGTTGCAAAGAGTCGGACACGACTGAACGACTGAACTGAACTGAACTGAAGTCTTTTTGTTAATCGCTTATGTGACTGGCCTCTGCACTTTCAATTAAATACCATGTTATTATACTCATCTCTCTTATGTTTTCTTTCCTTCTTTACGGTTAAGTGTCATAATCACCTTAGTCCTCTGAGGTGACATAATGAAGGAGACATAACCCTTGAAATATTCTGAAAAAGAGGAGGCCTTCTGAATTCTGTGACTTGAAGGATGTAAGCATTGTCTTCATGCTTTCACCAGTCCCTGCACAAAGACTTCTTGGCAGGAGAAAGTTGAGAAGAGAAAAATAAATCATAAACTACCAATGTTTAACCTTTCAGATTTTTGTCATAGGTGACTCCAAAGCTGGTCTATGAAACTACCCTCTTCCCCACAACCCTGGAGAAAGCCAGTAAAGTTGGGCTCAATTTTTCTTGTTACCATTCCAATAGTACTATCTTGGGAAGACAACATTTCCAAGAAAGTATGTTCAATTCTGGAAATGCTAATGGGTTGGCAACATTCCCCCAAGTCTTTCTAGCTTGAGGGAAGGAATGAGGGCAGAGTGCAGCAAGTTACAGGGAGTACTTGCATTTTTTAAGTTCTCCAAATTGCTTACCTACTGATCCCAGGGCTTTGCTTTCCTGTGAAACAAGTCCTTTCCTGGGAATATGCAGTTGCTCTAAAGGATAAGGTGATGCTGGGGACAGGCTATTACCTGTACAAGTATGTGTGTGTGCGTGTGTGTGTGTATGTAAGACTCACATACACGCTTGCCCCAAACCAAACATTTGTTTCCCAACCGGAAAAGAGGAAGCAGACTCAGATTCAAGTTTCTTTAGGGATGAGATCATGCTGAGAGGCAAATGAACGGCCACTGTGGGGAGTTTATTTCTCCTGCTGAAAAAGCAAAGGCTAATAATAATCGAGGTTGATTTGCAAAATGCACAGCTTTACAATGATCATATGATACCTAGTAATTCTGAAATTGAGGTAAAAAAAGGAAGCACTTCAGAGCCGGAATTATGAAAATCAAGAAGTTGCTTAAAATATTTGAGAGTGTGCTTAGAGAATCAAATGCCATATGCTTTATTTGCTTCTGAAGAGAAATCGTGTTTTCTGTTGGAACAAATTACACACACAGGTGTTTGATACAGGGTTTATAAGCCATCAAGAGGAGCCAGAATGTTTGGGGTTGGGGGTAGGAGGTGTTAATTTGGGGAAGGTTGTATGGGGGGAGGATGGAAAGAACAGAACAGAACAAGTAGAAAAAAAAAAGTTTCTTAGCCATATTTGCAAACCGGGTGGAGTTGTTAGAATTAGAATTTACCACCTGAGTGCAAACTAAACTTGATTTATGCAGTCAAATTAGGATTCTACTTCTCAGCTACTTTGTTTATGAGTTGCTGGTATAAGAGAAATGAGAGTAATAATAGAATTAACACATATATTTGCTGGTTCTATATCAATTTCTGCCTGTTTTATGAGAAGAATATATTAAGCTACTATATTTCCTAGTCATAGGTCTCAATGGAATTAAGTATGACCCATTTAGTTGATGAATAAACTGAGATTTTAGTTGACTACCATGTGTATTGTATGTGACTGAAGTAACACATATTGTTTCTCAGAGTGACAGATGCTGACACACAAAGCATCAACAGAGTAATCTATCTGGCGAAATATGCAGTGCTGTTTTGGGGATGGAGTCTATAATTAAACTTCATCAATGCAAATTGACCCAAGTTCATAAAATAAGATAGATGGTTTAACATTTCAAAGTTCTGTCTACAGGATATCAAAAAACAAAAGTCGAAAACTATCAAGAGAGTACAAGGCGCACTCCACATACTTTATTATACTACACTGACTTTTTTACTAATATGCAAACTATTATGGTTCAGTCTATGTGACACCAAAACATCAGATGGAAAGAACAAATTTAGCCCTATTCAGTATATACTGTATATACGTCACTGTGGATGGTGACTACAAGCATGATATTAAAAGAGGCTTGCTCCTTGGAAGGAAAGCTATGACAAACCTAGATAGCACATTAAAAAACAGACATCACTTTGCTGGCAAAGGTCTGTATAGTCAAAACAATGTTTTTTTTCCAGGAGTCATGTATGGATGTGAGAGTTAGATCATAAGGAAGGCTGAACGTCAAAAGGATGCTTTTAAATTGTGGTGCTGGAGAAGACTCTTGATAGTCCCTTGGACTGCAAGGAAATCAAGCCAGTCAGTCCTAAAGGAAATCAACCCTGAATATTCATTGGAAGGGTTGGTGCTGAAGCTGAAACTTCAATATTGTGGCACCTGATGTGAAGCACTGACTCATTGGAAAGGCCCTAATGCTGGGAAAGATTGCTGCTGTTGCTGCTAAGTCGCTTCACTCGTGTCCGACTCTGTGCAACCCCATAGACAGCGGCCCACCAGGCTCCCCTGTCCCTGAGATTCTCCAGGCTAGAATACTGGAGTGGGTTGCCATTTCCTTAGCCAATGCATAAAAGTGAAAAGTCAGCGACCCCATGGACTGCAGCCTACCAGGCTCCTCCATCCATGGGACTTTCCAAGCAAGAGTACCGGAGTGGGAAAGATTGAGGACAGGAGAAAGGGGGCTACAGAGGATGAGATGGCTGGATGGCATCACCGACTCAATTAACATGAATTTGAGTAAACTCTGGAAAATAGTGAAGGACAGCAAAGTTTGGCATGCTGCAGTCCATGGGATCACAAAGTTGGAAATGACTTAGTGACTGAACAACAAAGTAGATGATTTAAAATTTTCAGAATAATTCTTTGGGCGAAAAGACTCCCACAACTGGTCTGCATAAAATGGTCTCCCTTTAGCCTCTTTTACAGTAAGGAAGGATTCAGAAACAAATGTATCCGAATGAAATTTGTAACTTTTAAGAATTCTGAAAGCATGTTTTTAAAAATACTTCCAAAGCAGTTGAAGATGAACTATCTACAACAAACAGAAAATTAACCATTTTAATTCTCACAATTATTTTAATTATGACAAATTTTCTCAACTTTAAAACTAAATTGTTTATTATCCAAGAATGGTTGAATATTACTATTTATCTCTGATTAAATATTAAATTATTAAGTTCATTTCCATTGTTCTTTATTTTCTAAAACTAAATGCAAAAACTCATGTTTTGCATTCTATTAAAGATTAGTTTTTCAAAATTAAGCAAAAATAATTGAGCATAAAACTATTCCTTAACAGTATCTTGCAGAAATTAACCAGTGGCAAAAATAATAGGATATTAAAATCCTTAGTCAGTCATTTTACTGTTGATAACTTGTACCAAAGCCAACATCCTAGAAGCCCAATATGAAAATATCTTTCTTCTCAGTGTAATCAATAATAAACCCATTGGTGGTTTTTGAACAGAATCATTCATAATTGATTTGAATAATCTGGAAAATGTTGGTAAATATGATTTGACATACCTTCTATCTATTTTTGAGGGAATATTATAATTCTGGAAATCAAATGAATTGAAAAACATTAAGAAAAATAATATGCTCTTTTGCAAGTTGGTTGCAAAGATATTTGAATCTTTAAGGAGCCCATAACTCTATAATATTTATTTATTTTTGTTCTGATTATAACTGCTTGAAAATATGTGTGGAGGTAGAGCAAGGGAGTTGAAATGCAGTAACTCATCACTGGTAAATTCCCCAAAGTAGATGACTCAACAACATATAACCTCCCCAATCTGTATCAGTTTTGTAAACATAAAGACTAGTGATAATTATGGCATATGTAACTCAATAATGAAAAGAGATATATTTGAACAGTAAAATTGTTTTCTCTGTGTAATTCACTGTCTTTACTTACAGAAAAAAAAGAAGTGAAAAGAAAGGAGAAAATGAAAGATATACCCATATGAATGCAGAGTTCCAAAGAATAGCAAGCAGAGATAAGAATTCCTTCCTCAGTGATCAATGCAAAGAAATAGAGGAAAACAATAGAATGGGAAAGACTAGAGACCTCTTCAACAAAATTAGAGATATTAAGGGAACATTTCATGCAAAGATGAGCACAATAAAGGACAGAAACGGTATGGACCTAACAGAAGCAGGAGACATTAAGAAGAGGTGGCAAGAATACACAGAACTTACAGAAAAAAGATCTTCACAACCCAGATAATCATGATGGTGTAATCACTCACCCAGAGCCAGGCATCCTAGAATGTGAAGTCAAGTGGGCCTTAGAAAGCATCACTACGAACAAACCTAGTGGAGGCGATAGATTCCAGTGGAGCTATTTCAAATTCTGAAAGATGATGCTGTGAAAGTGCTGCACTCAATATGCCAGCACATTTGGAAAACTCAGCAGTGGCCACAGGACTGGAAAAGGTCAGTTTTCATTCCAATCCCAAGGAAAGGCAATGCCAAAGAATGCTCAAACTACCACACAATTGTACTCATCTCATACACTAGTAAGTGATGCTTAAAATTCTCCAAGAGAGGCTTCAACAATACATGAACCATGAACTTCAAGCTGGTTTTAGAAAAGGCAGAAGAACCAGAGATCAAATTGCCAACATCTGCTGGATCATCGAAAAAGCCAGAGAGTTCCAGAAAAACATCTATTTCTGTTCTATTGACTATGCCAAAGCCTTTGACTGTGTGGAACACAATAAACTGTGGAAAATTCTTCAAGAGATGGGAATACCAGACCACCTGACCTGCCTCTTGAGAAACCTATATGCAGATAAGCAAGCAATAGTTATAACTGGACATGGAATGACAGACTGGTTGCAAATAGGAAAAGGAGTATGTCAAGGCTGTATATTGTCAACATGATTATTTAACTTATATGCAGAGTAAGTACATCATGAGAAATGCTGGTCAGGTGAAGCACAAGCTGGAATCAAGATTGCCAGGAGAAATATCAATAACCTTAGATATGCAGATGACACCACCCTTATGGCAGAAAGTGAAGAAGAATTAAAGAGCCTCTTGATGAAATGAAAGAGGAGAGTGAAAAAGTTGGCTCCAAAATCACTGCAGATGGTGACTGCAGCCATAAAATTAAAAGATGCTTACTCCTTGGAGGAAAAGTTATAACCAACCTAGACAGTGTATTAAAAAGCAGAGATATTACTTTGTCAACAAATCTTCGTCTAGTCAAGTCTATGATTTTTCCAGTAGTCATGTATAAACATGAGAGTCGGACTATAAAGAAAGCTGAGCACTGAGGAACTGACGCTTTTAAACTGTGGTGTTGAAGCAGAATTTTGAGAGTCCCTTGGACTGTAAGGAGATCCAACCAGTCCATCCTAAAGGAGATCAGTCTTAAATGTTCATTGGAAGGACTGATGTTGAAGCTGAAACTCCAATACTTTGGCCACCTGATGCAAAGACCTGACTCATTTGAAAAGACCCTGATTCTGGGAAAGAATGAAGGTGGGCGGATAAGGGGACAACAGAGGATGAGATGGTTGGAAATCATCACCGACGACTCAATGGACGTGAGTTTGAGTAAACTCCGGGAGTTGGTGATGGACAGGGAGGCCTGGTGTTTTGCAGTCCATGGGGTCACAAAGAGTCAGACATGACTGAGTGACTGAAGTGAACTGAACTGATAGATATATTTACTTCAGTGGAAATGAGTAGTTTCTTTACCTTTTATCACATTAGTGACTTTATTTACAGGATTTTAAAACATACTTTAGAAGATAAGGGAATAATTGCTTAATCTGGAAAATTTTGCAATGTTGAATAGTAAGAGTAAGAAGCATTTAAAAGATGTGGATTTTTCTTTCTTTCTTTTTTAATTTTTTTTTTAATAACTGATCCCTGTCTGAGGATAATTGATATAAGGTCATAATGGATTACTACCTTGTCTTATTTTTTACTAAGGATTCATTCTGATGGGGCATAGGGGAGTTGGGAAAGATTTTTTCTTTAAAGTAATTCTCTTAAATAACCAATGATAAGCAGAAAATTTCTTCATTAGTACTGATTGCTACTTTTTACTTCAATTATTACTTATTATTATTATTATTATTAATATTTACTTCAATTATTACTAAGGGAAGTCAAATATGTACCTTTAAGATTTAACATAACTGCTTTTCCTTTAATATAGGCTATGTGTGCATAAATTTTAGTACTAAGTGGGATTGTCTCCTGTCTTTTTGTTTCTTTGTTATTTTAAGAAAATCATCTAGTGATTTTCAAAGCTTAAGTGTTTGACAGCTTAGCTCAGGTTCATAAGATCTTTATTTGCCACTTAAATTTAAGTTCCAAACCTAAGGAGTACCATTACAGATATACTTCAAAAAGGCAAATAGATTTCCAGTAAAAAACTTTTAAGAATAAAACTATGGCATGAAAAATGCATTTAGCAGTTTTTCAACAGTTATGTTCTAATAAAATTAATGTGGGTATATAATTAAAAATTTTAAAGTCCCTTAAATTATTTTAATCATGGTGGGCTCTTTCCTGCATGTATCTTCAGTGGGCTTTGTGAAATACTCATGGTACATATCTTCACAATCTGGAATTAACTAGTTGGATTTTCATTTTCTGCCATTGGTTAAAATAGGTTGAAATTTAGGAATAATTGTCTTTTATTTCTCTCTCTGCCTTTACTGGCAGTTATTTTCTGGCAACAGATTAACTACACAAATGAAGTGTACATGTAGATTATATACTGAAAAAGTTATAAGTGACATTTTAGCTGTGATACTTTATGAAGATTAAACCTAGTTGATTCACTTGAGTTGAAGTCATAATTTTCAATGAATATCCAGGTAACATTCTCAGAGAGTAACTGATAAGTAAAATAATTATAAAAGGAGGCATTAATTATTTTAAAAAGAATACCATTTTCAGACTATATGGATTTCAGCCAGAAGAATAGAAACCAGACCAATATGGGACCACATTTGGCTGACTCAGTATAAAAACACTGAGATGTGATGGTGTTGGTGTACTGACATCATCACTCTCTTGGGACCAATCATTTGGAATGCAGGTGGCAGAGCTAGACTGATCTCATTGCAAAATAGTTAACCCGTGCAAACCAAATTTTTTCAGGACCTACAACTGCATGTTCTGTCCATTCCAATGATTTTAATAAGGAATCTACACAAGTAGCATTAAATATTAAGTTGAAGATGCTATCGGTAATCTAGGACGATATCTTCTACTTGTCAATGAAAGCATATATTTAGGTATTAATTAAAACTTTAAATATCAGTTGGACTAAAGTCTTGTAGAAAAGCCTAATAGTCAGTATGTGTAGATTACCATTACTTTTCTGGCATCTATTCAATAAAACAATATATTTTATCCGTTTCTCCCTCCTCCCACCTTCTTTTCTTCTTCCCTTCTTTCCTTCCTACCTATGGACAAGGTAGTATCAAAATTTAATGTTATAAACTTCTAAGATGTAGAAAGAGTTGTGTAAACTGAATCAGAATAATTCTGCATCTGTGTAACCTTACCTTTTTAGGTAGATATGTTGCTATTATAAAGTTATAGATGTACAATACAATTTTAAAAAATTCTAAGTTTCTTCTTTAATGTCATGCAAAAATAAAACCACCAAAGTTAAAAATTATCTTTAAGATTCAGTCTGGGTTTTTGATTCAGAGTTTGGATGGCACCATGTCCAGATATGTGACCTAATAGTCATTAAAGATCCAAACCTAAATCAAACCTTATTCAAGACATCCCCAACTGATAATGTTTTATCCCTTCAAGCTATCTGATTCCTTGATGTCCTTGCATTTGCATTTTTTCTAAATATCAAGACAGAAAACCTTGGAACCTCAAAGGAAGAATAAATTACGTAACTGATTAATACTAATTGTTGTTTGCTTAGTAATTATCCCCAAGTTTTCAAGGAAATACTTGTTATTCTTACACAGTGAAAATACATATGGACAACCTTTTGGTGCAACAACATGCAGATGAGTTTTATAACATAAAAAACTAAACAATATTTGGAAAGAGCAATAATTTACTGAAAGGTGGAAGGTAATTTTCTTGAGGAAATTAGTTTGTTCTGAACTAGGTAAGTTATCAAAGGGAGAAGGAAGATGACAGTCTATTTGTAGCCATCATTTAAAATCCATACCATTCAATCCCTGGGTCAGGGAAGATCCCTAGAGAGAGAAATGGCAAGCACTCCGGTATTCTGGCCTGAAAAAGCCCATGGGCAGAAGAGCCTAGCAGGCTATAGTCCAGTGGGTCACAGAGTCAAACATGACTGAGCAACTAAGCACAGCACACACACAGCACCATATCCTTCTCATAGGAACTCATTATAAAAAGCACCTCTCACTATGCAAGGTTGTACAAGTAAACGTTCTTCGTTTGGATGGCCTTAAAGGAGGCTTGCAATGACAGATGGTTTGGTTAATTACAAAATTAAACTTTATGCTAGTGAGACATAATTTCAGTGAATAATATTTTCCAGACAGAGTTTAATAAGCAGCTTGTGGTTGAGTAGCCTTTTGCCCAAAAAAGGGAACCAGGTCTCTGTGACTACCTTCTGCATTCAGAGACCATGAGAGTAGAGGATGTCAACTTGACCACCCTAGGAAATGAGTTCCAGTAACCTTATCAGAGCCTGACAGAATGACCCCACCCTAGATGTTGTGAAAGAAGGACTGTTGAAATAGCACCTGGCATTTCACCCTGAACTCCTATAACACTTGCTGATTCACTGACCACAGTGAAGGGAAAGTACAAGGGATGTTCAGCTGGCCTTCCTGGGGGAGTCCTGCTGGTAAACATGGACTCATTTGAGAAATCACAGGTTTTAACAGTCACATAAAAGAAATCTTGATGTATTTTTGAAATGTGGTAAGGCAAGTCACTGTTTAAAAGGTTGCACTTTACAAGGATTAAAAATTAGATATCTGAATATTAGCAAAAAGAATGTTTTTTACAATCATGGATACTTTATGGTTGTTTTTTATGTATTTTATTACTGAAAAGTAGTTGGAGTGATTAGTATCTAGTATAACCAGAAGCCTACTTTTTGATGAACAAAATTATCTGGAGAGTTTCTCAAAGTTTCTCCAGATAATTTGGGAAGACTATGCTTGACTCAAATTGACAAACTTGAATGAGGTAGAAAGAAGAGGTTTTGTACAGAGGCTACTAGTTCTGACATTTTTAGTTTTAGAAATAGTATCCAATCTGAGTAGAATCAAGGAGGACTTATTTGCTTCTGTAAAAGTTTAGAAAATTAGTAATATATGCAATATTATATAAGATTTAATTTAAAATTTTTATGTATGTTTTTGTACATAGCTATGGCTATACATGTAAATACTGGATTTATAGAGGGATGAGTCTGTACTTGTTGCTTGTTCTTCAGGAAATAGACAAAAAGAAATTCAACCAATTTCTCTCCAATAAAATGATGACTGCTTTTACTAAATCAAAACCATATTCAGAGGAACAGTTGATAAATTAACTGCCACTCAGAAAGCATTCAAATGACTATCCTATCATGAAATTTTCCTGTTCAATTCTATTAACCATACCTTCAGTAGTTTTTTTGGAAATGTTACTTACAAGATGGTGTAATCACTTTTTTCATCTTTTTATTACTATAATTTCCACAGAGTATGGCACATTTTGAATGGAACATGTTTAAATTAGTAACTGACTGACTCAGACTACTCAGAATATAACTATCAAAACTTAATTCAACAAATGCTTGCCACTTGTATAAAATATTGTTTAGCTAAGAGAATCAGGAGATTTTATATATATATATATATATATATATATACTCCCTGAACTTAAAAAAATAAAAATTACTCTGGTTTTCATGGTGATAACAGACTGTGATCTAATGACCTAGGGGAAGAATTGTGACAAATGACATAAAATTTGTTAGAAAATCATCACAATAGGACAGAAGATACGATTTCTTTCTTTCTTTTGTTACGTTTTTATTGGCTGTGTTGGGTCTTCATTGCTGTGCAGACTTTTCTCTATTTGTGGCACATGGGTTTATTGTTGCAGTGGTTTCCTTGTTACAAAGCACAGGCTCTCTAGAGCAGAGGTACTCAGTAGTTGTAGAGCTTAGCTGTTCCATGACTTGTGGGATCTTCCCAGACCAGGGATCAAACCCATCTCCTCCATTGGCAAATGGATTCTTTACTACTGAGCCACCAAGGAAGCCTCACAATTTCTCTGATTAGAATATTTCTATAGGTTAGTAGAAGAGTGAATGAAAAAAGTGAATCAACATATATTGTGTTCCTTTTAAATGTGCTGTGTATTGCAGCATTTTACCTTAATAAAATGGGTAAGAACTTAGAAGAGTAAGGCTCAGGGCAATTGTTAACTGTTTAGGACAAACAGAATGATAGAAATCTTAGCAAATTTAAAGCGTATTTTTGTGTAAGAATGTTTAATTTTAAAATAAACTATGTTGAAGCATAATGGGGAAACAATGGAAACAGTGTCAGACTTTATTTTGGGGGGCTTCAAAATCACAGCAGATGGTGACTGCAGCCATGAAATTAAAAGACGCTTACTCCTTGGAAGAAAAGTTATGACCAACCTAGATAGCATATTCAAAAGCAGAGACGTTACTTGGCTGACTAAGTTCCATCTAGTCAAGGCTATGGTTTTTCCTGTGGTCATGTATGGATGTGAGAGTTGGACTGAGAAGAAGGCTGAGCGCCGAAGAATTGATGCTTTTGAACTGTGGTGTTGGAGAAGACTCTTGAGAGTCCCTCGGAATGCAAGGAGATCCAACCAGTCCATTCTGAAGGAGATCAGCCCTGGGATTTCTTTGGAAGGAATGATGCTAAAGCTGAAACTCCAGTACTTTGGCCACCTCCTGCGAAGAGTTGACTCATTGGGAAAGATTCTAATGCTGGGAGGGATTGGGGGCAGGAGGAGAAGGGGACAACAGAAGATGAGATGGGTGGATGGCATCACTGGCTCGATGGACGTGAGTCTGAGTGAACTCCGGGAGTTGGTGATGGACAGGGAGGCCTGGCGTGCTGCGATTCATGGGGTCGCAAAGAGTCCGACACGACTGAGTGACTGAACTGAACTGAAGCATACTATGCATTTAACAAAATATACCCATTTTAAGCATATTGTAAAGATGTGCACATAAGATCACCACCACCACAATTAATATAGAATATTTTCATCAACTCCTACAGTTTCTTTGTGTCCGAATTTAGTCAACCTCCTTCTTCCAATCAACTCCAGGAAACCACAGATCTGTTTTCTGTCACCATGTATTGCACTTTGCTTCACATATAATTTTGCACCAAAGGCACAGTACAGTTTATACTCTTTAGTGTCTGGCAGATTTCCGTAAGTTTAGTGGTTATGAGCTCCATCCATGTTGTAGCATGTATTATCACCAGTTCTCCCTTTCTTTTACCTGACTGCAATTAAGTCCACTGTATTCCATTGTTTGCGTTTACCACAATTTGTTTACCTGCTAGTCTGAGGATAGACATTTGGATTGTACCTAGATTTTGGCTGTTAAGAATAAAGCTTTTTTGTTTTCTAAAAAGTTTTATTTGTTATATGTGGACATATTTTTTTATTTCTGCTAGGTAAATAGAACCTAAGTTATATTGCTAAGTTATATGGAAAGTATAGGTTTGATTTTATCAGACAAAGGCAAGCAACTCTTCAAAATGAAAGAGCTTTTGGTACATCCAATTTTCCATCAGAAAGGTATGATATTTCCAGTTGTTCCCCATTTTCACTTTTGCTTGTCAGGGTTTCTTTCTTTCTTTCTTTCTTTTTGCTTTCTTTTATTTGCTTGTTTGCCTTTCTTTAAGCATGTAGTAGTTTATCACTTGGTTTTAATTTGTTGACCAATGATGTTGAACACAGTTCTATGTATTTATTGGCCATTTGTATTTCTTCCTTTGTAAAGCCTTATTTCTCATACTTTGTCCTTTTAATACGATTTGAATATAAAATGTTGTTTGGTATATGCACTATGAATATTTTTCCTAGGCAGTGGCTTTCCTTTTCATTTTCTTAACAATGTTGTTTTTTTAGGGGCAGAATATTTTAATTGTGCTAAGTTCAATTTATCCTTTTCTCTAATGATTAATGAGAGTTTTTTGAGTAAATATTTGCTTAGCCTAAAGTTTTGAAGATTTTTTCCTCATCTTTTCCACCAAAGTTTTATTACTTTAGCTTTTAAATTTAGTTCTTTGATCTATTTGAGGTTAATTTTTGTGTAAGGATGAAGAGAAAAGCTGAAATTATTTTTTCACTTAGATATACTTAGATATTTTTTCACTCAGATATTTTCCAGCACTTTTTTTTTTTAAAGCCCCATTAATCCATTAAATAGTTTTGGCAGTAGTGTCAGAAGTTAGCTGATCCTATCAATATTCTATTAGATTATCTAGTGTCTGTTACCAAAATCATACAATCCTGATTACATTAGCTTTTTTATTAATAGGTGTCATTAAAGTAGCTTGTATATGTCTCCAAGAATTGTTTTTCTTTTGGAATTACTTTGAATTTTCTATATTATTTGCTTTTAGAAATTTACACACTCACAAATATACGTACAATTGTCGTTGGGCTTTTTCTTTGGACTCCTTTGAATTAATAGAGTAAATTGAATGAACTGACATCTTAAAAAATCTATTCTTTCAATGCATAGAACATTTATTTATTTAATAGGTTTGCAGTCTAAGTTTTTCACATATTTTGCTAATATCATTAATTTTTCCATATTTATGATATATTAATTGCCATTTAAAAATACATTTTCCCACCTATTCATTGAGGATTATAGAAACACAATAATTTTTTTTTTGCATATTGACCTTACATCCCAAGAACTCAATAAGTTACTAGTTCTACTGTTATGTATAGATATTAGATTCTTAGATTTATATATATATGAGTATATGCTTTTCCTTAATAAAGACAATATTATTTCTTCTGTTGTAATATTTAAATCTTTTATTTATTTTTCTTGTCTTAAAGCACAGGCTAAGGCTTCCATTATGATAATCAATGTAAGTATTTACTAAGAGGAAGCTTTCTTGTCTTGTTTATATCTTAAAAGAAAGTATACACAATCACTCCTTGTAAACAAGAAATAATATTTCAAAAGAACTCTTTTTTCCTGAAGATTCACAACAGTGGGCTTAAAGTATTCAGTAAACCATATTGTCAACAGGTATGCTATCATCCAGGCTTTGTTATTCCATTTATAGAGCACAGGCAGAGTAGAGTCAGCATAATTCCTAAGGGAATCCAAAACTTTCAGAAAGGTAACTGAGTACTGACTTCATCTTAAAATCACTAGCTCCCTCAACCCCTTCAAGACAGTCAGCCTGTTCTTTTTAAGCTTTGAAGCCAGGCATTAACTTCTCCTCTCTGGTTATGAAGATCTTTTATAGCAGGCTGTTTGTCCAATGAAAAATATATTGTTTATCATAGCCACTCTCCTTAATTATCTTAGCTAGATCTTTTAGATGGCTCACTGCAGATTCTACGTCAACACTTGCTGCTTCAATTTGCACTTTTATGTTATGAAGATGGCTTCTTTCGTTCATCCTTATGAACCAACCTCTTCTAGCTTCAGTCTTTGCTCTGCAGTTTCTTTATCACTCTCTGCCTTCATAGACTTGAAAAGAATTAAGGTCTTGCTCTGGATTAGGCTTTAGCTTAGGGAGATGTGGTTGGCTTGATTTTCTATCCAGACCTCTAAAACATTCTCCATATTAGCAATGAGTTTATTTAGCTTTCTTATCATTTCTGTGTTTACTAGCATAGCACTTTCAACTTCCTTAAAGAACTTTCTCTTCACATTCAAACTTGGCTTACTGGTGCAAGAGGCCTAGGTTTCAGCCTGTCTAGGCTTTCAACAAGCCTTTCTCCTAAGCTTAATCATTTCTAGCCTTTGATTTAAAGTTAGAGACATGATCGGTTACTTGAACACTTAGAGGCCATTGTGAGGTTATTAATTGGCCTAATTACAATGTAGTTTTGTTTCAGAGAAAAGGGAAGGTTAAGGAGAGAGGGAGGTATGGGGGAGATAGCCAATGATTGGAGTAGTCAGAAATTCAGTTCAGTTCAGTCACTCAGTCATATCTAACTCTTTGTGACCCCCATGAACCACAGCACGCCAGGCCTCCCTGTCCATCACCAACTCCCAGAGTCCATCCAAACCCATGTCTATCGAGTCAATGATACCATCCAACTATCTCATCCTCTGTCATCCCCTTCTCCTCCTGCCCTCAATCTTTCCCAGCATCAGGGTCTTTTCCAATGAGTTAGCTCTTCACATCAGGTGGCCAAAGTACTGGAGTTTCAGCTTCACCATGAGTCCTACCAATGAACACCCAAGACTGGTCTCCTTTAGGATGGACTGGTTGGATCTCCTTGTAGTCCAAGGGACTCTCAAGAGTCTTCTCCAACACCACAATTCAAAAGCATCAATTTTTCAGTGCTCAGCTTTCGTTATAGTCCAACTCTGACATCCATACATGACCACTGGAAAAACCATAGCCTTGACTAGGCGAACCTTTGCTGGCAAAGTAATGTCTCTGTTTTTTAATATGCTGTCTAAGTTTGTCATAACCTTCCTTCCAAGGAATAAGCGTCTTTTAATTTCATGGCTGCGATCACTACCTGCAGTGATTTTGGAGCCCAGAAAAATAAAGTTAGCCACTGTTTCCACTGTATCCCCATTTATCTGCCATGAAGTGATGGGACTGGATGCCATGATCTTAGTTTTCTGAATGTTGAGCTTTAAGCCAACTTTTTCACTCTCTTCTTTCACTTTCATCAAGAGACTCTTTAGTTCTTCTTCACTTTCTGCCATAAGGGTGGTGTCATCTGCATATCTGAGGTTATTGATATTTCTCCTGGCAATCTTGATTCCAGCTTGTGCTTCCTCCAGCCCAGTGTTTCTCATGATGTACTCTGCATATAAGTTAAATAAGCAGGGTGAGAATATCCAGCCTTGACGTACTCCTTTTCCTATTTGGAACCAGTCTGTTTTTCCATGTCCAGTTCTAACCATTGCTTCCTGACCTGCATATAGGTTTCCCAAGAGTCAGAACTTACATAATGTTTAAAAATTAAGCTTGCTATCTTATATGGTCATGATTTCGGGTGCCCCTAAACAATTATAATAGTAATATCAAAGATTTCTGATCACAGGTTATCATATCAAATATAATAAAAACAAAAGTTTGAAATACTGTGACACTTATCAGAATGTGATGCAGAGACAGGAAGTGAGCAAATGCTGTTGTGAAACTGAAGCTGATAGACTTGCTGGAGGCAGAGTTTCCACCAATCTGCAATTTGTAAAAAGCACAATATTTTTGAAGCACAATAAAGCAAAGTGTATAAAAAAATGTATGCCTACAGTCTCCCTATATTCTTACTCTATATAACACATATCTTAATAAATGTATTGTTTTCTGGCCTGCAATATAGGCTGCCTCAGTCAGTATTCCAGTATACCTAAAAGGAATATGGATCTGGTGTTGATGATATGATTGTTGGTGTCCTATAAATATAATTAAAGTCAAGTTGGTTTGTAATATTGTTCACATCTACTTTACTGTAATTTTTTTGTCTACTTAAACTATTAATTTCTGAGGCAAGAGTGTAAAAATTTCCAAATAATTGATTCCATTTGTTCTTTTGTTGTCTTTTTTTTTCATTTATAGCAGTTGTTATATCATTATTTTGAAGTTCTGGTAATAGGTACATAGATATATTTATCAATATGTTTGATCCTTTTATCTCTGATACAGTTCTTAACCTGAAATCTACTCTACCTGATATTAATATGGTCACTTCACCTTTCATTTAGTTAGAGGTTGAGCAGTATTTCTTTTTTATATAGTCTATATGGTTTTTCCAGTGGTCATGTATGGATGTGAGAGTTGGACTGTGAAGAAGGCTGAGCACCAAAGAATTGATGCTTCTGAACTGTGGTGTTGGAGAAGACTCTTGAGAGTCCCTCGGACTGCAAGAAGATCCAACCAGTCCATTCTGAAGGAGATCAGCCCTGGGATTTTTTTGGAAGGAATGATGCTAAAGCTGAAACTCCAGTACTTTGGCCACCTCATGCGAAGAGTTGACTCATTGGAAAAGACTCTAATGCTGGGAGGGATTGGGGGCAGGAGGAGAAGGGGATGACAGAGGATGAGATGGGTGGATGGCATCACTGGCTCGATGGACGTGAGTCTGGGTGAACTCCAGGAGTTGGTGATGGACAGGGAGGCCTGGCGTGCTGCGATTCATGGGGTCACAAAGAGTCGGACACGACTGAGTGACTGAACTGAACTGAACTGATATGCGTTTTAGTGATTAAATTATACTTCTGGTTAATAGCATATAACAGGTTCCTGATTTTTTTTTTCTAGTGTTATAGTCTCTTTCTTTCATTGCAATATTTGGATCGTTATATTTAATGTGATTATTGATAAGCTTATGTTCAAACCTGTCATCTTGCTACTTGTTTCCTATCTAACCAATCTATATATATATTTTTTAATTTTTATTTTTACTTTATTTTACTTTACAATACTTTATTGGTTTTGCCATACATTGACATGAATCCACCACGGGTGTATGTGCGATCACAAACATGAATCCCCCTCCCACCTCCCTCCCCACAACATCCCTCTGGGTCATCCCGTGCACCAGCCCCAAGCATGCTGTATCCTGCATCGGACATAGACTGGTGATTCGATTATTACATGATAGTATACATGTTTCAATGCCATTCTCCCAAATCATCCCACCCTCTTCCTCTCCCTCTGAGTCCAAAGTCCGCTATACACATCTGAGTCTTTTTTGCTGTCTTGCATACAGGGTCATCATTGCCATCTTTCTAAATTCCATATATATGTGTTAATATACTGTATTGGTGTTTTTCTTTCTGGCTTACTTCAGTCTGTATAATCGGCTCCAGTTTCATCCATCTCATCAGAACTGATTCAAATGTATTCTTTTTAACGGCTGAGTAATATATTTACTCCAATTTTCTTCTTTTTCTCTTATTTTAAATTAATTGGATATTCTTTAAAATTCCATTTTACCCACACTGTAGGCTTATAAGTTTTACTTCTTTCTTTTAGTTTTCTAGTAATTGCTCTAGAGATACAGAATATATCTTAAACCTATCACATTCCATCTGTGAATAATAGATGATACTTCATGTAGAATATAAGAATACTTCAAGCATATACATCCATCCCCTCTTAGTTGTTTTCTTGTTTTTATGCACTTTATTTCCACATATTTAAAGGACTCCATAATATACTGTTGTTATTTTTGCATTAAATATTTTATTAATTTTTAAAGTATCTTCATTTTTTAAAGATTTTTTTATTTTCAAAATTTCCTGGTATATTTGATGAGAATGTGTCTTTGATGCAATCTTTGATATTACCAATTGTTTAAGAGTGAGATGATATTAAAATTCTTCTTTTATTGCCTTTTGGATATGTTAGTATGAGAGTGATACATTTAAATTTTCTAAAATAATAGTAAAATTGTCTATTTTCATTGTATTTTTGTCAAATTTCGAAACTTGATTTTAACTTTTTCCAGTGTTATAATCTCTGTCTTGAATTGCAATGCTTCAATCATTATATTTAATGAAGTTATTGTACATGGTGACCTCACTATGTTCACATCCTGCTGAGTTTAATCTGATATATATTTTTTTAATTGATGTGGTTATGAGAATATAGAAAAACAGGTAACATTCCTACCATGTTGGGAATGTAAACTGGTGAAGCAACTGTGGAAAACAGTATGGAGGTTCATAAAAATATTACATATAATTACCATATGATCTAGCGACTCCACTTCTGGGAAGTTTGCCAAAGGAAATACAAATATTAATTTAAAAATATATGAAATCCTATGTTTACAAGGCAAAACATTCAATATCACAGTAATGCAAGTCTATGCCCCAACCACTAATGTCGAAGAAGCTGGAATTGAATGGTTCTATGAAGACCTACAAGACCTTCTAAAACTAACACCAAAAAAAAAAAAAAAGTTGTCCTTTTCATCATAGGAAATTAGAATACAAAAGTAGTAAGGTAGTAGATACCTGGAGTAACAGGCAGGTTTGGCCATGGAGTAAAGAATGAAACAGGGCAAAGGCTAACATATCTTTGCCAAGAGAACACATTGGTCATAGGACACACCCTCTTCCAACAGCAAAAGAGATGACTCTACACATAAACACACCAGACGCTCAATACCGAAATCAGATTGAATATATTCTTTGGATCTGAAGATGGAGAATCTCTACATAGTCAGCAAAATCAAGACTGGGAGCTGACTGTGGCTCAGATCATGAACTCCTTATTGCAAAATTCAGACTTAAAGAAAGTAGGGGAAAAAAACTAGGCCGTTCATGTATGACCTAAATCAAATCCTTTACGATTATACTGTATAAGTGACAAATAGATTCAAGAGGTTAGATCTGGTTAACAGACTGCCTGAAGAACCATGGGCAGAGGTTTGTAACATTGTACAGGAAGCTGTGATCAAAACCATTCCCAAGAAAAACAAAGGCAAAATTGTTGTTTGAGAAGATCTTACAAATAGCTGAGCAAAGAAGAGAGGGAAAAGCAAAGGAGAAAAGGAAAGATATACCCATATGAATGCAGAGTTCCAAAGAAAAACAAGGAGAGAGAAGAAAGCCTTCCTAAGTGAACAGTGGAAAGAAAGAGAGGAAAACAATAGAATGTAAAGACTAGAGATCTCTTCAAGAAAATTAAAGATATCAAGGGAATAACTCATGCAAAGTTGGGCACAATAAAGGACAGAAACAGTATGGACCTAACAGAAGAAGAAATTAAGAAGAGGTGGCAAGAATACACAGAAGAACTGTTCAAAAAGGATCCTAATGACCTGGATAACCACAATGTTGTGATCACTCACAAAGAGCCAGACATCCTGGAGTATGAAGTCAAGTGGGTCTTAGGAAGCATCATGACGAACAAAGATAGTGGAGGTGACGGAATTCCAACTGAGCTATTTCAAATCCTAAAGGATAATGCTGTGAAAGTGCTGCACTCAATACACCAGCAAATTTGGAAAACTCAGCAGTGGCCACAGGACTGGAAAAGGTCGGTTTTCATTCCAACCTCAAAGAAAGGCAATGCCAAAAAATGTTCAAACTACTGCACAATTGCACATATTTCACATGATAGCAAGGTAATGCTCAAAATTCCTCAAGTTGGGCTTCAAAAGTATGTGAACTGAAAACTTCCAGATGTACAAGCTGGATTTAGAAAAGGCAGAGGAACCAGAGATCAAATTACCAATATTCCTTGGATCATAGAAAAAGCAAGAGAATGCCAGAAAAAAAAAAATCTGCTTTGTTGACTATGCTTAAGCCTTTGATTGTGTGGATCACAACAAACTGTTGAAAATTCTTAAAAAGATAGGAATACCAGATCATGTTTCCTGCTTCCTGAAAAACTTGTACGCAGGTCAAGTAGCAACAGAACTGGACGTGGAACAATGAACTGGTTCCAAATTGGGAAAAGAGTATGTCAAGGCTTATATATTGTCACCTTGCTTATTTACCTTATATGCAGAGTACCTCATGCAGAATGCTGGACTGGATGAAGCACAAGCTGAAATCAGGATTGATAGGAGAAATAGCAATAATCTCAGATATGCAGATGACACCATCCTTACAGCAGAGAGCAAAGAGAGACTAAACAGCTTCTGATGAAGGTGAAAGAGAAGAGTGAAAAAGCTGGCTTAAAGCTCAACATTCAGAAAACTAAGGTCATGGCATCTGGTCTCATCACTTCATGGCAAACAGATGGGGAAACGATGGAAACTGTGACAGACATTATATGCTTGGGCTTCAAAGTCACTGCAGTTGATGACTGAAGCCACAAAATTAAAAGACACTTGCTCCTTGGAAGAAAAGCTATGACAAATCTAGACAGTGTATTACAAAGCAGAGACATCAATTTGCCTACAAAGGTCTGTATAATCAAAGCTATGGTTTTCCAGTAGTCATGTATGGATGTGAGAGTTGTATCATAAAGAAGGCCGAGTGCTGAAAATTGATGCTTTTGAACTGTAGTGTTGAAGAAGACTCTTGAGAGTCTCTTGGACTGCAAGGAGATCAAAGTAGTCAATCCTGAAGGAAATCTATCCTGAATATTTATTGGAAGGATTGATGCTGAAGCTGAAGCTCCAATACTTTCACCAACTGATGCCAATAGCTGACTCATTGGAAAAGACCTTGGTGTTAGGAAAGATTAATGGCAAGAGGAGGAGACGACAGAAGACAAGCGGGCTGAATGGCATCACTGACTCAATGGACATGAGTTTGAACAAACCCAGGTAAACGGTGAAGGACAGGGAAGCCTGGCGTACTGCAGTCCACGGGGTTGAAAAGAGACAAAACGATTGAGCAACTGAACAACAAGAGCAACAATGTTAAAAGCATCACTCTTCACAATAGTCAAGATAGGAAGTAACCTAAGAACCCGGACCCATCTATAGATGATTAGGTAAGGAAGATGTGGTATTTGTATACAATGGAATACTCATCGGCCATAAAAAAAGAATGATGCCTTCCTATATGTGATAACATGGGTGGACCTAGGGGGAATTATACTAGGTGAAATAACTCAGAGAAAGACATATATTGTATTATCTCACTTATACATAAAATCTGAAAAACATTATGAATTAACAAAAAACATAAACAGAATCATAGATACAGATAAAACAAACAGATGATTGCTCTGGGTGGGAGATGATGAGTGAAACTGGTGAAGGAAATTAAGAGGTATATACATACAAATTCCCAGTTACAAAATAAATAAATGAGTCAATGGGATATAATGTACAGCATGGGGAATATAATCAATAATAATGTAACATTGTTATATAGTGTCAAATGGTAGCTAGGTTTATAGTAGGGATCATTTTGTAATATATAAAAATATCAAATCACTGTATTTTACACCAGTAACTTAAATACTTACACTTCAAAAAACAAACAAGCAAACAAACTTAGCAGATGTGTGGTTATGAAACACAGGGTTAGGGGGAGGGAAAATTGAATGAAAGTGGTCAAAAGGTCCAAACTTCTATCTATAAGATAAATTAAGTACCAAAGATCAAATTGCCAACATCTGCTGGATCATGGAAAAAGCGAGAGAGTTCCAGAGAAATATCTATTTCTGCTTTATTAACTATGCCAAAGCCTTTGACTGTGTGGATCACAATGAACTGTGGAAAATTCTGAAAGAGATGGGAATACCAGACCACCTGACCTGCCTCTTGAGAAACCTATATGCAGATCAGGAAGCAACAGTTAGAAATGGACATGGAACAACAGACTGGTTCCAGGGAAAGGAGTACGTTAAGGCTGTATATTGTCACCCTGCTTATTTAACTTCTATGCAGAGTACATCATGAGAAATGCTGGGCTGGAAGAAACACAAGCTGGAATCAAGATTGCCAGGAGAAATATCAATAACCTCAGATATGCAGATGACACAACCCTTATGGCAGAAAGTGAAGAGGAACTAAAAAGCCTCTTGATGAAAGTGAAAGTGGAGAGTGAAAACGTTGGCTTAAAGCTCAACATTCAGAAAACGAAGATCATGGCATCTGGTCCCATCACTTCATGGCTAAATAGATGGGGAAACAGTGGAAACAGTGTCAGACTTTATTTTGGGGGAGGCTTCCCTGGTGGCTCAGATGGTAAAGAATCTGCCTGCAATGCAGGAGACCTGGGTTCGATCCCTGGGTCAGGAAGATCCCCTGGAGAAGGAAATGGCAATCCACTCCAGTACTATTGCCTGGAAAATCCCATGTACAGAGGAGCCTGGTAGGCTATAGTCCATGGGGTCGTAAAGAGTCGGACACAACTGAGTGACTTCACTTTCACTTTCAAAATCACTGCAGATGGTGATTGCAACCATGAAATTAAAAGATGCTTACTCCTTGGAAGGAAAGTATGACCAACCTAGATAGCAAATTCAAAAGCAGAGACATTACTTTGCCAGCAAGGTCTGTCTAATCGAGGCTATGGTTTTACCAGTGGTCATGTATGGATGTGAGAGTTGGACTGTGAAGAAAGCTGAGTGCCATAGAATTGATGCTTTTGAAGTGTGGTCTTGGAGAAGACTCTTGAGAGTCCGTTAGATTACAAGGAGATCCAACCAGTCCATCCTAAAGGAAGACCAGTCCTGGGTGTTATTTGGAAGGACTGATGGTGAAGCTGAAACTCCAATACTTTGGCCACCTCATGCGAAGAGTTGACTCATTGGAAAAGACCCCGATGCTGGGAGGGATTGGGGGCAGGAGGAGAAGGGGACAACAGAGGATGAGATGGCTGGATGGCATCACTGACTTGATGGATGTGAGTCTGAGTGAACTCCAGGAGTTGGTGATGGACAGGGAGGCCTGGCGTCCTGTGATTCATAGGGTCACAAAGAATCGGACACGACTGAGCGACTGAACTGAACTGAACTGAACTGATAGAGGAGATATCTTCTACCTAAATGATAAAATATAAATTATACTTAAATGATCTAAAAGTGTAGTATATGAAGTAAAATGATGACAATAAATTAAATTTATTATTTTCATCAACAAGAAAGAATTTTGATATAAAATATTTTGATATGGCATGCCATGTCGTGTCATGGCAAAACTGAAAACTTTTGGAAACAGACTACTGTTGAGATATTTATTGAGGCCAAACATAAAATAATCTTCATATCCCACTTAAGAGCTGATATAAACACAAAATTTTTATCTTCTGAAATTAGTCTCTAATTCAAAATACTATTTGTTCTTTTTCCTGTATGCAACATTCTTTTTGCTGAATTGTTGAAAACTATATATAGGTACCCATGTATGCATCAGATTTACAAATAGTAACATCATTTACAACTTTAAATAAAATGTTTTTAAATGCGATTGTATTTAGAATCCTCTGGTTTCTAGGCTTGCACTTAGCACTTTTCTTTCTCCTTTTCATTCTAATTACTTAAAAATAAATGCTGTTAAGCATGGGAATGTGGGATGGCTTTTTCCACAGCACATTTTAAGAGGCAGTGGTTCAGGAGACAGACAGTTCTTTCAGTTCTCATTGTCAATAAGATCAGATAAGACTCTGAATTGTACAATTGATCATGCTATAAAATCATTAACTTGCTTTTTCCTTTAAATATTATCTAGGTTTTGAAGTTTTCAACTGCTAGGGGAAAAAAACAGATGTTTGATGTATTTTCTTTTTACAAATTAAAACTGTTATAGAATTTAAAAAAATTCTGCTCAGTTAGAGAAATGCTTTGCAAAATCCAGCATACTCATTTAAATAGTTAAGAGCTACATGAAGACTCTGAGTTTTGGGGTCAGAAAGATAAAATACAGATTCTCAAATGTTGGTATTGTCTTTTTCTATCCTTATTTTCATGTCAATTTTGGTAGAATTACAAAGTACTTCTATATAGTATATTACCACTTGAAACTCTTCTATAGAATATAAAAAATTAGGAGAAAGATAGCACATATGTCACAAATAATAATAACTGATATATAAAGGTGTATTGTTAACCTTTTGGTAGCTTTGATAACATTAGCTTTTAGAAGAAAAAGAAATTCAATATTTTTCTTAGTGTTTCTAGTATCTATTCTGATAATCTTAAAACTAATTGATCGATATTATTAAATATGTACATTGAACAAATGTATTTGAGCAGATTAATCAGTTTATATAAAATAAATGAATAATCCAGCTGCATTGTGAGATCTTTTGAAACAAATTTTTATTACAATATCTACAATGTTTGAGAGCCTCTCTGGTAAAGAAACAGCAGTAGAGAATCCATCTGCCAATGCAGGAGACACAGGTTTGATTCCTGGGTAGGTAGATCCCCTGGAGAAGGAAATGGCAACTCACTCCATATGATTTCCTGAGAAGTCCCATGGACAGAGAAGCCTGGCATGTTACAATCCACGGGGTCGCAGAGTTGGACATGACTTAGTGACTAAACAACAACATAACTTGATTTTTGCTAATATTTTATGATTTTGTTCATATCAGTAAGGAGTTTAGGTGAAAATTGAAAATGTCTTCTAAAATTGTTTTTAATTGTAAATAATTACTGAATTTTAACCATATATACATAAAGATTCTGAAGTATTTTTCTTTCTTGTTGGTTATATCAGCCACATACAAAACACTCAAGTTATTTTTGATGAGTTTCATGTTCTCTTTTAAAATAATGCAATTGTCTTTTATTTTTAAAAATAATATTTTATTACAAAAGCCATAAATATGTACTGCATAAATCAATAGCATTTTAAATTAGCAAAAATAAAGTATGACAAAACATTATATTCCTACCCACCAATTGTATCTTCTGTTATTTTAGTGTTTATTTTTTGTATATATTCATGAGCAAACCACACAGCAACATAGCAAACATATGGCTCTATTTGATTTTTCATAAACATTTTATTTTAGACAATAGAGAAGTTGTGAAGATACTATATCTGCTTTATAATCTTGATTTTTCAATCTTTAACCTCTTTCTTTGCATTTCAGTATGTTATTTCATTTAATATATACAATATTCTGTATTAACATTTCCTAAAGTATCATCCCAGACTAGGCTCTGCTTCTGATTGTTAGTCCCTCAAATAGCATGCAATCTAATAAATCCTCTTTTCATGAGGAGACTAGACCAGATTTCCCACAGAATGTTCTACCTCTGAATTTGTCTGCATGCTTGTTTTGCTTTCTTTTGTTTGATTCCAGTTGATTCATTTTTTGTTGATAGTCCATGGTATGGCTTGAATAAAACACTTGTTCTGGAATCAGGGGAACTGGGTTTTTCTTCTGACTTTCTTGATGAATGTGACATTAAGTCACTTAACCTTTCTGTGCCTCATTATGTTCACCTGTTTTTAAAAAATGTATTATTGAATTAAAAGGTTGTTTCCAAATTTTCTGGCTTATATAGAGATAAATAAATCTATGCCTATACTGTAATCAGCTTTGAAGTTGCTTATTCAAGAGAAACATTTTTATATAGGACTATTTAATGCAACTGACATTTTGGATATAATAAAAATGGGTGTTGATCACTGTGATAGCAATTAATCAGTTAAATTTTTATGATAATCATTATCCTTATTGCCACTAAATTACTTCTGATGATATACTTTACATGAATTTATCTTACTTATTTATCAAAATGTTTAAAGTAATCATTAAAATACTTACTATGTATTTAATGAAAGTCAAGATGTAACCTAGCCAACAAGCAAAAGTCTTTCATTAGTGTTAATTAAGGATGAATACTAAATATTCTGACACAAGTGACATTTTATATTTTAAAATACTTAAATTATGAACTATTTTTGGTAAAATTTACTCTTTAAAATTTAATCATTCATATTATCTTGTAAAATTATTTTTATTAGACCATATAAACCATAGTTAATACTCCAATAGCACAATAGGACAGATTTGTATGCCAGGCAGCACATGAACAGAATGGAATATATTTGACTAAAGGGGCCTTATAAAAAGATATGATATTAATGTAAATCAACTTTATTTGAATAATTTTAGATTTAAAAAAGAGCTACAAAAATAGTATAGAGAGTTATATGTATTACTCTGCTTCCTCTGGTATTAACATCTTACATACCCAGTATATATTTCCCAAAACTTAAATGATAACATTAGTTCAATACTATTACCTAAATTACAGATTCTATTCAGATTTCCAGGTTTTGTTCAGTATCATTTTCTCTACCAATGTCTAAAACCAAGCTATTACACTGCATTTAGCTGTCCTGTCTCCTTGGTCTTCTCCAGTTTGTGAAACTTTGTCAGCTTTTCTTTGTCTTTAACAATCTTACATTGTAAAGAGCAATTTTTAAGTATTTTATAGACTATACCTTAAACTTGGGCTTGTCAAATGTTTTCTCATGATTAGGCTGAGGTTAGGTCCTTTGGGGGACAAGGCAATGGCACCCCACTCCAGTACTCTCGCCTGGAAAATCCCATGAATGGAGGAGCCTGGTGGGCTGCAGTCCATGGGGTTGCTGAGGGTCTGACACAATTGAGCGACTTCACTTTCACTTTTCACTTTCATGCATTGGAGAAGTAAATGGCAACCCACTCCAGTGTTCTTGCCTAGAGAATCCCAGGGACTGGGGAGCCTGGTGGGCTGCCAGCTATGGGGTCGCACAGAGTCGGACACGACTGAAGTGACTTAGCAGCAGCAGCAGCAGGTCTTTGAGAAAGAATTGCATCATATCAGGTGCTACATAATACCAATCTAGTGTATTAATAGTTTTATATTATACTTGATCATTCAGTTAGGTTTTTGGGTTTTTCCATTGCAAATTAATATTTTTCACTTTCACTCTCTGATGAGACACTTTCAATGTCTAATGGTTTTAGTATTAAGATATTGCTGGATTCACAAAAGGAGCTGAGAAATGTTACCTTCTTTTTCTATTTTCTCCAAAGTCTATGTAGAATTGATATTATCTCTTCAATTAAATGATAAAATTAGCCAAAGAAATCATATGGGTCTGGAACTTCATTTTTGCAAGATTGGTAACCGTAATTCAATGTTAAGAATAGTTATAGGACTATTCAAGTTATCTGTTCCTTGAGTGAGTTTTAGCAGTTTGTATATTTTTAGGAAGTAGTCTCAGTTCAGTTCAGTTCATTTCAGTCACTCAGTCGTGTCTGACTCTTTGCGACCCCATGAATCACAGCACGCCAGGCCTCCCTGTCCATCACCAACTCCCGGAATTCACTCAGACTCACGTCCATCGAGTCAGTGATGCCATCCAGCCATCTCATCCTCTGTTGTCCCCTTCTCCTCCTGCCCCCAATCCCTCCCAGCATCAGAGTCTTTTCCAATGAGTCAGCTCTTTGCATGAGGTGGCCAAAGTACTGGAGTTTCAGGTTCAGCATCACTCCTTCCAAAGAAATCCCAGGGCTGATCTCCTTCAGAATGGACTGGTTGGATCTCCTTGCAGTCCAAGGGACTCTCAAGAGTCTTCTCCAAGACCACACTTCAAAAGCATCAATTCTATGGCACTCAGCTTTCTTCACAGTCTAACTCTCACATCCATACATGACCACGGGAAAAACCATAGCCTTGACTAGACGGACCTTAGTCAGCAAAGTAATGTCTCTGCTTTTGAATACACTATCTAGGTTGCTCATAACTTTTCTTCCAAGGAGTAAGCGTCTTTTAATTCCATGGCTGCGATCACCATCCCCAGTGATTTTGGTGCCCCACAAAATAAAGTCTGGCACTGTTTCTACTCTTTCCCCATCTATTTCCCACAAAATGATGGGACCAGATGCCATGATCTTCGTTTTCTGAATGTTGAGATTTAAGCCAACATTTTCACTCTCCACTTTCACTTTCATGAAGAGGCTTTTTAGTTCCTCTTCACTTTCTGCCATAAACTAGTCTAATAAACCTAAATTTTTGAATTTATGAGCATTAAGTATTTCATAGTATTCCCTTATTGCACTTTTAATATTTTGATTCAGTATTGATCACTCTTCTTTCATTCCCTTTCAATTTTCCTATGTTTTATTTAATCACTGTTTTCTGATATTTATCAAGTTCATAGATCTTTTCAAGGAACAATCATTTAAATTTATTGATTATGGTTTTTCTGTTTTCAATTCCATTGAAACCTACTCTGATACTTTATATCCTTCTTTCTGCTTGCTTTAGACTCAAGTTTCTTTTTTCCTAGTTTCTTAAAGTTGAGTCTCAATTTATTGTTATTCACCTTTCCTTGTTTCCAATAATAATAATATTTATTGGTATGTATTTTCTATAAACATTAGTTGTACTTTTTAAATTTTGATACATGGCATTTCATTTTCATTCTGTTCAAATTATTTTAAGCTTCTTTGAGACTCCTTATTTGATGTGTGAGCTATTTACAAATATATTGTCTAATTGCTAAATTGTATATATTGTCTAGACATATTTTCTGCTATTGAATTCTAAGTTAATTCATCATGGTCTGAGAGTATACTTCATATGACTTCTACTCTTTTATGTGCTTTGGGGTGTGTTTTATGGTGGTCCAAAATACTGTCTACCTTGGGAAAAGTTTCTCCTGTGTTTGAAAAGAAAGTGTGTTTTCTGTTACTGAGTGGAGTTCTTAATAAACATCTACTTAAACTAGCTATTGATAGCATTGTTTAGTTCTTCTATACCTTTCCTGATTTTTTGTACCCTCATTTATTACTTATCACATTAATTACTGATAAGGAGTATTGAAGTGTTCAACTATAGTTGTGAATTTATCTATTTCTCTCTATAGTTTCATCAGTTTTTGTCTTGTGTATTTTGAAGGTTTTTTTGGTAGGAGCATTAACATTTAGGATGGTAGGTGTTGGAGAATCTCCCTTTTTTCATTATTCCTCCCTCTACCTGATCATCTTCCCTATTCTGAACTTATCTTTGTCTAAAAGTAATGCAGTTATCTTGGCTGTCTTTTGGTTAATATATGTTTATGTTGTTAATGCATGTTGTTAATTTGGTTAATTAAGTATGTTTATTTTATTTATTTATATCCAGTTATTTTTACCTATCTATTATGTCTTTGTAGTGGCCGAGAGGAGCTATCCCACGTCCAAGGTCAGGGATGGTGGCCGAGAGGAGCTACTCCACATTCAAGGTCAGGAGGAGCAACCTCGTTCAAGGTAAAGAGCAGCGGCTATGCTTTGCTAGAGCAGCCATGAAGAGATACCCCATGTCCAAGGTAAGAGAAACCCAAGTAAGATGAGAGGTGTTGTGAGAGGACATCAGGGGCAGACACACTGAAACCATAATCGCAGAAAACTAGCCAATCTGATCACATGCACCACAGCTTTGTCTAACTCAGTGAAACCAAGCCATGCCTTGTGGGGCCACCCAAGACAGACAGGTCATGGTGGAGACTTCTGACAGAGTGTGGCCCACTGGAGAAAAGAATGACAAACCACTTCAGTATTCATTCCTTGAGAACCCCATGAACAGTATGAAAAGGCAAAATGATAGGATACTGAAAGAGGATCTCCCCAGGTCAGTAGGTGCCCAATATGCTACTGGAGATCAATGGAGAAATAACTCTAGAAAGAATGAAGGGATGGAGCCAAAGCAAAAACAGTACCCAGTTGTGGATGTGACTGGTGATAGAAGCAAGGTCCGATGCTGTAAACAACAATATTGCGTAGGAACCTGGAATGTTAGGTCCATGAATCAAGGCAATTTGGAAGTGGTCAAACAGGAGATGGCAAGAGTGAATGTCGACATTCTAGGAATCAGTGAACTAAAATGGACTGGAATGGGTGAATTTAACTCAGATAACCATTATATCTACTACTGTGGGCAGGAATTCCTTAGAAGAAACGGAGTAACCATCATGGTCAGCAAAAGAGTCCGAAATGCAGTACTTGGATGCAATCTCAAAAATGACAGAATGATCTCTATTGTTTCCAAGGTAAACCATTCAATATCATGGTAATCCAAGCCTATGTCCCAACCAGTAATGCTGTAGAAGCTGACATAAAATGATTGTATGAAGACCTATAAGACCTTTTAGAGCTAACACACAAAAATGATGTACTTTTCATTATAGGGAACTGGAATGCAAAAGTAGGAATTTAAGAAACACCTGGAGTAACAGGCAAATTTGGCCTTGGAGTACAGAATGAAACAGGGTAAAGGTTAATAGAGTTTTGCCAATGGAACACACTAGTCATAGCAAACCCCCTCTTCCAACAACACAAGAGAAGACTATACACATGGACATCACCAGATGGTCAACACCAAAATTATACTGATTATATTCATTGTAGACAAAGATGGGGAAGCTCTATACAGTCAGCAAAAACAAGACCAGGAGCTGACTGTGGCTCACATCATCAACTCCTTATTGCCAAATTTAGACTCAAATTGAAGAAAGTAGGGAAAACCACTAGATCATTCAGGTATGACCTAAATCAAATCCCTTATGATTATACAGTGGAAGTGAGAAATATATTTAAGGGCCTAGATCTGATAGATAGAGTGCCTGATAAACTATGGATGGAGGATCATGACATGGTACAGGAGACAGGGATCAAGACCATCCCCATGGAAAGGAAATGCAAAAAAGCAAAATGGCTGTCTGAGGAGGCCTTACAAATAGCTGTGAAAAGAAGAGAAGCAAAAAGCAAAGGAGAAAAGGAGAGACATACCCATTTCAATGCAGAGTTCCAAAGAATAGCAAGAAGAGATAAGAAAGCCTTCCTTAGCGGTCAATGCAAGGAAATAGAGGGAAACAACAGAATGGGAAAGACTAGAGATCTCTTCAAGAAAATTAGAGATACCAAGGGAACATTTCATGAAAAGATGGGCTCGATAAAGGACAGAAATTGTATAGACCTAAAAGAAGCAGAAGATATTAAGAAGAGGTGGCAAGAATACACAGAAGAACTGTACAAAAAAGATCTTCATGACCCAGATAATCACGATGGTGTGATCACTCAGCTAGAGCCAGACATCCTGGAATGTGAAGTCAAGTGGGCCTTAGAAAGCATCACTACAAACAAAGCTAGTGGAGATGATAGAATTCCAGTTGAGCTGTTTCAAATCCTGAAAGATGATGCTGTGAAAGTGCTGCACTCTATATGCCAGCACATTTGGAAAACTCAGCAGTGGCCACAGGACTGGAAAAGGTCAGTTTTCATTCCAATCCCCAAGAAAGGCAATGTCAAAGAATGCTCAAACTACCACACAATTGCACTCATCTCACACTAGTACAGTAATGCTCAAAATTCTCCAAGCCAGGCTTCAGCAATACAGGAACTGTGAACTTCCAGATGTTCAAGCTGGTTTTAGAAAAGGCAGAGGAACCAGAGATCAAATTGCCAACATCTGCTGGATCATCAAAAAGCAAGAGAGTTCCAGGAAAACATCTATTTCTGCTTTATTGACTATGCCAAAGCCTTTGACTGTGTGGATCACAATAAACTGTGGAAAATTCTGAAAGTGATGGGAATACCAGACCATCTGATGTGCCTGTTGAGAAACCTGTATGCAGATCAGGAAGCAACAGTTAGAACTGGACATGGAACAACAGACTCATTCCAAATAGGAAAAGGAATAAGTCAAGGCTGTATATTGTCACTGTGCTTATTTAACTTATATGCAGAGTACATCATGAGAAACGCTGGGCTGGAAGAAGCACTAGCTGGAATCAAGATTGCCAGGAGAAATATCAGTAACCTGAGATATGCAGATGACACCACCCTTATGGTAGAAAGTGACAAGGAACTAAAAAACCTCTGATGAAAGTGAAAGAGGACAGTGAAAAAGTTGGCCTAAAGCTCAATATTCAGAAAACTAAGATCATGGCATCTGGTCCCATCACTCCATGGGAAGCAGATGGGGAAACAGTGGAAACAGTATCAGACTTTATTTTGGGGGCTCCCAAATCACTGCAGTTGGTGATTGCAGCTGTGAATTTAAATACGCTTACCCCTTGGAAGGAAAGTTATGACAAACCTAGATAGCATATTCAAAAGCAGAGACATTACTTTGCCACAAAGGTCCATCTAGTCAAGGCTATGGTTTTTCCAGTGGTCATGTATGGATGTGAGAGTTGGACTGTGAAGAAAGCTGAGCACCAAAGAATTGATGCTTTTGAACTGTGGTGTTGGAGAAGACTCTTGAGAGTCTATAGGACTTCTAGGAGATCCAACCAGTTTATCCTAAAGGAGATCAGTCCTGGGTGTTATTGGAAGGACTGATGCTGAAGCTTAAACTCTAGTACTTTGGCCATGTGATGCGAAGAGTTGACTCATTAAAAAAGACTCCGATTCTGGGAGGGATTAGTGGCAGGAGGAGAAGGGGACAATGACAGCGGATGAAATGGCTGGATGGCATCACTGACTAGATGGACATGAGATTGGGTAAACTCCGGGAGTTGGTGATGGACAGGGAGGCCTGGCGTGCTGCCATTCATGGAGTCACAGAGAGTCAGACACAACTGAGTGACTGAACTGAACTGAATTATGTCTTTGTATTTAAAGTAGGTTTCTTATAAACAATCTTGAGTTATCTTTTTATTCAAACTTACAATTCTCAGTTGTGTGTGTTAAAATCATTCATATTTAACATTATTATTTTTGTGCTCATGCTCAGTCGCTCAGTCATGTCCAACTCTTTATGAACCCCTATGAACTCTAATCCATCAGGTTCCTCTGTTCATGAGATTTTCCAGGGAAGAATACTAGAGTGGGCTGCCATTCCCTTCTCCAGAGGATCTCCTCGACTTAGGGATCAAACCTGTGTATCCTGCATCTCCTGTGTTGACAGATGGATACTTTACCACTGAGCCACCTGTGAAACCTAATAATATTATGGATATAGTTAAATATAGTACACCATCTTGTTATCTGCTTTACATGTATCCATCTTTTCTTTGTGTCCTCTTTTTCTTCCTCCCTTTGTGTTAAGATTTGTAAAAATAGTTTCCACTTTTTTTTTTATTAAATTGACTTTTTCAGGCATTTTTCTAGTGGTTTCCCAAAAGATGTACAGACTCTTTAATTAATTAACATCTACCTTCAAAAAATAATATTGACTTTACATCTGTGTGTAAAGTTCTCACAATCAAATTATCCTCCTTCACACTCTCATCCTTTGTGCTAGTTTTGTTATAACTTCTATATCAATTATGCTGTAAACACCAACCAATGGCTACATTTTTGCCTTTACAGAGTCAGATACCCTTTAGAGCAACCAAAAATGAGAAAATTAAATTTATTTCTACCTTTATTTATTCTATTTTCAGTGCCTTTTATTTTCTTATGTAGATCCATGTTTTAAGTCTCATAATTTTTTTGGTCTGGAAAATTTCCTTTAAAAGTTCTTATAGAATAATCTTTGCTGGTAGTGAAATCCTTCTGTTTCTTCTGTGAAAATATTTGAAGAAGCAATGAATAATTTTACTCTGATTTTCTTTCTTTTCTTCTTTTCTTCTTTTTTAAACTATTTCTTTTCTCATTTTGTTTTCCATTTGAGTAATTTCTGTTACTCAAATTGAGTAATCTTCAAGTCTTTGATTCTTACATTGGCTGTTTTGGGCTGTTTTTATTTTCTTTATTACCTCATCAAAGACATCGTACATCTTGGTTAGCATGTTTTTATTTATACTATTCCAAACTAATTCTGTTTGATGTATTTCATCTAATTTTGCATTTTTCCAATGTTCCCTATATTTCTTAACATATTAATCATAGTTATTTAAAGTAACTTGGTAATATCTTTGATTAATATAATTTGGCAAGATAGCTAGATGGTCATTCATAAACATGGTATGCAAACTTTGAAAATTAAATTTAGATAGCTGCCTATGCAGAGTAGTATCCATTGTTTTTAACCTAATATAAGAATCCACAATATGCCTAAAATAGCACTCAAGAAAAATAGATTAGAAATGCAAAGAATATAATATTCCAGTACTAGAAATAGAAATGGTGTTCAACAGAGAAAAGATGAACATTTACTTGGACTCTAGTTTAGCTAACTAAGCAGCAAATTAAATGAGAGTTTTAACCCTGACTATGTCACTCAGTTCAGTTCAGTCTCTCAGTCATGTCCGACTCTGCGACCCCATGAATCGCAGCACACCAGGCCTCCCTGTCCATCACCAACTCCCAAAGTTCATTCAAACTCACGTCCATTGAGTTGGTGATGCCATCCAGCCATCTCATCCTCTGTCATCCCCTTCTCCTCCTGCCCCCAATCACTAATTCCCTGTAATTCTTTGAAATATGCAATAAATTCCAAGGCTGTGAGAGGCTAATTGAATTGAACATAGTTTATATTCAACCTAATGCTTTGTGGAGAGATTCCAGGTCCTGGAAATCTTAAAATTAACTCCTGTCCCTCTGACTAGTTCCTCAAACATCCATCCTGTTTCTTTACATATCACTAATTTATTAAAATTAAAGGAGTAGGCTACATTTAGTCCTTCATTGTTTTGCAACATCTTTACATTTCAAAATATTTATCATACAAAATACATGTTGATAAATACATACACACATATTGTAGACATAGTTGTGGGTACTATATTGATAACAGGACAGAATATATTTCTGCCATCATGCTGTTTACAATCTGGAAACATATAAAAACAAATCAACAACATTCAGCTTGCTATGGATAAGGACCACATTAAGTGTAAATGAGTATGTGTACTTCTTCCCTTGTAATCAGACTTTGACCCAACCTCTCTGGTAAAATGGCTTTCTAGTAGGTTACCAACGATCTCTCTCTAAAAGCCCAATGCACTTAGATTTCTTTTTACCCTGACATCACTTTTGCATTTAAAATACTCTAGGATTTTCATCACCTTTTCCTTGTATTTGAATTACTTCTGTAGCCTCTAAAATTATATTGGTTTATGATTAAACTACCTGTAGTGCGTATAATATAAATATTCAAACAATATAGCCAGGTGTTCATTTGCATTTAGTACACACACATATGCTTCTTAATTAAGTTTTCTATTTTCTTAATATTGGCAGTGAAGAAAGTGTAGAAGGCATACCTCTCTTTCACAACTGCTTTCCTTGCTGAGAAATATGTTCAGGGAGATTTTGGATGGAATGGTGTTTAGAAAATTTCCTATGTATGAAACACTGTATATGTGTATATGTTTAAACATTCTCTATTAGATAACTTTGTATGACTATTACATCCGTCCATCTATAACTTTTTGGATATGTGCTTAGTCACTCAGTCAAGTCAGACTCTTGTGACCTCCCGGACTGTCACCCGTCAGGCTCCTCCACCCATGGGGACTCTCCAGGTAAGAATACTGAAGTGGCTTGCTGTATGCTCCTCCAGGGGAATCCTCTCAACTCTGGAATCGAACCCAGGTCTCCCACATTGCAGGAGGATTCTTTACTGTCTGAGCCACCGGGGAATATTTCAATATATTTTAAAATTTTATATATTTTAAAATTAAACATTTCCTTTGCACGAAGATTATTCAAGTAGATTCATGGCTTTCTTACTACTTGGTTTTCAATGAATCAGGTTGACATCCGATATAATAGGCATTAATTATTATAGGTACATGGATATAATTTGAAGGGTTGATCACAAAACCATCTTTGTCATTGCTTTGGAACTGAGAAAGACTTGACTTGTCCTTAAGAGTGATTTTCAAGCTTTTTTTAAAATTACATTCCCCTGAGGAACCTTTAATTTTTTTTTCTAATCTGTCATCCCATAAAATGTTAATATCACAAAATACTATGTTGTAGGTACTATATTGATGTAATGTGGTTCTTTGAAGGGGAAGCAAAGCATTGTAATTTCTCAGGTATTTATTCCTCTAGATCCATTTTTTGCCCCTAGGGGATGATATTTTCCCTCTCTAGAATGCATGGTCTGTAATACCAACTTATCATTGTGACTATATTATAGTTTTTATTTTATTTCATTTCAATTAAGAAACCCTTGTATAGAAACTAAAGAGTTATTTTAAATTCTAAATATCTCTGTTCTAAATTTTGTTGTATCATTCTCTTCATATTGTCACAATGATTGAGGTATATATTTTCATGCCATAAATTTATGGCAATAGAATATAAAGAGAAATTAAATAAACATATATTTTACATAAATATATATTTAAATGTATATATACATTTAAATATATATATTTTCCAAGAGTCCCTCAGACTGCAAGGAGAGCAAACCAGTCAATCCTAAAGGAAATCAGTCTTGAATATTCATTGGAAGGACAGATGCTGAGGCTAAAACTTCAATACTTTGGCCACCTGATGTAGAACTGACTCACTAGAAAGGACCCTGATGCTGGGAAAGATTGAAGGCAGAAGGAGAAAGGGACAACAGAGGATGAGATGGTTGAATGGCATCACCAACTCAGTGAACATGTGTTTGAGGAAGGTCTGGGAGTTGGTGATGGACAGGGAGGCCTGGCACGCTGCAGTCCATGAGGTTGCAAAGAATCGGACACGACTGAGTGACTGAACTGAACTGAACTGATGCTGAAGCTGAGGCTCCAATACTTTGTCTACCTGATACAAAGAAGTGATTCACTGGGAAAGACCCTGATGCTGGGAAAGACTGAAGGCAGGAGGAGAAGGGGATGATAGAGGATAAGATGGCTGGATGGCATCACCAACTCGATGGACATGAGTTTGAGCAAGCTCCAGGAGTTGATGATGTACAGGGAAGCCTGGCATGCTGCAGTCTGTGGGGTTGAAAGAGTTGGACAGGACTGAGCAACTGAACTGATATTTACACACATATATATGTATATATACACACATATATATGTATATACACACAGATATATATATATATGTATATATATATGTATATACATACACACTTCTTCCCTTTACAAAGTTGGTTGAGGTTTCATCTGTAGTCATAATTTGTGGAGAGCTCCATGAGGTGACGTGGAGACAGATTATGTATAAATGGTAATCTTCACATAAGTGGAGCTAAAGGAGGTATTCAATAAGTCATGAAAGCACAATAAAATAAGTTAGGGCAATGAGGCAACTTTGAGAATAATCCTGGCATTGACACTCAATGATAAACTCATGTTGCTGGAATGATTACAGTGCATTTGGGAAAAGGTATATTCTCAATATAATCTTAAAATTGTAATCATATGATCAGTACGTCTGGAAAATAACAGTCAAAATTAAACTGAACTTTGTCTGGATACTGCAGTTTCTACATGGCTCTGTCAAATGTCAGGCTTCCCTCTCCCTCACCAATTTCAAAAATGTTTCACCATGATTTCAAACAGTGAATCATCCCATCCTGTGCCAACCATCTGTTCTGTCTGCCCCCTCATTGACTCAAATTAGATGATGGAGGGCAGGGCAGGTTCTCAAGAGCAACCATTAACACTGGAGGAAGGAAGGTTCTGGCAGCTGACTTTCCATTCGAAATTATGGACCATTAAAACTGGCAAGAAGAAACCTACAGACAGAGCAGTGAAGAGTGAAATAAAACTGTAAACAGAATATGTGGGAAAATATTCAAAGATAAAAGGTCAGCTAATCAGTGTAAAAATGTCATAAAGAAAGTTGAGAAACTATTAGCAAGAAGAAAATTGTGGAAATTATCTAAAAATGATAGGAATATTGGGAAAGAAACTATGTGTGATAGAAAATCATATCTTTATAAAAACTACCAGCTTCCATATTTAAATATGTTCTGTTGACTAGGATTCATATTTGTTAAGAGATGAATAATGAAAACAATTATCATTTTCTTTTGCATCAGAACAGGTTTGAAGGAGAGAACAATCCAATGGGTTTGTAGTCTTAGTATAATGGCCATGCTTTAAGAAAATTCTTTCAGATACAGTGAAAGAATAAAATTTAGCAGATTGTGTTAACACAATTCACTTTCCTGGTTGAAACAAAAATCATATACATTTTGTTTGAAGAAGTGAATGTTCTTAAATTCAAACAGTGTAAAGCAACTAGAAAAATGATACTGTTTTTGCTTTCTTGTATGCAATGATTACTAACTTAGTTGGCTTATCAAAGATTTCTCAAATGTAGACATTTTAGCATTGTATTTTTCACATAATGAAAAGCATCAATTTCAAATATAAAGCATTCTTGTAAAATAACATATCTCGCCTCACTGTATAAACAAAATTTTATCATGAAGAATCAGCTATAACATAACAGCATTCTGCATTCTTCAATATGTTGTTTTTTTTTTTAAGTGACTTGTAGGATCACTTTATATTCATCTAATATGTTAATGCTTTGTTAAATTTTTTTGAAAAATCAGAATATACTATTCACTTCATTGCATTTTACTATACTTAGGAGTATACTGGTAAAGAATACTGAAGACTCTGGAATCTCATACTGTATAGTCACTGTATTACTATGTCATGGAATCTCTTTAAAAAAGAATCCTAACTCTTCTTACCATTGCTGCTATATAATTCAAGACCCATCAACTCCTCTGAACTACTGAAATACCTCTTAACTGGTATTCCCTGCTTCCTCTCTTTTTCCAGGTAAAATATTCTTTACACTGATGTCAGAGTTACCTTTTAGAACTATAAATTAATCCATGGCTCTTCACTTATCACAACTGTCCAATGTGTCCCCATCAAATCCAGACAAAAATCCCAAACCTCTCCTATGCATGATCTGTGACTCCACGCCCTGACTATTTCTCCAACCTTTTTTTCTGCTCTCCTGATCCTTCACTTTGCTCTAACCACACTGGCCTCAGTAGGAAGCAACCGTTTTTGCTTTTCTTTTCTCTTCTGCTTAGAAATTTATTCTTTTAGAAATTTTGCAGAGCTAGCTTTCTGAATTTTATTAGACACTGCCCAGATGTCCATCTGCTTTAAAAAAAAAAAACAAAAAAACACCTTTCTTTGCCTGTCAAAAATAGGCCACTTTTTTCTACTTAATTTTTTTTTCATAAAATTCATCAATACTGGAAGCCACATTATATATTTGTTTTGCTGGTTTTATTTTAATCTTCCTTGCCAGAATGTAAGTTCCTTAAAGACAGAGGTTTTCACTGCCTTGTGTATTACTATATACCCACATTTCTAACACAAAGTAATTTGATGATAAACACTCTGAAATAAAGGAATAAATGAATTAATTAATTTTGAATATTATTCTAAATTCTCTATATTTATGTTCTCCAAACACATATTCTCAACATGTTAAACTACTCTCATCTATCATATTGTTCTCTCAATTTTTTAAACCTTTTAATATTTTTAATTATTATCTGACTCCCAAATTTTGTTCCCTAGGACTAGCCTTTACTTTTGAGCTTGCTAAACTATACATTTAGTTAGAAACTTGTGTTTATTAAGTTCATGACACTGTTTTGTAATGCCTTGGTAAGAGAGGAGACTTAGGGGCTTCCCTGATAGCTCAGTTGGTAAAGAATCTGCCTGTAATACAGGAGACCCCTGTTTGATTACTGGGTCTGGAAGATCCCCTGAAGAAGGGATAGTCTACCCACTCCAGTATTTTGGGCTTCCCTTGTGGCTCAGCTGGTAAAAAATCTGCCTGCAATGAGGGAGACCTGGGTTCAACCCCTGGGTTGGGAAGATCATTCACTCTCAAGAGGGGTCAAATAATCTTGTAAAAAAAGGGACTGACCTTAAGAAACTTATATTCTCAGAAAATAATATATCATATAATTATAAAAACATAGCTCCTTCTTGAATGTGTGATACTGGAGATATAAAGATGATTTCCAAATGTGATCATCCAGGATGATTTCATAAAGGAAGTTGCATTTGATTTGAATCTCAAAGAATTCTTTGATTTGGGGTGGGGAGAGAGGGCAGGAATGAAGTATTTCAAAGGGAAATTTTGTAAATAAAGTTGTTCTGGTTCAGGATGTTACTAGCAAATGCCAAGTAGTTTGGTATGAATGGAGCAAGGATTCCTAAAAGGGAATTGAGGATAAAGCTTGAAAAACAGATAAGAGCTCTATGTCGAAGTATGCTTTATATCAAGGAATATTGATCTTCAGTGATGGAAGATTGCAGCAAGAGGATAGGATCAACTTAATGCATTGGATTTTTAATCCTTAGAGTGCTGTTCAAAATAGAGTAGAAACAGATGAGGCTAGAATCAAGCAGGACTTTCAAGAGAAAATTCTTTTAATGTCACACAGTATAATGATGACCCAAATGGTGATATCAGGAAAGATGTGTCAAATAGAGATGTGATGTTAATACTTTCCTGTGTTCTGGGAAGGCTGATCCTGAACCCTGCCATTGCTATAGCCCCTTCTGCAAAACCATCCAGACAACAACCCACTGTGGGAAGAGCAGTCTGAAGCAGCCATGTGATGCGGGTGTGACCCTGAGCTCTCTGACTGAGCTGATGGATACAAGCATGCTTCTGACCTGGTGGCAGACTCTCCCTAGATGTGGCAGTGATTATGCATGAGGTGTGTGGTGGCTTGATGTGAAGGAACTGCGCAGATCGTTATTAAAGTGATCAGATTTTCTCTCTGGGGAACTCAAATCCAAGTTATACAGGGAAAGAACCTGAAAAGATACACTCCAAGGTAACAAGAGATCATGAACCTTTCGTAAGCCAAGGCTTAGTAAACAGAAGCAATAGATAAGCAGAAGCTAGGGTAGTAAAAAACTAACAGGCAGTCGGTCATGACAGAAGCAGAAATGCTGACACATTGATGATTTAAATTGATATCAGAGTATGTGAATGCTCAAGGGAAATGAGTTCACCTAACTCACATCCAGATCAACTTTCTGAAAACCATAAGAACTGTTCTGTAAGTTTTATTCTCGTCAGGCTCTTTCTGCACGGTTTTTCCATATTCCCTTGAGAACCAGCTATGGCAGTGAGATTCCTGTGTCTCTCCCTCCCTCCATCCTTTCCTTCCTTCTATCCCTTTTTCAACTTTGCTTCATCTTTATTTTCTATGTAACTATTTACTCTTTTTTGTTAGGCAGTAAAATAAACAAAAAACCTAAAGCAGCACATTTAAGTTTAATTATACTTGATGAGTTGACTCATTGCAAAAGACTCTGATGCTGGGAGGGATTGGGGGCAGGAGGAGAAGGGCACGACCGCGGATGAGATGGCTGGATGGCATCACTGACTCGATGGATGTGCGTCTGAGTGAACTCCAGGAGTTGGTGATGGACAGGGAGGCCTGGCGTGCTGCGATTCATGGGGTCGCAAAGAGTCGGACACGACTCAGCGACTGAACTGAACTGAACTGAATATATGGTTTAAACATATATGTGTGTATGTGTGTATACCTATGCACACACGAATAATACATATAAATAACAAATACTTGAAAATAATAGATTATATAGCTATTGATTATCATTATGCTAAATATTTTTGTGTGAATTCATAGCTTGCAGTTTGTAAAGTGATATTTCTTCAGTAAATATTTATTAAACACTTGTTTAACAATCTTAATGATTACTGCTTAACTTGGGAAATAGATTCTCAGCGTGACAGAATGGACAGTTTTTTAGTATTGTTTCAGTTATCTATGTTATATAACACGCTTAGTAGTGAAAGGAAATATCATCATCCATTATTCATCTTTCTCACAGTATTAGACATCAGCTGTGCTCAGCTAGACTGTTCTTGCTGAGAGTCTTACAGATTTTCAGTCAGTGGTGGCTGGGGCTGGAATCATTTTGGAGATTTGTACATTCAGGTGTCTGGAACCTGGGATAAGGAGACTTAAAGGTTTTGAGATGGAAATAGATGGGACTCCAAAGGTACTTCTATCTATGTGGGTTCTCCAGTATGTAAGCTGAAGGGAGTCAGATTTATTACGTGGTGTCCTAGGACTCCAAATTCTTATTCTCAGTTGGTGCAGTGGGAAAGAATCCACCTGCCAATGCAAGAGATGCAGGAGGTGTGGGTTTAATCCCTGGATAGGGCAGATCCCCTGGAGTAGGCAATGGCAGTCCACTCCAGTATTCTTGACTGGAAAATTCCATGGACAGAGGAGATTGGTGGGCTGCAATTCAAGGGATCACAAAGAGTTGGACACTACTGAGCACACACATACAACATAAAAAAGAGGCAGAAGGGAGCTGTGGTGTATCTTATTTTCCAACCTTGGGAGTCATGCAGCAGGGCACTAAGGCTAAGTCCAAGAGTAGGGGACTTAGATTCTGCCATGTGGTAGGAGAAGTATCAAAGCACCTAAGGACATGTATTGAAAATAATCACATTTTTAAAGATCAAATTATATAATATGCATGGAGTTTGACCAGAGAGTGATCAATCAGTACAGTATGTCTGAAACTCAGGGGTCTTCTAGGATGCAGAACTTTCAGTGCTAAAACTGGAAAGATCCTGGATTAACTCAGAAGAGTTGATCATACAATTATTTGACAAAATAGGAAAGTGAGATAGAGAACTCTTAAATATAAGCCTCACTATACAAGTTCACATAAGATCTACCAAAGTATGTCTCATGCAAAACTAAAAGAAAAAGTTTATGAAAGTGCTCCCTGGTATAATAAAGTTGACAATCTTTAATAACATTGTCCTACGCTTGCTGCTGCTGCTGCTAAATCACTTCAGTCATGTCCGACTGTGGGCAACCCCATGGACAGCAGCCCACCAGGCTCCTCTGTCCCCGGGATTCTCCAGGCAAGAACACTGGAGTGGGTTGCCATTTCCTTCTCCAATGCATGCACGCATGCTAAGGCGCTTCAGTCAAGCCCGATCTGTGCGACCCCATGGACAGCAGCCCACCAGGCTCCTCTGTCCCCGGGATTCTTCAGGCAAGAATACTGGAGTGGGTTGCCATTTCCTTCTCCAATGTCCTATGCTTAGAAACTTAGATAATTTACCCAGCATCACACAAATATATTTGATCACCAAATATTTTGTTTTCACATAAAACTTGATACATGGATGTGTGTGTGTTAGTCGCTCAGTCGTGTCTAACTCGTTGTGAGCCCATGAATTATAGTCCACCAGCCTCTTCTGTCCATGGGACTCTCCAGGCAAGAACACTAGAGTGAATTGCCATTCCCTTCTCCAGGGGATCTTCCTGACCCAGGGATCGAATCTAGGTCTCCTGCATTACAGATAGATTACTTACCATCTGAGCCACCAGGGAAGCCGATGGATGACAAATTTGAATAAAACTGAAAAATGTTTAACTAAATGCATGCAAACAGTGCTGTGAAAATGTTTATTTGCATAGATACAAATACCTTAACCTGGAGGCATCTCTAAGGGTCAGAAAGTGTTAGAGGTTAAAGAAAGTGTAGTAGAAAATGCACACTTTGCACAGGTCCTGCCTGATTCATTTGACCTTAGGTGCATGGAAGTTGCACTAGTTCAGGTAAAGATTGAAGTATGTAGTTAAGTCATGGATTTCCAGAAATAGAGCCAATTCTATTTTAAATAAAATAAAGTACCAGACACCCAAGCTGAAATTATCTGGCTAAATGTCTGTGTGGGGAAGTTCTCACATCCTCCTCACTTTCTGCCTCACTCTAATCAGAACCATTAGTCTTCTCATGCTTTTGAATATCAAATTCACCTGCAGTGGAAAAATACAGGAACATTCAGGTTACTATTGTAAGAACACAAAATATACTTTGAAAATCACAGATTATCTATCTTAAAAGTCATTGTATTCATTAATTAAAAACAAAATCATAGGTTTAATCATTTCCTAGACATTTTTTTAGCATTAGCTAATGACATTTAAAAGTCATTTTTAATTACAATATAGTACCAGGTTTTGAGGGAAAGTGGCTAAAAGACTCCTGTGATTTTCCTTTCTTTTTAATTCAGGAAAGTTGTGGCCTCAAAGTCCTTAAATGAACCAAAACCTGTGAGTTAGTAATTCTGAAATCGGAAGGCAATATGTTGTCCTAAAAAGCATCCAAGAGTGGAGAGTTAGACACCTGATTTTGGGTCTAGTTCTGCAGCTACTCTGCTGTGTAACATGAGGAAACATAAGTCTCTCATAACTTCAGATTTCTCATCTCTAAAATAAAGGATGATTCCTTTCATGCCAACTTGTGAAGTTTCTGTATGAATAAAATGAGATACTATGTGAGAAGGAATATTTTAAAAATAAGATCTGAGTTGTGATGATCAGAAATCAGTTTATATTAAAAGAGTACAGCACTCCTTCTGGTAATAACTATCACTAGTTATGAAGTACTTTCTCATCACCTGATTTCATGTTCATTGTTCCATTATTTAATTCTAACATCAATTATGTGAGAGGGATTTTATTTTCATTTTACAGATGAGAAAACTGGGGATCAGAGTTCAGAAGGTCCTTTTCCAAGATCACACATCTGAGTCAGGAGAAAGTAAATGGTCTATTCACTCTCCACTGTTACAGGGCACCCCAGGTATCATGGTGATCAGATTTTGCCCTTGATCTTAAGAAGTTCCTGAAACTCTAGTGTAGTAAGCCTAAAAAAATTCTTGTTCAACACTTGTAGCTGTTTATATTAGATAGTATGACTTCATTGAAAAAGCCTCTCTTTCAATTAAACAAAATTCTTTGTCAGGCTTTATGTTGGACACTCTTCAAACATTATCGCATTCATTTTACTTACCAACTCAGTCAAGGAGATTCAAGTCTCATTTTATACATGAGGACAGTGAGACAAATTTAATTAAACAATTGTCTAAAGAGGTGGTATCGATTTTGTGTCAGAATTATAGGTTGAGCTTAGATCTGTCCATCTTCTAATCCCATGTTCTTACTTTAAGATACACTCCCCTCCACTTTCTACACAACATTGGTGGTGTATGATTCAAATGAGTTATTGAAATCCTGAATAAAAGTTCTTTAGGTGCATTGAACCAAAACTATTATTGACTGAGCAAATATTGTGAGTATAAAACCTTAGAAGGTTTGCCATTCCTTTAATGCTTTCTGAGCAATCACAACAGGCCCATCAGCTGCTATCTATTGATAATGACCCAATCAGTTCAATAGAGATAAGAGTTTACTCCTTTGAAAGCATCTGTTTCAAATTTCCACACCTACACTTTATGCTGATTCATTTTGTCTAATGATTGCTACTCTTTAGCTTCTATTTTGTCCTCTAACACACTATTTGAAGCAAAGGGGCCCCTTAATAAAATAAAATAAGTGAGGTAATAAATTTTATGCCACAGTATTTCAGACTTTTCATTTTATTGACTTTCCTAAAAATTTACTTTTCTTATTCGCATTGCTCTTTTGATATGCCTTGCCAGATCAATACATTTTATGTAAAATAAATATTAATCAAATGAACTGAAAGAATTTTGAATATCCCATTTATGTACCTTTATTGGAAAACACAATTTTGGCTAATATTAAGTGAGTTACAAACAAAAAAGATGTTTTCTGAAAAAAATTAAAAAAAATAATAGGAAGGAAAGAAAGAAAAAACTTGGCCTGTGTTAATTCTCATGCCTTGAATGATACCCAGTGCAATCATAATGGGACATCACTAGCCACTGTGCATAATTACATTTTATTTCAGATAGAAACTATGTACTTTCATTTTATAATCAAAATAGGACCTTCAAAATATGACCCATGAAATACAAGAAAGAACTGCCCATGCAGGGGAATTGTTGAGCAAGGAGGTAGCAAAGAAATGAAGGTTTTGTTTTTCTAGTTCATGTATTTTTATTTCAATTTTTCCTTCTATTCTAAAAAATATATGAAATCATACTATTATCAGTTGAAAGCCTACTGCAGACCAGGGCTGTTCTCTTTCAATTAATTTAATTACATCAACTCTGAGTTGAACAGTGTTATTTAATCATGCCAGTTTTACTGAAGAAAATTCAAAGTTCAGAAAAATTAGGAAATCTTACCAAGATCACACTGCTAATAATATTAATCCTGGGACTTGAAATTTTATCTGGCATTTATTTTGTACTAAACATTTCAAAAGGGAGTCAGACATTGTAAATTAAATTAGCAACTGTCCTTAGACTGCTCTAAATACATATATGCATGCAGATAGGAAAAGTGTATGTGTATTACCAGTCTTTTGTACATATCAAAAGTACCCTGTGCCTTTCATCCATGGAATCATGGTTTCACAGACATGAGAAATAAGGACTCCACTCTATAAGACAAGCTTCTGGGAGCTTTGATAGATATGAAAATGAACCCTGAGGGAGGGTACGAATTTTCTGCGAAATGTTTGTACTTGTTGTGGTTTAGTTGCTAAATCGTGTCCGATTCTTGAGACACCATGGACTATAACCCTCCAGGCTCCTCTATCCATGGGATTTTCCAGGCAAGAATACTGGAGTGGGTTGCCATTTCCTTCTCCAGGGGATATTACTGACCCAGGGATCAAACTCAGGTCTTTTCTCTACAGTTTAAACTTGAATCTCAATAAAATAATTCAAAGAATCAAATTTATATTACAAAATCATTTACAGAGAAATAGCTGTGCCTTAGTCAAAGAAATTTCATGGAATGAAAAATCTCTGGAAACAACTGTCAGATAGGACTAAAATGGAAATCAGTTACAAGGGAAGATTGTTGAGCAGAGTTGAAGGTTTCTCTGTGAAATTCTTCAAGAGTCCTTGATACTAAGTCCTGCCACCATCACCAAATGTAACCAATAAGTATAAAAAGCATAGCTTCTGCTGTGCTCAAACCATATTGTTTGTTGATTTTTTTTTGATCTTCCACAATTCCTTTAAAGTACTCTTTGGCATCTTGTCCTTTTGCTCTAGGTAAAAACTAAAACATGCATGTTTTATTTTTGTTGTTGCTATTCTGTTTTGTTCTGTTTACATGATTATCATCTGAAAATATTCTTAATTTCCCTTGAAATGAAACTGTCATTAAATTTGGGCTAGTGGAGATGGGGAGTTGAGGGGGCCATGATTGGCTTGTTCTCTCCCGTATTCTTTACTTCCTTTCTGACTTCTACCTCTTATTTTAGAAACCTTAGGTTCTCAGCAGATTACCAGGAACAGACATGAAGGAATAAACTAGGAAAAGTTCTTATTTAGTTGATGATGGATACTGTTGGCTCAGACAGTAAAGCATCTGTCTGCAATCCTGGAGACCCAAGTTCGATCCTTGGGTCAGGAAGATCCCCTGGAGAAGGAAATGGCAATCCACTCCAGTACCCTTGCCTGGAAAATCCCATGGACAGAGGAGCCTGGTGGGCTACAGTCCATGGGTCACCAAGAGTCGGGCACGACTGCGTGACTTTACTTACTTCACTGCTGTAAGCTAGCTCCATTATTTCAGGGCCTGGAAGATCTAACAGTGGACCCTTTTTGCTAATGGCTCATTCTTGACTTGTTCAGAGATTACCCAGCTTCCCTGGGGGCATCTCTGTCCCTGACTGTCAGGATACTTATTTCACATAAACTCTTGTTCTTGGAGTCCCATAACATTCTGCGGCAGAACTTAAAATGGTGCCTGCACAACAGTCCCTCTGCCCAGTACATGTATATTTGCCCAGAAATATGAGTGTAACTCCTTGCCCCAGTAAACTCTGGGACCCTTGCAAATTCCAAAGCAGTCATCATTCTCCTGTTGCCTAAAGTTGCTTTTGCTATCTTAGGTGTAAGCCAGTACTCTATGTCATCCAACACCAGGGGAAACATCCGTGGTTTCTTCAGGTCTCACAAAGTTTCCTTCCTAGATTTATGGTAAGGGAAGACCCAACTACCCAATGAAAAAGGAATATAGAGACTCAGAATGGCAAAGACTCTCTAAAGAAATCTCTTCTCTGTTCTGTTCCAACAGAAGTGTCTAATAATTGTGAAATCAGATCTTGTTTTCTTTTCTTACAGTTTTTCCCTGTGGCAGATTCCTCACCTTCACTTTTGATTAGTATAGACTTTGTGGGTACCATCCTTGAACATAAGTTTTTAATAGTTCCATTTTTGCAGTTTGTTGCACAATTAAACTGATGTTTAAATGATCGACATAGCTTTTAAAGTGTTCACAACATATTTAGTCCACTTGAATCCTTCCAATAAATTCAACTCAGCTGGTCTCTCATAGCTTATAAGAGTTAAACCTTTCAATTGGAAGACACCAATCATTTCAGGAGAACTTTATTTTCTAAGGTATAATAATTGTTCATTTCTGAGTCTGTTTTTATCTACTATTCTGTAAGCTCTTTGAAGACAGGGAGTATATTTTTTCAAAATTCTGTATTACTTGACTCAGCCCTGTACCTGTCTTATAATAAGTGTAGCAAATAATTATTGAGAGGCAATTCAAGGCATCATAGGAAGAGCTTGAAATTACCTACTCCAATGAGCACAGCAAATACATACCTACACATGAAGCAGTTCCCTCTGAAAAGAATCTAAGAACCAGCTGAATACCTGCTCCACCAATTAAAAAACAACAACAAAAAAAAAACCAAGAAGACAGATAAAAGAGATAGAGTGGGAATCCCCTGGTGGTCCAGTGGTTTGATTTCCACACTTGCATTACAGGAGGAATAGGTTAGATCCCTGGTCAGGGAACTAAGATCCCATATGTCTTGTGGCATGGCCAAACAAGGTGGGGCGGGGGTGCAAGCAGAGTATTGATTAAAAAAACCTCACCCCTTGTGTGGCGTCACACACTGGAAAGGAATCTCACCAGACGGGTGCTTCTCCTGGAGGAGCAAGGAGTTTACACCCCACATCTGGCACCCCAGCTCCTGAGATCTCTACTGGAGAGATGAGCCCCAAAATGACTGACTTAGAAAAATCAATGGGGCTGAAGGCCAAGGGTCCCAAACTGCTATAGGAGACTGAGACTGTCTTCTTAAAAGACTTGAATAGTCTTATTCACTCCCATACTTAGTGAAATTACAGTCCTTTGTTTGATAAGTGCCAAGTGCTGAGGCTCTACATGAAAGAGAGTCATTAGTAAATCTAAAAGATAGAGTGGAAGGGGAGGGTGGAAATGTTCCCCAGAGACAGAGGTGCAGGCAGATACCATTGTTGCAATTCCCACTTAACTTGCTACAGAGGCAGGCAAGCCCAGACAAGGGACTGCATGAGCAGAGCATTACCCTGCAGCATTGCTAAAGTCAGAGAAGTCTGGTGGCTGCAGCACTACCTTGCTCCTTGGCTGGCGTGGGTCAGTGCTAATGACTGCAGCACTCTCCTGCTCCCTAGCTAAAGTCTTCAAGTACTGATGGCCATGGCACTCTCCCTCCCTCTGGCTGGGGCTGGTGAGTGCAAGCAGTCAAGTATTCTCACATTCTAGCCCTGAAGCTATTGGTTACAGGGATAAGGCACTTTTAGTCTGCACTAATGAAGTCCATGAGTGCCTGTAGTCAAGTCATTTTCCTGCTGCCTTCCTGAAGCATGAGGCTAGATAAATCCAGTGGTCACACGTAATCCACACAAAGCACTCCCCTTGGTCTCCTGATCTCCTGAACCTGATGGCCAAGAGGTCTGGCATTCAAGAGTCCCATGAATTCCAGGGGCTTCCCTGGTGGCTCAGAGGTTAAAGCATCTGCCTGGAATGCAGGAAACTCGGGTTCAATCCCTGGGTTGGGAAGATTCCCTGGAGAAGGAAATGGCAACCCACTCCAGTACTCTTGCCTGGAGAAACCCATGAGGGAGGAGCCTTGTAGGCTAGAGTCCATGGGGTCGCAAACAGTCGGACACGACTGAGTGACTTCACGATGACAATGACGACGATAACAATTGTAAAGACAGTTCTTGGCAGGTCACCACCTCCAGGACTCTACACAGACAAAAACAGAAACACAATGCCAGTATTCCTGTGGATAAAAACCTATTTATTTAAGCTGAAGTTTTATTGTCAGGAGCTACAAAAGCAATCAGAAGACAATTTGAAAAATGTCAATAAATACATACCTAGCAATAATTGTTTTAAATGTAAATGAACTAAATTATCCAATCAAAAGACACAAGGTAGCTAAATGGATTAAAAAGCAAGTCTTGATAAGTTTAAGAAGATTGAAATCATAGTAGTTATTTTTTCTGACCACAACAGAATGAGCCCAGAAATCAAATACAAGAAAAAAAAATTCAAAAAATACAAATACATGGAGGTTTAACAATATGTTATTAAACAGCCAGTGAGTCACTGAGGACATCAAAGAAATTTAAAAAAAAAATACCAGGAGGCAAGTAAAAATGGAAACACAGTAATCCAAAACCTACTACATAGTTTTTATATTACATAGAAACATAGTAAAAAGAATTCTAAGAGGGAAGTTGATAGCAATACAAGCCTACTTCATGAAATAAGAAAAATCTCAAAAAAACAACTTAAACTTACATCTAAAGGAGCTAGGAAAAGAAGAACAAAGAAAACCAAACTCAGTAGAAGGAAAGAAATCAGAAAGATCAGAGCAGAAATAAATGAAATAGAAATGAAGAAAACAATGGCAAAGATCAATACAAGTTAGTTCTTTGAGAAGATAAAATTAATAAGCCTTTAGCCAGATTTCTCAAGGGAAAAAAAGGGAGAGGACTCAAATTAATAAAATTAGAAATGAAAAAGGAGAAATCATAACTGACACTGTAGAATCATAAAGCATCATAAAAGACTACTACAGGCAACTATATGACAGTAAAATGGACAACCTGGAAGAAAAGGATAAACCCTTGGAAAGGTACAATCTTCCAAGACTGGATGCTCTTCAACATTGGTCTTCGTAATATTTTTTTTGGATCTGTCTCCTCAGGCAAGGGAAAAAAAATGAAGACCAACAAATAGGACTACATAAAACCGAACAGTTTTTACACAGAAAAGGAAAGGATCAACAGAATGAAAAAGTCACCTACTGAATGGAGGAAGGTATGTATCCAATCAGGAGTTAATATTCAAAGTATACAAAGAGTTGTTTAGTCTCTAACTCGTGTCTGACTCTCCTGAGACCCCATGAACTGTAGCCCACGAGGTTCCTCTGTCCATGGGATTTTCCAGGCAAGAATACTGCAGTGGGTCACCATTTTGTTCTCCAGGGGATCCTCCCCACCTAGGGATTGAACCTGTGTCTCCCGCATTGCAGGCAAATTCTTTACCACTGAGCCACTATGGAAGCCCCATATAAAGAGCATATATATATATATATATATATACACATATGTATGTACTTACTTACATACATAGAAGTAGATACATGTGTGTAGATATGTATCTGTATATAGATATGTGTATATCTACACATATGTATCTACTTCTGCTTCATTGACTATGCTAAACCCTTTGATGTGTGGATCACAACAAACTGTGGAAAATTCTTATAGAGAAGGGAATACCAGACAACCTGACCTGTCTCCTGAGAAATCTGTATGCAGGTCAAGAAGCAACAGTTAGAACCAGACATGGAACAACAGACTGGTTCCAAATGGGGAAAGAAGTACATCAAGGCGTATATTGTCACCCTGCTTATTTAACTGATATGCAGAGTGCATCATGAGAAACGCTGGGCTGGAGGAAGCACAGGCTGGAATCAAGATTGCCAGGAGAAATATCAATAACCTCACATATGCAGATGACACCACCCTTATGGCAGAAATGAAGAGGCACTAAAGAGCCTCTTGATGAAAGTGAAAGAGAAGAGTGAAAAAACTGGCTTAAAACTCAACATTCAACAAACAAAAATCATGGCATCTGGTCCCATCACTTCATGGCAAATAGATGGGGAAATAATGGAAACAGTGATAGACATTATTTTCTTATGATCCAAAATCACTGCAGATGTTGACTGTGACCATTAAATTAAAAGAAGCCAGCTTCTTGCAAGAAGAGCTGTGATAGCATATTAAAATGCAGAGACCTTACTTTGCCGACTAAAGGTCCATCTAATCAAAGCTATGGTTTTTCCAGTAGTAATGTATGGATGTGAGAGTTGTACCGTGAAGGCTGAGCACTGAAGAATTGATGCTTTTGAACTGTGGTGCTGGAGAAGACTCTTGAGAATCCCTTGGACTGCAAGGAGATCAAATCAGTCAATCCTAAAGGAAATTAGTCCTGAATATTCATCAGAATGACTGATACTGAAGCTGAAGCTCCAATACTTTGGCCACCTTATGTGAAGAGCTGACTCATTGGAAAATACTCTGATTTTGTGAAAGACTGAAGGCAGGAGAAGGGGACGGCAGAGAATGAGATGATTGGATGGCATCACCAGCTCAATGAACCTAAGGTTGAGCAGCCTCCAGGAGTTGGTGACGGATAGGGAAGCCTGGTGTGCTGCAGTCCATGGGGTCGCAAAGAGTTGGACATGACTGGGTGACTGAACTGAACTGAACTGATATGTATGTGTGTATGTATATATATATATATATATATATACATATATATATGCATATAATGGATTATATACATAATAGATTATCACGTAGTCATTAAATTAATGAAATATTGCCATTTGTGACAGCATAACTGGGTTTAGAGGGTATCAATTATGCTGAATGAAATAAGCCAAATAGAAAAGAGAAGTACCATATGACTCCACTTATATGTGCAATCTGGAAAAACAAGACAGATAGACAGGGAACAAATAGGTGGTTGCCAGAGGGGAGGGTGATGTAAGGATGAGAGGAATAGGTGAGGAAAATTAAGAGATACAAACCTACAGCTGCATAATAGATGTATCATGGGGATGAAATATACAGTGTGGGGAATATAGTTATTATAATTATTACATAGCATCTTTGTATAGTGACAGATGGTAACTAGACTTATTGTGGTGATCATTTTGTAATGTATAGAAATATCAAATCACAATGCTATGCACCAGGAGCTAACATATGTTGTAGGTCAATCATACTTCAACAAACTGACTCATAGAAAAGGAGATCAGATGTGTGGTTACAGAGGCAGGGAGTGAGGATTGGGTGAGTTGGATGAAAGTGGTCAAAAGATACAAACTTCTAGTTATAACCTAAATATATAGTAGGGATATAATGCACAACATGATTAATATAATTAACACTAATCTGTGTTATATGTGAAAGTTGTTAAGACAACAAACCCTAAGATTGCTTATTAAAGGAAAAATACTTTGTGCTTTTAAAAATTTTGTGTCTATATAAGATGATGGACGTTCACTAAAATTACTACAATCGTCTCATGGTGTATGTAAGTCAAATCATTATGCTGCACACCTTAAACTTACACCGTGTTGTATGTCAATTATATCTCAATAAACCTGGGAGAAAAAATAAGGAATACAGGAAATCTGTCAGATGCTTATTTTAAGTTCCTTTGAAAGACATCTGTTAATACATCACACAGGGAATAGGACTAAAACAAAAGCACTTTGGCTAGCAAGAGCTAGGCTAAAGATGGGAGGAAAAAAGATTTATTTTAGAATTATAAAAATTTAGTTTTGCATTAAAACTTGGGAAATAGAGTTTAAACTACAAACCATAGAGGAAAAGGCAAATACATAAGTATATAAAAGACTATTTCTGGAGACCGTATAAGGAAATGAAAATTCGACCAGATGGTAGGGAGGAAAATTTGGAGAGGGTTCGTGTAGGAATGAACAGAGGCTGAGTGTCTGAGAAGGAGGCACAACTCTCACCCTTTTGGGCCAAGGCCTGTCTCAGGGGTACATGCCAGGAATCCCAGGTGGGTTTGGAAGCAGGAGTATGAACTGGCTTCCCAGGCTAAGTGCTAGGAAGTGTGGTGCTTCACAGAGGCACAATCATGTGGGAGATCTCTGGGTCTGTGACCCCTGAGAGCCACCTATCAAGGTCCCACATGCTGCAGTGTGATGGATGAAAGCACAGTCTCCAATGCTAATTTTGTAGTGAATAAAAGAAGAGCACACCGGGATGGGCAAAAATGCAACCCTAACCCTGTCTTTACATCCAAAAAGCCATATGCTGTCGGTCTTCTGAATGCAACCGAAGAGAAATACTATGAGATATGAACAATTTGGATCTGATGAAAATGCAAATTAGTGATGTGGGAATTTTACCTTCTCTATATCAAATGACTTCATCTGCTACATTTTTATTAAAGTAACTAAAAAAAGAAAAAAAAGTGCCAGGAAGTGTCTTCCTAGAGAGTCAGGAGGCAAACCCAGAGAAGGAGAGGACTCCTACAGTCGTCCTCACAGAAGACCCTGCAGGACCTGAGTGCAGTAGCATTCCACTCAGGAGCTGCAGTGGAGACAGAAGCTTATGCTCCGAGAATGCGAGAACCAGCACATCTGGTGGGGGCCTAACAAGGTACCCTTTACAACGCCAGGGTGACACCTCTGTCTTCCTGGAAATGGATCACTCTGAGTAGAAAGGGAGAACAAACAGATGGGAAAGACAGGGAATCCTCCAACAGAGTGCACATTGCTTAGTTTTACACTGGAAATGACTCAGTTCCAGGATTAACGTTTTTGCTAGGACAAGTTCTAGAAAACAAGCCTAAGTGCCATAAAAAATATACTTGGATGTTTTACACCTGAAATTGTGTAGACTGCTCAATATATGAAATTATCATGTCCATTACACTGGTTATGACAATGTGAACTCTGGGGTTTAATTTCTACATAATTAGATGAGGAAATTATTAGGTGACCATAAATGCCTGCATACTTGTTAATAACTTTGCTCTTTCACTCTCCAAACTTTTATTGTTATGGTCATTTTCTAACAACAATAAAACAACTTATGGAATTGTTTTTACCTGTGACAATGCAGATAAATCTTTGGTACAACATCTAGTGTCTTCTAAGCACTAAATAAATTATGATTATTCCTTTCAAGCAGCATTTCAAACTAAAAAAAAAAGGTTTTTTAAAAATGTAAAATTTCTTCAACTATGATGAAATCTTGATTCCTTAGGTGAACTTTGAGCAGCATAGTTTCCTCCTGGGAAATGATTCTGAACATACTAGTGGTCCAGTCCTGTACTAACTTAAGAAAATGTTAGATAACTAATATAAGACCTCTAAAATTCCAATTTTAGTATTTGGGAACATTTCTCTGAAGCTTAATTATAGAAGCAATACATTCAACTGTTTAAGCACCAGTTTGAGAAAATGCAATAATTAATAGATACCTTAAAGTCACAATATATTTGTATAGGATTCTGGTGGGGTGTCACTTTGAAAATGTACCTTGGTTGTATAATGAGGATTAGAGGGTAAAAATCATACCCTATATTGACAAGTTTCTGCATCTACATCTCCTTCCTAGCAGAACCTGTTCTTTACTGATAAATGACAGTAGGCAAAGACTTTCAGTGAAGGATAATGTCTTATGAAACAGGAAGCAACGGAAAGGGAATAATACTAACTGCCCAATAGATGGACTCATCTTAGGGAACAACTGCGTATGTTTTTCTCTCATATGGCAGGAGGGCATAGAGATATCAGGCAAATCAGTTTCTAACTCAGCCACAGATAAAACCCAGGCTCAGTGGCCCCACTATCCACTTCACAGAACAAAAACAACTCTTCCCATCATCTGCACTGGTCCACCCTTGAGGCTTTCATCCTGGAAGTCCTCTGCTCTGTTCTCGCCCTCAGCAACCTCATCTAGCACCAGCTTCAATAACCACCTCTGCGGGAATGGCTCCTGCTGCTCCCCAATCATTGTCCCTTTGTATTTACTTAAAATGTTGAGTCCTTTTGAAGATTACCCCCTCCAGTCATGCCACTGTCTCCATCTTTTTGTTATTGTCCTGGACGTGCCTTCTGGGTCTCCTTAAAAACATTATTAGTCCGGTCAGAGTTCTTATCTCTATCCTGATTCATATGTGTCTTCACTGCTCAGTGTCACAGCCTTTAATAATTTTCACCCCTTAGTTCACTTCTCTGTTGGCTCAGACAGTAGAGAATCTGCTTGCAATGCCGCAGACTTAGGTTCAGTCCCTGGCTTGGAAAGATCCGCTGGAGAAAGGCACAGCAGCCCAATCCAGTATTCTTGCCTGGAGAGTTCCGTGGACAGAGGAGCCTGGAGGGCTATACAAAGAGTATGGGGTCGCAAAGAGTCAACACAACTGAGTGGATAACAGTTAATCCAGTCTTTAAAACAAGTCCACCATTCAGAGTAATTCCAAATCCTACTCTCAAAATACTGCCTTTAGATGACTAAAAGCAGGATTTATGCCTAAACCGTCTTTACAGTCTCCACAAGATTTTCTACTGGACCTTAAATGTAGTGTGAAACACCTCCCTCAGCTCAGAACCATGGCTGTGCCTGAGTGCTCAGTCGTGTCCCACACTTTGAGACACCATGGACTGTAACCTGCCTGGCTCCTCTGAGCATGGAATTTTCCAGGCAAGAATATGGGAGTGGGTTGCCATTTCCTTCTCCGGAGGGGATCTTCCTGATCAAATCTAGGTCTCCCGCATTGCAGGCAGATTCCTCACCTTTTGAGCCGCCTGGGAAGCTCATACATCATCTATACTTCAGTAACAAAGAGTCGTATTTCCCTATGTGTGTCTGGGACATGTGTTTTTGTTTAGAAATTATTCCAAATTATTCCAATTCTCTGGCGTCTCCTGCACTCGCAGGTAAATTCTTTACCACTAGTGCCTCCTGTAACCACCCACCTTTCTATAGCACATATCTTATATTTTAATGCCCTTTTATACCAGTTTAGTATTTTGAAAAGTAAAAGTGTGAGTCGCTCAGTCATGTCTGACTCTTTGCAACCCTGTGTACTGTAGCCTGCCAGGCTCCTCTGTCCATGGAATTCTCCAAACCAGAATACTGGAGGGGATAGCCATTCCCTCCTCTAGGCAATCTTCCCAACCCAGGGATTGAATCCAGGTCTCCCCCATTGCAGGCAGATCCTTTATCATCTGAGCCACCAAGGAAGCCCCTTTTTCTCATTCTTTGGCATCTTTCACACTGATTTCTCAATTATTCTATTGTAAGTTTCTCATTCAAATCTCTGGTTCTATTTGATTTGTCTTAATTCTAGGTAATTTATTTAGTTCTGTACCTTTCAATTCAGCTGTTTCTATTTTATAAAAATTGTGCCCTTAGCGATAGTATCCTTAGGCATTCTGTAACTGTCTGTGGATTTCATATTGGCTTGGAGAATGATTCATCCTTGCCACATACATCCATATTAGAAAGAAAAGCAGCACCTGGTAGAAGCCCACTTTGCCCAACACTGTGCTACACATGTTTATTATGCCATTTAGTTGTGAAAATATTTCAAGATTGATATCATGAACCCCTTTTAAGAAGTGGAAACTGAGAAGTTAAGTGGTTTTTTCCATAAATACAGAATTAGTAACTGGTGAAATTAGAATTTGGGAAATGTTGCCTAAATAAACCTGCTCCCTCCAAATAAAAGAACTGAAATGGTGGCCCAGTGTGGAAACCACAGCCTGGATGTAAGACTAGTTATAATGGGTGCCTTCCATCTATCTCAGAACACCATTATAAGGGAAGTGTGAACATTTCTATTTCACAAGTTAAGAAACTGAGGCACAGGTTAAGGAACCTGCATGCAAAGCCATACAGTCAAGTGTATGCTTGGGTGTGCTTATATTTATTTATGCAAATTAAGCCATCTAAGTAAAGCATCTAAAGGAGATCAGTCCTGGGTGTTCATTGGAAGGACTGATGTTGAAGCTTAAACTCCAATACTTTGGCCGTATGATGAGCTGACTCATTTGAAAAGACAATGATGCTGGAAAAGATTGAGGGCAGGAGGGAAAGGGGACGACAGAGGATGACATAGTTGGATGGCATCACCGACTCAAGGGACATGAATTTGGGTAAACTCCAGGAGTTGGTGATGGACGGGGAGGCCTGGCATGCTGTGGTTCATGGGGTTGCAAAGAGTCAGACACAACTGAGTGACTGAACTGAACTGAACTGAAGTAAAATATGTAAAATCACATAGATAAGTAAATAATAGCATGCAAAAGTATGATTTTTGGTTTCCTGGATTTTCTGAGTAAAATCTCACAGGTATGCTGCTGCTGCTAAGTCGCTTCAGTCATGTCCGACTCTGTGTGACCCCATAGATGGCAGCCCACCAGGTTCCGCTGTCCTTGGGATTCTCCAGGCAAGAACGCTGGAGTAGGTTGCCATTTCCTTCTCCACTGCATGAAAGTGAAAATTGAAAGTGAAGTCACTCAGTCGTGTCCGACTCTTTGCGACCCCATGGACTGCAGCCTACCAGGCTCCTTCGTCCATGGGATTTTCCAGGCAAGAGTGCTGGAGTGGGGTGCCATTGCCTTCTCCACTCACAGGTATATTAGTCGACTATTGTATATTGAAAGGGATATATTCACTGTAATTCCCCACTGAAATAACACCATGTGAACAAAAACTCTGGGCTTCCGGCTGCTTCATATTCATTTTGATATTATTTATTTAGGACATTCAATGTTGTCTTTTCTTCCTGGAGAGGTCTGACTTCAGATTGTAAAAGACCCAGCGGCCCTTCCTCTAAGCAGAGTCAGGAAATCTGTCTGATACTCTGCAAAGTACTATACATAAGAGATGTAACTTTAGAAATGGGAGTTTGAGACCAGATCATCACCCAATGGGGCCACCGAATATATCATCATTGTCAATAGAATTTCTTCACAATTCTGCTATGGATAAAGAGTCGTGTTTCACAATGATCAGTCAGTTTTCAAAAGTAAATACACCTGGATAAGGCACACAATCTAGAATATACTTGTGATGTACTGCTTAAGAAAGTTGAAACATAAGGTTAATCTTTGCTTGAACAAAGGGATAGAGAACTAGGAGGCACAGAAAAAGAAGTAACAGTATGTATGAAAGATTGAATTTATTCACTTGATAATTTTTCTGAATATAGGCTCAATTTCAAGGTACTAAAAAACCCTTAGTAAATCACCTTTCTTTTGAAAAAGTGATTTAGACTGACAGTTGTTTGTCAGGGCCTAAAATATACCAGACAGGAAATGTTGTAGCTTACTCTTTCAGTCTATAGCATTCACTTTCATGCTCTCAGGTTCATAAGTGGCAGGATGGTAGATACAGAAATTCTCCTTGGAGAATTTACTTTGATAGTAGAGGAGTAATTGAATGAAGAGCTTTAAAAGATATGTGAAATCATTGAAAAATGTGGAGAAAATGCAAATTTTTGTGTCCTGAGAACCCAAAAATTCACAAACATATATTGATTCTGAGTGACTTAGTGATTATAACAATGAATGAATGAGAAAGTAAGAAAAACAATGTGGGTGCCTAGTAAAACAAAGTTTCACAGTTTATTCCAGAAAACTTTTAAAACTGAGTATATTTACCACTTTGTTTAAACAGGAAGAAAAAGCTTAAGTATGCTGTAATACACCAAACACTACAGGGAAATGGAAAATACCATATCAGACAGGGCCACATGGGTAATTGTTTCTTGATGAGCTGTGGCCCTTAAAAGCTCATTTATGTTATCACTAAGGTGAAACCCAGGTTTGAAAAAATTGGAAATAGCTAGGTATGTGCAACACGCATCCAATCAGAAAAAAAGATCTGGTCAGTGTGTGTGAGATGAATTATACTGATGTCTGTTATAAATCCCTAACATAGCTCATGAGATCAATTAAGATGTTCAAGCAGCTACAAAAAGGATGATTGAGGCAAATGGTAACATCAGGATGACCATATGGTAAGGGGAAACTAGAACTGTTTGGACGTAAAACGAGAGCCATTGGAATTCCAGTTACAATCATACACTACACAGCGAGGAGATAGTAGAGTGAGGCAGCCAAGAAAAATACTAGATGAAGAACAGTTTGGGCAGTGATAAAGACAAACAAGCTTGTGTTTCCAAGTCAATAAACAGGTGGTAGAAAGAGAGGGTGACATCATCTGTGTCTGCTCTCTTCCCCTCCCCTCAGCTAAGAGGCTCCTGTGATACCGCAGGGCCAGGTATTTGTTGGAGAAATAGCTCTTGGATTTTATAAACAGTGAAGGAGGTTTTGGGGGCAGTATTTAGCCAAAGGGAAAAAAATATTTCTTAAATGAGATCATCAAAGTTTGTATTCCCTATGCTTTTACCCAGGAACAAGCACATTAATTGTGTTGCTCTATACATGATCTAGGACAATTTCTCTCAAGGCTGCCCAGTGGGCTGTGCAACTATAAGCCATCATCACCACAGGACACAATGGCCTTCAGAAAACTTAGCTCACCTAGAAGTGCATTATCAGCTAATAACAGCCTTGCCAGTTCATGTGACCCTGGTAGTAAGGTCTAAAAGGCTTTTATTTTTCAGGTTTTTCTTCAAACTGCTAAACTCTGATTGGCAATTTAGCCTAACATTTCACAGCAGTCCTAAATCCATATTTACTAATGATTCCATCATGTATTGAAAGGAATACACTTTGAAAATCTTCATCAATTAAGGATATTGAAACAGAAGAGTTTAACCCAGCCCTCTAGATAGAATGTCTTTTGGAAAATTTACTAACCTTTTCACTCACAAATAATAAAGCCATTGTGTATATATTTGAGCTGTCTGAGCTAAATGGAAGTCTCAGACTAGGAAACGCTTCATAATCAACAACAATGCTATCTTCAAAAGATGCCAAGGCAGGAAAGCATTATGTTTAAGAATGTGAGTTCTGAAGCAAGATCTGGAACTTACTCTATATGTGACGTTAGGCTTATAATGTAACCTCTCTCTACCTACATTCCCAAATTTTCAAAACAGATATAATTGATTTTATATCATAAGGTGGTCATGAGGATCAAGTGATATAAAACACATTATGTGTTTAATGTTATATTTGGTATACAAGAAGTGTTTATTAAATATTAGTTTATATTGACATTATTATGAAAATGACATAAGTGGGAAGAAAAAGTAGTGTCTTGTTTATGTCAAGTGGAAAATATAAGAAAGTCAAAGTTCTCCAGTATTAGTATGCATAAGCATCACCAAGGGGATTACTAAGAATACTGATTTCTGGCCTTTAGTTCCAGACTCTTTAAGTGGCTATTTTTTATATAACACCCTTTAGTTGTTCTGATGCAGGTGGTCCACCAAGTATAGCTTGAGAAATGCTGAATTAAGACATTGCTTGTCAGATTTCTCTCAAATCTGATACCTATAATCACTAATATTTAGTTCCAGAATACCTGATAACTCCTGATGGCATGTACACTTTCTCTGATGCTCTTACATATAAGCAGCTTGAGGATGGGATGGTTAGATAGCATCGCTGACAATGGACATGAGTTTGAGCAAACTCCAGGAGATACTGAAGGACTGAGAAGCCAGGTGTGCTGCAGTCCATGGAGTTGCAAAGAGTAAGACACGACTTAGCGACTGAACAACAATGACAACAGCAAGGTTACAACTTTCATCATAGAGAAAAACTTGTTTATAATAGAAATTGCTCCTATATTTTCTTAAAAATATTTCCTGTACTTGTTCTATTCAATTATTTTACATAATTTATTGTCTCCTGCAGACACTGTCCTTGGCTCTGTAGTTACTCTGATGAAGGCATATTGCCCTTGTCCATAAGGAGGTGGCACTATAAAAGGAAATTGAGTAAACCAAAAAAATTAAATGTAGTATTATATTTAAGTGTAGTATTATAAGGGCTAGAAATATAAGCAAAGAAGAAGAGACATACCTAACTAGAAATCTATGTAAGAGTGAGAGGCTGGAGAAAGTTAAGACCAGAAAAATTATAAAAGATATATCGAGCAGTTTTTAGTAATCCACATTTCAATTCAACAAGCATTTGCTAAATTCCTTTTTTAAAAAATCATTATGCTTGAGCAATAAGAAAAATTAGAGTATGACTCAGACCTTGTTATATATGTCGCTTATATTTTAGTAAAAAGATGTATGTCATAAGTAGTTTTAGTTGAAAAAGAATATAACAAGTGTGATAGTAAATAAATGTTCCTCAAATTCAGTACATTTAAATTTACATTCTATTGTGGAGAGATAATCCATGCTTAACAGGATGTTTAGTAGCACCTCTGGCCTGATCCTAAAGTTACTAGAAGTATTCCTCTCTCTCCACTTCTCTCGGAACTATGTCAGTCAAAAAATATCTCCAGACATTAAAAAACATTCTGTGGGGGAGAAAAATCATTTTGAGTTGAGAATTAGTGCACTGGACATACAAAATTAAATGTGAAATGAGAAAAGGAAAGATAAACTTCAATCGAGATGTATCAGAGAAGGCCTTATGAGTTGAGACCAAGTAGAGTGGACATTTGAAAGGTGGAGATTGTAGAAGATACTTCAGATAGACAAGGCAATGACCAGAAAACTGGCTGCATGAGAAAGATGCAGACATGGAAGTGAAACTGTAGGATCATGGGAATTCTTAAGTTCCAAGGTCAAAATGTTCGACTTCATTCTGAGAGCAAGAGGGAATATTTGAATGCTTTGGAACAAAGAGTAGCAATACGCTTCGGTCTTAGAAGCTAACCCTGATGGTAGTATGAAGAGTTCATTGAGAGAGACTGTGAGAGAAGCTAGAAAAAACAGTTTGGAGATTGTTGCATTAATATAGGCAAAAGATGATGTGGGCTAAAAAATAGATGAGAAGATATGGATCAAAGAAACACTATGACAAACTAGGCAATTCTAATGAGAAGTGACTTGGAGAGAAGTTTCTAGTCTGGAAGATGGTAAAGGTGATGTAATAAATGAAACAAGAGACACTCAAAAGATAAGTGTTGTCAGTGTGGAGGTAGGAATGCAAGTGACAATTAATCCTATTTGGTTGTCCATTGCAGATGTATGTGAAAAAACCTGGCAATAAGAAGTTCAGTTTATAAGCTCAAGAAATAAGAGCTGTCAAGCTTCAAAATGCAGATTTGGCTCTTAGATGTCAAACCAGGGGAGAGAAAAACACAGACAAATGCTCCAGGTATCAAATTTGACTTATTATTACATAAAAATACATGTTAAGGAAGAGAGATAAGTCTGAGAGATAAGGAATCAGAAGGTCCTATAATGATAACCAGGAGAAGATAAGGCTGTCAAAGCCATGGAGGATGTTTGAGGAGGAAAGTGTCAGAAAAGAAGTCTTTACATTTGGGTATAAGAAAATTTATGACCAACCTAGATAGCATATTCAAAAGCAGAGACATTACTTTGCTGACTAAGGTTCGTCTAGTCAAGGCTATGGTTTTCCCTGTGGTCATGTATGGATGTGAGAGTTGGACTGTGAAGAAGGCTGAGTGCCGAAGAATTGATGCTTTTGAACTGTGGTGTTGGAGAAGACTCTTGAGAGTCCCTTGTTTTGCAAGGAGAACCAGCCAATCCATTTTGAAGATCAGCCCTGGGATTTCTTTGGAGGGAATGATGCTGAAGCTGAAACTCCAGTATTTTGGCCACCTCATGTGAAGAGTTGACTCATTGGAAAAGACTCTGATGCTGGGAGGGATTGGGGGCAGGAGGAGAAGGGGACGACAGAGGATGAAATGGCTGGATGTCATCACTGACTCGATAGACGTGAGTCTGAGTGAACTCCAGGAGTTGGTGATGGACAGGGAGGCCTGGCGTGCTGCGATTCATGGGGTCTCAAAGAGTCAGACATGACTGAGAGACTGAACTGAAGTGAACTGAATGGAACTTGACCAATAACAATGCAAAATGTATAATATTGATCCCCCAGTGGCTGAGCAATAAAGAATCTGCCTGCAATTCAGGAGACACTGGTTCAATCCCTGGGTCAGGAATATTGCTGGGAGAAGGAAATGACAGCTCACTCCAGTATTCTTGCCTGGAGAATTCTGTGGATAGAGGAGCCTGGCGGTCTATAATTCATGGGGTTCCAAAGAGTTGGGCATGACTGAACGGCTAAACAACAACAGCTTTCTCACCAACTTCTCATTTTAATTAAAATAATGAAGACTACTTGGAGAAATAAGAGATAATTTATCGTCAGTAATTCATATTTATAAGATAGGGCCTTTATTTTTTAAAAAAATCCCTCAATTATCAACATCTGCATTATGCAACTTATTAACACTGTTTTCTAGTTTTCATTTCCAAAGAAATTATTATATATACCAAGCACAAAAAAAGTAAAAACACGCAAAAAATGTACGATTATGAAAGTTATATGTTTGGCAATGCAAAAATTATGAAACAACTAAGAGAAATTGAGGTAAAGCGATGGAGAAGAAATGCTACAACAAAGGATAAGGATGTGAATTTCCTCACTTGATACAGTGGGCAACTAGGAAAATGATATCTACAATTTCAAAAATTGTTTAAATATATCACTTGCATTGTAAAATGACACCTTTGAATTCTAAATAAATGAACAGATATGTTTGCTTCTCATCAAATGAAATGCAAGTTCAGTTCAGTCACTCAGTCATGTCCGACTCTTTGCGACCCCATGAATTGCAGCACGCCAGGCCTCCCTGTCCATTACCAACTCCTGGAGTTCACCCAAACTCATGTCCATCGAGTCGGTGATACCATCCAGCCATCTCATCCTCTATCATCCCCTTCTCCTCCTGCCCCCAATCCCTCCCAGCGTCAGAGTCTTTTCCAATGAGTCAACTCTTCGCACGAGGTGGCCAGAGTATTGGAGTTTCAGCTTTAGCCTCAGTCCTTCCGATGAACACTCAGGACTGCTCTCCTTTAGGATGGACTGGTTGGACCTCCCTGCAGTCCAAGGGACCCTCAAGAGTCTTCTCCAACACCACAGTTCAAAAGCATCAATTCTTCAGCGCTCAGCCTTTTTCACAGTCCAACTCTCACATCCATACATGACCACTGGAAAAACCATAGCCTTGATTAGATGGACCTTGTTGGCAAAGTAATGTCTCCGCTTTTTAATACGTTATCTAGGTTGGTCATAGCTTTCCTTCCAAGAAGTAAGCATCTTTTAATTTTTTGGCTGCAATCACCATCTGCACTGATTTTGGAGCCCCCAAAATAATGTCTGACACTACTTCCACTGTTTCCCCATCTATATCCCATGAAGTCATGGGACCAGATGCCATGATCTTCATTTTCTGAATGTTGAGCTTTAAGCCAAATTTTTCACTCTCCTCTTTCACTTTCATCAAGAGGCTCTTTAGTTCTTCTTCACTTTCTGTTATAAGGGTGGTGTCATCTGCATATCTGAGGTTATTGATATTTCTCCTGGCAATCTTGATTCCAGCTTGTGCTTCTTCCAGCCCAGAGTTTCTCATGATGTTCTCTGCATATAAGTTAAATAAACAGAGTAACAATATACAGCCTTGATGTACTCCTTTTCCTATTTGGAACCAGTCTGTTGTTCCATGTCTAGTTCTAACTGTTGCTTCCGGACCTGCAAATAGGTTTCTCAAGAGGCAGGTAATAAAGTGCAAAAATATGATAAACCCCATAATTATAAAGAGAACTGGTAAGAGTTATTTATAAGTAGATGAGAGTTTTCAATTTATACTTAGACAAACTAAAAGGTGGAAATAGGAGGAAACCACAATCTGACTGTACACTGATAAGTTTATATTTTTGTGCCAGAGCCCCAAAGGGACTTTAAGCACTGAGTCTGTAGATGTGACGAAGAACAGGCGTCATAAGTGGATCTGGAAAGGGGAACGATCTAAGATCTACATATGGAAGAATTAGTATGTTCCTACTTTCTTACCTCTATGAGCAAAAGGAATTGGGTTGGTGCCATCTTCCAGGTAGATCATAAAAGAGTAAATAAAAAACTAAATTTATAATTTCAGTGTAGTGGTATTTCCCCAAGTGCAAAGCCTTCAAACTGAAATATAAGTGTTTCAATCTGAAAGCCAGTTTCTTGCTTACTCAAAACCAAGCAAAGCCTGATGCTGATACTCCATTCCAGGCATACTTCCCATCTATGGGAGATGAATATTACAGAATGTATTTTCTTACAAAATAGTAGAGGAATCTCACATTAGTTACCAAACGCTTAAACATTAAATACAAATGAACTGCCATGAATTTCCCAAAATTAGAAAATTCCACAAAATGGAGGAGAATACAAAGATAAGCAGAAAAAGTTGAACATTGAAGAATAAAAGTTTATTCTGGAAACAAAAGAACTTCACAATAACTGTTGTGACTATATTAAGGTAGTTTTAGAGGCCTTATGAAGCATTACTATGAACAAAGCTAGGGCACCTGATGGAATTCCAGCTGAACTATTTCAAATCCTAAAAGATGATGCTGTTAAAGTGCCACACTCAATATGCCAGAAAATTTGGAAAACTCAGCAGTGGCCACAGGAATGGAAAAGGTCAGTTTTCATTCCAATCCCAAAGAAAGGCAATGCCAAAAAATGTTCAAACTACTGTAAAATTGTGCTCATTTCACATGCTAGCAAGATTATGCTCAACCTTCAAAGTAGGCTTCAGCAGAAAGTGAATCGAGAACTTCCAGATGCACAAGCTGGATTTAGAAAAGACAGAGGAACCAGAGATCAAATTTCCAGCATCTGCTGGATGATAGAAAAAGCAGGGTAATTTCAAAATACACCTACTTCTGCTTCATTGACTTCTCTAAAACCTTTGACTGTATAGATTACAACAAACTGGAAAATTTTTAAAGAGATGATACCAGACGAGGGCTTCCTTGATAGCTCAGTTGGTAAAGGATCTGCCTGCAATGGAGGAAAACCCAGTTCAATTCCTGGGTCAGGAAGATCTGCTAGAGAAGGGATAGGCTACCCATTCCACTATCCTAGCCTGGAGAATTTCATGGACTATATAGTCCATGGGGTCTCAAAGAGTCATACACAACTGAGAGACTTTTTATTTATTTAATTTTTTTTTTAAAATTTACAATATTGTATTTTTTTTGCCATACATCAACATGAATCTGCCGTGGGTGTACACATGTTCCCCATCCTGAATCCCCCTCCCACCTCCCTCCCCATACCATCCCTATGGGCCATCCCAGTACACCAGCTCCAAGCATTCTGTATCCTGCATTGAACCTGGACTGACAATTCATTTCTTATATGATATTATACATGTTTCATTGCCATTCTCCCAAAGCATCCCACCCTCTCCCTCTCCCACAGAGTCCAAAAGACTGTTCTATACATCTGTGTCTCTTTTGCTGTCTCGCATACAGAGTTTGTTTCACTTCCAGTTTTACCTGCCTCATGAGAAACTTGTGTGCAGAACCAGAAGCAAAAATTAGAACAGGGCATGGAACAGCAGACAGGTTCTAAATTGAGAAAAGAGTATATCAAGTCTGTACACTGTCACCCCAATTATTTAACTTATACACAGAGTACATCATGTGAAGTGTGCTGGATGAATCCCAAGCTGGAGAAATATCAACAACTTCATATACGCAGATGATACCACTTTAATTGCAGAAAGTGAAGAGGAACTAAAGAGCCTCTTGATGAAGGTGAAAAAGAAGAGTGAAAAAGGTGGCTTAAAATTCAACATTCAAAAGACTAAGATCATGGCATGTGGTTCTATCACTTCATGGCAAATAGATGGGAAAAGAGTAGAAACAGTGACAGACATTATTTTCTTGGGATACCAAATCACTGGAGATGGTGACTGCAGCCATGAAATTAAAAGAAGCTAGCTCCTTGAAAGGGAAGCTATGACAAACCTAGACAGCATATTAAAGAGCAGAGGCATTACTTTGCCAGCAAAGGTCTGTCTAGTCAAGGCTACGGTTTTTCCAGTAGTCATGTACAGACGTGAAAGTTGGACCATAAAGAAGACTGAGCCCTGAAGAATTGATGCTTTTGAACTGTGGTGCTGGAGAAGACTCGTGAGAGTCCCTTGGACAGCAGGGAGATCAAACCAGTCAATTCTAAAGGAAATCAACCTTGAATATTCATTGGAAGGCCTGATGCTGAAGCTGAAGCTCTAACACTTTGGCCACCTGATGTGAAGATCTGACTCACTGCAAAAGACCCTGATAGTGGGAAAGATGGAAGGCAAGAGAAGAAGGTGGTGACAGAATGAGATGGTTGGATGGCATCACTGACTCAGTGAACGTGAGTTTGAGCAAGCTCCGGGAGATAGTGAAGAACAGGAATCTCTGGTGTGCTATAGTTCATGGTGTTGCAGAGAGCTGCACATGATTTAGCAACTGAAGAACAACCAAGAGGTTATCATATCCATAGAGCAAAAAGACTATCATAAAGAAGAATGATAATTGAACAGAAGGAAAACTTTCCAAGAACTAAAGGATACAGCTCCAGTTTGGAATTGTCAGTTCAGTCCAGTTCAGTTGCTCAGTCATGTCCAACTCTTTGCGACCCCATGAATCGCAGCACGCCAGGCCTCCCAGTCCATCACCAACTCCTGTAGTTCACTCAGACTCACATCCATCAGGTCAGTGATGCCATACAGCCATCTCATCCTTAGTCGTCCCCTTCTCCTCCTGCCCCAAATCCCTCCCAGCATCAGAGTCTTTTCCAATGAGTCAACTCTTCGCATGAGGTGGCCAAAGTACTGGAGTTTCAGCTTTAGCCTCATTCCTTCCAAAGAAATCCCTGGGTTGATCTCTTTTGGTTGGATCTCCTTGCAGTCCAAGGGACTCTCAAGAGTCTTCTCCAACACCACAGTTCAAAAGCATCAATTCTTCGGCGCTCTGCCTTCTTCTCAGTCCAACTCTCACATCCATACATGACCACTGGAAAAACCATAGCCTTGACTAGATGGACCTTAGTCAGCAAAGTAATGTCTCTGCTTTTGAATACACTATCTAGGTTGGTCATAACTTTTCTTCCAAGGAGTAAGCGTCTTTTAATTTCATGGCTGCAATCACCATCTGCAGTGATTTTGGAGCCCAAAAAATAAAGTCTGACTCTGTTTCCACTGTTTCCTCCTCTATTTCCCATGAAGTGATGGGACTAGATGCCATGATCTTCGTTTTCTGAATGTTGAGCTTTAAGCCAACTTTTTCATTCTCCTCTTTCACTTTCATCAAGAGGCTTTTTAGTTCCTCTTCACTTTCTGCCATAAGGGTGGTGTCATTTGCATATCTGAGGTTATTGATATTTCTCCTGGCAATCTTGATTCCAGCTTGTGTTTCTTCCAGCCCAGCATTTCTCATGATATACTCTGCATATAAGTTAAATAAGCAGGGTGACAATATACAGCCTTGACGTACAGAATATAAAAGAAAAACTCCATTCTCAGAGTTTCTGCCTTATGGAAGAGGAGAAATTACTTTCAAGACAAAACAATCAGAAACAGCATGAACTTTTCAGTCACAAGATAAAACAATCAGAGACAGCATGAACTTTTCAATCATGACTTTGGATTTAAGGGATTATGAAGCAAATTTTATAAAATTTAAAGTAAAATTAATTTGAACATAGAATTTGATTTATTGATAACAATCAGGACATGTTTATACATGTGATTTTTCTTTTAAAGGAATTTAAAAAGTTTGTTGGAAGTGTACTTCATCAAGAAGAAAAGACATAGGGAGACATAGAAAGATATGTGGTCTAGGAAATAGTAGATTTCCACCAAGTCAAGTATGTCACAGGTGTAGAAAGGAATAAAGAGTTCAGATTGAAACAAGAAAACTGAAAAATTAGTGGTAAAAAATTCCAGATTAAAAAATAAAAGAGTATACAAAATTTAGAATAATTGACATGTTAGAAATTCACAATGATAAAACCTAAAGACAAAAGTTGTGATAAAAGTTATTGTCATCCCATTAGGAAATCAATGGAAATTTTAAAGAAAAATCTGTGTAAGAAAGCAATCAAATCATGGTTCACATATAATACAAAATAATAAATGGTGTAAGTTTTAGCCATGAACAAAATATAAGAAAAGAGGACCTACTTGTTTAGTAATCCTGATATCATGTAATTCTTCTTGGTGGGGAAAACAGATTCGTAGAACAGAAATGTGTTTCTCACTACTTCACCCAACAAGGAACAGTATATCCACAGTGTCAGAATAATATAAGTACTATTGCTGCTGCTGCTGCTGCTAAGTTGGTTCAGTAGTGTTGACCCCATAGACAGCAGCCCATCCGGCTCCCCAGTCCCTGGGATTCTCCAGGCAAGAACACTGGAGTGGGTTGCCATTTCCTCCTCCAATACATGAAAGTGAAGTTGCTCAGTTGTGACTCCTAGCGACCCCATGGACTGCAGCCTACCAGGCTGCTCTGTCCATGGAATTTTCCAGGCAAGAGTACTGGAGTAGGTTGCCATTGCCTTCTCTGAAGTACTACTGAGTGGTTTCAAATTTTGATCAGCCTTTGCACAATGTACAAATAACCTGATTGTGTTCTCTGAAATAGAATTTAGATGCTGAAATACTGAAAGATGTATCTATTTGACCAAGAAAGTGATACAAGTGAAATATTTGGTTTGCCTTAATGAATACTTGGGGCTTCCCTGGTGGTTCAGAGGTTAAAGCATCTGCCTCCAATGCGGGAGACCCAGGTTGGATCCCTGGGTTCAATCCCTGGGTTGGGAAGATCCCCTGGAGAAAGAAATGGCAACCCACTCCAGTGTTCTTGCCTGGAGAATCCCATAGTCTGAGGAGCCTGGTAGGCTACAGTCCATGGGGTCGCATACAGTCAGACATGACTTGAGCAACTTCAACTCATCTCACTCAATGAATACTTGAGAGTTCTAAAACATTTTATTCTAAAGGAAACATAACTCTCATCTGAACCCTATCTTTCTTACTTATATAAAAATAAGTCAAATAAAATAAGTGACTTTGATTCTGAATGTCTCCAGGGCATAAACAGCAAATGTGCTCAGTTGCTCAGTCATGTCCAACTTTTTGTGACCCCGAGGCCTGTGCCCACCAGGCTCCTCTATCCATGGGGATTCTCCAGGCAAGAAACTGGAGTGGGTTGCCATGCCCTCCTCCAGGGACTGAACCCAGGTCTCCTGCATTGCAGGCAGATTCTTTACCATCTGAGCCACCAGGGAAGCCCCAAAGATCGAACATGCAGTTAATAACAGTGTGTGTGTATATATATATAATGTTTGTTAATATATGTTCATTATTAATATTTAATCTCCATGAAAAATTAGCATATATTATGTGGTAGATGTGTAAGGACTGCATGTGTGCAGCTCATTCACTCAGTTGTGTCCAACTCTTGGCAACCCCATATTCTGTAGCCCACCAGACTCCTCTGTCCATAGAATTTTCCAGGCAAGAATACTGGAGCAGGTTGTCATTTCTTTCACCAGGGGCTCTTCCTGACCCTGGGACTGAACCTTTATCTCTGGCGTCTCCTGCATTGGCAGGAAGATATTTTATTGCTGTGCCACCTGGGAAGCCCATTGTGTGGATTACACTTCCTATTACGTATGTATAAAAATGAAAGTGTTTAGTTTATATTTCAATAAGCACCATTGTTACATTTTAATTTCCGATATACCCTTGTTACATGTTGAGATAGAGCAGATATTACATGTGAAGACATATGCTTTTCTATATATATTATATATATAATATATAGAGAGATAAACATGTAATGTGTCATCAGGATTACACCTTGTATTCTCAGAGTATTAAAGCAGGAATCACAGTACGTAACATAATTCATACACGACTTAAAATGTTATAAAACTGGGTGTGAGTCCTGATTACACAGCCATCTAGTTATATGGATTTAGCAAGTTACTTAGCTTTTCTCAGGTTTAATTATCTCATCTGTAAAATAAGGATGATAGTACCTATCTTTAAAGATAATTATAAAAATTAGAGCAAAGACATGCAAACTGCCTAACATGAAACAGTCCTTATCTAAACTGTACCAATTGTTACTATTGTTATTAGCACTGCATATTTACCAATATACTATAGGCATCATGAAAATACAGTGAAGCTTATGCTGTTAATGGTTTTACTTTTAACTATTTAAATATTCATTTTAGTCTGAAATAGACATAAATCACATGAATGATATATTTAGTAATATTAATATTGTCACTCAGGAATCTTAATTTTATGTACAAAATCCAAGAATTTTAATATGATTATTAGACTAGGGCCCATTGAGATCCCTGCAAGTTGCCCTCACTAAAAATTCAGAGACAAAGATAAGACTTGAGAATAAACTAGAGTTGCCTCTGACTAGCAGCAGAAATTGTGGTGCCAAGCAAAATCCAAGAATTGTTGTCAACACTGAGCAGATTTCCCATGAGAATAATATTACTGAAATGTCAGACATCCCAGAGATTATCACATTGATTTATACTACTTTCTGTACCCTACTTCTTAAAACAAAATAAATTTGCTTTCTATTGCATTCTAATTGAAGATACAAAGAGGAAGCTTTGCAAATGAGTTATTGCTACCCAATTTCTTGTCAACAACTGTCAGTAACAAGAGATTGGCAGAGTTAAGTAGCCCCTAATTCTCCAGCAATGTGAATCTCCATTTTCCCCATTTAGTGCTGGGGAAGACAGCATATGAATCATGCAGAAGATGGCATCACTGGAGGCTCTCATGATGGTGTAGATCTGAAAACTGTGAATCATTAACAGTGTTGTAAATGTCAGTTGTCAGACTCTCCGTGTCATCTGAGGTTCAACTCCTGCTTTTCGCTAGATCTGCCATTGCCACAGGGGTTGTAGGTATTGCATTGTTTAAGTATTCATCACAGGGGCTGCAATTCTTTGATGATGTTGGAAGGAGACTGTGGCCAATGTATCTTAATGCAAGCCACTTTGTATGTAGACTGGGCGGTACTGCAGGAACCAAGTAGTCCTGGTACTTGCCACACTGCCTAGATAAGAAGATAGCAATAATACATTGTTTGGGCCTGTTTGTTAGTCTTCACTTGATAGTTACATTAATTGAAGACTTTGATATTAAAAATTGTCTTGTACACTAATATTTTATGCCAGGGGTTGGAAAGAAGTTGATTTTGTAGAAGCACAGAATTTTTTAGATGTAAAATACTTTAGCAGTCATTTTATAGACTGCCTTCATTCATTTTCTCTTGTCACTAGAAAGGATACAGAACTTTTACCAAATAATAAGTGATAGATCTTTAGTAAGCTATACTGAACAAACTAACAGTTAAGCTCCAAATGTCTATTTATAGGCGATTTGAAAAATGAGGGTTTGGTTTACAATACAAATCACCAAAGCTCCTAGTCATTATTCTTTGTTTTAATCATACTTAACACAATATCCACTACAGTACTTGATATATACAAAATGCTCAGTAAATATTAGAGAAGAAATCACTCTCATCTATGTATGCATGTATGTATGCATTTATCTATCTATCTATATTTATATATGGCGTGTGGTGATTTAGTTGCTAAGCTGAGTCCAAATCTTGTGAACCCATAGACTCGCCTGGCTCCTCTGTCCATGGAATTTCCCAGGCAAGAATACTGGAGTGGGTTGCCATTTCCTTCTCCAAGTGAGATATATATACACATCACACAATATATTGATAGATAGTTATATTGAGAGTTAGATATAGTTATATATAGTTAATGTATGGGGGACAAATAGTTATTTTAAGGTTTTTCCTATCTGAATAAAAGATAATCACAACAATAGCAGTAGTTTGTTGCTTTGGTTTAGTTACTACAGATTTATAAATTTCCATGCATTTATCTAAATCCTCAGTAACTCAAATGTAAGAAATATGATAGTTTAGCTGACTTTTTCCATTTCTGTTTGCACTGCTTAACATGGTATTGGCAAAACCAAGGTGACTGAAAGAAGAAGCTAGATGTGAAGTTCTTTTTGAGTTGCTAAGTCATGCCTGAATCTTTTGAGACTCTATGGACTGTAGCCCATCAGGCTTCTCTGTCCATGGCATTTACCAGGCAAGAATACTGGAGTGGATTGCTATTTCCTTCTCCAGGGTATCTTCCCAACCCAGCAATTGAATCCTCATCTCCCACACTGCAGGTGGATTCTTTACACTGTGTCACTTGGGTCCTGGTTGTGAAGTTAGCCAGATGAAAAGGAGAATGAAGTTCATCTTAAACAGTTCCTATCATTGCAGCATCCTCTATTCTAATGTCTCTTTTTTCTGATGGCATCTCTTCCATCCTGAATTTCAAATGCTCTAATATGACCCTGACTGCCATGAATTGATTTTATTTGATGTAATAATGTCTCTGAATTATATATGGATTTCGTAAGATATATTAAAGGAGGAGATCTGTCACTTGAATAGCTAGGTATATCTGAGCCCAAGGAACAAACTCACATGATGGAGATATATTGTGACAGGAAGGTAAAGATAAATATGTATGACATTCTTAAGATGATATCATGTACATTGTAATACTTATATGTCTTTCCAATAAACCTGTGAGATATGATTACCCCAATAATGAGAAATATATTTAGTTTTTAGATAAAAAATTTTTATCTAAAGCAATATTTATTTTTTTAGACCAAAATTATCACAAAATTATTCCTAATTGGTCTTTTGTAGAGCCAGAGTTTAAAACCTTACTTTTTAAATTTTATCTTTCCACTAAACTACAACTACCTCTAACCTGTTTTAGAATTCATTCTCTAAACAAAACTTACAGTTAAACGGAATTGGATTACACTATAACTTAATCATCCTGTTAGGTATATTATTATTGTTCAATCACTCAGTCATGTTCGACTGCAACCTCATAGACTGCAGCATGCCATTTGTCTGTACATAATAGGTGTCTCAGAAGCAGCAAATAACATATGAAGATAATTTTTCATTTGTTTAGCTATATTCCTTCTAGTTTGCATTTGTGTGTCTGTGTGTGTGTGTGTGTGTGTTTTAGAGAGAGAGCTTGCTCCAAGGATTGAAATGCACACACATTACATGTTCATAGAGTACTTGTAGAGCCAATATTATACAAATTCATATACATTATTGAAACCCTGAAATCACATAGGAACTTCTACCTCGCTTCCCATTGATCCTTAAGTTATTGTTGTCAAATATACATTTACATAAACTGAAAATCTCATCAGGAAATTTTGCAATTTTTGTTTTAAGTAGTCATACATATTTTTAAACAATTTAAGGAGTTAAAATTAGTATTTTATATTTACCATTACCTTTACCATACCCAAATATATCTGGGGTTCCAGAGATATATATTTTTTAGTCCTTTTGATATTAGATCATAGGTTCTTAATATTATATTAAACTAATTTTTTTCTCCCTGCTTTTCAGATGTGACCTTTTTTGTTGTTTTTCTTCATTCCTGAGATTCAAAGTTTCTTCTAATAGTATTTCTCTTCAGGTTAAGGAGCATCCTTTTGCATTTCTTATAGAACATGTCCAACAGCCACACTTTCCTAGTTTTCCATTACCTCAAGATGTCTTTATTTGCTTTATTCTTGAAATATATATGCTTCCCAGGTGATGCAGGAGACACAGGTTCAATCCCTGTGTCATGAAGATCCCCTGAAGTAGGAAACGGCAACCCCCTCCAGTATTCTTGTCTGGAAAATTCCATGGACAGGGGAGCTTGGTGGGCTACAGTTCATGGGATCTCGAAGAGTCAGATACAACAGAGCAACAGAGCACACATACATGACATATATTTTAATGGGAATGAACTGTGGATTGACAGCACTTTTAATTTTAAGATGTTTTCCTAATATTGCCTGACCTCCATTTTTTCGGATGACAAATCCAAGGTAATTTAATCACTATTTTCCTATATAGAATGTGGCATTTGCATCCAACTCTTTTCACAAAGTTTTCACTGCCTTTGGTTTTCAGCAGCTTATAACATACATGCAGGCATGGTTTGTTTTGAGTTTAGCACGTTAAAAATTTTTTCAGCTCTTTCAATTTATGAATGTGTGCTTTCATAAAACTTAGGATATTTTACCCATTGTTTCTTTTTTTTTTAATTTTTAGTTTTTTATTTTTTAAATTTTAAAATCTTTAATTCTTACGTGCATTCCCAAACATGAACCCCCCTCCCACCTCCCTCCCCATAACATCTTACTGGGTCATCCCCATGCACCAGCCCCAAGCATGCTGCATCCTGCGTCAGACATAGACTGGCGATTCAATTCACATGATAGTATACATGTTAGAATGTCATTCTCCCAAATCATCCCACCCTCTCCCTCTCCCTCTGAGTCCAAAAGTCCGTTATACACATCTGTGTCTCTTTCCCTGTCTTGCATACAGGGTCGTCATTGCCATCTTCCTAAATTCCATATATATGTGTTAGTATACTGTATTGGTGTGTTTTTCTTTCTGGCTTACTTCACTCTGTATAATCGGCTCCAGATTCATCCATCTCATCAGAACTGATTCAAATGAATTCTTTTTAACAGCTGAGTAATACTCCATTGTGTATATGTACCACAGCTTTCTTATCCGTTCATCTGCTGATGGACATCTAGGTTGTTTCCATGTCCTGGCTATTATAAACAGTGCTGCGATGAACATTGGGGTACATGTGTCTCTTTCAATTCTGGTTTCCTCGGTGTGTATGCCCAGAAGTGGGATTGCTGGGTCATAAGGTAGTTCTATTTGCAATTTTTTAAGGAATCTCCACACTGTTCTCCATAGTGGCTGTACTAGTTTGCATTCCCACCAACAGTGTAGGAGGGTTCCCTTTTCTCCACACCCTCTCCAGCATTTATTGCTTGCAGATTTTTGGATCGCAGCCATTCTGACTGGTGTGAAGTGGTACCTCATTGTGGTTTTGATTTGCATTTCTCTAATAATGAGTGATGTTGAGCATCTTTTCATGTGTTTGTTAGCCATCCGTATGTCTTCTTTGGAGAAATGTCTATTTAGTTCTTTGGCCCATTTTTTGATAGGGTCGTTTATTTTTCTGGAGTTGAGCTGCAGAAGTTGCTTGTATATTTTTGAGATTAGTTGTTTGTCAGTTGCTTCATTTGCTATTATTTTCTCCCATTCAGAAGGCTGTCTTTTCACCTTGCTTATATTTTCCTTTGTTGTGCAGAAGCTTTTAATTTTAATTAGATCCCATTTGTTTATTTTTGCTTTTATTTCCAGCATTCTGGGAGGTGGATCATAGAGGATCCTGCTGTGATTTATGTCTGAGAGTGTTTTGCCTATGTTCTCCTCTAGGAGTTTTATAGTTTCTGATCTTACATTTAGATCTTTAATCCATTTTGAGTTTATTTTTGTGTGCGGTGTTAGAAAGCTAACACCTATCCTACTCAAACTCTTCCAGAAAATTGCAGAGGAAGGTAAACTTCCAAACTCATTCTATGAGGCCACCATCACCCTAATACCATTGTTTCTTCAAATATATTTTCTGCCTCAGACTTACTCTTTTCTGAGTTCCTTCTGGGACTCCACAGGTATATCTTTAGACTTTTTGATATTGTCCCACAGATCCCTGAGGTTATGTTCAAATTATATTTTCTTCTCTCTGCTTTTCAGATGTGATCCTTCTACTAATCTATCTTCAGTTTCCTCATTTAGCTGCCATCTCCATTCTGTATTAAGTTTTTTTCTAGATATTTTATTTTTTCAATTCTAAAAATTCCAATTGATTTATCTTTTTAGTTTTAATTTTTGTGCTGAATATGCCTGTCATTTCATTCATTTTCAAGGGTGTTTTTCCTTTATCTCATGAAATATACTTAAAATAGCTGTTGTAAAAATTCTGTCTTATAACTCTAGTTTTTGAGTTTTCTTTTTCTTTATATGGCAGGTACTATTCAATTATATTCTGGATATTGAAAATGCTATGTTGTACAGACTCTGAGTCTTGTTATAGTCCTCTTGGGATTGTAGGTATTTTTATTTCAACCACTAACCAATACTAATCAGCCTGATTTTTTTCAGAGTGAAGTTCTGTCCCTTGTCCTTTGAGCCAATGCAGTTCAAATCTCAATTCCATTTTCTACATTGTTGCCTTGCTGATTTGGGGCCTATCTGTGCCTCCATAGTCCTTTTGAGCCTTGTGTGGATGACTCAAATATCAGTTCAGTTTTGAAAACCTTTATGATTGATAGTTCATGGGTTAAGTTGAGAATTATATGCAGTCATATAGGAATTTACATATCCTCTTCTCTGAATCTTATACCTTAGGGATTTACCTATACCTTTTGGTCCACAGGAGCCCTTTATCCTTCTTATATTGTTTTTGGTTTCTTTAAAGTTTTATTCATAAGTAAAAAGAAAATAGGGGAAACTTATTTGCTTCTCAGAATTTTCTCTCTCATCCAAAAGTTTCACTTTGTGTGCTTACTTATTGGCATTTTCAGATAATTGTTGTTAATTTTATTTTTTAACCTCATTATACTGTATTTATTTATTTAATATTAAAATACTTTTTTTAATAGCAGTTCTAGGGCAGCTCTATGCCCCCTATATGCTTAGCATATATGCCCCATATATGCTTAGCATCCCCCGTTATCATTATCACTCACAGAGTGGACATCTGTTAAAATTGATGAATCTGTGTTGACATATCAAGATCATTCAAAGTTCATAGTTTACCTTAGAGTTTACTGTTGGTGTTGTACATTCTATTAACTTGGAGAAATCTATAATTAAATGCATACCTCATTTTAATATTATACAGAGTATTTTTATAGCCTTGAAAATTCTCCTTCTCTGCCTATTCATCTCTTTCTCCAGTGCACTCAATCTCTGACAAACACTGACCTTTTGCATCCATAGTTCATCCATATAGAATGTCATATAGTTGGAATCATACAATAGGTAGCCTTTTCTGATTGACTTCTTTTACTTAGTAATATGCATTTAAAGTTGCTCCATGTCTTTTCATGGCTTGATAGCTATTTCCTTTTAGAGGTGAATATTCCAGATCTTTACAAATTGAAGAATGGTGATTAATAGTTTGGCCAAATGGTCAGAAGATTGGTTTAACCAAGCCTGGAAGTTTGGTAATATGACATTCTAAAGTAGAGTTCTCAAATAGATCTTTTGGAATGGGTACATAGTGTAAGGATATTTATATCCTTTGAAATTGATCAATAAACAATATTTCCTTTATAAGAAGCTCTCAGTAATCAGAAAAACAAGATGATCAACACTGTGGTATTGATTATAGGTTTTTTCCAGACACTCTAGTGCTTGTTCATTGAGCTAAAGCATAATATGGCCACAGAGCCAAGGGTGGATACGATGCATGGGCTCGACAACATAGACTTCCCTTCAGTTCAGTTCATTTCAGTCGCTCAGTCCTGTCTGACTCTTTGTGACCCCATGAATCACAGCACGCCAGTCCTCCCTGTCCATCACCAACTCCCAAAATTCACCCAAACTCACATGCATCTAGTTGGTGACACCATCCAGCCATCTCATCTTCTGTTGTCCCCTTCTCCTCCTGCCCCCAAGCCCTCCCAGCATCAGAGTCTTTTCCAATGAGTCAACCTTTGCATGAGGTGGCCAAAGTACTGGAGTTTCAGCTTCAGCATCAGTCCTTCCAATGAACACCCAGGACTGGTCTCCTTTAGGATGGACTGGTTGAGTTTCCTTGCAGTCCAAGGGACTTGCAAGAGTCTTCTCCAGCCCATAGGAAGACCTAAATGGCTTTTCTCCCTCTAGTCTGGTAATTTCACAACAGGAGAAAGGAAGAGTCTGATTCTGATCACTAAATTTTCATTATGGCTTTACGTACCTGGGGAAGCATCCAGCCCCTAGTAGTATCAAGAGCTTCATTAGATGAACTCCCTTCCCCAGGAGAGAAGAGCCATTTGTTGTCACAGTATACAACTCTAAGTCTTGATATCACTTGCCTTGGTACCACCATGCTTCTGTCAGCATCACTGTCTAAGGCTTACAAAATCCTTATTCAGCATCATACTACCTGACCAACAAATGTGTCAGCAAAAGATGTGAAGCAATTCATTAATCTTTTTTAATATCTCTTAATATTCTTTTCTTTCTTCCCTTATATTCTTTACTTATTTTAAGTGGGTGACTCTTATTTGTGTTTCAGGGAGTATATTTCACTTACTATGTTGTGTTAGTTTCAAGTGTAAAGAAAAGTGAATCTGTTATACAAATGGTACATATATCCATTCTTTTTTAGATTCTACTATAGTTCATCTGGGGCTTCCCTCGTAGCTCAGCTGGTAAAAAAAAAAAAAAAAAAAAAATCACCTGCAGTGCAGAAGACCTGGGTTTGATCCCTGGATTAGGAAGCTCCCCTGGAGGAGGGCATGGCAATCCACTTCAGTATTCTTGCCTGGAGAATCCCTATGGACAGAGGAGCCTGGAGGCTACAGTCCACAGGGTCATAAAGGGTTAGACACAACTGAGCAGCCGACACTTCCACTTTCACTCAGTATTCTATCCAAGGAGCCATACTCAACTCCTGACGTGGGGCTAGGTTTCAAGCCCAAACAGAACATTAAGGGAATAAATTCCTCCATGGTCCAACCATCCACAGACTTGTTGGGGGGACACACTGCCCACAGAAACAATGTTCCCTAATTTGATTAGACTTTGACATTAATCACAGTGATGGAGTGATGGTGTCCAAGTTGCTTCTTCTGGATTACTACCTCTTTCCACTTTAATTTTTTTCTTTTAATATCAAAGGGGCCACTCCATGAAAAGGAAGTGTTGAGTGCCCGCAAATGTCAAGCTTTCACTTTAAGTTAGTAACAGTGAGTTTATCCTGTGTATTTCAGTGATAGTGCATTCTTGAGAAAGTCCTACTACTCCACATGTAGTAAGAGTACATGGCCTACTTTTACTTTGAAAATGTCTATACCGAGATATGCCAAATGGAAATCTTTTCCTAGATATTTAGGTTATGGAATTGTTCAGTGGAAACCACTGCAAAACATTAAAAGAAATACATAACAAGAATGACCATTCTCATATGTTACTATATAACTATAAAGTAAGATAAGTATCCTGAACAATCTCACAGAGATAGATTCCAAGTTTCTTTTTTTTTTTAATTTATTTTACATATATGCATATATCTGTGATGCTTGGGGCCATCAAAACCTCAACTTTTTGTTTGAAGGTTAATTTTAATAAGGCCCTGTGGGTACCTGGCCCTGTGTCAATTTGCATGGCTGAATAAATCTTATGTACATCTCTTGATAAACAATTTCCAGGTTTCTTAGCCTATATAGTTATAATGATTAACCTAAATTTTTTGTCACATAATTCCATATTAGCTAAGGGGACATGGAAACATCTGGACCCCATCATCTATAAAATAATAATTCTTATGATGAAATTTCTATTGTTTCCCTCAAACCATTTCTTTTCTAGATTAAGCAATGTCAGGTTTTTTTTTTTTTTTCAAGGTCTCAATTTTCCAATACATTTTTCACATTCATTTTTCCACTGCTGGATCCTTCTTATTGACTGTTGAAGCACCCTATTGTTCTGGATTTGAGTAATGTTACTATGTTTTTTTCATCCTTCAAATTGGCCCCAGGTAATCTTCACATAATCTGAATGTTGTTTATCTTTAGTTTATTCAGGTTAAGTTCTTATTTATGTATCCACTAAAATGTCCACTTACCCCTTTCTTTTTCTCAACAAAACTGTGGTGTGATATGAGATATCTTTATAGAATCAAAATCAACTTGTGACTAAAAAGGAAGAAGGAAAGGAATAGTCATTATATATTAAAAAAAAAAACAATAATAACTGCATTTGCAGTAGTTTTGGTTAAATGTTTGCCAGGCTGACCAAAATGCATGATTTATGAATATATGTTTTGAATTCCCTCCTCTGTCCATAACGTGACTTCAATTTAGCAGGCATTCTTCCTATGGAGATCTGCTACTATGAGGAGGGAAGTAGAACTGAGCTGTTTATAAATAGCTATGATAGATAAAGATTAAGAACAACTACTCATAGTAAGTAGAAAAAAATTCTGAATGGCTACAGATTATGGGTCATTGAAGTGCTGAAACATGTATAAAGGTTGGGGAGAATTGAAATACTTAGCTCAACAATGCAGGCCAAAAGAAAATTTTTTGCTTAAAACATATCTATAGTTGGGAAAGAGTTTTTCTACAAACATCTGACTTGGACTACTATATCAGCTTATTATGAAGGCATAGCCTAAAATGAGGGTTAACACATCCATGGAAGTTCAGTGTTAATATTTGAATCATTACAGCCATAATCAGGAAAAATAAAAATGCTTCAACAGTGTAAGTTTCTTTAAACATACAAAAACTGGGTTGGCACTGCCATCTTAATTGACCTCTTCCAAGAAAGAGAGGGAAGGAAAACAGCCTAAGTATATGAGTCAATTTGTAATGTCAACCTAGACTTCGTTTTAACATTAAGTTGCTAATTTTAATTATGCAGACAGTTTAATCACTTCATTTTGTTCATATTATTTTCTTTCACAATTATATTCTGTACCTTCATTGAGAAAATCAATGCAATATGATTCACTATGAAAAGTCTGTTCTAAATTATAGTAACAGGAGGAATAGTCCTACAATTGAAGAAGTTTTGTATTTCTTCCCTTCAGAAATAGAAACTGCTAGAGAGAATTTTATAGGTTTTCAATTTATTAATTCATTACAACAATGACTTCAGTTTATTAAGTATTTGGCTACAGGATAATTTTACACTGTTATTTAGACTTTTGAGGGCAAGGGCTATATATTTTTAACTTCTACATTTCCAGTGTCTACTATGATGCCTAGGACAATGTGGAAAACTCCACATAAATGATTACTAAGTGAATGTTGAGCAATGGTGATATTTTCTACTGTGAAAAGTAATGATACTTTTGAATTTAAAGCTAAACCTAAAAGCAGTCATTAGACATAGAAAAAAAAAAAAGACTATGTATAAATTCAAAGCCCCTTCCAAAATATTTTCTTCCTATAGTGCAATGCCTAGTTATTTTTTAATAGTCCAATTTGAACTCAGCCTAACAGCAGCAGCTCTCACTATTTCAACCCACCATGATTAATTTCTAATGCAGCACAACTGTGACATAAATGTAATGAGGACAAATGACAAAAGGGACCCAAGAATCTTACTGAATGGAGAAGTTATTCCCATGAGAGGACACTTTCAGTTCCTCTGAGTTTCCTTCCTGACTGCTGCCTCTCTACTTCCTTCAAGGCTACCTTTTATGTGTATGACAAACTCAAACTGTTCAGCCAAAAAGTCCTTTACTGCAACTCCTTTGCTTTCCCAAGCAGCACCATCAAAAGGTTCCCAGGAAAAGATTTCTACATCAGTTTCACTTGACACTAAATATTTTTAAGAAAGAAAAAGGAAAAGAAATCCTATGTTTTAAAGGGCTACAGGATTGAAAAGTTCCATTTTTCTTTCTTTAGAAGAATCCACAACTATGGAAGAACACCCCTGACACCTTCAAACAGAATGTTTCTCATACAAGTGAAGGCATTGGGAACCTCAAAATTCTTTTAGTTACTGTTTATGTTATTATTAACCTGATTCAAACTCTAAAATCATTTGATACTGGATTACATATATTATGGACAGAACTAATGATTTCTTTCTAGTCTTGTGCCTAGTGCTAGGAATAATTGGATGTAAACTGTTATTGAATAAACATACATTTGGCTTTAAAGAAGCTTGTAGAGGGAAGAAAGAAACAAGAATTTTTGAGAATCTAGTTCTTCTTAGAGTCATGAAGGAAAAGAGAATGTGTCAACCAAGGGGAATCTTGAGATAACAGAGGAGAAAGCATAACATGCGTCTCTCTTCCTCATAGCTTTCTCCTGTGTTATCCCAAGATTTCTGCTTTAGAAATTTAGAGGAGTTTCCCAGGTGGTGCTAGTGGTAAAGAACCCACCTGCCAATGCCAGAGATATAAGAGATGCAGATTCTATCCCTGGGTTGGGAAGATCCCTTGGAGGAGGGCATGACAATCCACTCAAGTACTCAAGTACTCTTGCCTGGAGAATCTCATGGACAACGGAGCTTGTGGGCTACAGTCCACATGGTTGCAAAGAGTAGGACCCGACTGAAACGACTTAGCACGCACAACCTATTTAGAACCATTACTAAGAGAATGTAAGGTGAGAGTCTTCTTGGTGGGGATAAAGTATGATAAAGTTTCCTAAAATTCTACCATGTGTTACTTTATTTGGAAAATATCTTCATTGTTGAGTTAGTGAATATTCACTTTTTTTCCTCTAAAATTTTGCTGTGTTTGTGACAAGGAGCTCTTGAATTATGCCCTTACATTGCAGAATATTGATGCCTTAATTGATAACTCTAAAATATCTGGACATTTTTAATATCTTTTTTTTTTTTTTTGCAATTCATTCATGGTTTTAACTGGTGCCTGCTTCCAAAAAAGAGAATCATATAAAATTCCAAACCATTATGTGTTTACATCTGCCTTTGCTGTAGATTTATTATCTCCCCCAGAAGTTTGAAGAAATGATGATAGCATATGATCTGATTTAGACTTTCCAGCCAGGAGCTCAGGATTCTAGGGGGAAATACTTCCTCACCTTGATAACTGTCCTTCCCATCAGAAAGTCATGAAGTCTGAGAGTAATGTTCTAACCTTGACACAAACTGACGTTATGAAATACTTCCTGAATATCAGGTTCTTTGCTAAATACTTTATGTGACTATTCCTATTTAACCTCAGTAAACTATTGCTGCAGTTTAACAATGTATTCACTAGGATTATTCCCATTTTACTCACAAAGACACTGAGGGTGAGAGAGATGGAATGACTGTAGTCACAGAGCTAGTTAGTGTCAAACGCAGGTCTCTGTGATTCCAGATTATAGATTCTTATAAATGCTTCACCTCCTGTCTCTTCCCTCCCCCTTCACCTCACAATGCTGCCATTTCAGTCAGGCCCTTGCAATTTATTCTTTCCTAGATTATTGCAATAGTTCCCCAGTTTGTTGCTCTTCTTTTGCTGTTTCTACCTCTTTCCAGAAGAAAATAATGGCAACCCACTCCAGTATTCTTGCCTGGAGAATCCCATGGACAGAGGAGCCTGGTGGGCTACAGTCCACGGGGTTGCAAAGATTTGGACATCACTGAGTGACTTAACTAACTAACTAACCTCTTTCCAGACCCAAGACACTCTCAATGTTGCATGATGGTTTCCGAATACAAACACGATCATTCAACTTCTTAGTATTCTTTTATGAATCCCTGTCACCTACAGAATAAATATCAAATTCTTCCAATCCTATTAATCCTATTTATTCAATAATGTCCTAAATCTTTCAATGGCTGGTGTTTCTGAGAAACATTGCAGCCTCTCATATCTGTGCTTGGAGAGGGAAATGGCAATCCACTCCAGTATTCTTGCCTGGAAAATCCCATGGACAGAGGAGCCTGGTGGGCTACAGTCCATGGGGTTGCAAAAGAGCTTGAAACAGCTTAGTGACTAAAGACTAAACAACAACAGTATCTGTGCTGTGGGCTCTTTTGCACCCTGTTGTCTTCTGGCAGGCACATGACTCCCTGGCAGAGGGCCTGAGACCCCTGCTGTCTAGGAGTATTTTATGTCAAGGACAGAATCCTAACAAATCCAGGTATATTCTTTTTCCTGATGATTTTTAACATGGGAAGAACAGAGAGAGAACAAGTGGGTACCACTGAAATATAAAAACCTATGTGAAAGGCAGTTAGTAGAGGCATAGAATATAAGAGAGTATATTGTAACTAAAAGCTTCCCTTGTAGCTCAGTTAGTAAAGAATCTGCCTGCAAAGCAGGAGACCTGAGTTTGATTCCAGGGTCAGGAATATCCTCTGGAGAAGGAAATAGCAACCTACTTCAGTGTTCTTGCCTGGTGAATGGACAGAGGAGCCTGTCAGGGGGTCCATGGGTCGCAAGAGTCAGATGCAACTTGGCGACTAAACCACCACCACTGTGAGTAAAGGGAAGCTATGAGCAGGAAGGAGAACCTAGTTTCTTGCTAGGATTCAAGTGTGGCAGCAAAGAGAAGCTGAATCCTAGGAGAGTAGTAAGCTCCCAGGTCAGCTCTCCTATCTTAAATGTTTTTCTTGTGAGTCCCAATGTGCATCTGGTTGCAAAGGTTTCCTGGGCTCTCTGACATCTCATTGTGTCCATTTTCATTTCTTAATGCATTCTTAATATTAACTCCAATTGCCTAATAGTTTTGATTTGTTATTCTCACTCATCTTTAATAATTGGACCCATGCCTACCTGTCCAGACTCAACCACTGTCACTCTTTAGTCACTAATTGTCCACTCATTCCTTGAGAATTTTCCTGAACACACTTTGCTTTTCCTGAACACACTTCCTTTTGTTGGACTACCCCATTCCACTGCCTCCATTCATTTATGAAATACTATTCAAACACATCTCCCTTCTTTTATAATCTCCTGATACACTCAGGAATTCTTGCCGGTATGCTCCAAAGATACACCTGACATTGCCTCTAGACTGTGAATACTTTCTTTCTCATATATGTATTTTTAGAAAAAAGCACAATCTTATATAATGTGTTTAATCAGTATTTGATAAAGGAAGAAAAGAAGAAAAGAAGTCAGGCAGCTAGGCAGACAGGAAGGAAGGAAAGAAAGAAGGTATTAGGAAATGCTACATAGTTAACTCAATGTTTTTGATACACATAAATACTTGCATTTTCCTCTCTTTTTTTCATGAAGTTGAAGGGGATATGTAGAGCCTTGAATATGTGCAACTGTAAGAAAGTAAACAAAGTGTGTCAGAAAAGCAAAGTAAACTACTTAAAAGGAAGAGGAATTGATAGAGTTATAAGTCAGGTGCATGGCACTATAAGTTCTGAGTTCACTAATTCCAATGAGTTAAGTCTACTTTCTGGGCTCCTAAACAAAAATTTCTCCAAAATCACTGATGGTGATTGCAGCCATGAAAATAAAATACGCTTACGCTTTGGAAGGAAAGTTATGACCAACCTAGACAGCATATTAAAAAGCAGAGACATTACTTTGTCAACAAAGGTCCATCTAGTCAAGGCTATGGTTTTCCCAGCGGTCGTGTATGGATGTGAGAGTTGGGCTGTGAAGAAAGCTGAGAGCCTAAGAATTGATGCTTTTGAACTGTGGCGTTGGAGAAGACTCTTGAGAGTCCCTTGGACTGCAAGGCGATTCAACCAGTCCATCCTAAAGGAGATCAGTCCTGGGTGTTCTTTGGAAGAACTAATGTTGAATCTGAAACTCCAATACTTTGGCCCCCTGATGCCAAGAGCTGACTCTTTGGAAAAGACCCTGATGCTGGGAAAGATTGAGGGCAGGAGAAGAAGGGGACAACAGAGGAGGAGATGGTTGGATGGCATCACCGACTCAATGAACATGGGTTTGGTTGGACTCCAGGAGTTGGTGATGGACAGGGAGGCCTGGCGTGTCGCGATTCATAGGGTCACAAAGAGTCGGACATGACTGAGCGACTGAACTGAACTGAAACAAAAATTTCAGCAATTTTTCTTAGGTCAAAGAGTATAGACATACAGTAAAGATGATTCCTTACTCAAACAGACCTCTTATATTAAACAAGTATAAATTTTTGAAAAGGCAAATTTAGTCATATCACCAGGCATGGCTGCTCTCTCCCTCCCTGGACTCCTAGAAAAGATACATGATATAAACTGTAATGTGTACAAAGGCACCATGGCTTTGTCCTGAAATGACTTAGTAAATAAACTTGATTATCCCTTCCCCCTTTGGTTTTACTGAGGGTCAAAAAGAAAGTCATGAAGACTGCTCCATAGCACAGGGCATATGGAAACAGACATTTGGTCATGTGACACCATGTCTTCCCAAGCTGCAAGTGTTCTGGTCAAACTAAAACACTGAATGCAATTTGTCTTCAAAAACAAAGAGTTACCAATCAACTATTCTAAAATTAAAATTATATTTTTGAAATGGCCCGTAGTAGGCTTCCCTGATGGCTTGGTGGTAAAGAATCCACTTGCAAAGCTGGAGACATAAGAGACGTGAGTTCGATCCCTGGATCCAGAAGATCCCTTGGAGGAGGGCACTCTGATATTCTACCCGGAGAATCCCAAGGACAGAGGAGCCTGGTGAGCTACAGTCCGTGGGGTTGCAAGGAGTCAGTCATGACTGAAGCAACTTGGCACACATGCAGGCACAGGCAGGGTTGTTGACACCACGATCATTGTCCCCTGGTGTTTCACCTGTGAAGATGTCACACTCTGTGGCAAGATGGACTTTGCAGTTTAAATGAAGCTTATAAAGACTAAAGTAAAGAGATGTTTCTATATTATGTAGGTAAGAACACTATGAACCTTTAAGAGCAGAGAGCCTCTCCCCACTGAAGTAAAACATGGCAAAAGCTAATGTGACTCAAGAAGAGATAGGGAGATTGGAAGCATTAAAGGACTCCACCTATCACTGATGACATTGAAATTACTGGGGGCACAGGCCAAGGAATGTGCATAGGCTTTAGAAGCTGGAAAGGAACTTAGGATATGCAGTAAGGAAACAGAGATTTAAAGTCCTCTACAGCAAGGGACTGAATTCTGCCAAAAACCTGAATGAGCCTAGAAATGGATTCTCCCTTTGTGCATCCAAAAATGAATGCAGTTTTGCTGACCCCTTGACTTTAGCTTTTTAGGACTCAAAGTAGAGAAGCTAGAAGTGTCCAATTGACTTCTATTAATAAACAGATGCTGTTTTAAGGTTTTATGTTTATAGTAATTTGATAGGGTGATAAGGAAAAGTCACTCAGTCGTTTCCAACTCTTTGCAATCCCATGGACTATAGTCTGCCAAGCTTCTCTGTTCATGGAATTCTCCAGGCAAGAATACCCGAGTGGGTTGCCATTTCCTACTCCAGGGGATCTCCCCAACCCAGGGATCGAACCCTGGTCTCCTTCATTGCAGGCAGATTCTTTACCATCTGAGCTACCAGGGAAGCCTCATTTAATAGGGTCATTTAATATATATTTTAATGAGTTATAATCAGTGATTTTTATTCACAAATTAACTCCAGCAAATGTCTGGGTGTATATTTTTCAATTACTTTAACTTGAATTTACAGAAGTTTTGTTTTTAAAATTTTGGTGTTAAATGTGCACTGGTTTTAAATGTCTGAGGCAGGTATTTGGTTACTTGTGTTTGAAAACGTGTTAAGTTAAAATCACCAAAGTCATACTCCATGACAGGAAATTTGGTGATTTAATGCTCATTCTACTCTATTTTTGCCTTTGAAGGAGAATCTTTTCTCTATACCCAAAAATCCCTTGGGTCTTGTCCAAGTGGAGGCCACTTGTCTTTCTGTTCAGGTATATGTCATTATTAAGTTCTGCATATTCTCACACAGATGTCAAATCAACTTCTAGTGTGGATACTTGATAAAGCATATGGACATGTCCTTGATATATAGCTTTATTTAAAAGCTGAAAGCTCTGTCGTATCCAACTCTTTGCGACCCCAGTCCATGGGGTAATGCCATGGACAGAGAATCCTGATGGGCTATAGTCCATAGAGTCTCAAAAGATTCAGACATGACTTAGCAACTCAAAAAGAACTTCACATCTAGCTTCTTCTTTTAGTCACCTTGGCCTTGCCAATACCATGTTAAGCAGTGCAAACAGAAATGGAAAAAGTCAGCTAACTATCATATTTCTTACATTTGAGTTACTGAGGATTTAGATAAATGCATGGAAATTTATAAATCTGTAGTAACTAAACCAAAGCAACAAACTATTGCTATTGTTGTGATTATCTTTTATTCAGATAGGAAAAACCTTGAAATAACTATTTGCCCCCCATACATTAACTATATATAACTATATCTAACTCTCAGTATAACCATCTATCAATATACTGTGTGATGTGTGTATAAAGTCCATGGAATTATCTGGGCCAGAATACTGGACTGGGTAGCCTTTCTCTTCTCCAAGTGTTCTTTCCTACCCAGGGATCTAACCCAGGTCTCCCATATTGCAGGTGGATTCTTTCCCAGCTGAGCCACTAGAGAAGCCCTAATTTAAGAGCTATCTACACTCCAAGTAACTTCTGAGGGAGAATGACCTCAAATTCCCTGCTTGCCAACACTCATAAGAAGTGAAGTGAGGGAAACATTTGTCAATAATTAGTCAAGTGATATGCATATTATCCATTCTTCTAATTTAAAATTAAAAGCTTCTGCACAACAAAGGAAAATATAAGCAAGGTGAAAAGACAGCCTTCTGAATGGGAGAAAATAATAGCAGATGAAGCAACTGACAAACAACTCATCTCAAAAATATACAAGCAACTTATGCAGCTCAATTCCAGAAAAATGAAGGACCCAATCAAAAAATGGGCCAAAGAACTAAATAGACATTTCTCCAAAGAAGACATATGGATGGCTAACAAACACATGAAAAGATGCTCAACATCACTCATTATTAGAGAAATGCAAATCAAAACCACAATGAGGTACCACTTCACACCAGTCAGAATGGCTGCGATCCAAAAATCTGCAAGCAATAAATGCTGGAGAGGGTGTGGAGAAAAGGGAACCCTCCTACACTGTTGGTGGGAATGCAAACTAGTACAGCCACTATGGAGAACAGTGTGGAGATTCCTTAAAAAATTGCAAATAGAACTGCCTTATGACCCAGCAATCCCACTTCTGGGCATGCACACCGAGGAAAGCAGAATTGAAAGAGACACATGTACCCCAATGTTCATCGCAGCACTGTTTATAATAGCCAGGACATGGAAACAACCTAGATGTCCATCAGCAGATGAATGGATAAGAAAGCTGTGGTACATATACACAATGGAGTATTACTCAGCCATTAAAAAGAATTCATTTGAATCAGTTCTGATGAGATGGATGAAACTGGAGCCGATTATACAGAGTGAAGTAAGCCAGAAAGAAAAACACCAATACAGTATACTAACACATATATATGGAATTTAGAAAGATGGCAATGACGACCCTGTATGCAAGACAGCAAAAAAGACACAGATGTGTATAGTGGACTTTTGAACTCAGAGGGAGAGGGAGAGGGTGGGATGATTTGGGAGAATGGCATTGTAACATGTATACTATCATGTAAGAATCGAATTGCCAGTCTATGTCCGACGCAGGATACAGCATGCTTGGGGCTGGTGCACGGTGATGACCCAGAGAGATGTTATGGGGAGGGAGGTGGGAGGGGGGTTCATGTTTGGGAACGCATGTACAGCCATGGTGGATTCATGTCAATATATGGCAAAACCAATACAGTATTGTAAAGTAAAATAAAGTAAAAATAAATTTTTTTAAAAAAAGAAGAAATTGATAAAATAAAATGACCGTGGCAAATGAGAAAAAACAAAAATAAAAAAATAAAAATAAATAAAAAATTGTGATTCAAAAAAATATTCCTTGGTTCATTTAATAATTAATTCATTTGTTTTCTATCGAGCATCTGCCAAACGTTATTTCAGACAATGAGATTTGTCAGTGAGCAAAACACATAAATTCTTGCCCTTGTAGGGAATACAATCTAGAAAATAAACAAACATGCTAAAAAATCACATCTGTTAATGCGAAGTATTCTGAAAACCAATAGAACTGGGGCAAGATAAGAGGGCTAGAGGCAGAGGAGGCAAGTATATAAGCAAGTCATTTCTGAAAATTTGGCTTTTCATCAGAGATCTGAATGAAAGTCATACAGTTTATTGGGAGAAGACCATATCCGGTAAAGAGGACAGTAAGTGCAAAGGCCCTTGGGTAGGACTGTGCTTGGCATAGGCAAGAAATAGCAGGGGAGTCAGCATGGCTAAAGCGAAGTGAGCTTGGGGAGGAGGTCAAGGATAATAACAGAAGTTCTATCAAGCAGGGCTCTACAGTCCACGGGAAGAAACCTGGGCCCTACTTAAAATTTGATGGAAGTCAATGGAAAGTTTGAAGCAATATAGTAACATGATCTGACTTACTTATAAAATAGAACACTTTTGATTACTAAGTAGAGAATAAACATAGTGAGAAAAAAGTGGAAGTGCTCTTGGAAAGAAGTTACAGTGACTTAGTCCAGGCTTGTGGCAATAAAGTAATGAGAAACGAAACAACTAAAAGCATCTTGAAAGAAAGCATAATAGAAATTGTTAGTGGGAAATATAAAAGAAAGAGAGGAATTAGGGATAACTCTCAGGTTATTGCCCTTAATATTTGAAATTACGTACTGTTTTTTCCCTAAATATTGTCCTTTTCCTAATGGCTCAGACAATGATGAATCTGCCTACAGCATGGGAGACTAGGGTTCTATCCTTGGGTCAAGAAGACCCCTCTGGAGAAGGGAATGGCTACCCACTCCACTATTCTTGCCTGGAGAATATAGGCAATAAAATGAGATAGATATATTTTAGGGTGGTCTGTGCAAAGAAGATATTTACAGTAATGAAGCTCGATGAGATTACCAAAGAGCCATAATAATCAGAAAAATGGAGTTTCAAGGGTGAGGTCTTTTGAGGAAGATCCTGAAAACCAGTCAGAGAAAGAGTGGCTTTATCAGTTGAGCTCTAATGTTAAGCTACTGGTGAGTGTTTCTTGGCATCTGGTTCCATCACTTCATGGGAAATAGATGGGGAAACAGTGGAAACAGTGTCAGACTTTATTATTTTGGGCTCCAAAATCACTGCAGATGGTGACTGCAGCCATGAAATTAAAAGATGCTTACTCCTTGGAAGAAAAGTTGTGAGCAGCCTAGATAGCATATTCAAAAGCAGAGACATTACTTTGCCAACTAAGGTCCGTCTAGTCAAGGCTATGGTTTTTCCCGTGGTCATGTATGGATGTGAGAGTTGGACTGAGAAGAAGGCAGAGCGCCAAAGAATTGATGCTTTTGAACTGTGGTGTTGGAGAAGACTCTTGAGAGTCCCTCAGACTGCAAGGAGATCCAACCAGTCCATTCTGAAGGAGATCAACCCTGGGATTTCTTTGGAAGGAATGAGGCTAAAGCTGAAACCCCAGTACTTTGGCCACCTCATGCAAAGAGATGACTCATTGGAAAAGACTCTGATGCTGGGAGGGATTGGGGGCAGGAGGAGAAGGGGACGACAGAGGATGAGATGGCTGGATGGCATCACTGACTCGATGGACGTGAGTGTGAGTGAACTACAGCAGATGGTGATGGACAGGGAGGCCTGGCGTGCTGTGATTCATGGGGTCGCAAAGAGTCGGACACGACTGAGCAACTGAACTGAACTGAACTGAACTGATTGTTTCTTAAAGTTCCTATGTACCTTTCAAAGCCCTGGGATAGAAAGTTCTTTCTAGTCTAAGAACCATGCATGGTTATATTTCTCCTGAGAAACTATCCTAATATACTATGGATGTTGCAAACTATCCAAAATAGTTTGAAGCACCCCTTTTACTCTTGTTTCCAAGAACATTCATTAGACACTTCAGCAAAAATCCCTGAGGGAAGACATTGTATGTACCAATCTCATTTCTGCCTTCATCTTATCTGTCTGTTATTTTACCTTTGTTCTATTCCCGAAACCATGCAATCTTTAGTTTTGCTTTATTACATTGTGATTTTACATATTTGTATAAGCTACATAACCTCCTTTCTGGAATGAGGAAAAAAACAACGACAATAACAACAGAAATACATTTATAGAGAGAGGAAAATCAGTAAATAGATAAATAGATTTAAACACATTAACAGTCACATATTTCAGTGGCATTTTGCAGGAACTATACTATTGGATAGCATTCCACAACAGAATACCAGCAGGTCTGGGTCTCTCATTGGTAAAGAAATGCACCACGGGCCTGTCAGTCTCTTGTTACAGTTGTAATTTAGCTGCTAAGTCGTGTTCAACTCTTCTGGGATCCTACGGACTGTAAACTACCAGGCTCCTCTGTCCATGGGATTTCCCATGGCAAGAATACTGGAGTGGGTTGCCATTTCCTCCTCTAAGAGATCTTCCCTATCCATGGATGGAACTCACATATCCTGTGTCTCCTACATTAGCAGGCAGGCAGATTCTTTACCTCTGAGCCACCATGGAAGCCCCAGTCCATTGTGTGCATTACAGGAAAACAAATGAAAGTTATAGGCCATCACCTTCTTTTCTATACAATTATCCACTTGCCTTTATTTTCTCTACACATATTGAAAATGAAAACTAGGCTGAAGTAAACATTAGGGAACTTTTTGCAGTGAGTTTAGCTTCCCTTGAGCCATGTGCAAATGAGCTTATTTTATACACATATATTTATATAAAATCTGCTTTCATAATACACATTGGTTAAATGCCTTTGTCTGTTCCAAAAAAAAAGTCATATATGCGCTCTACCAAAAAGCTCTAACAGTTATTTTTCACTGTATGTTCAAACAAACAAAGGAGACAAGAAGAGAAACTAAAGATTATTTTTAATGATAACAGGCCAAAACCTCAAATCAGAAATACATATGTATAAGAATTGTGTACATATCTGATGGAGGCTTTCTGTTGCTTGAAGTCAAATTATTTTTCAAAAGAATGCCATCAAGACTAGAGTTCGGAGAGCCTTACATCTGGCCTCTTTTATAATACAGTGAAACAAGGGCTGGGAAGTTAGGATTTTTAACAACCTCTCTTTGATTTCCATTAAGTTTCTTGCATCACCCATTTAAATCTGGCCTAGTTTAGTATCCTTTAAACATCCCCAGTTATAAGGTATACATTTCTTGCAGAGTGTAGAGTTGGAGAAACATGGTAAAATCACATCTAACTCCTCACTGTGGGCAAATTCTTGAATCCCCCTTCAGTTCAGTAGCTCAGTCATGTCTGACTATTCATGACCCCATGAACCGCAGCACGCCAGACTTCCCTGTCCATCACCTACTCCCGGAGCTCACCCAAACCCATGTCCATTAAGTCGGTGATGCCATCCAACCATCTCCTCCTCTGTCGTCCCCTTCTCCTCCTGCCCTCAATCTTTTGCAGCATCATGGTCTTTTCCAATGAGTCAGCTCTTCGCATGAGATGGCCAAAGTACTGGAGTTTCAGCTTCAACATCAGTCCTTCCAATGAACACTCTGGACTGATCTCCTTTAGGATGGACTGACTGGGTCTCCTTGCAGTCCAAGGGACTCTCAAGAGTCTTCTCCAACACCACAGTTCAAAAGCATCAATTCTTCGGCACTCAGCTTTCCTTATATTCCAACTCTCACAACTATACATGACTACTGGAAGAACCATAGCCTTGACTTGATGGACCTTTGTTGACAAAGTAATGTCTCTGCTTTTTAATAGGCTGGCTAGGATATTAAAAGTTATGACCAAGGTCATAACTTTCCTTCTAAAGAGTAAGAGTCTTTTCATTTTATGGCTGCAATCACCATCTGCAATGATTTTGGAGCCCCCCAAAATAAAGTCAGCCACTGTTTCCACTGTTTGCCATGAAGTGATGGGACTGGATGCCATGATCTTAGTTTTCTGAATGTTAAGCCAACTTTTTCACTCTCCTCTTTTACTTTCATCAAGAGGCTTTTTAGCACCTCTTCAATTTCTGCCATAAGGGTGGTATCATCTGCATATCTGAGGTTATTGATATTTCTCCTGGCAATCTTGATTTCCACTTGTGTTTCTTCCAGCCCAGCATTTCTCATGATGTACTCTGAACATAAGTTAAATAAGCAGGGTGATGATATACAGCCTTGACAATATACAATATACAGCCAGCAAATCTGGAAAACTCAGCAGTGGCCACAGGACTGGAAAAGGTCAGTTTTCATTCCAATCCCAAAAAAAGGCAATGCCAAAGAATGCTCAGACTACCGAACAATTGCACTCGTCTCACATGCTAGTAAAGTAATGCTCAAAGTTCTCCAGGCCAGGCTTCAGCAATACGTGAGCCGTGAACTTCCAGATGTTCAAGCTGGTTTTAGAAAAGGCAGAGGAACCAGAGATCAAATTGCCAACATCTGCTGGATCATTGCAAAAGCAAGAGAGTTCCAGAAAAACATCTATTTCTGCTTTATTGACTATGCCAAAACCTTTGACTGTGTGGATCACAATAAACTGTGGAAAATTCTGAAAGAGATGGAAATACCAGACCACCTGACCTGCCTCTTGAGAAACCTGTATGCAGGTCAGGAAGCAACAGTTAGACCTGGACATGGAACAATAGACTGGTTCCAAATTTGGTAAGGAGTATGTCAAGGCTGTATATTGTCACCCTGCTTATTTAACTTCTATGCAGAGTACATCATGAGAAACACTGGGCTGGAAGAAGTACACGCTGGAATGCCCCTTAGGTTACTAATATTCAAAGTTAGCAATTAGTCAAAGTAGTTATCCAACACTTGGGGAAGAATTTAGACAGAAATAAACTTGGAGTGGTTCTGAGGATGAACGGTTTTATTTCTTCACCAGGTGATGCAGGCCAGCATCTTTATCATTCAGATGATTCCGTCCACATTCCTCATTAAGCAGGAGCAGCTTACCCTTCATGGCGTCTGTCACACTGCACAGGTCCCATGCTAGAGGCCAGCTTGGAGAAAACATTTTTTTAAGTCTGACATGGATGTTGCACCCCTTTTGTGACACATTTTTCATAGAGAAAACCATCTTCAACAAATTAGCCTCTTTGCCAGGAGTAGTGTGTACATACCTACAATTCTGAGCTTTATTTCCATGCCCAATGACAATAATAATTTTAAGAACTGGGAATTATAAAGGCTTGCTTGGCAGCTTTTTAATGTTGTGAATGATAAATCAAACTCAGGGTGCTTGCCAGCAAACTTTCTTTCCTTTCTTAGTAAATATATGAGGTGGATCTGATATAGGCAAAGACATTTAGACAGAGTATCATGATGGGTGCAGTGGTGGGCTTTGGTGCTGTTTTATTACCTTCCTCATTTGGGGTTTTTGACTCACACTGTTTTGTCCACAAACAGTGTCAGTGGCTTTCCCCTTGTGTAGTAGATTTTCTTACCTTTTTTTTTCTTCTTCTATATCAACCAATAAAAATTAGAGAGGTATTTTCTAAGTGTATCTCTCGTCAAGTATTCCTCCCCATACGTGCCTCTGTAGAGGACTGCAAACATGAAGCAATGGTTTCCAGTCGCCCAGATATCACAAGTGTGTAAATCCCCACAATTCTTCCCTTTTTACACCAGGTTCTCATTTGGGTGCTTATAGTTTGCATTCTCAAATGCCACCTGTTGAAAATAAAAGTCTCATGACATTTGCAAATATGGGTTCATCCTGGTTTAGCTGTACACAACAGCCTAAACTCACAGTGCTTAGCAATTACTTTTATTAGTTACTCCACCCAACAACCCTATGATGTCAGGAACTTCGTCTCTTCCTCTGTCTTCATCTCTCCATCTTATTTTTTTCTCTCATGCTCTCCTTTTTACACATACAAACACACAAACATCCATTTATTATCACTTAAATTATTTTAGTGAATCCCTTTGTGTGTCTCAAAATATTTCATAGGCCTGTAAATAGCAAAGGTCTGAAAAGATATTCTCTGTGTGGATGGGAGCAGCTGAGACACAAGGAAGTGGAGATGTTTTTCTGATGGGAAATGTGTTATGTTAAAAACAAGAAGTTATACCGGAAGTCAGAAAACTTACAGTCCTAGCTGTGTGACGTTTAGCAGTTCAGGATTGTTCAGTTTCCTCTTTGGTCAAAAGGAGGCAAGTGAATGAGTCCTGCAGTGTCTCAGATGCGTGACTGTGTCGTTATATTTCCAGGGATATATGTGAGGTCAGAGAGCGATGTGTTCGGGGGACTCAGAGCCCGCCTTCAGATACAGTGTTCTTCCTGCTGATCATAGGCTCTCAGATGATGAACAAGGGGAGGAGAGAGAAGCTGCATATTAGCCCCTAAACTGGCTCTGCATGCTTAAAATGCACACCCTCTGAAAACTTAACTTTGTTTAAGAAAATCTTTTTAAAGTTCTTCGAGATTGATTTCCTCCTGTTATTGTTGAAGATTTGCTTTCTATGGTCATTTGGTAAATAAATAGCTTTAAGGGGGAAGCAAACAGCCGTGTTTTGTTTTCCTTCTGCCGAGTTTATATGTAAAATTTCAGCCATGTCGTGTATAAAGACCTTAGAGCTTCAGATGGTGGTAGGGAACCAGGCATTCTTGAAAGGGGCAGGGCAGGATGTCTTCTGCCATCGCTCACTGAGTCACAGAAGACAAATGCCTTATCAGGGGTTCTGTAGTTGTGATTTCACTCAAGTTCCAGTGGTTCTCAACCACTTCTCTAAATCTGAATGAAGAAGCAGCCACAGGGGCTGTGTGAATTCGGATGAAATACATTCTGATTAAGAGCTGAAAGTGGCATTCGCTGTGCATTCACAAACTTTACAGTATCATCAGGATATTCTGTACCCAGGGAGCAGCACACCCTAAGAGAATAGGACAGAACTCCCAAAACACACCCCTCTCCCGTGCCCAGGTAGCAGCCTGCCATGTTTGTATTTAATTCCATTCTGTTTCTTTTAGCATCTCTGTCTCCTGGTCAGCCACCTCTGTGTCTTTGAAAAAGCAGGCTTTCCTCAGAGCATGCTCCTTTTACAAGTGTTGTGACAAGATTGTATTTCGGTTCCAAAGGGTTAATCCCAAAGTGAATTCTTTGCATGTGTAATTTAATACTTCATAACTGCTGAAAATTGGAGTCCACATAATTTATTTTCTTTGGTCGGGCACATTTGCCTCATGCTTGGCCGGGGCTGACTTCAGAAAGACACACCTAAAGCTCTCAAGTGTCCCAAGTGGCCCATGTCAGTTGTACAGAAGGATTGTGGTACTTGGCCAGAGCCCAAGGATTAGGTGTTCCTGAGAAGGTTTTTTTGGCTCTACAAAGCCCTAGGATGTCATGGGAATAGGCTGCACTCCCTTTTCCCCCTTGAAGGCCACATATCAACGGGGTATCTAACCACTCAGAGACAGGCTTTACACAAAGGTATACATTAAAATAAATAGAACATGCAACCAGAAAGAACCGAAAGAGAGGGAGGAATTGCTAAGTGGAGACAGGAAACAATTGCTTCATTGTTGGGGCTGCAATCTTAGAATCGCAGAGTGCAGCTCCATCTACAGGACTGTTTGCAAAGCTGAAGCTTTTTGCTTAAAAGGCAAGACAGAACTTTGCATGACGTTTTTATCCAGCTCACCCTGCACGGGCTTCACCTACCTCACAAAAACCCTTACTTTTTACTGAAAAATAATTGTCCCTCTTTGATGAAAGGGATTGAGAGTGCAACACAGATAACAAGTGAGAGGGAAAAGCTGTTCAAGGGGTCTTTCATTTAGCTCCTTTTTCTTACTTTGGCAGTAAATATTCTCGTCCTTGCAATACTCATTTAATCTCTTTCTTTCTTTTTCAACAACTTCCTCTCATTTGGTTTCCTCTCATTATTCCTCGGTTTGGGAGGGAGCATGTGTATTTTCCCCATTCAAGCAAACTAGAAGGCTATGTTTATTTGAACACCCTTCTTGTATTTCCTGGCAAGCTTTTGACTTTAAAGAAGGTTCAGGTTTTTAGGTTTAAAGGAGCTGAAAAACTTTAAAGTAATAATTAAAGCCAACTCTGTAAGTGCACATTTTCCCCTTCTTTCTCCCCCCTTTATTTTAAAACCATTGCCTGCCAATGCAGTGGCTGCTGTCTAATGTTATTTCAACAGGAGACCTGGGTTTCAGGACAAGATCCAGGCCATAGGGGAGACTTGATGGCTCGGGGAATTAGTAATGGGATTTGGAGACCTTCATTTCTAGGTCACTGGTTTGAATAGAGCCCAGGTCAGTAATGACTGAAAGTTGTTACCACCCGATGTCTGTTCTTCCCGCACTGATCTGAGGTTGCCCGCCGCTCAGTCCCTGAGTGCCTGTGGCACGTCTGTGCTAATGGCCTTCATTGACAAGTTGGCTGTTAGAACTTCAGCCTAAATGTGAGGCAGACCACCTCGGCCATGCACAGAAATAGTGTCCACGCTCTGTCTGGGCTGCCTCTTCATGGAATAATGAAGAAGAGAGAGAGGGAGAGATGGGGAGAGAGGTATAATGCTTTTCTGATTTTCTGATGACCCTGGGCCCTGGTACATCTATCCCCACACACCCTAAACCTCCTAGGCATTGGATCCTCAGCCCCTCACATGTCAAGTTTGCAGAGAAGGAATAACAGGCTACTGAGCACCAGGTTTTCAAGTACTCAGAAGATCTGAACAGGGAATAGTTTGTTTTGTTGTTGTTTCAATTTCCAGAGCCAAATAAATATGACCCTTTTAAAATAATGCTTGCTGGATCCCAAATCTGTGGTTACTGAAATCTAGGGAAAAGGGGAATGTTTCCTGGGCTCATATTAATAGAGGGTATGAAAAAGTAATTACTATTTTGTTTTTTTTTCCTTTGTTTTATAAGAGGAGAAATGCTTGCTGCCGGAGGGTAGAGAGAGGAATGGCAACTAGGGAAATTCAAAGACAATACAATCCACTGGCTTCTCGGTGGCTTCTTCCAGCCAGAGTTTCCGCATCTATCCCTGTTAGTGACACAACTGGCAGAGGAGCTCAGTGAGATTAAAGAGAGGGGAGGAGCTGAGGGGAGATGGGGACCAGGCTGCTGCAGAAAGGAGCTGAAGTAGCTTACAGACTCACATCAGTCCCTGAGCCCAGGGGTACTGCTTCTCTTCCCCATGTGAAGCCCACCCCTAAGAAAGAATCATGTATTTATGACCAATTAAGAAATTACAATCACATATAAAGACCCATTTATATTAGGCTTATATTTAGATTTCCTTTTCGGAGAAATGGGTTTTTAATGGCATTGATTTTTAGTAAGAAACCAATTACAGGTGCTTACCACATTGCTCAGATACTGGGTGAGAAGTTTTAATGCGAGAGTTCAGTTAAAGAAGGCAACGGAAACACAGACTGCTGTTCCCATTTGTTTTTCGTTTACTATTTCCTAGTCTACTTTTATTCTTCTTTGTAGTGTTGGCTTTCGTTTTATTTTATTTTATTTTTCTCTTCTTCATGCTTCCAAGACTATACGCCTACTTTTACTTTCATTTTCTCATTTGTTGTGGGCGTGGGGGGAAAAACATCATTTTTGTTGGGAATATGGAAAAGCACTGTAGCTGACATAAACTTTATTTACTTTTCCACTCAGATCCTTTAGCCCACCAAGTTCCACTTCTGACATTGGAGGCAGTCCACCAGTTAACAGTGACGTCCCAGAGGATCCCAACCCTCAGCGCAATACCTGATTCCCAGACCACCTGTGGGGCCTGAGCCAATGGTTCTCCATGTGCCATACATTTCCTGCCTTTTCTTAGAGGAATCCAACTAGTAACTGATTTTATTATTCTGAGAATCATAGACTCTTAAGTTGGATGGACACTTACATGTCATCCTCTTTACTGTGCAAGCATACTCAGTTGCTGAGACATGTCCAGTTCTTTGCAATCCTATAGACTATAGCCTGCCAGACTCCTCTCTCCATGGAATATTTCAGGCAAGAATACTGAAGTGGGCTGCCATTTCCTTCTTCATGATGTCCTTCCAACCCAGGGATCCAACCCACCTCTCCTGTGTCTCCTGCATTGGCAGGCAGAGTCTTTACCATTGTGCATTCTAGGAAGCCACCCTCTTTTTCATCATTCTCCCAACATGAAGATCCGAGTTCTGCTTGACTACCTCAAAGAAAGTTTCCCTCCTCTCATAGGCAGCCTATTCCATATTTGTTTAATATTGGTTATTTTGAGCCATAGGCATGTGAAAACCAGCAAATGTAGGGAGGAATCTTCTCTGAATTTCCCTTATGGACCTAAAGACAAATCTTCTGAAAGGAACTCAATTGTTTTAAATCCCCTCTCCAAGAGTTTCATCAACTAGAGAGTATTAACACTTGTCATAGGAGGTGAGACTAGAATTTGATATCATACCTAGACAACTTTGTCACAAATTGTCATCAGTTCAATTCAGTTCAGTCATTCTGTCATGTCTGACTCTTTGAGACCCCACAGAATGTAGCACGCCAGGCTTCCTTGTCCATCACCAACTCTCGGAGCTTACTCAAACTCATGTCCATTGAGTCAGTGATGCCATCCAACCATCTTATCCTCTGTCATCCCCTTCTTCTCCTGCCTTCAATCTTTCCTAGCATCTGGGTCTTTTACAAAGAGTCAGCTCTTTGCATGAGGTGGCCAAAGTATTGGAGTGTCAGCTTCAGTATCAGTCCTTCCAAAGAACACCCAGGACTGATCTCCTTTAGGGATACACTGGTTGGATCTCCTTGCAATCCAAGGGACTCTCAAGAGTCTTCTCTAATGCCACAGTTCAAAAGCATCTATTCTTTGGCACTCAGCGTTCTTTATAGTCCAACTCTAACATCCATACATGACTACTGGAAAAACCATAGCTTTGACTTGACAAACTTTTGTGGCAAATTAACGTCTCTGCTTTTTAATATGCTGTCTAAGTTACTTATAGCTTTTCTTCCAAGGAGAAAGCATCTTTTAATTTCATGCCTGCAGTCACCATCTGCAATGATTTTAGAGCCCCCCCAAAATAGTCTCTCACTGTTTCCATTATATCCCCATCTATTTGCCATGAAATGATAAGACCAGATGCCATGATCTTAGTTTTCTGAATGTTGAGTTTTAATCCAACTTTTTCATTCTCTTTTACTTTCATTAAGAGGCTCTCATCAAACTGTCGTATCCCCTTTCTATTCTTCTAAGGACCCATTCATACTTTGTCAACTCATTTACTTTCCCCTAAGAGGCCTGCATCCCCTTTTATTTTTTTCCTATTAAACTTGTATCTTAACCTCAATCCTAAGTCTTAGGTGACACCACTTGTGTCCTCATGTGATATTATTTTTTCACATGATGGCCCTTGGGGTCAGTAAATGACTTATCGCACACTTCAAGGATCTTATTTCTTTTACTCCCACAGCTCCAAATACTTGACAGTAGTTGGCTGCTGGATTCATCAGGAATGTCAGCTATGTCCATGGTGGTGGGAATTTTTAACCTAAAGGGAAAAAAATGTGCACCTGAAGTTGCACTGATTATTGGCACCCAAAATATCACTTCCATATTTTGAAGAGTAAATGTGACCAACTTTGCAAGATTTCAAGAGGAAAAATTGGTATGAAATACCTGCAGCTATGGCTTGGGTTTCCTTCACCCATTTTTTTTCTCTTCTGGTGTGAAATCTTTGATTTTGCAAGATTTCCCTATGGAAAAATTTGGTAAGGAACATGGGAACCTGACTGTTGTAACTGTTATGATGGAATATTTTTACATTATGAATTTAGCAACCATGGAAAGCTATAAAAAAAAAACCATAAAAGTTATTAAATGATGACCTATAGGGAACAGAGGGGACATTAGTAGAAAAAAGGGCTTCCCAGTGTGGACAATCATTTTGGTTTTGAACTAGTGACAGTATTAACTATTCACAAATGACATACTGTTTAAAATGACTTCAAGATTGTTACCATTATTTTAGTAATGATAAAAGCTAGAACAGAAAAAATAATAAGAATTTTTTTTTTCTCAGCCTTGAAATTTGAAAGAGGATAATAGTATTCTCCAAAGAGTAGCAGAACTTTTAAACTTTGCTTATTGTATCCAGCCCAAAGCACTCCCCAGGCAAACAAAGTTACTTCTACAGTGTGCTGTCAAACCCATGAAGAAAATAAACAAACAAATAACCAAAAAACATCTTCTGAGTCTGCCTGGTGATAATCCTTTTGCATCTTCAGATGGACATTCTTGGACTAAGGAAGTCATCTTAGGGAAAAGCAGGTTCAAGGAGAAAAAGTCCTGGTACCCATCACCCCATTTGTATTTCCCTTTGACTTGCACAGGATTTGAGATGTGGAATTCCAATTCTGCAAGCCTTTATCTATATTTTATTCATAACATCAAGTGTTTGTGGCTAAATGTGTGAGAAATGAAAAATTTCCACATACATTGTAATGGTGTGTAGCAAGACAGCAATGTTACACCATGCTGAGTTCTACTCAGGCTTTATAGTAAAGCAAGTTGCTTAAATTCTTTGAGTCTTAGTTTTTCCTCATTTATAAAATGATAATGATGATAGTATCTATACATAAGGGTTGTTAAATAAACAACCTGAAATGATATATTTTATGACTTTAGCAAAACAGTTATCACATACTAAATGCTCAATAAATATTAGCTCAGAATTATAATAATAATTATTGATATATTACCATATATTATCATAATAGTTCTTAACATCTCAAGTTATAATTCTCCTGAGAAGCCCTACGTGGTTAGGCTGTGGTTTGTGTTTTTTTGTTTCTGTTTTTTTTTGTTTTTTTCTTTTGCCTGCCTAGCACTAACCTCCGACTTTGTGTAACACTATAACCACTTAGCCACAGCCACTCTCCATCTATATGTTCTGTGGTGCTGACCCCAAAACCCAATTGCAGATGTACACTCAGAATCAGGACCAGCTAATCAAAATAGGCCATTTTTTTAGCAATAGTAATTGAATCAGGGATGAGCATGTAACCTAAATCTGGTCAATAGGATTCAATTTGGAGGTGTTTTAGGACTTTGTTCATTTCCTTTATCTTCCCTTGGACTTAAGTAGTTGCAAGTCTGAAGTCTGCTGAATGCCATCAGGTAGCATAGATGTGGAAAACTGGGAACCCTGTACAGAGGCTAGTCTTGGTCTTTGGCTATGTCCTTCCTTGAGAGGCCAAGGGGATATGCCCTCCTAAAGCCCACTGCTTGTCTTTTATACCATGCTCGCAACCCACTCCAATATTCTTGCCTGGAACATCCCATGGACGGAGGAGCATAGTAGGCTACAGTCCATGGGGTCGCAAAGAGCTGGACATGACTGAGTGACTTTTTACTTTACTCAGTACTGAAACCTTGAACGTTCTGCCAAATAGCTGTCTGTCAACCTTCAGGGATCATGATAACCTCTTCCCTAGGCTCCATCTTTGGGGAAAGAGCAAAGGATTTCAGGTCAGAAGCCCCCATTTTATATGAGCCACAAGTGTAATTTGCAGGTCCTGCAAGTGTTTGGAACATGCTTAAGCACACTATTTGTAGAAAATATTCTGAGAGTGAAAGCAGCTAACGGAAAAGCAGAGTCAAGAAACCAAGGCAGAGTCTCAGTGAGTGCCTTTAAGTCACAGGTCCAGCTGTGTGTGAAGCAAGGCTGACCTTCGCACTTCTGAGTTCATGAATTAGTAAGTTTGGGTGTATTTTCTGTCATTTGTAACTGAGAGAGTTGTATCTCTCGATACTCTCCTTGCTAGTCTGTCCTACATTTTATATTTCTTTATCTGTAATAATATATCACTAACAATATTCTGAAATTTATTATTTATTAATTTAAGGGAGTTTTTCTTCCCAGATTTCTAAGGACATTTGCCAGCCACGCAAGGGAATGGCATTCAGACTTACTCTGTGTGGTGGACAGTGTGACCATTAATAAGGTAGTTTACTTCTCTGATCATCAGCCTCTTCACCCTATAAAATGGAAATAAGATTACTTAAAGTTCTATGTTTGTTAAAGGGATTGCATGAGATAATGCCTAGGTATTTAGCAAATTCCTTTATTATTTCTTTGAGGTCAGTGGGTTTAGGTGTTAAGCCCTAACTATTGCTGCAAATAACAGATACCCATTTAACTAACCTAAGCTTCAGGGGTTTTTTTGTTTTGTTTTGTTTTTGGTTTTTTTTTTGTATTTTTCACAATATTGGAGTATCTCCTGGAGAGGCATATAGGTAGGCCTAGGTAGGCTGGTAGAAGGGAATCAGAAACCACCTCTTCATTCTTTGTGGATCTCTACTCCTTATTATCTTCCTTCTTGCTGCAGTCTGGCCTTTTCTCATCCTCAAGTCTACAGTGAGGGACAAGGACATCAACAGGTTTGATTTCTTCTCTATTCAAGAGAGCATCCAAACCTAAATGGGATTTCTTAACTTAAATTCCTAGAAACTACTCTGATTTCCTTAACTTGGACCAATCAAACATGGTTAGGCAACAGGTAAAAATTATATTAACTTGGTGCCTTCCATAGTAACAAATGGTTGAAAGCAGGAAAAATCCCAAAAGATATAGGGGGCGTGATTCCATAAAGAAGGGATATTATTAGGCTTGCAAAACCAGTGGCATTAGGTTATACAAATAGCTTTTTAAAAAAGATATTCAGAATCTCTTCCCTTTTGAACAAAATGTTGAATGCATGTTAGTAAACCAAGAACATATGGAACTTTTTCCTCTGTTGAATCTCCATTGGGCCCACAAGCAGAGGAGCTGAGTGATTTTCCATTTTTACACCTCAGGGGTAAAAATCAGCAATAAGATCTGACCTCTTAGTCCCTTAGTATGATCCTAAGAATCTTTAACTCAAATGTTTATCAAGGCTTCTTTTTTTTTTTAAAGTGACCATGTCAATCTTTGGTATATGGATGTTATAGTGTTGATATGGACATATTATGTATGAAAAAATGGTTAGCTCAACATTTGCAGTGACTGATTTTCACACATTAATAATCTGACCATTTAATTAAAATATAATGCCAGAGGGTCCCAATCCACAAGGCAGAATGACCTAGAGAATGTCCTGTCATTGAGAGGTAGGAAGGGAATGACTCAGTGACAATTTGGTTTACTTTTATATTTGCACATACCTTAATATAAGTGAAATCTAAGTGTGTCCTAGCCCAGGGCTCCCACCCAGTAGGATTTCTAGCTTTGAGTATGGTGTTTATTTTTTTGTGCATTCCTTTGAGTTCCTTGGGCTGTGAGGACACTGCAATGTAATGTGCAAACTTCAGGTATAAGAGTTTGGAACTTCTTCAGCCTCTGAAAAGATGCCATCATCTCAGTGCACCAGACAGGTGCACACTCTGAAGGCTAATTTCTAAGCCAGTGTAACCAGCAACTCTACTTCACAAGAGGGACACGTTTGCTCAGAAACTTATAATGAAGAATTTTCATGTTCAGCTCACTTCATAGTTTACAAATACCCTTATCAAAAAAGCATTCTAAATTAGAATTAGTTAGTGATCCAGGTCTCTAAAGCCCAGGAGCTGGAAGAGAAGATTTCTTAATTACACCAGCAGGGGCTTGGTTTCTATTCTTAGTGCAGCTGGGTAACATGGTTATTATTTGAGGTGTGTCCTGCTTATGAATTGGTAAGGACAGCTTTCAATTCATTGTGGAATGGAGGAGGCCAGTGGAGGGTCTTGCGAGTTTGATCTTCCTGAATGAATGCAATGGACCTTTTCAAAAACAACATAACTATGTAAGTCTTATTGTACTATGTTTTAGGCCAATCAGATTGAATTAAATTTAAAATACTCAGAGAGTTCCCTGGTGGCCCAGTGGCCAAGAATCTACCATCCAATGAAGGGGACAGACTCAGGTCCAATCCCTCATTGGGGAACAAAGATCCCACATGCCACAGGGCAGCTAAGTGCACTCACCTGCAGCTACTGAGCCCTCAGAGCTCAACTACAGAGCCTGTGCGCCACGACAAGAGAGAGGCCTGCATGCTGCAACCAAGATCCCAAGCGCTGCAGCTAAGGCCCGACACAGCCAAGATAAATAAATCATCACTTTAAAATTTTCCCAAAGGTTCAAAGAATAAATAAGTAAAACATGCAGTTATTAAAAGAAAATATAACTTGATAGGAATTTGGAGTCCTCTTTATTTCCCATTCAGTGGATCTCACTACATACAATCCTCGCTGAAAATGGTTCATACTCGAGATTTCAGGTCACCCTGACAGAGAAGCCGGGATACCCAGCTGCAGAGTAGGTTTCTGGCAGAAGTCCATATTTAAAAATGGAGAATCTCGGTGTGTCCATCTTTGGCAGGAAGAGCACTGTGTCTGTGCTTATTTTCCAGAGAGGAAGGCCTATATGTTACAAGTCAGTTTCCACCAATTTCTTTCTCTTCTGAAAGTTGACTCAATTGTTCTGAACTACTGTAAACCTGTATGCAACTCTATGTCCTTGTAATATTGTTTGACTTATAACTTTGAGTATCTCCAGTATTTCAAAAAGTACAACAAAACATAGTTGAGTATGAAAATACAGATTCCTTAGTTGGTAAGTTAAATAAAAGTACCCAAACTCTTTAACTTAAACCATGCAGTTTAAAAATATGAAATGACCTACAATGACGCAAAAATAAGTTGCCAAGTGTCATGAAGTTAATGGACAGTCCTCAAAAATGTGGTTTCAATGCCAAACCATTTATTTTCAATCGTTACAATATCCGGTATACATGGTAATGTTCTTCTGTAGGAAAAAAAAAAAAAGAATAAAAAAAAACCCCATTTAGATTCTCACCCATTTTCTGATCATTCTACTAAGAAAGAAGACGCCATAAATCCTTTGAACCAAACAAAACAACACAACATCTTGTCTTTCTGGTAATCCTGACGAATGTTGTCAAAGTGGGATTAAAGCAGGAGGTTGTTTCTTGGCAAGAGAATCCTGGAAGGAAAAAGTGGCTGACACTCTGCATCATTGCATTCATATCTGGTCAAGCTGCCTTATCAGAATTCAAACTTTCATGCTGGGAAACTGCTCCTTCTTTGGTACCTCTTTTGCCAGAATTCAACTCTAACAACAAAAGTTTATAAACAATGAAAATTCCAGCTGGTTGACATCAGCAGCACGAAGCTTTCTCTTCACACTGATACAAATATTTACCCTGAGCTCTGGCAAAGCTTTCCTTGCCCATGTCACCCTTAATCATACATTTTTCCTTGATTGAGTTATGCTTTCCAGTACGTGATTTGCTCTGGTTTACTTTTTAACACATCCCAGAGGCTTCGTCAAAATCAACTCTGGGCAGGCCATGTCATTTGGTAGCTGCCAAACATGTTATTGAGAAGGAACTTGGAAAATATCAAAACAGTCTTTTCTAACTGCTCTAATAAATGTGTTTGTTCTTTTTGACCACCATTTACTTTTTCGGTCCCTCATACCCATAAAGCGATGAGCCAAGAAAGTAAGCAGAGATGCACTCCATTCCCTTGAGGTAATGTGTTGATTTCTCTTCCAGGCACCTTATTGCAAAGAAGTTGAAAACTTAAAAGGTTTCATCAATGACTCTTTATTTCCTTCAAGAAGACACCAGGGTTATTTTCAAAAGGTTAAAACAACAGATTGATGTACTCCATAACTGTAGAAAAGTCTGCTAGAACAAATATTTGCCACACCAAAGTGACTTGTGAAGGGATTAACACAAAATATTGCAAATATTTCTATAAAGCTTCCCTTGCCAAGATAAAATGTTTGGGTTCTCCACACTGGGTGCCTTGCAAAATTGTTTTAAAGTGCATGAATAGGGCAGAATTCAGGGGAGTTCACCTCTCAATACTGAACTACTTGATTAAACAGGTGATGGTGTCTTACCTGAAGAAAATATAGATTAATTATTTTCATTGCAGTAGCTTTTAGTTATATTACACTTATGTTTCAGAAAAATTTCATTATTATACAAAAGCCATACATGTACCAGGTGTCACTATACCACGTCCTTTGGAAAGAACATGAAGCAGGTTGTGTGAGCTTAGCAATCCTTTTTTTTTTTTTTTTTTGGCCTGGACCAATGTAAAAATAAATTTAAAAATAAGGCGGAATTCCCACCTCTGGGGCAGTCACAGTTGTTATTTTTGTTATTATAGTTGTTTTCCCTGTGGTCCCCAGGGGATATGCACTTGCACAGTCAAACATATATACACACATTCATTTATACACACAGTACTCTGTACTTTACCTAGAGAGTTTTATATCATCCCTTTGTCACTCTTTAGATTTATCTGACTAGCTGGAACTGTGTATTTGCCTGAGCACATTGAAAATGCAGTAATTTGTGATAAAATCTACCTCATATGATTGTTAATAGATAAATATATTTCAAGACCATGGCAACTAATTATTATATGCTAAATGTAAACAACTTACTTGAGAACTTGGAATTTAATAAGATATTCTCTTTATATCCATGGCAAAAGTAGTAGCAACTGATTGCTCATAGGATTCCATTATTAATTCTTCTGTATCAAAAGGAGTCCATTTAATGCAGAGAAGTGAAAATAATACACTTTGAATAGGCCTGACGGGGGAGCCTCGTGGGCTGCCGTCTATGGGGTCGCAGAGTTGGACATGACTGAAACGACTTAGCAGCAGCAGCAGCAACAATGTTAGAGAGATTTTCCAAATTCCTAACTGGACCTGTTTGCAGGAAAACAGGAAAAGCAACAACCAAGTCTGTTGCTAAAGATCAGTCTCCAACAGAGTGAAAGGTAGACATTATCCCCACTTTACAGGCAATGGGAAGAACACTGGGAAAGTTTTGTTAACTTGCTCAAGTTAATCTAACTGGTGAATAGAAATTAGAGGTCAATTTGGGTCTGATAGACCCCTGTTTATTTATGTCACTTGGTATGCCCACTGGAGGAAAAGGAAATGGCAACCCCCTCCAGTACTCTTGCCTGGAAAATTCCATGGATGGAGAAGCCTGGTAGGCTACAGTCCATGGGGTCACAAAGAGTCAGACACGACTGAGTGACTTCACTTTCTTTCTTTCTATAGTTCCTTTGGAGAAGGAAATGGCAACCCACTCCAGTGTTCTTGCCTGGAGAATCCACAGACAGAGGGGTCTGGTGGGCTACAGTTTATGGGGTTGCAGAGTCGGACATGACTAAGCAACTAACACACACACACACACACACACACACACGCGCGCGCACGCGCGCGCGCCCACTGGAATGACCCAGTGGGCCAGATTCAATTGAATGTGAGCAGTTCCTTAGATTGCTTGAACCATTGCTTGCATGCTCAGTCGTGTTTGACTTTTTGCAACTCCATGGATTATAGCCAACCAGTTCCTCTGTCTAAGAAATTTTCCAGGCAAGAATACTAGAGTGGGTTGCCATTTCCTCCTCCATGAGATCTTTCCGACCCAGGGATCAAACCTGCGTCTCTTGTGTCTCCTGCATTGTCAGGTGGATTCTGTACCACTGTGCCACCTGGGAAACCCTCTTGAACCATTGGGGAGCTTTAACTCAAATGGATTCCCAGTTAAGGAGTAACCTCACATATCTGTTGGAATCCATTATAATGCTCAATTTGTGGAGATTTACTCAGAAACAAAATTCAGAATGGGTACTCTGTTTTCCATCTGTGCTCTGTGGCATTCCAGGATTTTGAAGAGAGAGTTGTAGATAACATGATGGCCAAAAAGGAAACTGGACACCTACACTTGCTCTGTCTTCAGCTATTCTGATCTTATCTTTCCTGATATGTTAGACATTTGCATAAGATTTAACTTAAGCAAAAATTGGTATTATTGAACAATAATGTTTCAAACCCAAGAATTTTTATCACTCAGATCTTTGAGCATGTTAAATATATTTTAAAATTCTTTTTGATCCAGACCATGGTTTTCATAAAATTGTAAGTTTTGCATGTCATCTATAAGCCCATATAGACAAAACACCTAATTAGTGATGAGAATAGTTCTCCATGTAAACCTAGTTTATGCTCAACTTTCCTAGCAGTTAGAAAGTATAAATTCCTAATTGTATATATTTGTGCTTCAGTTAATGCAATAGATTCACCCCTGAAAATAATGTGTGTAAGTTTGCTTTTATATACACCAGTGGAATTGCTTGTTTCAGGGGCCATGTTAATAATTTGAAGGATATTTTTTCTGTACACTTGGATTTTTATAAATTATATGTAGATGTTGCCAGCAACACAGTAGTTCTTCCTTTAATTTTCATCTAACAAAGTCTACTGTGAAGAGAAAAGTATTATTTTTGTGATTTTAGTTATTTTCACAATTGTTCAGGGCAGTGTTTACATCACAAGAATACATCTGGTTAGACCTATTGAACCAGAATTTCCAGGAGCAGGGGTTCTGTTCTGTACTGTAAAATCATGCCCAGGAGGCATTGAGTAATCAATCAGATCTGAAACCACTTATCTGACCTATTTTATTTTCAAATGTGAAAAGCTTGCCCTTTGCAAGGAGGCTAGTTCATCTTTGAACAAAACTTTCTAATTCTTTCAGGTACACCTTCAGCCAACTTGAGTCAAGATGCTTTCTTTCCAGACACAAAGCCAGGTGAGCCGGGGGAGATGAAATTGTTTTGTGTGCACTGTCGCCATTCCCATAAATCTGCATGACTGGTACATTAGCTATTTAGTCTGAAACAAGTACAGTGGCTCACCTTCTCCCCTCCCCCTCACATGAAGATGTCTCACTCATCTTTGTGTCCCCAGCCTCAATCCTGGCACATCTGAGGTTCTCAGCACTTGTTTGTTTCTTATAAAAATAAATTAATGAGGGCATCATCCAAGTTCAAAGGTTAAGAAACTCTGACCAGCCATCCAGTTTTTGCTCCTTTTTGTTCAACCCAATTGCTTCTTAATTTTCAGACATTGATTTATCTCCTTTATCCTTAGATTACTTGGTAGCGTGTTGCTTTCCTCTCATAACTTCACTTTTGATATCCTCCTGTAGTTCCCATTTCTTGACGATTCCCTTCTGGATTTTCTCTCACAGGCATGGCCAATCAATCATCGATCCTCTCCTCAGCTTCCCAGAAGACTGAGTCCTTCAAGGAGAGACACTCTCCTGATGCTGCACCCAGACCGTGACCCATGCTGGCAGAGCTTCTGCTCCCATGTGGCTGCATGTTTCAGGAGGAGAGCTACTAAAATGCAGGCAAGCACAAAGTCTTAATTGCTTGCTAGTGGGCAATCAGCCAACACACTGTTAGCAAAATGAAACCTAATCTTAAAGAAAAAGTGCTGAACCTTGCTCGGGATCACCCAATCCCATATGGAGTGCATGTGTTTTCTGAGGCGATGTGGGTATGATCTTTTTCTCCGCTCTTTTGCTTAGGGATGTCATCTATGGGTTGCTAGAACATTTTATTCGTAATGTTATAATCTTGGCTGCAGGCTGTTTCACGAGGCTAATCTGCACCTCTTCACTCAATTTATGACTTGGACAATTAATATGTCTTCATTTGTTTTTTGGTTTTATTTCCTCTCTGGAAACACTGCTGTCAATGTTCTTTGCAACACAATTCTTACTTTTAAGTATTTCTACATAGAACACTTTGAGATTGTCACTGCCTGATTCTGTTGTTTGCCGGACATTTAGTCTTTGCGATTAATTTCCCTAAACCTCAGTTTGCTTATCTTTATAATGGGAAAAATAATTATGCCTTCCTGTTATGGCAGCTGTGAGAGTCCCATGAGACTAAAACTCTTAGAGCTGGCACAAGGAAAATATCTAATTAATGTCAGTTCTTAATATTATTGGTAACAAATAGTCCAATAGCTAATAGTCTAATTCTGTAAAAACATCTTTATATATAATATAAAATGTTTACCACAAGCATGCTTGTGTTTGGGGGCTTCAGTCTTCTCTTATCTATCATATTTAGGGTTGTATTTTCATGTATTTCTCCAACATTTTTTTTTCCTAAAGAAATTAAAAATCTCTCTTGATGTTATAGGTAACAAAATCAGACAACCAATATATAGAGAAATATCAGTCTCTAGACTTCTCCTTTGATATCACAGTGCTGGGGCTGCAAAATTTAAGTTATGTACCCTCCCTCTGAATCCTAAGATACTAGAAACTTCTCATCTCTGTCAAATGACCAAGCTGAGGTGAGTGTGAACATTATTCCATCCTGACATACTTCAGAGAATGGGATGTTCATGTTAATCACTAAAATTTCAAGTGTTAGGGTAACTTTGCATTTCACTTTGAGTAACATTCCCTCCCAGAAGCTATAATAACCCTTTGTGCCACATCTCTTTCCAAGGGCCCAGAGCTGTACACATTAGTTTCAAAGTCCTCTTCCCATCTCTCAAAGGAATTTTTAATGCATTTATACAAACAGGCTACCTGGTGGCCAATTCTAAATCCCAGTATTCCCCAAGGGGCATAAAGATTATACTCTTTCCTAGGATATATTTTTCATTTGTTATAATAATAAATTAAAACTACACAAAAGCAATGTCAGTGATTTCTGTAGCCAGTTTCTATATAATATTAATCTATTTGTTGATGTAGCAGTTTCTAGCACAGAGAGAACCTCATCCCAGAACTCTCATTAATATCAGCAACTCATACACATAAGTACCACGTCTAACATTAAAAATTACCTTTGTCATTTCCTCGGTAAACAGTAAGAGCAGATTTGATGAGAAAGACATCATCCGTGTGGTAATTTGATATCTTCAAGAATAACGGTAGGCCATTTAAATTGCTAAGTTCAATAAAATGCCATTAAAGATATTTTATTCCCTTTCTCCCCAACCAATTCTGAACCCAGGAAAGGGTTACCAAGAAAGCCTGAATAGTGTCTTGTTTAACTTTGAATCAGATATGGCTCCATTTATTTCTTCAAAAAATGGTAAGAATTAATTAATATTAATCTATAATCACATTGATGGAAAAATTAATGGAAATTTTAATAAAAATATAACCTTAACAGGATTTGAAGTTGTCCTTTAGAATATAAAGCCAATGCTTTATCCACAAAGCAACTGGTCCTCTGCTACCAGCTGATGAAATTATAAAAATTAACTGCAGGGTGATTCTTCTTTTGTTCTCTATGCATAAGAAAATGTTTTGAGAATTAAAAAGAAAAAGGCATTGAAAATTAAAGTAAATTAAGAATTGATCAAGCCTATTCACTATTTCAATCTCTTTAAAATATATATTTATTTAGATAATTAAGCTGCTTGTTCATTCAAACAAATCTTTTTCTTTTTCCTAGACTGCCAGAACTTTGGTTGGTATTTTTTACACTTATAGTATCAGAGAAGACTTGATAGTCCTAAATAAATAGGTCAAATTATTTTGGATTACTGGTCTTGAGAACTATAAAATGATAGGTAGGTACTTGGCACATTAAACAATTTTGTTTAAGGAAACATTGCATACATGCTGAAAATTAGGGTAATATCAAAATGATAATTAGTGTTAAACATATACTTCCTGAAATACGAACAGTCACATTCCTTTTCTCTATTTACTATATACTAAATCATAGTTAGCAAATTAAATACACAGTAGTAACTTACTGGGAACTTATAGGTGAGTGAAAGTTGAACTTTTTCAATATTTATTGAATGTTCTAAAATTAGACACTGTGCATTTTACAGAATACAATGATATGTATAATATTGACTATTATTTTAGCTATTGTATTCATTTAGTGCTGATCAATATTCCAATGTCAGTACTGAACGTTAAAAGATATTTTTCCTGGCATTATATCAGCTAGAAATCCTTATCAGAAGGTACTTTTTCATAGCTACAGTGATAACTTAGCTTTATAGTGATAACCCTAAAGCAAACAAAATGTCCTGAAATCCCTTTTAAATTATCATAGAAAGAAGTAATATGAGAGTAAAATGTCATAATAAATAGACTTTTATTATACTGTAGCAATTTGAAAATTGATAATTCATGTATATATGGTTACTCCCTGCAAAGCAGAATTTTTGATTAACTAAAACAATGAATCCCTGACTACACGTAATGACAGAACTGACAGTCCTAGCATAATAATTAGCCCCACTGGTGGACACGCACAATAATACAGATGCAGGGAGTCTGACTTTTTACTGTTTATTATTATTATTTGAATCATGTTTATAATTAGTGATGTGGTAAATAATCTTGCCCCTTTCTCTTTTACCTACCCTATTTCTTGGAAGCAGCCTCTTTATTCCAAAAGCATAAAGAGATGAAAAAAGTAACTGAAAACCCTACTGATTCTAGGAGGGAGCACCTTTTGTCATGAAGTTTCCCCAGTCAAATTTTTTTCTCTTTTGTTTAACAATGGGCCGAAATTAGCCCAGAGCTGCAGGCCTCCAGAAGTATGTGGCCCATTGGAGTCCCATGGGAGCCAATTTTCCCTCCCCAATAGACACTTGAGCCTTTCCTCTAAAAGAATACTCCTTGTGTTATTTGACTCCATATTTCCCACTTTATTTTCTCTCTGTCAGTATGTGAGGGAAAGTGAAAGTTACTCAGTCATGTCCACCTCTTTGCGACCCCATGGACTATGGAGTCCATGGAATTCTCCTGGCCAGAATACTGGACTGGGTAGCCTTTCCCTTCTCCAGGGGATCTTCCCAACCCAGGGATCAAACGCAGGTCTCCTGCATTGCAGGTGGATTCTTTACCAGCTGAGCCACAAGGGAAGCCCCTTTACACTCTATCCGTATAAAATATGTGAAATCATATTGCACACACATATACTTGCCTACCATAGCCATGATTACAAGGTAAAACAAACAGATGACAAAACATAAATGAAGCATACTTTGAGAAAAAAATTACACTTTGTCTCTGAAAACTAACAAAAATCTGATATTGACAAAGCCAAGGAATATAATTTAGTTGGTTAAAGAGTTTGTGTATGTTCAAGAGCCCATTCCTTTAGGTCAGCATCTCTCAAGTGGGGAAACATTTTTGATTGTCACAAGTCTCTGGGGATTGGTACTGACTTCTGGTCAGTAGAGCCCAACAGTACGCTAAACAGCCTACAGTGCATGAGGCAGTCCCTGCAACAAAGAATGCCCCAACACAAAAAGATATCAGTACTGCTGAAGCTGAGAAAACTTGTTTCAACCCAGTGAAATCTGGCTAAATTCCACTTAATGTAATTCATCTTTAATTCTCTATGTCATCTCTTTCTCTACTGGATCCAGAGGAAGAAAAAATATATGTAATACAATATATTTCTTCAAAATTAAAGTGCTTATGCACTACCCATTTTGAATGTGGTACTGCTGTGCCTAAGAGAAGGCAGAAATGCCAGAAGCAGTTGTTCAGCGTTCACCACTGTCAGCACTCTACCACAGATACCCCATCTGGTGCAGTCTGATATGGATAATAATGGTGGAGTGTTCTTGCTGTCTTGACTGTAGTCATTACTGTGATGTTATTTTAGGACTAAGTAGTGTTTGCCCATTGGACCATAAAAGTGTGTCATGTAAATACAGGTTTTAGAACACACAATAGTCTGTCCGTGTGTAGAAATATGCAGGAAAAAAGCCTCATAAAATGCTGTTTAATAGTATTTGTTAGGCATGTGAAGTAATTCCTTTTCAAAGTTAAATCACTTGGAAAAAAGGGGGCTACTCTTTTCAAGGACCCCGTAAGTAATTATACTGCATTATACATCATTCATATGTCAATGCTAATGTTGTTTCTAAATGGAAGGAGCTTTGAATGACATGCTACCAAGCAAATGTCCAACACTAACCAAACCTTTTATTTATTTATTTACTCTCACCTGAATTGCTCTTTGAAATTGAATTGGGGGTAGAGAGTTAGCATTTATGTAGCTAGCAACCTCATATTTGACATTTTATCCTAGAATTAAATCCTGAACCTCAAAATATCTCACAGCAAAGAAATTCCAAATGACAACAACCTTCAAAGAAATGGCTTAGCAACAGTCAAGATATTTTTCTCAGTGGATATAATATTTAAATTTATAGCAGAAACATAAAATGGAAAATATAAAGGATGAAAACGATATTTTGAATCATACATAAAAGTGTATACCTAGAAGTATTTAGCTACATTTTGGAAGCTTAAAATCTATGCTTTGTTTAGCTTTTTTTCATTCCTAAAATTGTGATGATTATCTTCTTACTGAGATAAATTCATAATAAAGACAGAGAGGAAAATTTATAGTTATACAAAATAAAATTGTCCAAACTGGACACAGTGACTTGATATACAGAACAATCAGAGTTATTAAAATAGTAGGTGGCCTAGAGACCCTCGGATGCTTCTCCAAACAAATCATCTTGACAGTTAGGATGAAAATTTTACAAAATTAAGTTTATGTGCCTTCTAATATTCATAGGCATTTTAAAATTGAGAAACAACTCTAGAAGATTATTGAAATTTTATTTTTCAAAATTAAAGTAGCCAAATATTCATAGATGTTCATTAAACTCAGTTTTTATTTAATTCCAATATTTGAAGAAATATATATGGAAGAGATATAGATAGATAGATCACTTTTCTTTTTTACTTTTCTAGCTCTCCATGTTATCATTTAAATGATAGTTAAATCCACATTTGACTTCATTAAAAACGTTTAGATCAAAGCAACAATTGCTTCAACATATTGACTCAATTTTCTTCTTTACATGCTTAATTGAAAAGAAAAAATGATGGTGTATCACTTTACCTGAGTAGTGGCATATTTCCAGTTACATGAAATACTGACCAGGTTCATGAATGTTTATAACATGCATAAGTTTTTAAATCTCTGATGTTGTCACAGAAGAAAAGATTGCTGATAAACATTTGACCCAAGATCTACTGCATAATACGATAGCTTACATGTCTTTCAATGTATTCTCTTTCATTAAAGAAAAACACCAACCCATAAGAGATGAGACTGCAGATTCTAAAGCAAGACTGATTCACTTAACTTCCAGTCAACAGCTTTTTGCTGTACATCTTCAGACAAGTAACCACCTGTAATTCAGTTTTCTCAACTCTGAAATAATGATAAGAGAATCTGCCTCATAGAATTGTTATAAGAATTAAAAGACTTAATATATGTGAAGAATTTATAACAGTGCCTTGGGATATAACAATGCTATATAGAAATTAACTTCTTTGGAAAATCTCCTTTACGGATCACAGACTAGAAAGGCTATGCTCAAACCCTTCAGCTATGCTGCTAAGTCCCTTCAGTCGTGTCTGACTCTGTGCGACCCCATAGACGGCAGCCCATCTGGCCCCAACATCCCTGGGATTCTCCAGGCAAGAACACTGGAGTGGGTTTCCATTTCCTCCTACAATGAATGAAAGTGAAAAGTGAAAGCGAAGCTGTCCAGTCGTGTCCGACTCTTAGCGACACAATGGACTGCAGCCTACCAGGTTCCTCCGCCCATGGGATTTTCCAGGCAAGAGTACTAGAATGGGTTGCCATTGCCTTCTCGGAGTATATGAACCGAGAACTTCCAAATGTATAAGTTGGGTTTCAGAGAGGCAGGGGAACCAGAGATCAAGTTGCCAACATTTATTGGATCATGGAGATATAAGGGAGTTCCAGAAAAACATCTACTTCTGCTTTATTGGCTATGCCAAAGACTTTGACTATATGGATCACAACAAGCTGTGGAAAATACTTAAAGAGATGAGCATACCAGGGCACTCTACCTGTCTCCTGAGAAGTATGTGGGTCAAGAAGCAACAGTTAGAGTCTTACATGGGACAACTGCTGCTGCTGCTGCTGCTGCTAAGTTGCTTCAGTCGTGTCCGACTCTGTATGACCCCATAAACGGCAGCCCATCAGACTCCCCCATGCCTGGGATTCTCCAGGCAAGAACACTGGAGTGGGTTGCCATTTCCTTCTCCATGCATGAAAGTGAAAAGTGAAAGTGAAGTCGCTCAGTCGTGTCCGACTCTTCGAGACCCCATGGACTGCAGCCCACTAGACTCCTCCATCCATGGGATTCTCCAGGCAAGAGTCCTGGAGTGGGGTGCCATCGCCTTCTCCAACATGGGACAACTGACTGGTTCAAAATTGGGAAAGGAGTATGACAAGGCTGTATATTGTCACTGTTTAGTTAACTTCTGTGCAGAGTACATCAAGCAAGATGCCAGGCTGGATGAATCACAAGCTGAAATCTGGATTGCTGGGAGAAATACCAGCAACCTCAGATATGCAGATGATACCAACCTAATGGCAAAAAGCAAAGAGGAAGTAAAGAGCTTCTTGATGAAGGTGAAAGAGGAGAGTAAAAGAGTGAGTTTGAAACTCAATATTAAAAAACTAAGATCATTACATCCTGTCCCATCATTTCATGGCAAGTAGAAGGGAAAAAGTGAAAGCAGTGACAGATTTTATTTTCTCAGGCTCCAAAATCACTGTGGACAGTGACTACAGCCATGAAATTAAAAGACCTTGCTCTTTGCAAGGAAAGCTGTGACAAACCTAGACAGCGTATTAAAAACCAGAGACATCACTTTGCCAACAGAAATCAAAGCTATGGTTTTTCCAGTAGTCGTGTATGGATGTGAGAGTTGAACCATAAAGAAGGCTGAGCACTGAAGAATTGATGCTTTCAAATTGTAGTGCTGGAGAAGACTCTTGAGAGTCCCTTGGACTGCAAGAGGATCAAATCAGGCAATTCTAATGTAAATTGACCCTGAATATTCATCGCAAGGACCCTTGTTGAAGCTGAAGCTCGAATGAATACTTTGGCCACTTGATGCACAGAGCTGACTCATTGGAAAACACCCTGATGCTGGGAAAGATTGAAAGCAAAGGAGAAGGAGGAGGGAAAGGATCAGATGGTTAGAGAGCATCACTGATTCTGTGGACGTTAATTTGAGTAAACTCCAGGAGATAGTGGAGGACAGGAGCCTGGTGTGCTACAGTCCATGGGGTCGCAAATAATTGGACATGACTTAGTGACTGCACAACAACTTTTGAAAATATTACTAAATTTGCTTTCGTTTTTATTGGAGTATAGTTGCTTTACAATGATGTGTTATTTTCTGCTGTACAGCAAACTGAATAAGCTATATGTATACATATATCCCCTCTTTTTTTGGATTTCCTTCCCATTTCGGCCACCACAGAGCACTGAGTTCCCTGTGCCATACAGTGGGTTGTCATTTGCTATCTATCTTATGCTTAGTACTGTACATAGGTCAATCCCTATCTCTCAAGTACCCATGCTCTCTTTCCCCTCTTGGTGTTCATATGCTTGTTCTTTATGTCTGTGTCTCTATTTCTGCTTTGTGAATAGGTTCACCTGTGCCATTTTTCTAGATTCTACATATATGCATTAATATATTTGTTTTTTTCTTTCTGAAATTTTTTTCTTCATTTAAAGAATAAATGTATGATCTTTGAATGGAGCTGTAGGCTTCAGATATGAACATTTCTCACTACACTAGTAAAAACACCTGACTCTCCAAATAAACTAGGATAATTAAATTTATTGTTAAAGTCTCAGTGAAATTTTCCAAAATAAGCCTTAAGTAATATTCAGGGTTTTATTTCCCAGGATTTCTATATAATAGGATACTTTAGAACATGTAATAATTAACAAAAGAGCAAAGGTACATAAAGGAAAAACACATGAATTCTAGTTTGTGGAGTTCGATTCAAAGCATAAGGACATACATAAATATTGGACTTGTATGCATTTGTTTCTTGTGTGATTTATCAAATATACTCTTTTCCATCAATGTCCTTACCTAATAGGGCTTTACTAGAAAATAGATGAGTCAATTGACCCAATTGTAAGATTATTTGAACAATATTGAATGCCCCAATTTTATCTGATATGTATGAGGTAAGACCTAACAGAGGCACTTTCATAAGAGCTCAGGTCATTTAAAGATTTACATTAATGTTTAACTGCTTTATCTCTAGGTAGCAAAGAGTAGAATAGTTCAGAACTTAACAGACCCATCGTTAACATGACCTGAAAATCTGGTCTCCTGCAACCTCAGCAACCTAATCTTACGATGCTTCCTCCTTTACTCACTAATCTCCAGCCACACAGGGCACTTCAGTTTCTCAGATGAACTAATTTCCTTTTTTTCCACAGGGATTTAAAACAAATATTGCTTCAACAATCTAGAATATTCTTCCTGTTTTTTTTTTCACCTACTCAACTTGTCTCTATTGGAATATAATTTGAACTGTCATTTCTCTCCACCTCTAAAACAGATTTTCTTCTCATTTCCTTCTCTTGTATCTTCTGGTACTTTTTGTGTGTAGTGTTGATTCAGTATTATAGTTTATTACCTCTTTTACATCTTCTTCCTTAGTGGACTTACAGCCTACCTAAGGACTTGGACCTTGCTGTGTGTTTCTGTACCCTAATAACACCAATGCCCTTACCTCAACAAGCTGGGGATTGATGTTCTAGTCTTCTAACTTTCGATGAATTTCAAATGGTCTGCTTGACAGTTCCACTCAGTACGGCCCAGACAGAAGGCTGGACCTGCTCCCATCCCACCTAGATTCTCCATTAGTGTGCTCATCTCTTAAAAGCGTGCTTTCCTCCACCTACTGGCCAAGCTGGGAAACCTGGATGTCACCCTTAATATTTCTCTTTTTCTCATTCCCCAGTTCTAAACCATTACTAAGTCCTGTCATCTTTACACACCAAACGTACATAAATATGTTTACATCTCTTCTCCACAATTGCCACATGTATCATTCAGGGTCCAGCCAAGAAAGCGTGATTCACTCTAAGTGGGTAATAAATGAAAATATATTTAAAAGGTATGATAAGCCTTGAGGAAACCAACCAGAAATACTTTTAAGACCCCCATGGCTGGAAGCAACCGGAAGCTGTTGACAATGTAAACTGGAGGGACAAGGGGAAGAAACAGTTACTGGAAACTAGAGAGGACAGCCCTGTGGTGGGTGCTATCTGAGATAAGCTGTGGTCTTTGCTAGAAGAACAGGAGGAGTCGAGACAAGAAGGAACGGGAGAGAAACATCGGCCTCATGCTTGCTGTGGTTCTCTAGTCTCAGGGTAGTATCTTCCACTAGCTAAACCAAAGAAGAATTTAGAAGACAAAAGAACCCCTTGATGCCATTTATGATAGCATTTGGGGGGCCATAGGGCATGGACAAAACAGACAAAATCGTCTGCACCCTGTTTTTCTGCCAGCTTCTGTTGTTTCTTACCTGAACTGTCGACAAGGTCTGCATACTGGTTTGCCTGCTTTCTCTCTCATCACATCTATCCTCAATTCATTTACTAAACAGCTTGGACTTTGTACAAACCTGTGTCGTTCTTAAAATATCTGTATATTTTTATACTCCCAGATTCTTTGTTTTAAAATTACAAAACAGTTATTATAAAGGCTGATTTCCTTTTCCATTTTTCACTTCTAGACTGAGATCTGAAAGGGCAGGCATCATGTATTGTCACCTTCCAATCTCTTATCAGTGTGACTAGAACATAATTCCAGAAGATAGATTTGTATTTTTAAAAGCCTTTGAGGTGATTCTAATGTTCTAGATTGTTTTCAAGGATTGTTGAAATAACTAATCTTCAAGTGATCTGTATTATCAAGAGAATAATTAGCAAAATTAATCCTTACCCATTTAGTTCACTTACTACCTGTTAACTGAGAACTCAAAATGTATTCAAGAAATATGTTCCTTTGCTCAAGGCCGCCTATGTCTTTTTTTCTGATTTTTTTTTTTTTTAGATATCAAGTTTAACCTTGATTAGACCAATCAAGTATTTCTCCCTTTTAAAGCTCAAACATGAATGACTTTATGGTGAACCAGTTCACATCTAATCTTGCATTCGAGAAGAGGAAATATTTCCCAAGGAAGTGCTTTAATGTGTTCTCATTTTATGGCACTATAGAACAAATTCTTTTCTACAATTTAAACATTCAACATTTTTGTATATTTAAGAAGTGCCACAGGAATGAGGTCATTTCAACGAGTATTTTAATGTTGAATTGTTTTTTCTTTGGATCAGAGTCCCTAGAGGTGCTACATACCTGGCCCTGATCTTTTTTTAAATTTCACTTCTGATAAATTCTATTTTAATACCTTATTTTCATTTCATGTAAAACCCCAAATTTCTCTTGTCTGTATTTAGATATTTGCATGCGTTTGACATGCATCTGCCTATACTGAAGTAATTCCACTTCTGCAACACATTCTCCAATACCACTTTTTCCAAAGAATCCTCATATTTCAAAATCTATTTTGATGGAAAAATAATAATAATAAGTTATTTAACTGCTATATCATTTGGGGATATGAATAAGTCATGACTTCTAAGTATTTTTGATGAGATTGTTTCAATAAACTTATGTGATAATTAAGGAATGTACATACATGTGCATATTGGTTATTTTTAGTCTCTTGAGTAATATCTGGCTCTTCTGTAACCCCATGGACTGTAGCCCACCAAGCTCCTCTATCCATGAGATTTTACAGGCAAGAATACTGGAGTGAGTTGCCATTTCTTTCTCCAGGGGATCTTCCTGACCCAGGGATTGAACTCACATCTCCTATATTGGCAGGTGAGCTCTTTACCACTGAGCTATCAGGGAAACCCACATGTACATATATATGTCTATACAGGTACATTTGTATAAGCATAGATAGAGATATATAATAGCTATACATTTTATTTTATTCTTCCGCTTAAAAATGAGATATGAATAGAATCCCTAATTTAATTAAAATAATTGTGAAAAAAGCAATGCATTTCAGAAGATTTTCTGCATAAAATTTTGAAAAGGACACTAACACTAATACTCTCCAGGATTTCCATTCACAGCTGCCCTCCCCTGTGTCTGTATAAATATAACATATATATATTACACATATATATACTAACATCCATCCTAGATTATAATCTAATATTTGGTTAATTACTTTTAGCAAAGTTAAAATTTGCAAACCTCAAAGTACATATAAAGCTGCCATGACATTTCAAATAGTCAATTTATAAAACCCAGTGTTTCTCTTTTAGAGTCCCCAGTAAGTGACCTTTTCACTTAAACTGACATCACTAAAATTTCCAGAAATACTTTGATCGCAAATCCTGACTCTGAATGATTTAATTCCTAAATCCTTGTAAAGGCAGCCATCACTGATATCTTTCTCGCTGTCCCCATTTATTCTACTTTATATTTAAGGGTTATATAATTTGGCTTATTCCGTAGTCCCCTAGTTGAATTGACGCCTATCCCTCTAATTTTTTCAATGTGATTGTATTTTCCACAAAAGCAAGGTGATGTCTTATATCTTTTGCATGTCTTAGAATTTGTAACACAGTTCTGGACATAAATAAATACTCCATAATTACACAAATATTTATTCCATTTACTTATGCAATCCCAACTTACTGATTATTAAGAAATATTATACAGTTTATTTAACAGTGCCAGAGGTATTAAACTAAAATCAATTTTAAGAAAATAATAAGAATTATTTATTTAGAAGATCTATTTTGCCAGGTCTTTAGTTGATATTAAATGTGATTATTATACACTGACTGATAATCGAAGTAGTGAGATTACTCCTTGGAAGAAAAGTTATGACCACCCTAGATAGCATATTCAAAAGCAGAAGCATTACTTTGCCAACAAAGGTCCGTCTAGTCAAGGCTATGGTTTTTCCAGTAGTCATGTATGGATGTGAGAGTTGGACTGTGAAGAAAGCTGAGCGCCAAAGAATTGATGCCTTTGAACTGTGGTGTTGAAGAAGACTCTTGAGAGTCCCTTGGACTGCAAGGAGATCCAACTAGTCCATTCTGAAGATCAGCCCTGGGATTTCTTTGGAAGGAATGATGCTAAAGTTGAAACTCCAGTACTTTGGCCACCTCGTGTGAAGAGTTGACTCATTGGAAAAGACTCTGATGCTGGGAGGGTTTGGGGGCAGGAAGAGAAGGGTACGACAGAGGATGAGATGGCTGGATGGCATCACTGACTTGATGGAAGTGAGTCTGAGTGAACTCCGGGAGTTGGTGATGGACAAGGAGACCTGGTGTGCTGCGATTCATGGGGTCGCCAAGAGTCGGAAATGACTGAACTCAACTGAACTGACTGAGTAGTTATTCCTTTAGTCAACATTCTGACTTCAGGAGTGAACGGAAATAGAATCCTGAAGCCAGGTGCTGCCAGGAAGTTTGGAGTAGAAGACAATCGCTCCATCCTATCTGACCCACCTTGGCTGCACAGGTAACAATAAGGGCTGTATCTTCCAGGGAAAATGCTGAAACTCTATGAGGTCTGTGACTTTTATTTTTACTGATGTTACCATAGGCATGATTATATTTTTAAATTTATGAACAAATATTTATTGAGTATCGCTAATAAAAGAGAGTTGGACTGTGAAGAAGGCTGAGCGCTGAAGAATTGATGCTTTTGAACTGTGGTGTTGGAGAAGACTCTTGAGAGTCCCTCCTTGAACTGCAAGGAGGTCCAACCAGTCCATTCTGAAGGAGATCAGCCCTGGGATTTCTTTGGAAAGAATAATGCTAAAGCTGAAACTCCAGTACTATGGCCACCTCATGCGAAGAGTTGGCTCATTGGAAAAGACTCTGATGCTGGGAGGGATAGGGGGCAAGAGGAGTAGGGGACGACAGAGGAGGAGATGGCTGGATGGCATACTTGACTCGATGGATATGAGTCTGAGTGAACTCCGGGAGTTGGTGATGGACAGGGAGGCCTGGCGTGCTGCGATTCATGGGGTCTCAAAGAGTCAGACATGACTGAGCAACTGAACTGAACTGAACTGAATATAAAAAGTGAAAGTGAAGTCACTCTGTCGTGTCCGACTCTTTGCGACCCCATGGGCTATGGCCTGGAATTCTCCAGGCCATATTCTCCATATATCTATCACATAGATATTCTCTGTGTGATACTCTCCATAGATATTCTCCATATATCTATCACATTTTATTGGCTGTATTCTCCAGATAAGAACAGTGGAGTGGATAGCCTTTCCCTTCTCCAGGGGATCTTCCCAACCCAGGGATGGAACCCAGGTCTCCCGCATTGCAGGCAGATTCTGTACCAGCTTAGCCACCTTGCTAATATAAGTAACTTTGCTAAAATTATACAGGATATACTATTTTTCTCAATTTTAGATACTTTTGAACCCACAGATGTTTGAAGGAACAACTGTTTTTATCCCTAACTTCACCTTGATAAGGATTGAGTAGTGACATATCTGTCTACATAGACTTTTATTTGCAAAATCTGCATCATTAATTGTAAGTAATCTTCTGTGTCTTAAAATGAATCTAAATATTAGGTCCTGGGGAAGAACAACATTTGGAGAAAAATGCTACAATACTGCAGCTAATGTTATTACTTATTAATACTCACTTATCCACAAGTTTTAAAAGGAAAAGGTTTTCCAACCATTATAAGATGTTACAGTGTTAATCTACATTTCAATAAGGTATTTGAAGGCAATACTAGAACTGTCAAGGACCTGCTCTGAAGCTTGAGAGTAACCTACAAAGGAAAATGCTGACAGTTTCATTTTATGTGACATGAAAGCATTATTTTGTTAAGAAAATATTATTAGATTTGAGCACTTTCCTTTGCAAATTCTCAGAAAGATTCACAGATATTCTATAGTATGTGGTACTGAAATATTACCTATGTAAGATAACCTGAGATATAAAATTAAGGAAGTGATCTGAATAAGCAAGCTTTCACTTGCTTCTGTCTAAAACTGTTAGCTAAGTCTGATACTTGAAAAATCCAAAATGTAATGCAGGATATTGGAAGGAGTAGTTTAAAAATATATGTTTAGATGTTTGTTAAGATTTGCAGACTACTGGAGTCACATCTTAAGCAACTATATAGGCTTGGTGAAGCACCACATGCCTGATCCTGATACATTCTCAAAAGTGAGAAAAGTTTTCCCAAGTCAGAAAATAATTTGTTACCCAGATAGCCTGGAATTCTACAAATTTAGACATAAATAAATCAAGATAATTTTTAACTTCATCTTATTATTTTGGACTCCTTCTTTTCTTCTATTTCTTATTACAATGTTTCCTAAAGGATAGCAAGCTTATGATTGATCATTGAGAAGATGACTTTGGGGAATGCATGAACAGATTTTATTATTTAAAAATTAAAATAGTTAGCGTGTGTTAAAAACCTTAGATATTGTTGCTTAGGAATAAAGGCAATATATAGGTAATATAAATATTTAACATTTTTCAAAACAGTTGATTTAAAGGAAAATATTAAGTAAACACTAGTGTAAGCAGTGTGTAACTATGGCAAAAAAAAAAAAAAAAATGAAGGAGGGACAGAATGCCTAAAACTGGGGGAGACACTGTCCATGGTACTCATCATTGCCATCCTTCTCAAAGATATGTGACATCATTGTGAAATCAAACAGACAGAACATCCTTTGAAATATTCTAATACTTTTCTAAGGATATTTTCAACCATCTACAATTATTTTGTATTTGAAATCAAGATTTTTACATTATTAATTGTGATGTCCACTGCTATAAGAAATGATGCTAGTGAAATATTTTGTCTTTCACCCTCTTCATCAGTGAAAACAATTGCTTCTCCTTTTTATGCTGTGTAGTTCTTCCTTTCCATCAGGGTCTTTCAGTTTTATTTTAACCATTAATTTAAAAAAATACAAGGACAAGGAATTTTATTTTCACAAATTCTTTTGAAAAATTTTAAGTTTAACAAATCCATTTAAATTTTTAAATTTTTCACATTACAGAACTTAACTGAAATTTATTACTATTTACTCCTAAATTTCTTATCTACACACAAAAAGTTCATAAACCCAAAACCTCAAAACAAGACTAAAAACAGCAAAAAGCTTATGAAACAAATTATGGATCTCAGCATTAACACCTGAACAGGGATTATGATTTTTACATTCTTAATGGATGATAGAATTATATAAAAGCTGAAAACTTACAAATTACTTAAAACCTGGAATCACTGACCAGAAATTACACAATTAAATCCTGGGCAATCCAACAGCAGAAAAGTGTCATGAGTGAACCTAATAATGTGTGTTAAAGTCAGTGTTTTAATTGTACCCCATGCCACTCTTTAAGGAACACCTGGTATTAATTAGATATTGAGTCAGATTAATACTGGCAGCAGAACCAGTGATAGTATTTTTGACTACCAAAAGAACCTTCCACTGGACTGACAATTTTAATCTTGGCCCTGAAGATCTAGTGGAGCTCATTGATTGTCGATGCCTTGGTGTTTGATTATGCAGTCAGTGAAGTTATTTGTGGTGGTGAGTTCATGGATGGTTTGGGTAGACACCCAAAGTTAACTTGTAGTGTGTGTTGTCTTCGACTCCAGTAGTCATCTAGAGGTGTATTTCATTTCCATACTTTTCCATAACTTTCCATGTACAGTATCTAATGGCTCTCATACAGATTCATCTTCAGAAAATACTCTTCAGCTAAAGCTCATTACATATTTTAACAGACTTGTTGACAGCACTTGCTACATTCCAGGCTCTATGCTAAATATACAGATTATCTCATTTACATTATCCCTTTATATCAAGCCTACTAAATGAGTACAAATGAGGAAACTAGACAATAGAAGGTCAAAGGTCAAGTGGTCACCCTGAGAATCACCCTGTATTCAATAGCTTTTGCCACTGCATGAAATTAGTTTTATATACAAATCTGATAGCGAGACTTATGGTGGCTCATCTTTTATGTATCTTTTCAGCACATGACAACATCACTCAATTTTAAATGCTGGTTTCACTTGATTTTGTGATGCTCCCCACATTGGTTTCCTTTCCAATTTTCTCAAAATTACATTTTTCCTTGCTAATTCATCTGCTTCTTACTGCTTTATGAATAAACTTTGCACAAGATAGAATAATTAACCTATCTCTACCTCTATTTTTGTTGTTTAATCACTAAGCTCTGTCCAGCTCTTTTGCGATCCCATGCACTGTAGCTCACCAAGTTCCTCTGCCCATGGGATTTCCCAGGCAAGAATACCGAAGTGGGTTGCCATTTCCTTTTCCAGGGGATCTTCGTGACTCAGGAATCGAACCTGCATCTCCTACTTTGGCAGGTCAATTCTTTACCACTGAGCCACCAGGGAAGCTCCTGTGCTCTATTTATGCATTCGTTATTTGGTATGTATTGAATATCACCTCAACATTGTGGACAATAGAATGAAAAGCAAAGTACAGGTATTCCCCTTGACAGAGAATTCTCCACTAGCTTGGGGTACGAAATCACATTCTGTTTTGTTTTTATATTAGTCATTTAGATTAATGTATTTGTAGTAGGAACTACAAGTTACTTCTCAGCTGGAGGAAGGAAATGGAAACCCACTCAGTATTCTTGCCTGGAAAATCCCATTGACAGAAGAGCCTGGTGGGCTATAGGACATGGGGTCTGGAAAGAGTAGGACACGACTGAGCAACTAAACAACAGTCACTGCTTATCTTGTTTAACTGTACTTCCAAATGCCTGGAGAGTGAGAGAGAGAGAGGAGATAAAAGGAAAACTAAGATCAGTCCTTCTATTGTTGCTTTAAAATTCCTGTTAGATTTGAAACCACAATGGCAGTGGTACTATCTTTAGCCCAATTCCCAACTCAAACAATCCCAACGAATGCTACACAGGCAAAATTAAAATCAATATATGTTTATGATCCAAAGTTTAGTGACTCTTCTATAAGCATAAACCCTAAGGTGTCAAGGCCTTCTGCATCATCTCCAATATGAGCCATCATACTCTGGGTTTTGAGCCCAGATGAGCACTCTAGATGTCAGCTTCCTTGTGATTATTTCTTCTCTAAAGTCTTAGTAATCTTTCCAGGGCAGCAAAATATACTTAGAAATGTTTGAGTCAATCAGAGAAGTTCAATAAGCATTGATTCTCAAAAAGAAGTGGGTTAAGGTCTTTCTCATTGCCTCTCAAGAGGCTCAGGGACCACTATGCAAATGTAACAAATTTGTTTTCAAGTAAGAACAGTGGATTGGTAGAGGCAAGCCATGCCAGACACTAAAGATTCTATTACATACTCCTTGGGGGAAATAGGAGTCATTTAAACACTGAAGAAAGAATTGCAAAATATCTGTTCCAATATGATGAACCCTCGTTGCTTGGTATCTCTTGGCATTGTCTCTTGTAAAGAAAATTTAGTCCCTTTCACTAGACATGCTAATAGAATTTCTCTATTAAGTAAGAAAGTCTTATATCGCAGAGGGAAGCATTGTTATTTCAGCTTCTTGCCCCAGAGATTTTTCTCTATTGTTATAACAGAGATTACTTTGATTAGGAAACACTTTGGTTAGGAAACATTTCATAGACAAACACTATTATGAACCAGGAAAAAGGTAATAGGTAAAACTGCTCAGTGTGTGAAGTTAAAATGAATTAGGGAATTGAAGGTGGGTAGTAAAAGAAGAGTTTTGGAATGAAGAGAGCAAGCCAAGAAACTTGCTGGAAGACTCGAGCCTGTGGTGAAATAGTGCCTGTTGTTGAAAGTTTCTAGGCATGGAAGGAGATGAGTACATTTGGGAAATAGAATGTCTATTCAAATTTAACTGGTCTGCAGTTCTCTCAAATAAATTCCCACTGCAGTCCTCATCTTGAAGAAAAAGCCTCCTAACTCAGCATCCATACCAGGGAAATTCTGGGGAATGATTCATGTAAGGTTGTCTTGTGTGAAAGCAAAATCATACAAGGACAAGCACTATTTCCAGGTAGTTTGTTAATTTAAGATGTGATTCTGGTAAGTGCAAGTGAAGGAGCAGGAAAACACAGAGGAAGAGTCCGTCATCAAAATCCTTATAAAACCTAATAAAATTTTTTAAAGAAAAAGAAAAAAAATCCTTATAAAAGACCTTCATTCCTTCATGGTCTGGGAGAAATGTGCATGATATCTCTGAAAGGCAGGAGTCTGAACACTTTTTATCCCCCATGATCTGTTCCTATTTCACATTGTAGAGAGTCATTTCTAGACATGTTGATTCTTCTTTATTTATGAACTACATTTGTATCTGGGTTAGTGAGATCCCGATATCCTCAAATATCTTATGATAAAGAACAGAAAGTGAGTGCCTAGGGTGGAACAATGACATCTTCATGACTCCAAATAGTTCACCTGTTGCTGCTGCTGCTGCTGCTAAGTCGCTTCAGTCGTGTCCGACTCTGTGCGACCCCATAGACAGCAGCCCACCAGGCTCTGCTGTCCCTGGGATTCTCCAGACAAGAACACTGGAGTGGGTTGCCATTTCCTTCTCCAATGCATGAAAGTGAAAAGTGAAAGTGAAGTCGCTCAGTCGTGTCTGACTCTTCGCATCCCCATGGACTGCAGCCCACCAGGCTCTTCTGTCCATGGGATTTTCCAGGCAAGAGTAGTCGAGTGGGGTGCCATGGTGCTATTATTATCCGCATTGTTCAGATATAAGGCACAATGGAGTTAAATAACTTACCTAGATTTCCTAGTTAATAAATTCAGAGGTGGAATTTAGGCCCCAAAATCAGAGTACAATGCAGCCTCTAATGCACAGCACATTATGCCTCTTGGGACAAGACAAAAAGTTCTTAGAAATCAAGATCCAAGTTCCTGTCAATAGTGTTAATTTATTACATTGCAACCAAATTTAAAAAAAAAACACAATTTTTGTTTCATGATAATAATATTAACATTCAAGATGATCTATTATGCCTCATCAGATATACATGCAAAACACATTTCACTTTAGATTTTGTTCATTTTTAAAAAAAATTTAGCAATACAAAAAATAGGTCAAGCACCTTTATTAATTAAATCTATTTCATTAAAATCATGGCTTCTGGTTTAAAATGCCTTCACTCTAGTGTGTTAAATTTATGTGGATGGTCCATAAACAGTCCCTAATTAATCACATGTGTATTCAGATGTGGGCTCGTGTGTTATAAACTAACATTGAAGTGTATAAGGAACTGTCAGTCAGATCAAAAGTCAACTGAAAATCTTCCCGTTTGCAAAACTGAGAGCCTGTCACAGTTAGTTAGTCATAAATGTTTAAAACAGCAACCAAACTTTTATTCTAATTGAGCATGAGTTGAAAGGCTACCCACTTTGATGTCTTTGCTTTTATCATTTGTATATGGCTAAAAAAAACTACTATTATGCTTTTTTAAAATCCCCCCTTTGGAGTGGTAGACATTACTTGGTTCTGAAAATATACAGGTAGATCAATATATAATTGCAGGGCTTTATACAGTTTCCAGTTATGCCTATAATTTTCCACATGCAAGTGTTCAAAAGTAAAATTCTTCCCTCTTTTTTCTCTATTTGATCTTTCTGTACATATTTGAGATTCAAGACATAAGGAACACATCTTTGCAATAATATTTAGGGGGAGATCTTTTAAAGTGTAATTGTCCTCTTATCCAATTTTTCAGCCTTAAGTAAAGATAAATCAACAAAAAAATTTAATGAAAAAAACATATTTACTAGTAAAATTCAGTGGCATTAATGGCTCCATTTTAGAGATTTAGATATTAAGACTAGGACGTGAAATGACAATCAAGGACCTCAAGTAACCTAATTTGGCAATATGGGAAAAATCTTCACCCTGAACCATCCTAGTACTTATTACAGTACAAAAGTGAAAAAAAAAAAAACAAAAAAACAAAAAAAAACAGAGATAGGTTAAACAAAATAGTAAGAAAATGTACACCTACTACCATTTGAGGGCATTTTTCTGTTTTGTTTTGTTTTTTCTCCTTTCAGGAAATATCCATGAAGAGGAAATCTAGTCTAGATGAAGAGTATCTTTAAGAGAAAAAATACCATGAACCAGTAAAAGGATTACTAGCCATAACAATTAGACATATGGACAAAGATTCAACAAAAACCATAGGTTGCAAATTCTAAATAATAATCTAGAAACATTTCTCACCAAGGTTTTTCTGTGATGTAAGTCCTCACATGAAATAGCTGTTAAAAGCTTTCATTAAAACCATATGTGTTGTACATGAATAAAACACACAAAGAATTGTTAACTATAGGTAAAATGGTGCCCAAAAGAAACTATATTTAGACATTAAATGGTAGGTGAATATGGTACTCCAGTCCTGTTGTCTTTGGAATTTAACTGAGAAGAATATAAAATAGAAAAGTAATGTTGAGGCAAAGATGGGAAAAAAGAAAAAGTTCTTTATGTATTCTTTGTGATGAGACTATGATATTTATAAACATCAACCTCTAGTCCCTCCCATTTATAAAATGATACACTATAACCTAAGCTTGGGTGGGAATGGGGACGGTTATATTATCCTATTTTCCTGCTACTCCTAAAGGTATTTGTATTACACAAGCCAGATTAATCAATTCCCTTACTAGAATGTTTAATTTTAGTGAGAGTGGAGGAAAAAGACTCTCTTGCATCTTTGATTATGAAGGTACAGGGATATATTTATGTAGGACCACAGCTACTTTTTTTCTACACAATTTGGTGAAAGTAGATGAAGCAATAAAGTGACAAGCAAGAATGAAAAAGGAGAAAGTCATTGAGGAAGAGAAAAGTACTGAGAAAGCAGTTTTAGCATCATTGAGTCTTTGGTATGTGTGTCTGAGATTCTTAGGGTTTTCTCTGACTCCCTTAGTTTTTTCTTCGATTCAGTGAGCTCCCCCAGTGTTATACAAATAAAAAATAACATCACTATTTGGCTTAAACTGGTCCAGTGGGAGCTGAGTTTCTGTCACTTAAACTGAAAGAAATTTGGACCAAGACAAAGCATGATCTGAGTTGATCATTTTGTGACTCAACAGAATGAAACTTTGTTTCACATTGAGGAGTTAAAAGTTTAATAGTAAAATGGTCATGGAATTACACCATGAACCAAGTCTGTTCCAGATGTCTACAATCTAGCCTAGTTAGTTTAGTTCAGTGAAAACACAGTGAAATGTGAACAATTTGAAAGATTTGGAATTAGAAATATGACCTAGAAACATTTTGATATGCCCCTTTTACTGTTAGCTTTATTAAAGAATTTGTACTCATATACCACATAAACAGAAGTATCATCATTTAAAATGAAATTATTAGCAGTTTTATACTAAAAAAGTATTGAAAATGGTTATCATGGCCTATAAGTAGTTAACTCTGCAGATTAAATATAATGATTAAGACAAGACTAAATCATGTGTTCAGTTTTATTTTATCTCTGTTTCACTTTTATTACATGTAAGATAAGTTCTATACAAAATTTAGATAGATATGGTAATATATGTGACTCAATACATCATAATGTCACATTAAATGTTATTTTCTCTTCTTTATTCTAGTAATTCTAATATTTTATTCTACAGTACTCCCTATTGGAATATGTTAGTCGGTAGAGAGCAAGAAGAGATTGCTGAACTAGAAACATAATCATACTCTGCTTCTAAATGTTGTATATTCTGAAGTTATTCATGGTAAGTTGCTAATAAAAAATGGTTCCACTACTAAAACTATGGGCTTCCCAGGTAGCTCAGTGGTGAAGAATCCATCTGCTAATGCAGGAGACACGGCTTTGATCTGTGGTCTGGGAAGATCCCCTGTAAAAGGAAACAGCAATGCACTCCAGGATTCTTGCCTAGAAAGACCCCATGGACAGAGGAGCTTGTCGGGCTTCATTTGTTAAGTTGGACATGACTTAGCAAATGAACATACACACACACTAAAACTATGTTTGAGAACCTCCAATTCTGATCTGATCTTTCTTTATCTGTGAGACCTCAACTGTCGCTCAAACTGTCTGTCATGAGAGAGAGAGATTCTCCTAACCTCCCTCTTAAGTCACATTCTTTTCATCAACTAAAGTACAACTTAGAACACAATCTTAAGTGCCCTCCCTTGGTCTTTCAACTGGAGTATTTTATACAAAGGAAAATAACTCCCAAGAGGCACCCAAATGTATTCCAAGGACAATGAGTCAGTGTTAGATGAGAGAGGAAATTTTGAATCCAGTATGGTTTTGGATATAGGTCACTGAGATTGTCCTCTGGCTTTGTTGGCCTCATGCCTGGCTCCCAAGGAAGTGCAAAAAGATTGCAAAGACTGACCAGAAACTGAAAGGACTCTTTCATTGGAATCACTGAAGCCCAAGGCAATAGTACTTTGCAACCTCTGTCCTAGTGTGATCAAAGCAGGTGGGGGTAAGTAGAAGAGTGTGAGGAACTTTTCCTTATTCAGGGTTTCTATTGAGCATGAAAATGTCACAATGTCTGAGCAGTAGATCAGCTGACAGTTGGAATGTTGAAAAATTGGAGATGGTATTTCAACGTGATGAGTCTTGGAGATCTTACTGTGGGATAGATGTTTTGAGATAAGATCTTGGGAATGGGGGACATTTTGGTGGCTCTAATAGCACTGAAAGATCTGTATCAGGAGAGAAACAAAGTGGTAGATGCATGCAGTAGATGGGAGGACTACTTCCTTAGTACAATAAGATAATCTGAGACCTATTTTGGAGTGATTATGTTGTAAAGGGTCTGAGAGCCCCTAAAACCCACAACAATATTTGAATTGAGTATGATAAGAAAAATAATGAGATATCATGAATATTCTAAAAAAAAGTCTTTAGCAGGATTTTACCAAGATCAGTGTTGGGGGAATTCTGGATCTTCATAGACTGTAAAGACCTCAACTAAGGCATCTTCATTCAGTTTGAATTAGTGTTCAGATTCTAGAGTCCTTATTTCCACCCTATCACCAAATAGTTTTCTCTGATACCGGGTTGAGAGCTCAGTCTTCTCATCAGACAAATTGGAGTTTGAATCCTAGGATTCTCACATATATACTTTTGACCATGGCTGGTCAGTTCACCTCTGTGAGCTTCTATTTCTTCATTTATGTGGCGTTTGGATAATAACTTCACTGACCTCACAGGACTTTTGTGAGACTCAAATGACACAGTATCATATATGCTCTGCTGCTGCTGCTAAGTCACTTCAGTCATGTCAGACTCTGTGTGACCCCATAGACGGCAGCCCACCAGGCTCCCCCGTCCCTGGGATTCTCCAGGCAACAACACCAGAGTGGGTTGCCATTTCCTTCTCCAATGCATGAAAGTGAAAAGTGAAAGTGAAGTTGCTCAGTCATGTCCGACTCTTAGCGACCCCATGGACAGCAGCCCACCAGGCTCCTCCATCCATGGGATTTTCCAGGCAAGAGTACTGGAGTGGGGTGCCATTGCCTTCTCCAATATATGTTCAATAAATATCAATTATAAATTTTTATCATTACTATGTAACTATAACCATGCTAAATGTGCTTCACTGGACTTTTTCTTAACCCCTATATCATGATCTTTCTATTTCTTTCTCACTAATGAATGTCATAATGAGTTTCTGTTTTTAATTTTATGTTCTTAAGCAAGACTGTGGTTGACCTGAGTCATCAGATTAATAGCTGAGATTTTTTTCTGAATCAGTTGAGTCAGTCTCTTAGATTCATGTAATTAGATATAGCAACAAATAGGCAAATATATATATATATATATATATATATATATATATCTTGATGATCAGCAAGTGAGATAACATATTTATTAATTACTTACTTTGTATCAAGCAATATGTTAACAACAGGTTAGCTCTGAGCATAAAACAGAGTTGATTTTACTGAACTACCAGAACAATTTGCAGCAATTTTTATGTGGACTAAATATCTCAAAGAAAAAGGAAGAGAATTCCAGAAAAACATCTACTTCTGCTTCATTGACTATACTAAAGCTTTTGACTGTGAGGATCAAAACAAGCTGTGGAAAATTCTTCAAGAGATGGAAATACTAGACCACCTTACCTGCCTCCTGAAAAATCTATATGCAGGTCAAGAAGAAACTGTTAGAATCAGACATGGACAATGGACTGGTCCCAAAATGGGAAAGAAGTACATACATCAAGGCTGTATATTGTCACCCTGCTTATTTAACTTATGTGCAGAGTGCATTATGTGAAATGCTAGGCTACATGAAACACAAGCTGGAATCAAGATTGCCAGAAGGTGTATCAGTAAACTCAGATATACAGATGACTCCACTCTTATGACAGAAAGTGAAGAGGAATTAAAGAGCCTCTTGATGAAGGTGAAAGAGGACAGTGAAAGAGATAGCTTAAGTCTCAACACTCAGAAAATGAAGGTCATGGCATCTGGTCCCATCACTTCATGGCAAATAGATGGGGAAACAATGACAGATTTGATTTTCTTGGGCTGCAAAAATCACTGTAGATGGTGGCTGCAGCCATGAAATTAAAAGACACTTGCTCCTTGAAAAAAAGCAATGACAAACCTAGACAGCATATTAAAAAGCAGAGATATTACTTTTCTGACAAAGGTCCATATAATCAAAGCTATGGTTTTTCCAGTAGTTATGTACAGATGTAAGAGAGCTGGACAGTAAAAAAGGCTGAGCACTGAAGAATTGATGCTTTTGAACTGTGGTGTTGGAAAAGTTCTTGAGAGTCCCTTGGCCTGCAAGTAGATCAAACCAGTCGATCCTAAAGGAAATAAATCCTGAAAATTCACTGGAGGGACTGATGCTGAGGCTGAAGCTCTAATACTTTGGCCATCTCATGTGAAGAGCTGACTCATTAGAAAAGACCCTGATGCTGGGAAAAATTGAGAGCAGAAGAAGAAGGAGGTGACAGAGGATGAGATGGTTGGATGGCATCACCAACTTGATGAACGTAAGTTTGAGCAAGCTCCAGGAAATGGTAAAGGACAGGGAAGCCTGGCATGCTGCAGTCCATGGTGTCTCAAAGAATCAGACACAACTGAGCTACTGAACAACAACAAAAGCTCTCAAAGTTCAGATGGGGAGACAAATATGGAAGTGCTGTTTATAATGTCATTATTATTTTGATCTTAAAACCCCCTGGGCACTCTTGACCTGGGAAAACAAGGATTTTACTTTGCAAGGCTGAAGAATAGAGTATTCTGAAGAAAGCAAGCCTTGTGATTGGAAGGTCAAGGTAGACGCACAGAAGAACCTGGTTAAAACTTTCACACTCAATGGGAACTTTGACTAAATGAGTCACAAGCCTCATTGCTCTAGAGAAAAAGTTATGAAACTGGAACTGGTGATGAGTAATATTATAGAATATTGCTAATACTTCAGTATAAGTCTTTGAAATAGCCTTAGTGTCCAAGGAATAAGAAAATGCATGTATTTTGTTATAGTTTAACATATTACAGAAAAATTATTAAAATAAAAATATCAGCACTGTTGTTTTTATGGGCGATACTCAAGTGAAAAAACAACTCTGGATCCTAATAGATTAGGTACATAAATTTTGCAAAAACTTCTAAACTGTGTTCTGTTAAGTTAGCAGTTTTCAATAAAAGATTACAAAGCATATTTGTGCAAAGGATAACTAGAATTTCTTGTGGTAAAATTAGGGAAAAAAGAAATGTATAAAGAAATCAAAGGGCTTGGGGAAAAAAGCTCTAAATATAAAATACTTCAAAGGTTTGGTTTGTTTTATTTTATAGAATGTATATCTGCCACATATAAGAAAATTTAATTTACAAAATAAAAAGTGAACAGAGATATAAAACCAGCAAAGTATCAGAATAATTTAAATGCCAAATTTTTGATATTGTCTAGAGCACTGTTTCTCCAATCTTTATATGCACATCAATTGCCAGAGGATTTTCAATATCTGGTTCAGTAGGTTTAGGATGTGGCTTCTGATTCTTTGTTTCAGACATGCTGCTAAGTGATGGTGTTGCTGTTCCATTGATCATAATTTTGTCTTATTAAACTTTTGTTTGTAGACTTACATGCTATTGTAAGAAATAATGTGAAAAAGATACTTATACTCTTCATCTAGGTTACCCCAATGGTAACATCTTGTGCCTTTGTAAAAAATCAGTTGGAAATATTTATGTGGCCCTATTTGAGTGCTCTATTTTCTTTTACTAATCTGTGCATTCATACCACACAGTCTTGTTTGATGTAGCAATGTAATAAATCTTGAAATCGAGGAGACTGATTTCTTCCACTTTTGTTTTTCAAAGTTATGTCAAGCTATTCCAGTTCCTTCTCCTTTCCATGTTAATTTTAGAATAATCTTTTCTATATTTATAAAATCTCTACTGACATTTTGATAGCAATTATATTAATTCTATTTGAGGAGAATTAATATATTTAGTATGTTATGTCTTCCAAGCCATGAACACAAAGTGTCTCTCCTTTATTTAGAACTTCATTGATTTATTTTGTCAGAATTTTGTAGTTTTCAGCATAAAAGTCTTGTATGTAATTTTGTTGGATTAGTTTTTCTAAATATTTCTTTATTTTTGAGCTATCATAAGTGTTATTATGTTTTTTAATTTTAGCATTCACCTTTTCTTGCTAGTTAAAAATATATTACTGATTTTGGTATGCTTATCTTGTACCCTGTGGCTTGCTAACTCACTTGTTGGTCTTGGATTCAATAGGGAGTGATGGGTATGAATGCTAGATTCCTTGGAATTTTGCAACCATGTAACCTGCAAATGGGAATATTATATTTCTTTCTCTCTCATCTCTATGACTTTTATTTCCTTTTCTTATCTAATAATACTGGATAGAATTGCTGTTCTATACTGAAAAGAATGATAAGAGCAGACATCCTTGCCTCTTTCCTAACCGTAGAGGGAGCGCATTCATTCTCTCAAGCACATTATTAGTTCTAGCTGCTTCATAGACACTTTCTATAACTTTAAGGGAATTCTCTTCCTATTTTCCTAAGGCTCGGGGAGTTCCTATAACTTGTCCATGGCCACTCTTTTAGACATTAGAGTCTAATAGAGAATACAAAGCTTTCTTTTCAAATCCTATTGTCTCAAGGGATTCTAATGCATATGTAAAACTAAGAAGGTTTGAAAAGCATGGTCAGAAAACAGTGAGAATACAATGCTAAACAGAATACTTTAGAATACTAAAGTGTGTCTATGGAGAGTAGTAGAGATCACACCCCATTAAATTGTTAAGTGGAAGACCTCTTTAGAGTTTGGGGAATGGGTTGAAATAAGGTGCATCCGGAATCAGGGACCAGAGTTAGAAGATGTATATTCCTCTGGCAAGAATCGGTGGCATCCTAAAGTAAGACAGTGCATCCCAGGTGGCACCGTGATAAAGAATCTGCCTGCCAATGCAGGAGACACATGCAAGATATGAGGCTTTGATCCCTAGATTGAGAAGATCTCTTAGAGGAGGAAATGAACCCTCTCCAGTATTTTTAGCTGGGAAATCTCATGGACAGAGGAGCCTGGTGGGCTACAGTCCACAGGGTCACAAAAAGTTGGACATCACTAGGCGAGCACGTGGGACAAAAGTATAAAACTAGCAGTCAAGATCTCATTGCATATGGTTTTTGTTAGTTCCTGTGATTCCAGGTAAAAATAACTTTAATATCTATCAAGAATTACTTAGGATAACAGTAATTACTGCAACAAATATATCCACATATTTCAGTGGTTGTTGTTTAGTCTCTAAGTTATGTCTGACTCTCTGCAACCTTATGGCCTGCAGCACACCAAGCTCCTCCCTCCTCCACTATCTTTCGGAGTTTGCTCAAATTCATGTCCATTGAGTCAGTGATGCTATCTAACCATCTCATCCTCTGCCACTCCTTTCTACTTTTGCCGTCAATCTTTCCCAGCATCAAGGTCTTTCCCAGTAAGTCATGTCTTCACATCAGGTGGCCAAAGTATTGGAGCTTCAGCTTCAGGATCAGTCCTTCCAATGAGTATTCAGGGTTGATTTCCTTTAGCATTGACTGGTTTGATCTCCTTGCAGGCCAAGGGACTCTCAAGAGTCTTCTCCAGCACCATAGTTGTAAAGCATCAGTTCTTCCACACTCAGCCTTTTTTATGGTCCAACTCTCACATCTGTACATGGCTACTGGAAAAACCATAACTTTGATTATGTGGACCTTTGTCAGCAAAATAATGTTTCTGCTTTTTAATATGCTGTCTAGGTTTGTCATGGCTTTCCTTCCAAGGAGCAAGTGTCTTTTAATGTCATAGCTACCTCTTGCATATTAAATGATCCATGTGATTACATTAGGATAATCCAGGATAATATTCTTATTTTAAGGTAAGATGATTAAGCATCTCAACTCTATGTAAAACTTAAGCACTTCCCCCAACTTGCCATGGTAACATGTAAAATATTCACAAGTTCTAGGGATTAAGATATGGATGGGTTCAATTAAAAAGAAAAAAAAATGCCATCATGATATGGAAGGGGATCATTATTCTAACTACTACAGCACATTTAAATATAGACAAATACAAGTGGGTTTTATCAATTTTTATTTAGTTTCTATTAAACTAGGAAATGAAGCCCTAGCGGAAAAATTAAGTGCAATGCATTCAGATTTCAGCCCTGTCATTCAGTAATTCTGTAACTTTATTAGTCCAGGTAAGCTATATAACCTCTATTTGTTCATTTTCTACCACATAAAAATGAGAATAAATAATACTTTTCAATAGATATGTTATTAGACTTAAAAGAGACACTGTATATTTAAGATACTCCCTGAAACATTGTTCATAAAAAATAAACTAGTTTATTTCAGTGTAGTATTCCTTTTATCCAGGCTTGGAGAAGATTGGTACAACCTTAGATAATGGCACTTTTTTTTTCAATTTTAACTTTCAAAGTTGGCTGTTTTTCAGTCTTCAGTGAAATGGTGATTGTAAAGTATCTGTCAGGAGAAAGGATGCCATCTAAATTCCAAAAGCACTTTTTATGTATCAAAAGCATGTGACCCAAGACATAGAAATTGAGAAACTCAAAAAGGAAAATTTCTGCCTCTTGGGAAGGAGATTAAAGAGGCTTCAGAGTTCAGGGAAGGAGTAGGAGAACCATGTTCTGTGTGAGGAAAGATTTGGAAAATAAAAGTTGATGAAAATGCTACTAGAGTCCTTCAGAGAAGTTGGCCCCAAGAGGAAAAATTGTTAAAGGAAAATGGATAATTTTAGAAGAAATTTGAGTCTCCTCTCTGAAAGTCCATTGGAACTTATACATGAAATCATCTTAGAGGACTTCCCTGGTGGTCCAATAGTTAAGACTCCCCATTTCCAATGCAGGAGATGTGGGTTCACCCCTGGTCCAGGAATTACGATTCTACATGCAGCAGTCGGTGGTCCAAAAAAAATATATTTTTTTTAAATATTGACCTAAAATCTTCATAGTGACTACATAGGTTAACAGAGTAAAAATGGCAGTAAAATAAACAATGCACTAAAATATCAGAAGTTGTAGCCTGGATTTTCTTTCTCTGTAGGATGTAGATATCAAACAAATCATGTTTGCCTCCAGTAGGGAGTAGAAGGTAATATTCACATTTACCAGTAGTTCAGGAGATCCTCGTGGCAAGGGGTAAATTAACAGATAAAAGCCAGGCACAAGCTAGAGGGTTCATTACCAGTAAGAGTGGATGCGAAAGTCAGCAAAGTTCGGATCCTTGCCCTCCAATCATGTTAAGAAAACAGACCTAGTAACACTACCACTGAGCATTTGAGCAGGAAATGCATTAACAACAAGGTCAACACCAAAGGCCAGGGAAGTGCACTTACACCTAGAGTAGAGGTTGGTGAAGGTCATCAGAGATTGACTTGTTGGAGTAAAAATCATGACTCTGCTACACACATAAAATGTACATGGGCCAAATATCTTAGTTAACTAATAAATGGAGTGAGAAATATTTCTCAAATGTGCGAAAGAAGACTTCAAAGATCACACATTTATTTAAGTAATCTTGAATGCTGAAATCAATTTATAATAAATGCCAAACTCTGGAATATCAGGGTAATCATCAGTCACAACCAGTCATACAAAATTAATTTGCAATACTATGAATAAGAAACATTGCCACTGCTACTGCATGCTCAGTTGCTTCAGTCGTGTCCAACTCATTGTGATCCCATGAACTGTAGCCCTCCAGGCTCCTCTGTCTATGGGATTGTCCTGTCAAGTATGGCAAAAATACTGGAGTGAGTTGCCATTACCTACTCCAGGGAATCTTCCCAACCCAAGGATTGAACCTGTGTCTCCTGCATCTCCTGCATTAGCAGGCAAATTCTTTACCACTGAGCCCTTGCTACAAAAATATTATAAAATAATTCAAAGGCAGAGTGGGAGAGTGTCATAGAATCATATAACCCAGAACAGTGGGCTAGGCAGAACAATATCCAATCATAATTTTTGCCCATTTCAAAAGTTTCTTTTTTTCTTCCCCCATGATCCTGCCTGACCAGCCATAGGCCAACCACTGTTATATTTTGTCCAGCTCCAATACATCACCTTGAAAATGAGATTCAAGCAAGCAGCCCTGACCTTGAAAAGACTGAGTCTCCATGATGGCACCCTTTAAAATTCAAAATAAATCACATCCCTTGAATGAGCAAATAGAAAGATTTTGTTTATCAATGAAATTGGGGACTTTTATGAAGTTTAGTTCTGTGATAGGAAAATAATAAAATTTAGATTTTTCCATATTTGGATGGGGACATGTAAATTTTAAACCTGATGAATATGCCAATGAACTAATATATTTTCTGTTACAAAATAAGATACTCCATCAAAAGTATCATATTACTGTGCATTCAGGAAGGACTAGCTTTGCTCCTTTGTGAGTGACTATGCAGAATGAGTGGCACCATGCATAAGAAAGTAATAGAAAATAATATGATATTTTTTCTACTGAATCAAAATAATGGTATTTTGCATTATATTGACACATAAGTAAATTTTATATATAGCTTATCAGGAAGTGGGGAGTGAGTCTGAGCAATCTGGGAGGGCCTATGACAGGTAAAATTTTGAAGTAGTTGAGAGACTTTTCTTCTCCCTCTCTGAATGCCTTTCCTTTACTGGCTCCTTCTCTGTCCCTGGGGCACTAAGTTCCTTGTACAGCTTTTGGTCTGTCAGAATAAACTAGTGCTATACCATCCAGACCTGTAGTGCCTCATGCTCTTACCTTCCCCAACTATCTCTTCCCCCTAAGAATACCACCCACAGCATGGGCCATTAGTCAACATTCAGTTTGGAAATGATGCACAGGCATATTTCATTAAAATGAGAATGAACAAGCAAGAGTTTGGAGGATTGTTCTAAACTGCTGCTGGATTTATGGTAAATGAAAAAAATATTCAGAAGGAATGAAGCTTAAAGGTACTGTACTCTGGAAGGCAGGTGGGAGGGGCAGGTTTGAAAACTATGTATAGTCTTACATGGAGTCTATAGGTTGCATTTAAATTACAGGCAGGCCTTGATCATTCTCCGTGTGTGAGAATGATCTTTCATCAATGAATGTATTCAAGCATCATGCATTGTGCTGGAATATTTCCAATATATTAGACCACATATATACATGGTAAAGACAGAAGAACAAAATTCAGAAGCAATGTTTGCATGTATTCAAGAAGTATTTGCCAGATAATTAGAAAATGTTCCACTGCTTCAAAGGCCTCCTATATAATAACCAGTTAAATGATTATTTTGGACCCTCGTTTGGAGTATTATTACCTTTGCGAAAGCATTGTTATTGGGCACTTTTTTCTTGGAGACATTAATGCATATAATTAAAAACATACAATTCAACTTCTCTGCAGGACATCTATGAAACCATTTATGGGTTGCTTTTTCTTGTCCTTCTAGGTGTTGCTGACTGTGGGCTCAAAGTAATGAGAAGAAAGTTATTTTTAGGTTCGCAAAATGTTTTGGTTGCTCTGAACTAAAAAGCCTTATTTAAGTTTGCATACACTACTATGGTACATTGTGTTTTACACAAAGCTAATTGCTTTCCTTAGTTTTGCCATTATCGATTTTTTTCCTAATAAGCCTTTCCCCACGAAAGAAATGAAAATGGAGTAGATTTGTAAGGCCGGTCGGGAAAAAATAAGACGTTCGAAGTAAAACAGTATATTAAAAACATCACGCCACCACTAGTACTCCAGTTTATAAGGACTTTACCTTTTTTTTGTCTATTTTGAAAATAAAATATAAGGGAAAATATATGAATTCTATATACGCTTATGCAAGTAGATGAGTCCGAATGATCATTATCTGTCTGCATATGTTCAAAGACTATGGATAAGAGAAATTTTTGTGTAACCCTTCTGCTCACAGGTATCCCAGTATTTATGATCATTGTTACATCCTTCTATTAAGCACTCACCTTTGCCCTCATCTCTCGTGGTTGTGAAACAAAGCATTGTTACCCCTCATGGATCTTGAACTTAAGAGCCAACTACCTAAAACAGTAAAATGAGAGACCGTTGGTTGCATAGTTGCTTGAAGTCTCTCCATCAAGTTTCAAGCCCAATTTATTCTGACAAATGAATACTAAGTTGGATATAAAATCCAAACCACTGTCCCCAGGCCATTGCACATATAATAGTATATGGAGATGTGATTCTAAATAGATAGCTCAGGATATTATCACACCAGTCACTCAAATATGAAAACAGTTGTGATTCATTTGAATGTGAACTTTTCCTAAGCCCAGCCACATGCAGAAGAGACCTGCACCAGCCACGAGGCAGACATGCAGATTTTGGTCAGACTGAGTGAACGCAATATAGGGAGTCAAGTAGCATAAGGCAGACAAAGAAGACTGTGTGCCTGAGGGGAGAAGAAAGCAAAAGCTTAAAAGTTGGATTATAGAATATGCTCTTGCTGCCCATCATCCTTTCATCAACTTACTGCATGAAAGATCATTCAGAATGTGTTTTTGGATGTATTGATGCTTCTGAAGTTTCCGCTTAGGTTTGCAACCTCAAAATGATGAACCATGTGTTAGAGTAAGTGAGGCTGAACCTAGACAAAAATGGAGTAGCCTGAAGGGCTGTCTGTAAGTGTCTGCCCTCTTTCACCTCATCCCCTTGATGGCTGCCACACTGCCATGGCCGGGTGGCCCACAGTATCTTTCTCTTCTCCTGCAGGCTCCCAGTAGTAATTTACTACAGCCTCCTTTTCCATGTGAACCTTTTGTAGCCCTAGGAACTCCCAGAGCTAATCAGTGGGCCTGATCCATTCACCATCCATTTTCTAAGCTCCACCTTGCATTCCCTTCCAAAAGATCTTCATTTTTCCAAGGAAAGAAAACAAGACTTTATCTCCAACTCTCTCAGCCTAGCCTTACCTGAAAAGTAGCCAGGCTCCAGGACTTAATTGGGTTAAAGAAAGAAAATGGGGGAAGTTGAAGGAAGCCAGAAGGTAGTGTCTCAGGAGGCCATTAGGAAAACAGGCTCTACATGTTTTACTGTCTTTGAAAATCTACTTGAAAGAACATAAGGATATTCCATAAGCATCGTGATGAGAACATGAGAGAAATAGACCTGTAAGAAATCTTACTTATCTCTTTTTTTATTTTTCATCTGACTTTGGCTTCTTGAGTTAATATATATTATACTATTTGTTCAAGTAGAAAAAAATAAAAAAATATATTTATTAAAACACTTAATATGTGCCAGACATCAGAAAATCCCATTGTACTTAGTCTTTACATATTTAGAGTATGAATGTGATTTCTGAATGTTATCAGTAGAAGAGAATCTTAATATAAAAACTTTTTCTTCCATGTCATGGTAGACAGAAGTTTGGTCCCCATGATCTTTGCTCTCTGGGTCACAACCTTGGTTATGTTACACTATATTGCAAAAGGGATTTTGCATATGTAGTTAAGGTTGCTGATCTACTGATCTTAAGATAGGAAGATTATGCTATGTGGGTCCACTCATCACATGAGTCCTTCAAAGCAGAGGATTTTTTTGGCTAGAGACAGAGAGATGCAGAAGAACAGAAAGTCCCAGCTTCAAAGCATGAGCATGAGTTACTCTTGCTGTCTTGAGGTGAAGAGGACAATATGACAAGAAATGCTGTTGGTTTAGGAGCTGAGAGATGATCCCTGCTGACAGCTAGAAGGAAATGAAGACCTCGGCCCTAAACACCAGGACCTGAGCTCTGTTTATAAGCAGAAATCCCTGTCTCTACTTCAAGGGCCTCCAGATAAGAGGCTAAGTTGGCTAACACCTTGTCTTTGGCCTCATGAGTCCCAAAGCAGAGGAATCAGTCATGACTACCCAGACTTCTGACTTACAGAACTGGAAGAAAATAAATCTGTGTTGTTTTAAGCTCCTAAATGTATGTAAGTTTTTATGTCATTGATAGGAACTTAATAAAACAGATAACCTTCTTCTCCAAAAAATTACACACATCCAAACACAGTGATGACTGTGGATGCCATGCCAACCTGTTGTCTAAGTTTTTTGGCTAAGTTGCCATGCCAAGAAAAAATAGGGGAAAGTCCTTACCAACTCATCTCACTCTAATTTAGGTAGAAAAAAAACAATAGCAGAAAAATTTCCATATCATTAAACTAGAGTAATCAAGTCTAAGCATTTTAAGAGAATTATATAAAGAAGGCTAAACACTAAACAATTGATGCTTTTGAAATGTGGTGTTGGAGAACACTCTTGAGAGTCCCTTGGACAGCAAGGAGATCAAACCAGGCAATCATAAGTGAAATCAGTCCTGAATATTCATTGGAACGACTGATGCTGAAGCTAAAGGTCCAATACTTTGACCTCTTGATGCAAAGAGCCAATTCATTGGAAAAGGCCCTGATACTGGGAAAGGTTGAAGGCAGAAGGAGAAGGAAATGACAGAGAATGAGATGACTGGATGGCATCATCAACTCAATGGACCTGAGTTTGAGCAAACTTCAGGCGATAGTTAAGAACAGAAAAGGCTATCACGCTGGAGTCCATGGGGTCGCAAAGAGTCAGGCAGGACTGAGTGACTGAACAATAACAAATGTGATTTCAAGAATGAAGCACTTAGCACACCCAGTGGCACAGTTTTAGGGCTCAATACACAATATTTTTCTTCCTTCCCCTCTTGCTGTGCATCTGAGTCCGTTACTTGGTATTATCATTACCACACGTGTGTATCTCCAGAGTTACATACCCTGAAAAAAATGCCATAATACGAACCAGATATCATGCCAGACAGGGAATCAGTATCATTTGTGACGCTTGTTAGCTATAGACTCTCACAACCCGGACCAAATTTACTGACCATGAGTCTCCATGTTTGGGTTTCTGGGGAGGTGAATTTCTAACATGTTCCTAAGGTAAGTCTTCAGTAGTTGCCCAGCACACACTCAAGAATCCTGCACCTTGGCTTGGGTATGGCCAGATTCGATAAGAATGGAGTTATCGACAGCTGAGTTATGGGAATCTGCCAGATGGGTAATGTGGCCCAAAATCATGGCCCAGGGCAGAATCATTGTCTCTTCTGGCAGCCCAGCAGTCTGCTCCATTTGCTTCTGAGAGATTTCACCAGTGAGCTAAGAGCAGACAGACCATGTTCTTCCTGTCTCTTAGCTGAGAAGGTTAAGTAGGAGGTGTGTATGTGTGTGTGTTGCTCAGTCATGTCAGACTCTTTGCAAACCCATGGACTGTAGCTCTCCAGGATCCTCTGCCCATGCAATTTCCCTGGCAAGAATACTGAAGTGGGTTGCCAGGCCTGTTTCTGCTACAAAAGAAGACACAGAAGGGGGAAAAAAAAAAGAACACCATAGTGTGACTACATACAGTCACACCTAGAGCTGCTGAGTTGATAGCCACTCTTGTAATTCAGCTATGGTTGAAGTTGGAAAACCTGCCGGGTTTGTGGGAACCAGCCTCTAGTAGCAACTGTGACGTTGTTTTTCTCTTTTATGGTGTTTCTTTTTAAACTATGTTTGAGATCTTTGTTGTAGGCGTATACCCTGGGGCAGCAGCCTGGTGTGTGGAGGCTTCAGTGAGATACAGCACATAAAAGGATAGAGTGTAAGTGTGACGAATTGCAATGACAAGGCTAAGTTGGAGGTAACTTGTGAATGATAAAGTGAACTGAAAACTCCCTTCCTATGACAATGCAAAGGGGAGATGAGGGGAAACCTGAGGATATGGACCCTGATCTTTTCCCTGGAAAGTGCCCACACATGCTATGTACTGCTCTGCCCTGATCAAACATCCAAGGTCTGTATTCACCCTGTCCAAAATAAATATCATCTGCCATCAAGTGCACACATTATTAGCAACAGGCTACATGAGTTAATCATTCATGAAGGTGGGGAATTTGGCATTGATCCAAGGTTGAGCAAAGTGTGAGTCAGATGAAAGAGCATTGCCTAGGTATTCAGAAGCAAGACCAATGCAAACACGGTCATGCAATCAACAAAGCAGTGCAGTTATTAAAGCCCTCCCAGGGTGAATAAACAAAAACTCACCAATGACAGCTAGAGAAAAAAACTCCCTGTAGTGACCTTTTTGTACCCCTTCCTCTGCTGTTTTGCCTTAAGAAGCAAAATTAAAGTTTCTAAAATTTAAAGCATCAAATCAAATCATATTCCAAACTTTAAACAAATCTAATTCAAGTAACACATTGAATCTCATTTTTGGCTTGTGCTTGACATTAAGAAATGGTCATGGCAGTTCTTTGGCATCTTTCCAACTGGACTTCCTTACAGGGCTGCCAGGACAGTGTTAATTAGGAAAAGAGTTGCAAAATAAGGAGGTTTGGGAGAGAAGAAACTACAAATGTGGTGCAAATATATTGAATCTTTCCAAGATGTGCTGTATGGCCTTTCTCAGCTGTATTAATTGTCCAGAGCATCACTTATGAGCTAGGTACCAAGAACATGCAGTAACTATGCACATAGAGTGGTGAATTCTTTTGTTTTACAGTTGAAAACATACTTCTTTGTTCCTCTTCTTAGCTTGTATAAATTTAGTTTGATTGGCAACTTTCTGCCACACAAATGAAAAGGGAAAATTCTTTCAGACTTGTCAGAATTTCTGAGAAAACGTTTTTGAATTATAAGAAAATAGTATAATAGTATATTAAACTCTATTAGATGTACCATGTTCACCACACCATAAGGAGCATTGCAATGTCCCATGATGCTTGGAGAACACTGGAGAGTGAAGCCTTGAATCTTGCATAGTCATGAGAGCTGATGTATTAATAAGAATCCTCTGTACTCTAGAAATCTGAAACCATGTTTCACTGTTACCCCTGCTGCCTAATCCTCTCCGGTTCAGAACACTTTTTCAGCTGGGATCCTCTGATGTCTTCTCAATAGCTAGTGTTTCCTTTATTTTTAGTCCAGCAAGGATTTGGAGCTATTTCTGAATACCTATTCAGGAGATTCCTCTCAGTTCTACACTAGGCAACCCTTCTTCTTTAATTTTCTTTAAGACTAACACTGCTGTAATTCTGAAAGAAATTTCTCATTTGATATAATGATCCTTTCTCTATTATTTTCATTTCTAATATTGGCCCTTATATCAGATTTATCAGACTAGTCAAAATTTTTCAGAGAAACAAGGATTAAAATATATGTATATATATAAGTGTCTTGAGAGAGAGATATATAGGTCAATAGATGCAATTTATTTTAAGAAATTGATTCATGATTCTGGGGGTTGGAAAGTCCTAAATCTATAAGGCAGGCTGTGAGGCTTGAAACTCTGGTAGGAGTTGATGGTGCAGTCTTGAGACAGATTGTTTTCTTCTTTGGTAAACCTCATTTGTCTGCTATTAAGGCCTTTAAACCGTTGGATGAGACCTACCCAGTTTATAGTGGATAATCTTCTTTATTTAAAGTCAACTTATGGTAGATAGTAACCATAACTACAAAATACTTTCATAGCCACACCTAGATTAGTGTTTGATTGAGGGATTGAGTGCCATAGGCTTGTCAAGCTGACACATAAAACTAGCCATCACAATACCCATCTAAGGAGAAAACAGCTATTTTTCACAGCATTCTTAAGAAATCTGTTTACATTCTTAAGAAATCTTCTTTTCAGTCTCTGTTAGAAATATGGGTAGAACTTTGAGCTACATTCTCTTCTCTAGAGAAGATTATTGATTGAGAGAAATGACTTTTTGACTTTTTTTCCATGAATCCCTCTTTGAGTACTATTGAAAGCTTTGGGCCCGCTTATGGAAAAAAAGTCTGCATGTACAATTGTAATATTTCACAAAACCTTCAGATTTTTAATCTAATGATCCCCATACCTCATTGTGTAAACCATTGCTCTAGATTAAATTTGAGAAGTGAGGCATTCTCCACTTTATCTGAGGGGTGGTTTTCTTTTCTCACCATGAGTTGAATAATAATTAATTTAAAAATAGACAAGGTCAATTGAAGCAAAAAGCAAAATTTAGGCTGAATTACTGTAGGTAATATAAGACATGAAGTCAATAAATTTAAAAGAAAACACATACTCAAAAAGTCATTTCTTCCCCAAAGGCCCATATGAAACTTTTCATAATCATTGTCACCTCTACAAAGGAGAATCTTATTTAATGTACCATAGAGAGCACATAATTTTAAAAAGGACCTCTTTTAAAATCTAGAATCTCAGCTATAGCAGAACTATGAAACCACTATGAATTTCAATTGACTGCTGTACCCTAGCTTGTATAAGCATACTGCTGTTAGTTGGCTTATTGTTAATTGTCTGCATCAATGTTATTATTATTATGAAGATAAAAGAATCTCTGCATGACAGCATGTCAAACAATTTATAATGAACTAAAGATTTAATTTTAAAAATTAATGAATCTTCCACCTGAATTCAAGTGTGATTTCATGTCAATTATTGATAATTTTAATAACTTTCATATGTTCTATAAACAAAATATTGTTTTAAAAAGTCAGGGTACTTCCCTGATGGTTCAGTGATTAACACTTTGCTTTCCAGTGCAGAGGGTGCAGGGGTGATCTCTGATCAGGAAGCTAAGATCCCACATGATGTGTAGCCAGAAAACCAAAATATAAAACAGAAGAATATTGTAACAACTTTAATAAAGACTTTAAAAATAGTCCCCATCAAAATAATCTTTTAAAACAGTCAGATATGTGTAGACAGCATCCAAATAAAATATTATACTTAACAGCTATACTATTATATCAAAAATATAGGGAAATTAGATGGGAAACCCACAAAAGTCTGTATTTTTTAATATAGTATTCAGTTTGGGAAAGTAAAATTAAGACCATCACTATAGAGAAGTATATGTTTAAAAACAATGATCAAAGCAGCAAGAAACATGAATAGATAGATGATACATATAATATATAAATAGATACACAGGCACATACATAGATATGCAGAGGGCTATATATGCATACATATATATGTAGATATATATGAAAGAAACTGAGGGTATTTATTGCTTAGAAAATACAGACAGCAATAATACAAGAACCTTGATACTCAAATAGGTTTCAAGTTAAAGTCAAGGTGTAGGATGGTATGCACGGTATCCTACAACTTGTGTCAAAAAGAAATGTGTGCATGGATTTACATTTGTGTGTACATAGGCTCCTTCTAATTGGTTACACACACACACACACAACTAATGACTGCAGTTGTTCATGGACAAGTTTGGTTTTCTCCAACTATGTTGAACTTTTAACCAGGGCATATATTACTTAATCAAAAATTTTAATTGAAATTGCCATAATGTGGATAAAGAATTCTAGTTACAGATACTTACTGTAGTGTTTATTCCAATGGGAATAATGAGAGAGAAAATATTTATTAATTATGTATGTGTTAGAAAACTCAATATATTATTTCATAAGTTCCTATGAGAGAAACATATGAGATAGGTGGGATCTCCTATACCCATTCAAGAGAGTTATGTTGAGATACTCAATAAATTTAAGAACCAGTTCAAAACCCACAGCAAACATTATCCTCAGTGGTGAAAGATTGAAAGCATTTCCCCTAAAGTCAGGAACAAGACAAGGGTGCCCACTTTCACCACTACTTTTCAACACAGTTCTGGAAGCTTTGGCCACAACAATCAGAGCAGAAAAAGAAATAAAATGAATCCAAATTGGAAAAGAAGAAGTAAAACTCTCACTGTTTGCAGATGACATGATCTTCTACATAGAAAACCCTAAAGACTCCACCAGAAAATTACTAGAGCTAATGACTGAACATAGTAAAGTTGTAGGATATAAAATCAACACACAGAAATCCTTTGCATTCCTATACACTAATAATGAGAAAATAGAGAAATTTAGGAAACAATTCCATTCACCATTGCAACAAAAAGAATAAAATACTTAGGAATAAATCTACCTAAAGAAACTAAAGATCTATATATAGAAAACAATAAAACACTGGTGAAAGAAATCAAAGATGACACTAATAGATGGAGAAATATACCATGTTCATGGATCAGAAGAATCAATATAGTGTACATGAGTAAACTACCCAAAGCAATATATACATTCAATGCAATCCCTATCAAGCTACCAATGGTATTTTTCACAGAGCTAGAACAAATAATTTCGCAATTTGTATGGAAATACAAAAAAACCTCGAATAGCCAAAGCAATCTTGAGAAAGAAGAATGGAACTGGAGGAATCAACCTGCCTGACTTCAGGCTCTACTACAAAGCCACTGTCATTAAGACAGTATGGTACTGGCACAAAGACAGAAATATAGACCAATGGAACAAAGTAGAAAGCCCAGAGATAAATCCACACACCTATGGACACCTTATCTTTGACAAAGGAGGCAAGAATGTACAGTGGAGAAAGGACAATCTCTTTAACAAGTGGTGCTGGGAAAACTGCTCAACCACTTGTAAAATAATGAAACTAGATTACTTTCCAATACCATACACAAAAATAAACTCAAAATGGATTAAAGGTCTAAATGTAAGACCAGAAACTATAAAACTCTTAGAGGAGAACATAGGCAAAACACTCTCCAACATAAATCACAGCAGGATCCTCTATGACCCACCTCCCAGAATATTGGAAATAAAAGCAAAAATAAGCAAAAATAAATAAATGGGACCTAATTAAAATTAAAAACTTCTGCACAACAAAAGAAACTATAAGCAAGGTGAAAAGACAGCCTTCAGAATGGGAGAAAATAATAGCAAATGAAGCAACTGACAAAGGACTAATCTCAAAAATATACAAGCAACTCCTGCTCCTCAATTCCAGAAAAATAAATGACCCAATCAAAATATGGGCCAAAGAACTAAACAGACATTTCTCCAAAGAAGACATACAGATGGCTAACAAACACATGAAAATATGCTCAACATCACTCATTATCAGAGAAATGCAAGTCAAAACCACAACAAGGTACCATCTCACATGGGTAAGAATGGCCGCTATCCAAAAGTCTACAAACAATAAATGCTGGAGATGGTGTGGAGAAAAGGGAACCCTCTTACATTTGGTGGGAATGCAAACTAGTATAGCCACTATGGAGAACAGTATGGAGATTCCTTAAAAAACTGGAAATAGAACTGCCTTATGTGACAGCAATCCCACTGCTGGGCATACATACAGAGGAAACCAGAATTGAAAGAGACACATGTACTCCAATGTTCATCACAGCACTGTTTATAATAGCCAGGACATGGAAGAAACCTAGATGTCCATCAGAAGATGAATGGATAAGAAAGCTTTGGTACATATACACAATGGAGTATAACTCAGCCATTAGAAAGAATACATTTGAATCAGTTCTAATGAGGTGGATGAAACTGGAGCTGATTATATAGAGTGAAGTAAGCTAGAAAGAAAAACACCAATACAGTATACTAATGCATAAATATGGAATTTAGAAAGATGGTAATGATAACCCTGTATGCAAGACAGCAAAAGAGACACAGATGTCTAGAACAGTCTTTTGGACTCTTTGGGAGAGGGAGAGGGTGGAATGATTTGGGAGAATGGCATTGAAACATGTACAATAACATATAAGAAACAAATCACCAATCCAGGTTCGATGCAGGATACAGGATGCTTGGGGCTGGTGCACTGGGATGACCCAGAGGGATGGTCTGGGGAGGGAAGTGGGGGCTGGGGTGTTCAGGACTGGGAACACATATACACCCATGGTGGATTCATGTTGATGTATGGCAAAACCAATGCAATATTATGAAGTAATTAGCCTCCAATTAAAATAAATAAATTTAAGTTAAAAAAAGTCACCCCAATGATGTAAAATGGAAGTGGAATTTGATTTTCTGTCTTTATGATTTTGAGCCTTTTGCTTAAAGCTCCCATCTGTGGAAAGTTGATGATCCCTAGGGTCTATTCCAGTTCTATTACACCATGGTTTATCAAAGACTGGAGCTGAGAAATGAGTAGTTTCTAGTCTTTTTAGTTATCAAGTTAAAAAGATCAACTGGTAAATAAGCAATTAGCCTTGGCTTTTGAAATTTGAATGTCAAAAACGTTAGGGCTACTAAGAGGGGAAGTTTGAAAAAAGGCTCAGTAAACTGGATATTAAAAAAATAGTACAATTAGATAAGGATCTTTTGGCAAACAGCCTATGTTGGCATTGAGAGCAAAGACAAGAGTGTACAATTACTTGAAGAAAAGAGGGGCCGGTGAAGATATCCAGAAGATAGGATGAAGTAATTACAGCTGGGAAATGGAGAGATGAGCTCAGGCCCTTGTTTTGGACATCAGAAAAGAAGGGAAGCTGAGAAAAGCAACAATTTCTGTGGTTCACATAGCCAGTCCCAACACTCTTCTCAATTCCTTTCTCAGTTTCATTCACATTCTCACGATTTCTTCCAACCACTTGGCTGATTTCAGTAGAAATGACACATATTTCATTGAACTCCCAGAACACTCTTATTAAAGATATTCCCTCAACAATAACTGTTTTAGTTTCTGTTGGAAAAAGTACAGCTACACAAGCTAGCCAATTACTATATCTGATAATAGACAAGACTGACCAGTGGGTAAACATGCTGAACCACAACAAAATTAACATTTTGCCTCATATTCCTTTGTTGCACAAATTATAACATAGTTTGCAAAGCTTTGTTTAAACTAAGAGATACTCAGAAGAGCTGTTTGATAGAGGCTAAAAAATATTATAAACTTATCTAAACCTCTGGTTAATGCAATGTTGATTAGGTTTATACAACAAAATGAATTAATTTAGACAATATCAATTTGGAATTTGAGATAATTCACTCAGAGTCTGGGCTAAGTGGGCTCCATGTGTGTTAGAAAGAAGTGTGTTGCTGATTCCATTAATAGAGTAAATCCTACATAGAAGCCCATTAAAATATTTAATGTGGAATGAAAGCTATTTCCAAGCTCTTCTAAACCATTGGTTCTCAACCAATGGTTCTCAATCAGGATGCTTTTGTCCCTCAGGGAACATTTGACAATGCCACAAGCATTTTTGTTTCTAACAATAAGTCAAGAAATACTACTTGTATATAGTGAGCAGAGGTCAGGGATGCTGTGAAACATCTTACAATGTGCAGGACAATCGCCCACAACAAAGAATTATCCATCCCAAAATGTCAATAGTGCTGAGGCTGAGAAATTTCTAAAAGTACCCATTTATCTTATGTCAGTATGCCTATTGCAATCTATACTTATCCAATCATTAAAGTAGGTTCCCTAGAACCTCCACTAGATAATTTTTTTGTTGTTCCAGGTTAATATCATAAAAATCACTTAGTGTGTCTATTTGTTATTCTTTGTGGTATATATTTATGATTGTGTGGTGTAGTAGCTGTTGCCATAACATCACCACTAATGTGACAACCAAATATATTTGTAAGTGAGCAAATTAGAATTTTTAAAAAAAATTGTACTGACACAACTCATACATTTAGACTTGTCTTTCCTTTCTTAGACTAAATATAACTTATGGGAAATTTTAATTAAATTTGAATTTTGTTTGAATTTGAGGTAGTGGACTTATTTTAAAAAACAATGCTTAATAAAAATGAATATTCCAATAGTTGGGCTTAAACTATGTATTGTATAATGTGTACTACTAGAAAAAAGTGGCTTAATGATAGAACCACAGCTATTGTGATTATTTTTTACTATATTATTACTTATTATTTAGTAACTTGACTTATATTCTAAACTAACTGCACATTTCCAAAATGTGCTTTGTGCTACATTACAAAGTTAAAATTGAAGAAAGAAATCAACATGTTTAGACAAAGGAGTCTCGGGGTAGTTTTGCTAGGGCCTCCAAAAGCTTCTAGACCCTAGGGCAGCTTTGTATTAATTAATATAGCTTTGCTTTAGTGATATACATTTGTAATTATGCACTCTTCAATATCTAAAGAACTTAATGTGTTTCAGATGAAAAAAGCCAGACTTAACAACACCCAATATAAAATAAAATTTAATCCTGTTGTAAGAAAATGAGGAAAAATAAGCAAAGGTAACCAGCTGAAACCCGAAAGTAGATACAGAACACTTTTCCTCTTTTTCCAAACTTACTTATAAAAATTTTCCTTGGAAGAAACAATTATTTTTCACTGTTCATTAAAGTTAAAGAAAAAAAAAATCCCTACCGAGTAGACCAGAGTACATCAGAGGGAATAACGGAACCATACCTAGATTAGTTAATCACTTTCACCACAGAATCAATTGGCATTAAGCAGGGGACTTAAAAAAGCCCCTCTTCTCTCAATCCTTGAGTATACAAAAAGGATTTCCTTATTGAGGGGTAAACTGAATTTAAGTAAAAGAATGAAGATTATGAACCAGTTCTGAAAACCAGAAAAGTACCTAGGCATTAATAAATCTACTTGTGATCTACGAAGGAGCTTGAGAAAGGGTAGAATGACATAAAATTAAACAAAAGGATAAAAATGATCAATTTAAGACCTTCTACTTAACCCTTCAAACTCTTTTTTTCTAGGTGCTCCTGCTTCAGTAATGATAATAAAACATGGGACTTTTGACCCAATCCTGCTACTGGCTTTCTGAGTAAACTTAGAAAATCACTTAACGACTTTTTGTGAGCTTCCAGTGCACAGTGATAGCATCTGTCCCATATGTCTTGTTTCCTTGACGTAGAACATCATTCATCAGCCAGAGAAAGACCAAGCACACAGAACATCCAACGGAGCCCAATGTGTGGTACTGCAGGTGGTTTTCCTCCAACACCTTTCTGCACTGTCTCAGTTCTAATGAACAGTCAATTTCTCCTTTGTTAAAATGGCCCTCCCGTGAATTTGACTCATCTGGGAAGTGCCAGACAGGGTTTGTAGTGGATAAAATTTGTTAAGTTTTATCAAGCATACTTTTATAGGGATATATACAGGTACAAAACAGAGATCTTACTCAACAATTTTTCATATTGTAGCTTTTAAAATGAATTTACTATGAGACTCCTGCAATTCTTTGAACTTTACATCTTATTTATAAAAACATTTATGAAAACAAGACCTGCAGTTCTCCTAGCTTGTGACTTTCCTACATGGGTGTCTATCTTCTCATAGTGCAGAGCTTTACATGCTTGTAACACATGAGTGATACAGACTTGAGAAAGGTAAGGATCTCTCACTAGAAATCAGAGCCAGCTCAGGAAGATTAGAAGGTTATGTACTTAGAAAGTCCTCTAGTTGCTTACCACATTTGTATGAGAAGCACAGTTGGCTTAGTACTCATATTTGGAGACTATATTTGACTTGAGAAGCCTCCTCTTATAATACCAGTGTTCAAACCACAAAGGAAGAATCTTTATATACAATTTCCATTTCCTATTACCCAGTTTGTTTAAGTCAACCAGTAAAGTGACTACAAACACTCTCAGATATATCACCAAATTGAATGGCTCTGACTTCTACTCCCTTCAAATGCCAGTACAGAGTCCCAAGGAGCACTCCACCCACTTTTAAAATAGTCATGCTGCATTATAAAGTACTTGATTTTTCTCCTGCCTTCCTGTCATGGAACTTCTGCAACCCTTGCAGTGATGACCTGAGTGATAGAAATGCCTTTTTTAATGCATGAGCTTTGTTATTCATGATCACATCTGAGTTTTTGATAACAAGGTTACTCACAGTGGATCCTTAGATAGCTTCAGGTTGAGATCTGGTCCCCCAAAATACCAACCTCTGGTTACAGGGTTGGAATTTTAGTCAACCCAAACTCTGGAGAGGGAAGGGAGACTGGATTTTGAGTTCAGTTACCGGGACATGAATTTAATGAATCATGCCTATATAACAAAACCTTAATAAAGACTTTGGACACATGCTCATTGGTGTTCCCTGACTGGTGTACACACTGATATGCTCAGAAGATGATGACAGGCCCAGATTCCACACGAAGAAGACGTGGAAGTTCTAAGATCAGGACCCTCCCAGACCTCACTCTGTCTCTCTACATTTGATTTTTCCTGAATTGTATTCTTTACAACAAAACCTGTCATTCTAATTAAGTATTTTACTGAGTTCTGTGAGTCATTCTGGTGAAATATCCAACTGGAAGATGTTGAGGAAAAACCTGAATTTGTAGTCAATCAATCAGATGTATGGGTGGCCTGAGGAAACCCTGATCTTGCCCTGGAATTTGTAGCCAGGGAGGTCTTGAGGAGGATTGAGCCCTTAACCAGTAGGTCTATGCTAACTCCAGAAGACTAGTGCCCTAACTGAACTGCAGTATACCAGGTGGGAGTGAAGCAGAATGAGCACTCCTGGGGCAGCAAGTGACCATCAGAAATGAATGGAAGGCATGGTGCATCTCATGCTTTTTCACCTTCTCCCTACTGCTTCCAGATATAACTCTCTTCTGGGAGATGCTGAGCTATGATGCCTGTCTGGGTTTAAAGCAGGACCTGCTACTATCCCCTTTGGTACTAAGCTCCAAGTCAGGAAGACGTTATCTTTAACAAGGTGGACTTCTCTGAATGCTTACAACTAATGGGAGGAAGTGCAACACAGGGAGATGTGTGTGTGTGTGTGTGTGTGTGTGTGTGTGTGTGTGTGCATGCGCACATGCGCCCACACTCAGTCACTCAATCATGTCCCACTCTTTGTGATCCTATGGACTGTAGCCTTACTATGGTCATATTTTCTAGACCATCACCAAACAGTAAGGCCAATGGAAATATCCTCCAGCAAGCTTGCTCTTCCCCTTGATCAAGCCCTAACTCTATGAGGGTCCAGAAACAGAAAAACAGTTCCTCCTAACTCCAGCTTGAGGTCTGTCTCTCAAGTCTTCATTTCTTATCCTCAGGTAGACCTTTCCCAAAAATGTTTGTTAGTAGTAGCAAGTTGATGCAGAATGATACAATTATGTAGTCCCAGGAATGTTTCAAAAATCAAAACAGACATCTAGTTTCATTAAACTTGAGTTCCACACTCAGAATATCCACACCCCAGCCAGTGTTGAACTGGGCCAATCTTATTCAAGACCTTTCTATCCTATAACTCAGTTTGTTGTAAAGTTCAGACTTCCAGGTTTTGAGCAAAGAAATGGCAACCCACACCAGTATTCTTGCCTGGAGAATCCCATGGACAGAGGACCCTGGTTGGCTACAGTCCATAGGGTCTAAGAGTCAGACATGAGTGACTAACACTTAAAACAAAGTAAGTAAAGCCATATAGGCTCAGTTCAGTTCAGTTCAGTCGCTCAGTCGGACCCCCATGGACTGCAGCACTCCAGGGTCCCTGTCCATCAGGGGTTTACTCAAACTCACGTCCATTGAGCCAATGATGGACACTCTAAATATGTTCAGGATACTCTAAATTCATACAAATTACAGACACATTTTCCTTAGTGATACAAAGCACGAGGAAACTCTACTAAACCTGTACTCACCCCTCAGTATCAGATAGAACAGGTAGCTTCTCCAGTGAACATCTGCATTCAGCTCAGTGGTCACTTCACAGCTTTTCTCAAGAGTGATTTGCCCATGCTGTCTTTAAAGAGCCCATACATGTGCTTCTCTCAGAAAAAAATAATTCTGCCTCAAGCTGTACTGAAACCTTACCTCCTAGGAAGGTGAAACAGCTTCCAATATTTTTAAATGATTTTTGTCTATCATATATGAGAGATATATACAGTATATAAGTTAATAAACTGTGATCTAAGAAATATATATGGAGCACCAACCTAACTATCAAATATGTCATCAAAAGATATTGTGGTCATATTTTATAAACATGATATTTTTTAAGCAAAACAGCTGGGCCGTGCCTAATTTTAAGGACTAGTCACTCCTTAGAAAATCTGCATTCTGTGCAAAATTGTTCACATGCTCTGGGTGAAAAAGAATACCACCATCTGGATTTAAGGCCATTAATGCAGAAAGAAGAATTGGTTTTCAAATTAATCTTGCTTCAAAATTATAAAGGGGAAAAATATCAAAATATGCTCAATTACCCTTTATTTGTAGGTAATGATGGACAACATCTTTACCTTTTAAACTCTCATATATTTTCATTAGTTGTTTATTTAACCAAGTACGGCAGCATTTCAATAACTTGCATCTAAAATTTTACTGTTCATTTGCTTGCAACTACAAACCCTGGAGGTTCTACATACCTGGCCCTGATCTTTTTCCACTCCATTTCTGATAAATAATTCTTGCCTATCTTTGCTTCCATCTCATTTGAAGCAAGGCCAATATTTTCTTATCTGCTCTCAGATGTTTATGTACATTTGATACGCATCTGCCTGTCCCTAGCATTAAAGCAATCATATCTCTCCAGCATACTCTCTGCTTAATAATAATCTCAACCAAATAACTTTAACACACACATTCTGATGTACAGATACAAAAAAAAAAAAACAAAACTGTAGAATTCCTTGGTTCTTATTTGGTTAGGAACCATGACATTTCCTGTGCTCTAAGCCACGTGTACCTTTAGTGGCTGTTATTGCAAAAGATGGTTTTATTCTTCAATTTAAAAAAAAAATCAGAAACTGTGACCTTCCCTCTCTGAGACGGATTCAGCAGCATAGGGGTTTAGGATACCATGGGAGAAATCTACTTCCTTTCCATCTGCTTCCAAGACTTCTTGTTCTCATGGCCAGAGGGATAGCCTGGCTTTTCATCTAAGCGTGGTAACATGGCTGACAGTAGAGGGATATTTCTGTGATTCAGCAAACGCTTACACAATGCTACTTTTGCAGCAGCACTGAGGTCCTTGAGTGGGTAGAAAGACTGCTCAGAAGGAGCTGCCACTTCTGCCCTAGGGCACCTCACTTGTCACTTTCTTCAGGGTTAGGTTTCTCTTGAATGAGCTTCAGGTGTGCTACCATCAGACAGAGCGGGGGAGAGTGGGTCCCTGCTGCTCCGAGCCAGGAGGGAAGCCACATGGCAAAAGCCAGGTGCTCCTTCAGCCACACTGCCTGCTCTTCTTCCCCCAGCACAAGGCACCCATGGGGCTACCTGCCTGGCCCCTACTGGAAATATTGATGTAGCAATGGAATACACACAGGCCCCTTCACTCATCTGTCTATTTGTTTATTAAACAAGCTACTGTATTATCTACTGTCTTTTTCACTTCTTAGCAGAGACCAAGGAAGTGAAAAAAGACTTTAGAAAAGAATACAGCATGTTTATGTCACATCTTTTATTTGAACAAAATCATAAAATCCTAAAAGTCCCTCAAGAAATACATTTCTCTCCTCTAAGAGATGCAACTATGTCTAGAAAAGACTCTCTTCTCATGTTTATATCTGAACAAAATATTTCGCTCCTTTGAATCCCATCAATTTATATATTTGTATCCATGAAGGTGTGTGTGTGTGTGTGTGTGTGTGTGTGTGTATAATCTTAAGAGCTGCCTATATATATATATATGCCATATTTTTATAATATTCTATCTCAAATGATTGTATGTCTATATACTCATTTAATCCTTGATGGTAAACAAACAAATGAATATAGGTTACATGTTAAGTTACAATCACCCTTTCATCTGTAACCTATGAGATAATCACTCGCTATTTTCCTCTGGCTTACTGTAATTGTGCTTCTCCTTTAAAGGAAGCCACCCATAATTTCATAAATAAATGTGGTTGTTGTGCTTTGGAATCTTGATTCCACTGTGAGACAGGAAAGAAGAACCAGCCCTCCCTTTTTCTCTTCACCAAAATGATGAAAAGAACTGCTCTGAGTTTTGCCTTTTGTTTGTGAATTGTTGCAACTTCTCTAATCATTTTTCATAAGGGTTTTCACAACTTCAGTGAGTTTTGGGGAAAAATAACAATTCTGAAAACTGTGCACATTATTAGCCACCCTTTGAAACCCTTGCAGCAAATGTCTCAGTCCAGCCAGCAGACCATGGGAAGCCTGAGGATGCCAGGCAGCTTCTTATCAGAGAAATGAGTGGGAGAGCATTTCCTTGTAGTGACTGTAACAGCAATGGTCATTCTAGGCAAAACAGCCATAATGATAACATCTACAAACTGGTACACTGGTCTCTGAAATGCAACATGAATATTCGCAAGAAGGGAAGATAACCAGCTGCAAACATGGCAAACAAAACATACTAATGCACAAAACCAAGGAATTGTTCTGTTGTTTTCCCCTCCTGGCTTAAAAGGACAATGTCAGAAAAAGGAGAAAAGCAGTTCGAATGACATTTTGTTTCTTTTTCTTCTCTAATGATTCTGTGAGAAAACAAGAGAAAGGGCAACTACTACAAAAAGTCCAGGTTTTAGAAGAGAAGATGAGGATGGGATGGATTTGCAGATAAGATTCTAAACAGTGAAGATTAAATGGGAAAATAATTGAATATGGAGGGGTAAAGGGGTTTAGTTAACTCAGGACTACAAAATGAAGCACACAGGGGCACATATACAGTGATTTCCAGAGAGTAAGGGGAAGAAGAGAGCAAGAATAGTTGAACTTAACAAGAGGATCTATAGGAAAGACCTGAAGGATGTGTGTCTTACCTAGGGAAGGGACCAGGAAGACACAGAGAGCTCCTCACAGTTGACTGATTCCAAATAAGCCACTCACACATGAGGCATGGTACTCAGGTCTGCTTTCTACCTCCGGGTCAGCCATGCCAGCAGAAAACCATCAGTCACTCCCACTCACAAAATGCAATGAGAATGATTGATTGTTCGAGACTGAATTTTCCCGGCCTGATTCACAGGAAATCTTAATGGAATCCAGGGGCCCTGAACTGGAAACTTGGGTTTTGGCCTGGAAATGGACCCCAAACCTTGGGGCGAAGTCCAGGTGGGCCCTAGTCAATCCAAATCTACAGCTTCAAGAGGAAGCATTTGGAGACTAAGTTCCACACATTGCTTTCTTAGACACTTTTTTAAGGTTTTCTTTCTAAAAAAAATAATGAAAATAATATAGCATTTCTTGATATTTCAGGAGCAGATTCTGTTAGTATTTTCATTAAGAAAATGTTTACTTCTTCTCCCTCCATCTTAATATGATAACCCTTCATTTTAAATATTAAAATGTTTAACTATTAAAATATCTTTTAAGACAGTAGTTTCATGCACAGATATATGATACAGAGAAAATTATTTTTCAATAAATACACATTCAGCTGCAATGAAGTATCCAATATTTTGCTAGACACTTTTGCAGTCAATTCTAGTCCGAGAATGCTGAGGACTTCTGATTCATTGCAAAATCACATTTTTTCCCTACATTGCAAATGAAAATGTTTCTTCCCAGGGTAAGAACATTAACATGGCACAAGATAATAGCCACTTCAAGAGACTCCTTTTCCCCCTTTTAAATTATTCCCCACCTTCCTTTATTACTGTTTTTAACTCAGAGACAAATGAATTACTTGTTGAAATTCTAGATTGTGGGAACACAAGTTTGGTTCTTTAGGCTCTTTCTTGGCTGGGAAGAGGAAATGCCTGACATTTCTTCAAGAGAACAATGATGACAAGCTATATGCAGCCTGGACATGGCAATCACTTCTTTCCCCTTGAACCTTCGACCTTTGAGGTTTACAGGCTGGCTTGAGCTTGAATCTGAACTCTCACAAGACCTAGTAAGGACATTTATTTTCCACGGAGAGCCCTCTCATTTTTTAAATTCCTCCTTTCTCCAAGTCTGACAAAATCTAAGTTTAAGCCTCTGGGTAAACTCTAAGGACATGTTTCAGGGCAGCCTCTCAATTGCTTGTGGGTTGTACTATTTTTATTAACAATGCAGGTCACTTCTTTTTCACTCATTTTATAGCGGTTTCCCCTGCTATGCACTATCAGCAAGGAGGTTGCATTATTCTTAAACATTTCTTAACCCAAAATGGAGTAAAGAAGCAATTACCTTGGGGCAAACCTTGCTAATGGATGTACAAAATAAATCAAGACAAAATACAGATGCTCACACACACAGTTTAAAACTACGAAGACTCAGTGCTAAGACATGGATGTAGTTCTAGTGGAAGGCACTCAGCAATGCGGTGCTTGCTGCACAGGGTGCCTGTCATTTCTGTAAGAGCTCAATGTGAAAAAACTGAGCACCATTTTCCCCTTCTGCCTTTCTTTAAGTAAAAGTAAAACTTGTCTTCAGGCTTCTTTCAGTTAGCGAAAACAGGTACTAATGTAGTTCTTTTGCAAAAGTGAGGTGGCATAAAGCAAACTCTCAAAAAGGAGGATACCTGGATAACTTTACACTCATTTCAGTATACACTTTAAACAGGGAAATGAATAAATAGATTCCGAGCAATTTATCTAATTCAGATTAAAATATCTAGAGACAGCGAAAAGAAATCAAATTCCAGACTGTTTGGGATTGGCCCAGTTTTAAAGTCTCTCTAATGAGGCCGGCTGTGATTGCTCCCTGAGGAGTCAAGTCTGGGGCTGGAGTGGTGTGAAATCTTCCCCTATGAAGCACACATGCTTTGACATAGCCAAAACACATTAAGACATCTCCTTTAGTCCTAAATGTATTCAGCATTCTTTTTGATATTTCATAGGAGACTTATAATTAATAAAAATGAATTTGGGGACCAAACTATTGAGCACACATTTATGGGACAGGTAGCCTGTTGAACAGGCCTCATATGGCACACGTAGTGTCCAGCATGTCTCTGGGTCGACTTGGGCTGGAAGGAAAACCCTGCATCCAGATGCAGTAGCCAGCTGCATGGAACAGATGGAACGTTCTCTGAGCATCACATCACTCCCACTACTGCCTAGCTTTTCTACCTTCAGTTCTTGCTACTTGTTTAACTTAAAGCTCCTTTAAATGTATTAAAGTTTGGAACTTTGAATGAAGAAAACTCACATGTTTTATTTATCCATTATCTTGATAATTTGAATACTAACTACCTAACAGGACTGAGAGCAAGGTACTGTAGTAAAGCCAGCAATGTCAAATTCATGTTCAAGGTAGAGAGGGTAAGAGAGTTTAATAGAACTGCTTATATTAAAGGTCTCAGCTAGTATATCATCCCAGGAGTCTCTGCCCCAGAAAAGAGGTACTTGAATGTGAAAAGAGAGTGAAGAAAGTGAAAATGTTATTTGCTCAGTCCTGTTAGACTCTCTGCAACCTCATGGACAGTAGCCCACCAGACTCCTCTATCCTTGAAATTCTCCAGGGGAGAATACTGGAGGGGGCTGCCATTCCCTTCTCCAGGGGATCTTCCCCACCCCAGGATGGAACTCAGGTCTCCTGCATGTACCGTCTGAGCCACCAGGGAAGCCAGAAAAGAGTGCTTGACATAAATTTTTCTAGAATCATAAAATACTACATTTTATTTATTTTTTAATCAGATTATAGCTGCTTTACAATGTAGATACATCTATCCCCTCCTTCTTAGGCATACCTCCCAGCACCCCCATCCCACCCTTCTAGGTCACCATGGAGCTGAGCTGAACTGAGCAGAGCTCCCTGTGCTCTACAGCAGGTTCCCACTAGCTATCCATTTCATACATGGTAGTGTACATATGTTGGACATGCAAAAACTATATATAAAAATTGGACCGAGTTTTTTTTGGGGGGGCCTGGAATCCAATTACCCCCCTTTTATTCCTTACTGGACCTCATTTGTATGCCTAAGGTAACTGATAGATGTCCAATCTATGTATTTACCACATCTCACCTCAATAAATCTACTCTGTTTTTGCTACAAATCCAATCCTTCGGATGATGTTTACCACAAATATTTAAGCTATAGCTTCTGTTTCACCAGGTCGTCAGTTAGTTACACAGTCTAAGATCTGGTTGGTGATAATTGTATAAAGACTAGTGATAAGGCTGAGAGGTTGCAGAAGGGTGGTGCAAACTAGAAGATTCTGGGGTTGGGAAATGGTGATGTTGAAGGTATCATCTTCTACTTCTTATTCCCAGTTTCCAAGATTTCACGCACCAAGTAATTATATTGAAATAAAGGACTATGGACTGACGACAGAGACAGAACTAGAAGATGAGTATCTTTGAACCACTTTCATCTTAAAGACAAGTAAAACCACACCAAGAGCATTTAATAGGTCCAGTGAACCTCAGATATGCAGATGACACCACCCTTATGGCAGAAAGTGAAGAGGAACTAAAAAGCCTCCTGATGAAAGTGAAAGTGGAGAGTGAAAAATTTGGCTTAAAGCTCAACATTCAGAAGACTAAGATCATGGCATCTGGTCCCATCACTCCATGGGAAATAGGTGAGGAAACAGTGGAAACAGTGTCAGACTTTATTTTTTGGGGCTCCAAAATCACTGCAGATGTTGACTGCAGCCATGAAATTAAAAGACACTTACTCCTTGGAAGAAAAGTTATGACCAGCCTAGATAGCATATTCAAAAGCAGAGGCATTACTTTGCCGACTAAGGTCCGTCTAGTCAAGGCTATGGTTTTTCCTGTGGTCATGTATGGATGTGAGAGTTGGACTGTGAAGAAGGCCGAGCACCGAAGAATTGATGCTTTTGAACTGTGGTGTTGGAGAAGACTCTTGAGAGTTCCTTGGACTGCAAGGAGATCCAACCAGTCCATTCTGAAGGAGATCAGCCCTAGGATTTCTTTGGAAGGAATGATGCTAAAGCTGAAACTCCAGTACTTTGGCCACCTCATGCGAAGAGTTGACTCATTGGAAAAGACTCTGATGCTGGGAGGGATTGGGGGCAGGAGGAGAAGGGGACGACCAAGGATGAGAAGGCTGGAAGGCATCACTGACTCGACGGACGTGAGTCTGAGTGAACTCCGGGAGTTGGTGATGGACAGGGAGGCCTGGTGTGCTGCGATTCATGGGGTCTCAAAGAGTCAGACACGACTGAGCGACTGAACTGAACTGAACTGAAGTAGCAATAGTGCATTGGTAATGAAAGACTCTTCATTTCAAGGCAAAAAAAAAAAAAAATTGTAAAGCACCACTTTTTTCATATTTGTGGGAGTACATGTCCATATTTGAGTGTGGCTTCAGCTCAGCAATGAGTACATCTGGGGATCATTAGCCATCAAGGGCTCGTTAGTTGAAAAATGGAATTGGAAGTCATGATTCCTCCAAAGTTATGAATTGCATCCTCAGTAAGGAAAATGTTCTCTCTAAACTGTTTTAAAAGCATAGAATGAGAAACAGTTATGTTTGGATTATGAATACATGCCAGAGAAGGAGAATCAGGCAATGAATGACTTCAGCCATCTTTTGCAATATCAAATGCCAAAGGAGAGGAGAGGGGGGAAGAGGAATAGAAAGAAGAGTGCGAAAGAGAGAAGAGGAGATGACGCTAATAGGAGAGAGGGAAGGAAAGGGGAGGGAAGAGAGCAGCAGTCAGGCTTTTTCAATTATGAGACCGATTTCCTGTGTCCATGAGTCATCAGTTGAAGGCATTTGATGACCATTTAAAAGAATTCTTGACCTTACCAAGGCAGATGCTGCATGCACAGCACAGCATTGTATCCTGAATAGGACAAACTAGTAACTGGTTTTGTGACTCACTCACATTTCGAAGAATGAATCCCTTGGTGTATTTGCACCCGAGAGGCTTTTTCACTTTTCTTAATAAAAATTAAACAAGGCCTTTCTTTGTAGCTAGGCAGTGGCACCTCATTGTGGTTCCATCACCATAGATGTAAAAGACTGTACAAAGAGTATACTTTCAGTGGATTCTATAAATACAGTCACGGGTCAGAATGCCTACAGTATCTATAAACACATATGTGATCATATTTATTATCAGCCCACATCTTATTTCTCCCATTCTTTTCACTTTCATTTGATGACAAAGATGGATATGAATTCCAAAATGTTTGTTTCCTGACTTTCTTTTTCAGTTTAAAATAAATATCTCATAAGTGCTTTCCTCCTTGGGCAATGTGTTTCTCATTTGCTGTGGCACTAAGTGTATAGGTATGGCTGACCGCTAACCTGACATGTGCCTGTCACCAGGGACTGCTGGTTCTTTCATCTTCTTAATGGACATTTCTCTACAGATGTCTGTGGCCTACCTGACTATAATCCTTTAAATTTTAATTCACTTTACATTTAGCCTGGTCATAAATACCATTTAGGTACCAATACTCTGCTTTATGCAATCCCTAAGGTGGTGCTTTTATTTTAATGAGGCCATTTGCAACTTAAGAGCAAAAAAATTCCATCTTTGATTGAATATATTTGTCAGTTTTATTCCCGATTGGCATTTTCATGGGAAAGCTTGGATAAAACTAAAGGATGGCTGCTTACCAAGTGGGATAAAAGTTTCAGTATGTTTCTATTTTCAAAATTTACTGAATAAATTGGTCTTTGAAATTCATTTTGAAAACATCAAAGGAAACCCTGGCTGTAATCAAAAGTCAAATCCAGAATTAAGTTATGTTTCAAATGAAATTTCCACTGACTTTTTTTTCTATTTGAGGGGAAAAAAATAAAATTAAAACTCCAGTTAATAAACTATTCACATAATGGGCTAACATAATAAAACACTAGGTGAATACAGAAGAATATGTGCAAATAGTGACTAGTTATCAATTTTACAATTTTGTTGTCCTATATTTATTTCAATATTAGTCTCTCTTATTTCCTTTCCCAACAACCTTAGCATTTGGGAGCTGATAAATTGCCACTGACTTTTAAAAATATTTTTAATCGGGGGATAATTGCTTGACAGTATTGTGTGGTTTCTGCCATGCATCAACATGAATCAGCCACAAGTATACATATGTTCTCTCCCTATTGAACTTCCCTTCCGCCTACCCCCACCCCCCACCCATGCCACCCCTCTAGGTTGTCACAGAACAACAGGTTTGAGCTCCCTGAATCATACAGCAAATTCCCACTGGATATCTATTTCACAAGTGGTAATGTATATGTTTCAATGGTACACTCATAATTCACCCCACCCTCTCCTTTCCCACCTGGGTCCACAAGTCTTCTCTATGTCTGCATCTCCATTGCTGCCCTGCAGACAGGTTTGTCAGTACCATCTTTCTAGATTGCATATATATGCATTAATATACAATATTTGTTTTTCTCTTTCTGACTTGAGTTTTTTTGAAATTTGGAATGAAATAAAATCTGTTCAAAACTATCAGCACAGTTGTCTGGTTATGGGGCCAAGTTCTCCACACTAGGGCACACACTTCCCTGGCACACACTAGTGCCCCAGTTCTACACAGGCTCTCTGTATTCATAGACTCAATTTCTATGTACATGGGATTAGAAAACACCAAATTAGGTTTTTGCTCTAAGTTGATGGTGATTTTCTTTACTTGAGAGGAGGAGCAACAGATGAGAATTTAATTAAAGAAAAAATAATATTGAAATATTTTCTTTGGAAGAAAAGAAATCTTGACTACTTAAAATGCTATAATAAATACATTAGTTAACATGGTTATTAATCTAACTATCAGCTTAGTTTTCCAACTTTGGTTTGCAATATTCTTTAAAAATAAGAGTAATGGTAGTTATTTCCTTAAGTAAGATGAATTTAATACAACAGAACGACAGTTTTTGTAAGTTTTTATAAAACTTTTGCTTTCAATGTAATCCTTTCATCCAATTTTAAGATATTTTTGTAATTATTTGACAAATATGAAAACTAAGGCTCAGAGAAGCTAAATAACTTTCAAATGTCACATTGTAAGTCATGAAGCTGGAATTCAAATCTACACTCAGAATTCCAGCGCTTTAAAAATTTGCCTTCTGTACTGCTTTTCCATTGTTTGCCAGGTATCATTTTTGTTGTTGTTGTTGTTTATTGTTTATTTAAGATATTAAAGGTATTTTAATAGGACTAGGCCAAGATCAAAAGTGACAGATGCTGTTCTAACATATCTTCAATAATCTTTATTGGACCATGTGAAGCTGGGAAATTGAACTTCCATTTCAGCAAATGTCTATGTAATTTGTTTTCAGATTTGGATATTTTTGTCCTTAAAATTTCTCTGAATGGACTCTTAACACAAATACTGTGCATTATGAGCCTAAATAATATTTTAAAATGCAAAGTTTATAAAGGAAAATACCATCACTACCATTCCCTGATGTATGGTGACACAAATATTTAGATGCTCTATAAAAAGAAGCATCAATATATCATTCTGTTTTACCAAGTAATTAAACCACTGAGGAGACTCTGCTTGCACTAAGAATTAATTCAGTCTATTTCTCAAAGTTTATCACCCAAAGTATCAGTTGCAAACTGATACGTGGTAAATTTGGAAGAGAGGATAGAGAAGAAGGAAGTTCTGTAAAAATAAACTTATGCTGGACTGTGCCTTGTCACTCAGTTGTGTCTGACTCTTTAAGACACCATGGACTGCAGCACGCCAGGCTCCCCTGTCCATGGGGATTCTCCAGGCCAGAATACTGGAGTGGGCAGCCTTTCCCTTCTCCAGGGGATCTTCCCAAGCCTTCATAGAACCCAGGTCTCCCGCACTGCAGGCGGATTCTTTTACTGACTGAGCCACCGGGGAAGCCCACGTTAGTATTCTTCATGTTTCAGGGCTTCCCCGGTGGCTCAGCTGGTAAAGAATCTGCCTGTAGTGCAGGAGACCTGGGTTCTATGGAAGGCTTGGAAAGATCCCCTGGAGAAGGGAAAGGCTACCCACTCCAGTATTCTGGCCTGGAGAATTCCAAGGACTTACAGTCCATGGGGTCGCAGAGTTGGACATGACTGAACAACTTTCACTTTCAACGCTCAGAACAGTTTCCTGTTCAGTGTAACCTTGCCAACCTCCTAACCTTCTTCCTTCTGTCTCTTACTTCCTTTCTTCCATTTTCTCCTGCCTTTTTCTGTCCGATATTCCTTGTGCTATCAGTTAGCAATAACCTACCTACCTCTAATACTTAAAAGATAAAGAAAAAAAAAAACACTAGAAAGCAAAACAAAATTAATGCCAAGCCTATTTGGAAGGCTTGAATTTTCAGTTGTGAAAATATATGAAGCAAAATTTTTCAAATAATCCCGGAGTCCTTATCTTTTTGAAGACTGAGGAAACTCTTCGATCAAAATTCTTATAGAGCCAGTTAATGCACATGCAGACTATATATTCCTGAAGACCTTTTTTAAAAAATGTACTGAGTTTTGGCTATACTGCATCTTCATTGCTGTGCGGGCTTTCCTTTAGTTGCAGCCAGCCAGGGGCTACTCTTTGTTGCAGCGGGCGGGCTTCTCATTGCAGTGGCTTCTCTCGTTGTGGAGCACAGGTCTACGGCACATGCGCTTCAGGAGTTGTGGCTCCCAGAGTCTAGAGCACAGAGTCAATAGTTGTAGTACAGGGTCTGAGTTGTTCTGCTGCATGTGGGATCTTCCAAGACCAGGGATAGAACCTGTGTCTCCTGCATTGGCAGGCAGATTCCTTACCACTGAGCCACCAGAGGAGTCCCTGATAGCTTTTAAATGAGTATTGCTGCTGCTGCTGCTGTTGCTGCTGCTGCTGCTGCTGCTGCTGCTAAGTCGCTTAAAGGTAATAGGTTTGAAGCGTCCTTACTTTTCTTCATAACTGATAACAATAAGCACATCAACTTTTTATTTCACATTTACTACTAACACTGTGTCAGACATTGTGTTGACTATTTTTTTGTTCATCATTTCCTTTATTCCTCACTACTTCTCATCAACTAGACAACACCTTCTCTGATCCAAGACACAAATGACTATAGCCACAACCTAATCATTCTTGCTCCTGGATGCCTTTTGGTCTATTCATTCAGGAGCCAGAGAGATCGTGTAAAGCATAAGACATACCATGCCACTTCTCTTTTCAAAATCGTTCCATGGCTTTCTGTTTCATACAGAATAAATTCTGCCAGTCTTACTCTGCTCTCTAAGGCCTCACTGTCTGACCAGACCTTCTGTTACCTACCTGCTGCCTCCACTCACTCTGTTCTGCAAACAGCACTGCCATATTCATTCATTTTTTAACACACCACATGTAAACTTCTTGTCTCAGTGCCTAGGTATTCAGACTTCCTGCAAACCTGCAAAACTTTTCTTTCAAATATCTACATGACCAACTCCACTATTTTATACAGTTATTTCAGAGCACAGCCTCTCTTGATTACTTTCATATCAGATATAGTTGCTTTGCTTTCATGCCACAATGGGAGAGTGAAGTAGTCATGACAGAAACTGTCTGGCCCATAAATCCTAAAATATTTACTATTTGTCCCTGTACAGAAAAATTTTGCCTACCCATTTTTCCCCTCAGTATTTATCACTATGTAGCATGCAATGCATTTTATTTGTTTTTTCATTGCTGTCTGTCTCTACTTGATGTAAGCTCGATGGGGGCAGCAGTTTTCAACATACTGCTTGTTGCTGTATTCCCAGAACATATAATAGTATGTGACACATGAGATGTTCAATAAGTACTTGCAAATGCTTGGAGATGTTTGCTGGATGGCATATTCTGACTCTATATACTCATGTTTATTAAAAATGTTAATATTCTTTATAACTTACTGTCTAACATATTGTGTTCTCCTAAAGAAACTTCATTTCAAATAACAGTTATATTTATGGTGATTTAATGATTGTTGGCCATCAACCTTGGATTAAGTCTAAATATAAACAATTTCACACCACAGGAATTTGAATCTTTGAAATTATAGTCATAAAATTTGGTTTAAAATTGTGCTGTGCATGACGCTGCAGAGCAGGATGGGATGGGAAGGATAGATGTTCCTGCTCTGTTCCTCATTTAAGATTTTAAAAGAGCTCATGAGATCTTAAACAATGTCTAGGTGAAACATACACTCGAGGTATTATAAGTTATTGAAAGATGTCCAGAATCTGAAATCATAAGAAGAGGTAAAAGTCTTGACTCTATCATGTACCAATTGTATGAAGATTACTAAATCACCTATATTTTAATCATGATTTATGAGTAATCAAAATAAGATGCTGCTGTTGCTGCTGCTGCTAAGTTGCTTCAGTCGTATCCAACTCTGTGTGACCCCATAGACGGCAGCCCACCAGGCTCCCCCGTCCCTGGGATTCTCCAGGCAAGAACACTGGAGTGGGTTGCCATTTCCTTCTCCAATGCATGAAAGTGAAAAGTGAAAGTGAAGTCGCTCAGTCGTGTCCGACTCTTAGCAACCCCATGGACTGCAGCCCACCAGGCTCCTCCATCCATGGGATTTTCCAGGCAAGAGTACTGGAGTGGGGTGCCATTGCCTTCTCCACAAAATAAGATGAACTATGGTTTAATCTATCCTACCAAAATTTTCAGCGAATGTAAATTTAATATGGAAAATCTACATTTTTGTTTTTCAAAATGTTACAAACATATGGGTTACTCTGAGAAAACATTCTGATGCACATAGAAGTGATTGGTTCAATATTTTTGTCTTCCCACATATCTTGATATAGTTTTGTAAGGAATTTGAGGTGAGTTGACTTGAATGGACCCAATTTCTCCACTGACTAAGTATGTTGTCTTCAGCCATTTATTTAACATGGTTGAGACTAGTTTTCTCTTTATGTAAAATGAGAATGATAACAACTATTTAACAGCATTCTTATGAGAATTAAGAGATTATATGTAAAGTATTTGGCAGTACATCTGTTTTAAAGTTATAAAATTTCAACTCACCAGTTTTCTGTCCTCTCCGCACAACTCTTACCAACCAGAGTCAGTCAGGTAAGTTGTGGTTATGATTTTCAAGTTACCTAACAACTTCATCAAATATTGCATAATATGTTAACATCCTGTGTCCAGGACATTTTAATTTTGTTAGATTTTGATGTCTCACACACACACACTCACACATACACACACAAAGAAATTATTCTTTGATGATAAATTTCAGACTCCCAGGAACAATTAAGCAAGAAAAAAAAATTTTTCATAATCTTTCAAAGGATGTCATGTAGATACTGGGTTATTCTCCTAGTATTAGTGAAGTAAAGCGAAGTTGCTCAGTCATGTCCAACTCTTTGTGACCCCACGGACTGTAGCCTACTAGACACCTCCTTCCATGGGATTTTGCGGGCAAGAATGCCGGAGTGAGTTGCTACATTTCCTTCTCCAGTATTAGGCATGGATATTTCCTTGAAACATTTCCTCAATAATATCCTATTTTGTCCCTAACATCAATTCAGTTTACAAATTTTTCTTTTCTTTTGAGGGGAGAATTTCTGGGTTATATCTGTTTTCACTCTCTGACTTAAAAAGAATGTTGTATTACTATAAAACCTAATATGCAGCTCAAGAAGAAAAAGGAGTCTGTCCCCATAACTCTACTGTGAAATCTGACATCCAGTGTAAGTCAGCCCGTTTTAGAATTGAAACTCAGCAACTGTTGCTGTTGTTGTTTAATTTGTTTTCTTTAGTGCTGCTGTGTACAGGCTGGGATGAGTAAAATCCTTCCACAGGGAGTCTGAGAGCATTTTCCTGTTCCTGCAGCAGCACCTAGCCACGTAAGAAAGCATTTCTCTTTTTATTAGTGTCTCCGGGTCCTCATTATTTTACCTTTATCTTCATTCTTCTGCATTTCATCTGTGTCTTTGATCATGCTGTACTTTGACCTCTTTCTAGCTTGAAAAGGTTTTATTCATAGACTTTTCCCACCTTTCTTAACCTTTCTCAGAGTCAGTTATTTTTCCAAAGGGTCAACAGCTACGGAATTCAGTATGCTAACTTCAAATAGTGACCTCTTTAAATAAACATTGCTAAAAGGAGTTGTTCAAAGGAGTTGTATGGTCTAAATAAAGCTGGGCTTACTCAACCTTGTGAAGCAGTGCAGTTTTTCTTTTCCTCCTTTTCTATCAAAACACAACTATTCTGTGTTCCATTTCCTTAGGCCTCTGCTTTAGCTGGTTGACATCAGTACCTCAATGTTGAATTAATATTATTATAGTCTTCTTTCTCAATACTTTCTCTAATTATGAGAATTTTTATTCACCATATTTCACGGATATAAACATATTTTTTTTAAATATGACTGAAAATATTTGAAATTGGGATGCATCTTAGAATTGATGACTTTTCATCATTAAATTGACAGTATTTTTATACCATGGTTGTACATAAAATAATGTTATATCTTACAACTGATGAGATTTTGGTAGAGGTCAAAAATATGGGATTCCTAGATATCAAGAAACATTAGTTTGTGTGAATCTTAGGCAAAATAGAATATTAGTTCAAGTGTTCATTTTGACCAAAAAGTAACAGCCTTACTTTCTCCAAACTCCACCTGTCATGTAAAACTGCTGCTAAAACAACTGGTCCAAAGTCCAAAAGGAGCAACCCAAAATTTATATAGAACAATCTCAAAAAAGACAGAATGATCTCTGTTCACTTCCAAGGCAAACCATTCAATATCACAATGATCTAAGTCTATGCCCCAACTAGTAACACTGAACAAGCTGAAGTTAAATGGTTCTATGAAGACCTACAAGACATTTTAGAACTAACATCCCCAAAAGATGTCCTTTTCATATAGGGGAGTGGAATGCAAAAGTAGGAAGGCCAGAAACACCTGGAGTAACAGGCAAATTTAGCCTTGGAGTACAGAATGAAGCAGGGCAAAGGCTAATAGAGTTCTGCCAAGAGAACACACTGGTCATAGCAAAAACCCTCTTCCAACAACCCAAGAGAAGACTCTACACATGGACATCACCAGATGGTCAACACTGAAATCAGATTGATTATATTCTTTGCAGCCAAAGATGGAGAAGCTCTATACAGTCAGCAAAAACAAGACCAGGAGCTGACTGTGGCTCAGATCATGAACTCCTTATTGCCAAATTCAGAGTTAAATTGAAGAAAGTAAGTACAACTACTAGACCATTCAGGTATGAGCTTATTAAATCCCTTATGACTATACAGTGGAAGTGAGAAATGGATTTAAGAGACTAGATCTGACAGAGGGCCTGATGAACTATGGACGGAAGTTCGTGACGTTGTACAGGAGACAAGAATCAAGACCATCCCCAATAAAAATGAATGCAAAAAGGTAAAATGTCTGGCTGAGGAGGGCTTACAAATACCTTTGAAAGAAGAGAAGTGAAGAGCAAAAGAGAAAAGGAAAGATATACCCATTTGAATGCAGAGTTCCAAAGAATAGCAAGAAGAAATAAGAAAGCCTTCCTCAGCGATCAATGCAAAGAAATAGAGGATACATTAGAATGGGAAAGACTAGAGATCTCTTCAAGAAAATTAGAGATACCAAGGAAACATTTCATGCTTAGATGGGATCAATAAAGGACAGAAATGGTATGGACCTAACAGAAACAGAAGATATTAAGAAGAGATGGCAAGAATACACAGAAGAACTGTACAAAAATGATCTTCATGACCCAGATAATCATGATGGTGAGATCACTCACACTCACCTAGAGCAAGACATCCTGGAATGTGAAGTCAAGTGGGCCTTAGAAAGCATCACTATGAACAAAGCTAGTGGAGGTGATGGAATTCCACTTGAGCTATTTCAAATCCTAAAAGATGATTCTGTGAAAGTGCTGCACTCAATATGTCAGCAAATTTGGAAAACCCAGCAGTGGCCGCAGGGCTTGAAAATGTCAGTTTTCATTCCAATCCCAAAGAAAGGCAATGCCAAAGAATGCTCAAACTACCACACAATTGCACTCATCTCACATGCTAGTAAAGTAATGCTCTAAATTCTCCAAGCCAGGCTTCAGCAATACGTGAACCATGAATTTCCAGATATTCAAGCTGGTTTTAGAAAATGCAGAGGAACCAGAGATCAAATTGCCAACATCTGCTGGATCATCAAAAAAGCAAGAGAGTTCCAGAAAAACATCTACTACTGCTTTACTGACTATGCCAAAGCCTTTGACTGTGTGGATCACAATAAACTGGAAAATTCTGAAAGAGATGGGAATACCAGACCACCTGACCTGTCTCTTGAGAAATCTGTATGCAGGTCAGGAAGCAACAGTTAGAACTGGACATGGAACAACAGACTGGTTCCAAATAGGAAAAGGAGTACATCAACCCTGTATATTGTCACCCTGTTTATTCAGCTTATATACAGAGTACATCATGAGAAATGCTGGGCTGGAGGAAGCACAAGCTGGAATCAAGATTGCTGGGAGAAATATCAATAACCTCAGATATGTAGATGACACCACCCTTATGCCAGAAAGTGAAGAACTAGAGTCTCTTGATGAAAATGGAAAATGAGAGTGAAAAAGTTGGCTTAAACCTCAACATTCAGAAAACTAAGATCATGGCATCGAGTCCCATCACTTCCTGGCAAATAGATGGGGAAACAGTGGCTGACTTTATTTGGAGGGGCTCCAAAATCATTGCAGCTGGTGATTGCAGCTATGAAGTTAAAAGATGCTTACTCCTTGGAAGGAAAGTTATGACCAACCTAGACAGCATATTAAAAAGCAGAGACACTACTTTACCAACAAAGGTTCATCTAGCCAAAGCTATGGTTTTTCCAGTGGTCCTGTATGGATGTGAGTTGGACTATAAAGAAAGCTGAGCACTGAAGAATTGATGCTTTTGAACTGTGGTGTTGGAGAAGACTCTTGAGAGTCCCTTGGACTGCAAGGATATCCAAATAGTCCATCCTAAAGGAGATCAGTCATGGGTCTTCATTGGAAGGACTGATGTTAAAGCTGAAACTCCAATACTTTGGCCACTTGATGCTATGAGCTGACTCATTTGAAAAGACCCTGATGCTGGGACAGATTGAAGGCAGGAGGAGAAGGAGACGACAGAGGATGAGACGGTTGGATGGCATCACTGACTCAACGGACATGGGTTTGGGTAGACTCCAGTAGTTAGTGATGGACAGGGAGGCCTGACATGCTACAGTTCATGGAGTCACAAAGAGTCAGACATGACTGAGTGACTGAACTGAACTGAACTGAACAAGCAGCTTGCTTTGTGGGGATGGGAGTGCTGACATATTTCCAGAGGATAAGTTTCTGTTACTCATGAAGATTCCAAGATATTTTAAAGGAATCTAAGAGAAGGAAAAGGTATAGACTATACTTCAGGTGGTTTCTTTCCACCCAGTTCTGTAGGTGGTAAGAATTTGTAAAACCTACTTAAAAAAAAAAATCCTTATTCCTAGCATTCACTCTTTCTTCCTGATAGTTGTTTCCTGAATTTATCTTTATAAAAGTAGGAGTATGTCACTTTGTCAATGTGAATGGGGTAGAATGAAACAAAAATGAAACAATCTGTTTGGTTGCTTTCATTTAATTACCTAATTTAATCATGTAGTGTGTGTCCTCTATTTCTTTCCCAGCTATTGGGCTCATGATTTATAAATCCAGGAGGAATATTTCTATGTGTGCAATATTGCCCAATATGGTCAAAATTACATCGCCTATCTTGTATCTGAGTTGGATTTGCCTGGCCATATATCATTAGAAATCCTTCTTGGGCGCTAGGGACTATGTGCTTGCAGTGTGACAAATTGGCCACTAGATGGTGATCTTGCAAATTAGCTCACTTTTCTTCAGGTGCCTTGTGTAGGGAAAAGCCATACATGTTTATTTTTTTCTAACACTTTAAACATTGTACAAATGGGATCTAATTAAAATTAAAAGCTCTCACACAACAAAGGAAAATATAAGCAAGGTGAAAAGACAGCCTTCTGAATGGGAGAAAATAATAGCAAATGAAGCAACTGACAAACAACTCATCTCAAAAATATACAAGCAACTTACGCAGCTCAATCCCAGAAAAATAAACGACCCAATCAAAAAATGGGCCAAAGAACTAAATAGACATTTCTCCAAAGAAGACATATGGATGGCTAACAAACACATGAAAAGATGCTCAACATCACTCATTATTAGAGAAATGCAAATCAAAACCACAATGAGGTACCACTTCACACCAGTCAGAATGTCTGCGATCCAAAAATCTGCAAGCAATAAATGCTGGAGAGGGTGTGGAGAAAAGAGAACCCTCCTACACTGTTGGTGGGAATGCAAACTAGTACAGCCACTATGGAGAACAGTGTGGAGATTCCTTAAAAAATTGCAAATTGCCTTATGACCCAGCAATGCCACTGCTGGGCATACACACCAAGGAAACCAGAATGGAAAGAGACACATGCACCCCAATGTTCATCTCAGCACTGTTTATAATAGCCAGGACATGGAAACAACCTAGATGTCCATCAGCAGATGAATGGATAAGAAAGCTGTGGTACATATACACAATGGAGTATTACTCAGCCGTTAAAAAGAATACATTTGAATCAGTTCTGATGAGATGGATGAAACTGGAGCCGATTATACAGAGTGAAGTAAGCCAGAAAGAAAAACACCAATACAGTATACTAACACATATATATGGAATTTAGGAAGATGGCAATGACGACCCTGTATGCAAGACAGCAAAAAAGACCCAGATGTGTATAACGGACTTTTGGACTCAGAGGGAGAGGGTGGGATGATTTGGGAGAATGACATTCTAACATGTATACTATCATGTAAGAATTGAATCACCAGTCTATGTCTGACGCAGGATACAGCATGCTTGGGGCTGGTGCATGGGGATGACCCAGAGAGATGTTATGGGGAGGGAGGTGGGAGGGGGGTTCATGTTTGGGAACGCATGTAAGAATTAAAGATTTTAAAATTTAAAAAATAAAAAACTAAAAAAAATAAAATTAAATTTAAAAAAATTAAAAAAAAATAAACATTGTACCAAACTCTAACTAACTTACATCATTAAATCTTGGTAATTTAAAGTCTAAATTGGAATTAGAGAATTAGAATGTGGTTTGAACTCTAGGTAATTGTCCTAGATTCTGATTAAGAAACCAAACTGAGGGTTACCCTCTAGGCAATCACAAAATACATACTGACATATATCTTAGAGATAAGGCCAAAATATCTTAAAATTTAAAATATTTCCATGTATCATGGTTCAATGCCATTGTACATGGAAATATTTAAAATTTTAGGATATTAAATTGGTTCAATGGCATTGAACCATGATACATGGAAATATTTTAAATTTTAAGTTATTTTGGCCTTATCTCTAAGATATATGTCAGTATGTATTTTGTGATTGCCTAGAGGGTAACCCTCAGTTTGGTTTCTTAATCAGAATCTAGGACAATTACCTAGAGTTCAAACCACATTCTAATTCTCTAATTCCAATTTAGACTTTAAATTACCAAGATTTAATGATGTAAGTTAGTTAGAGTTTGATACAAACTGGATGCTTGGGGCTGGTGCACTGAGACGACCCAGAGGGATGGTATGGGGAGGGAGGAGGGAGGGGGGGTTCAGGATGGGGAACACGTATATACCTGTGGCAAATTCAGGTTGATGTATGGCAAAACCAATACAATATTGTAAAGTAATTAACCTCCAATTAAAATAAATAAATTTATATTTTAAAAAATAAAAGAAAAAAATATTTCCATCTATTTCCAGTGAGGTTGATCCATGGAACATATTTTGTTGTGATTAGACTTGATCTTTATAGTTTCTATGAATTTAAAGAGTAAGTGTTTTCTAATCTCTTGACTTTAAATACTGTGTCTAAATATATGCTCTACTTATCTCTCTAAATTTTGATGCAATCTACTATGAACCTCTTGACTGAATCAGAAATATTCTAGTACATCTGACGACCTTTCACTGAACTTTGAAAATCAAATTTGACTTTCTATTTGAGTGACCATTTGGCCATCTTCATTTGAGTGATAGCCTGCCTTTCCATTTACAAACCAAGAACTTTAGCTTAGCCTGAAAATACAAAGTTGTAGCTGTTAACGCCAATGGAAAGAGGGATTCCAGAATAATATTTTAAACTATTTTGATTCATTTTTCTCTTTATGTGTTTCTTTCTTAAACTAGACTCAGGAAACAAAACCCCTAGCTTGCTGTTTAAATTGTCTCTCTTTTTCTAAGACATAACTCTTTTCACAGTAATTTTTAATATACAAACACTTTCTATGCATGTAGTCTGAACCTCAAGTTGGTTAGACCACATATTTAAGGAATGCTTATCTAATCCACAATGCTTATCTAATCCATGTTTGTAGAGATCTGGGCATAAGCAAAATTGTACCCATTTTTCTTATTTTGCATCAGCATCATGAAGTATTTTTCTAGGTACTCAAGGATTCAGTTCAGTTCATTCAATTACATAGTCTTGTCTTTTGTGACCCCCTGGACTGTGGCACACCAGGCTTCCCTATCCATTACTAACTCCTGGAGCTTGCTCAAAATCATGTCCATTGAGTTGGCAATGCCATCTAACAATCTCATCCTCTGTCATCCCCTTCTCCTTCTGCTTTCAATCTTTCCCAGCATCAGGGTCTTTTTCAGTGAATCAGTTCTTCACATCAAGTGGCCAAATATTGAAATTTCAGCTTCAGCATCAGTCCTTCCAATGAATATTCAGAACTAATTTCCTTTAGAATGGACTGGTTGGATCTCCTTGCAGTCCAAGGGACTCAAGGGTCTTCTCCAACACCACTGTTCAAAAGCATCAGTTCTTTGGTGCTCATCTTTCTTTATAGTCCAGCTCTCACATCCACACATGACTACTGGAAAAACCACAGCTTTGACTAGACAGACCTTTGTTGGCAAAGTAATGTCTCTGCTTTTTAATATGCTGTCTAGGTCAGTCATAGCTTTTCTTCTAAGGAGCAAGTGTCTTTTAATTTCATGGCTGCAGTCACCATCTGCAATGATTTTGGAGCCCCCCAAAATAAAGTTTGTTCTCTGTTTCCATTGTTTCCCCATCTATTTGCCAAGAAGTGATGGGACCAGGTGCCATGATCTTAGTTTTCTGAATGTTGAGTTTTAAGCCAACTCTTTCACTCTCGTCTTTCACTTTCATCAAGAAGCTTTTTATTTCTTCTTCACTTTCTGCCATAAGGGTAGTGTCATCTGCTTGTCTGAGGTTATTGATATTTCTCCTTGCAATCTTGATTCCAGCATGTGCTTCATCCTGCCTAGCATTTCAGATGATGTGCTCTGCATATGATATGTGCTCTGCATATGATATGTACTCTGCACTGATGGGCTCATGATGTACTCTGCACCAGGAAAACATCTTAGATACATAGCTCTCCAGTGTCAGTAATACAAAACAGTGTCCAGGGACAATAGGAGGAATGAAGCTTTATATAAAAAGATAAAATGGGCTCAGGAAATAGCTATAGTCACCACTTATGCTTTAAATTGTTTTTGTTTTCCCTGTGTATTCTGCTTCTACCCACTCATTAAACTACTTTAATTTCTTGTCAGGTTAACAGTCTTCACACTCATAGTGTATCCACTGTTTCTTTGATTTGGTCAAGTGAGAAACCAAAGATTGTATATAAGCCAGAAGATCCAGGTAGACCCTAAGTAGCCACTGCATCTAAAACATTGAAATGTATGCCATTTTCCATTTTTTTCAATTAGACCTCTGCAACAATTCTCAGAAATTTCCATTTTCCATTTCCAATTTTTTTCCCTGTCCAACAATCTTGCTATTCATAATAACATGAATCATGAACAGCACTTCTTTTTTAAGCTGAAATAATTTTTACAGAAAGTACAGTATAGGTGATACATATATATAGCATCACAAAGAAAAAATATAATTTGAGCACAATTCACAATTCTTTTAAACACAGTTTGTTTCCTGTCTTATTGAAGTTTCTGCTCTAGGATGTAAAAAGCTAGGCGTACTGATACTACTGTTACATAAATTAAAAAGCTGGACGGACTGAAATTTCAGTTTTTCTCTTGAAACTATCAGAGAGCTGAGATCAGAAAATAACAACTAACCAGAAAACTGGGGAGAGATAGATGCCCATAGAAGGAGGTATGATGCAAACACTGGCCTACCTAAGGCAGATGTCACTGAACACTACCGGGAACTCACTGGAATACATGTTAAATTGAAGACAGAGTTCAGAATGGTGACAGGAGAAGTTTGGCGTGAGGAGGGCACAGATATGAGGGAGGGGAACTCACACTCCAACAGTATTTTTGCCCATGAATAGCATATGCTAACAGGGAAAAATGGGACAGTCCCAGAGATAGCTCCCTTTGTGTTGGAGAAGGAAGATAGACATGAAAATATTTCTCACAGCCCACCTCACCCCACTTTTCTCCACTATCTCCTTTCTGAAACAAAAACCTTAATCTATAGAGAGAGGGACAATAAAACTGTTGCTCTTAGGGCACTAATAAAAGCCCATTGCACCTGGCAGAGGAAACAAGAAACAACCCTCCAGCCTGGAGAAGGGGCAGGGATACATTCTTAACCAGAACTCTAGCTGGGGAGAAGCAGGAACATGGAAGTCACATCCTGGAGCCCCAGGGGCTCGTCTTGCCTCCACTTCCTGCCACACAGCTAAGAATCATCAAGTAAAGTTGACAGTGAGTCCTGCTGGGCAAGCTGTGAGAGGAGGCCCCTCTGTAGTCCAGCCCCAAAGGGAAGATTGACTGGTGAAGGTGGGGCAGAAAGGGAGGAAAATGTGTTCAGAAGCCAGTTTCTGCTTTAAACACAAGGTATTGATAGGGAAAATTGAGTTATTTCACTCAAGGTAAACATAGCAACACTAAGCTTAAAAATTATGAATTCCTGGCTAGACTAACACAAACCTTCACACTAAAAACTGCAAAAGGAATGTCCTGTCCATTTATAAGCATAAAAACTACTCACCTGAATCTCTTTCTTATACAAAATGCATGGTTTTCTAGAAAAAAAAATTATAAAGAATTTGAAAAGGTAACACACACACACACATACACACAGACTCTACAAGATATAATATAATCAATAGGGCCATCAGACTCAGATATAGCACAGATATTGAAACTACCTGACAGGGAATTTAAAATTTTATGATTAATATGTTATACAAACATTAATGAAAAAAGTGAACAACATGCAAAAATTAGATGAAGTTTTACCAAAGAGAAGAGAACCATGAGAAAAAATCAAATGGAAATGAGTAGCTTAGCAGTCCAGATAAAAGGCTGTCTTTAATTGGCTTAGTAGCAGACTCAACACAGTGGGGAAATCAGTGAGCTTGAACATAGAGCAGTAGAAATAACCCAAAATGGACCACAAAAAGAAAAAAAGTGGCAAAAATAAATAAAAATAACATAGAACATTGTATCCAATAGCTGTGAGATGTATTTTAAAAATGTGTCTAACTGGAATCTTAGAAGGAGAATCAGGACAGAATGGAATAGAATAAATAAATAATGGCCACAATTTTTCTGTAATTAATCACAGACATCAAAGCACAGATCCAGGAATCTCAACGAAAACAAAAACCCCATATGATGATGAGGTTGAGTGAACACACCTAGGCATATCATGTTAAAAATGCTGAAAACAAAACCCAGTAAAACTCTTTAAAGCTGGTGCATTACAACCAGAGAAACAAATGCATATTGTAGCTGATTTCTCATCAGAAAGCATGAAGGAAAGAAATGCTCTCCTTCCATCATTCTCTACCCAGAAAATAAGATCATTCAAAAAAAGAGGCATAAATAAGGTTTTCTTCTAAGGCCAACAGAAACAGAAAATTCACTGTGAGCAGACCTATACTACACAAGAAACGTAAACGTATTTGTAAGGTAGGAAGACTATGATAGCAAACTGAAATTTGAATTTTTACCAAGAAACAAAGAGAAATAGGAATGGGATAAATAAAATAGGTTTTTTAATTGATCTAAAAAGCCTGAAGGATAACTCTCAAAAGGAAAAATAGAAGCAATGTTTTCTGTGTTTATACCAGGTATAAAATGAAATGTAGGACAGTAACAGGATAAAGGGTGAGGAAGAGGAATTGAAATATATAGCTATAAGGGCCTTATCTACTTATGAAATATGTACAGTATTATTTGAAACGAATCTAATTAACTGACTTATTTGGTATATCTGCTCATATGGTGTAACCAAACCATAAATCAACTACAAAAATATGAAAAAAATTATAAATGGTAGGTTAACAGTGGAGATAAAATGAATTAATACAAAATATTCAACTAACCCAAGAGAAAGCAAAAGAGAAAATCAGTAACAGATAGAAGGAATAAAGCACCATGTAGCAAGATGGCCAACTTTAATCCCCTAGTCTTACATTTCTCTAGAATCAATCTAATAAACCTTAACTTAAATGTACAACTATAATTTAGAAACAAATTTACTTGAATGCAAGGTGCATTTCTATAGTTTTCACAATTTTCTCTATACAAAAATAGATACCTAAACTTATTCATTCAGCAAGTATTTATTGAACAAAGGCTTTGTATCAAAGATTGTGCTTAGGACTATGGATACAATGTTGAACAAACAGACAGATTCAATTCACTCTTTCCAATACAGTAAGTACCCTATGCAGGAACCTTTAAGTTGTTTCGAAGATGTGAAAATGTGTATGCATGTCCAGTAACATGTTAGTACACATGCCTGGTGTTATCTGTAAAAGTTGGGTACCTAGGCTAACTTTGTTGGACTTATGAACCAACTGGCCTTACAAACAAGCTCTTGGAATGGAATGCATTAAAATGTAGGGGACTTACTTTACTTACTACCTTGTAAGTACAGTTCAGTTCAGTTGCTTAGTTGTGTCCAACACTTTGCAACTCAAGGACTGTAGTACACCAGACTTCCCTGTCCATCACCTATTCCCAGAGCTTTCTCAAAATCATGTCCATCAGGTTAGTGATGCCATCCAACCATGTCATCCTTTGTCATACCCTTCTCCTGCTTTCAATCTTTCCTAGGATCAGGGTCTTTTCCAGTGAGTCAGCTTCGCATCAGGTGGCCAAAGGATTGGAATTTCAGCTTCAGCATCAGTCCTTCCAATGAATATTCAGGATTAATTTCCTTTAGGATTGACTGGCTTGATCTTCTTGCAGTCCACGGGACTCTCAAGAGTCTTCTCCAACACCACTGTTCAAAAGTGTCAGTTCTTCGGCACTCATCTTTCTTTATAGTCTAACTCTCACATCCATACATGACTACTGGAAAAACCATAGCCTTGACTAGACAGACCTTTGTTGACAAAGTAGTGTCTCTGCTTTTTAATATGCTGTCCAAGTTGATCATACTTTTCTTCCAAGGAGCAAGTGTCTTTTAATTTCATGGCTGAAGTCACCATCTGCAGTGATTTGGGAGCTCCCCAAAATAAAGTCTGTCACTGTTTCCATCGTTTCCCCATCTATCTGCCATGAAGTGATGGGACCAGATGCCATGATCTTAGTTTTCTGAATGTTGAGGTTTAAGCCAACTTTTCACTCTCGTCTTTCACTTTCATCAAGAAAGCTCTTTATTTCTTCTTTGCTTTCTGCCATAAGGGTGGTGTCATCTGCATATCTCAGGTTACTGATATTTCTCCCGGCAATCTTGATTCCAGGTTGTGCTTCTTCCAGCCCAGCATTTCTCATGATGTACTCTGCATATAAGTTAAATAAGCAGGGTGACAATATACAGCCTTGACGTACTCCTTTTCCTATCTGGAACCAGTCTGTTGTTCCATGTCCAGTTCTAACTCTTGCTTCCTGACCTGCATATAGGTTTCTCAAGAGGCAGGTCAGGTGGTCTTGTATTCTCATCTCTTTTAGAATTTGCCACAGTTTATTGTGATCCATATAGTCAAAGGCTTTGGCATAGTCAATAAAGCAGAAGTACATGTTTTTCTGGAACTCTCTTGCTTTTTCCATGATCTAGGGGATGTTGGCAATTTGATTTCTGATTCCTCTTCCTTTTCTAAATCCAGCTTGAACATGTGGAATTTCACAGTTTACATATTGCTGAAGCCTGGCTTGCAGAATTTTGAGCATTACTTTATTAGCGTGTGAGATGAGTGCAATTGTGTGGTAGTTTGAGCATTCTTTGGCATTGCCTTTCTTTTGCATTGGAATGAAAACTGACCTTTTCAGTTTTCACTGAAACACTGCTGAGTTTTCCAAAATTTGCTGGCATGGTGAGTGCAGCACTTTCACAGCATCATCTTTCAGGATTTGAAATAGCTCAACTGCAATTCCATCACCTCCACTAGCTTTGTTCGTAGTGATGCTTTTTAAGGCCCACTTGACTTCACATTCCAGGATGTCTTGCTCTAGGTGATTGATCATACCATTGTGATTATCTGGGTCATGAAGATCTTTTTTGTATAGTTCTTTGTATTCTTGCCACCTCTTCTTAATATCTTCTCCTTCTCTTAGGTGCATACCATTTCTGTCCTTTATTGAACCCATCTTTGCATGAAATGTTCCCTTGGTATCTCTAATTTTCTTGAAGAGATCTCTAACTTTTCCCATTCTATTGTATTCCTCTATTTCTTTGCATTGATCACTGAGGAAGGCTTTCTTATCTCTCCTTGCTATTCTTTGGAACTCTGCATTCAGATGCTTATATATTTCCTTTTCTCCTTTGCTTTTCGCTTCTCTTCTTTTCACAGCTATTTGTAAGGATCTAATCTTACCTCATTGTGATCAGAAAAGATGCTTGAGATGATTACAAGTTTTATGGATTTACCAAGGCTAGATTTATGGCCCAGGATGTGATCTATCTTGGGCCAGGTTCTGTGTGCACTTGAGAAAAAGGTGAAATTCATTGTTTTAGTGTGAAATGTCCTATAGATATCAATTAGGTCTAACCGGTCCATTGTTACATTTAAAGTTTGAGTTTCCTTGCTAATTTTCTGTTTAGTTGATCTATCCATAGGTGTGAGTGGTGTATTAGTCTCCCACTATTGCTGTGTTATTGTTTATTTCCCCTTTCATATTTGTCAGCATTTGCCTTACATATTGCAGTGCTACTATGTTGGGTGCATAGATATTGATAATTGTTATATCTTCTTCTTGGATTGACCCTTTGATCATTATGTAATGTCCTTCTTTGTCTCTTTTCATGGCCTTTGTTTCAAAGTCTATTTTATCGGATATGCGTATTGCTACTCCTGCTTTCGTTTGGTCTCCATTTGCATAAAATATCTCTTTCCAGCCCTTCACTTTCAGTCTGTATGTGTCTCTTGCTTTGCGGTGGGTCTCTTGTAGGCAGCATATATAGGGGTCTTGTTTCTGTATCCACTCAGCCACTCTTTGTCTTTGGTTGGGGCATTCAACCCATTTACATTTAAGGTAATTATTGATAAGTATGTCATATTTGAATGAGATCCTTGCTGGGTACAGTAATCTGGGTTGTAGGTTTTTCTCTTTCATCACTTTAAGTATGTCCTGCCATTCCCTTCTGGCCTGAAGAGTTTCTATTGAAAGATCAGCTGTTATCCTTATGGGGATTACCTTGTGGTTATTTGCTGTTTTTCCCTTACTGCTTTTAATATTTGTTCTTTGTGTTTGACCTTTGTTAACTGGATTAATATGTGTTTTGGGGTGTTTTGCCTTGGGTTTATCCTGTTTGGGACTCTCTGGGTTTCTTGGACTTTAGTGGCTATTTCCTTCCTCATTTCAGGGAAGTTTTCAACTATTATCTCAAGTATTTTCTCATGGTCTTTCTTTTTGTCTTCTTCTTCTGGGACTCCTATGATTTGAATGTTGGGGCATTTAACATTGTCCCAGAGGTCTCTGAGATTGTCCTCATTTCTTTTAATTCTTTTTTACTTTTTTCTTCTCTGCTTCATTTATTTCCACCATTTTATCTTCCACCTCACTTATCCTATCTTCTGCCTCAGTTATTCTCCTGTTGCTTCCCTCCAAAGTGCTTTTGATCTCAGTTATTGCATTATTCATTATTGATTGACTCTTTTTTATTTCTTCTAGGTCCTTGTTAAACTTTTCTTGCATCTTCTCAATCCTTGTCTCCAGACTATTTATCTGTAACTCCATTTTGTTTTCAAGATTTTGGATCATTTTTACTATCATTATTCTGAATTCTTTTTCAGATAGACTCCTTATCTCCTCCTTTTTTGTTTGGATTGGTGGGCTTCTATCATGTTCCTTTACCCACTGAATATTTCTCTGCCTTTTCATCCTGTTTAGGTTGCTGTGTTAGGGGTGGCCTTTCTATATGCTGGAAGTTTGTGGTTCCTCTTTATTGTGAAGGTTCCTCCCTGTGGGTGGGGTTGGGCGAGTGGCTTGTCAAGGTTTCCTGGTTAGGGAAGCTTGTGTCAGTGTTCTGGTGGGTGGAGCTGGATCTCTTCTCTCTGGAGTGCAATGAAGTGTCCAGTAGTGAATTCTGAGGTGTCTGTGGGTTTGGTGTGACTTTTGGCCGCCTGTATTTTAATGCTCCAGGTTATGTTCCTGCATTGTTGGAGAATTAGCTTGGTATGTCTTGCTCTGAAACTTGTTGGCTCTTGGGTTGAGCTTGGTTTCAGTGTAGGTATGAAAACTTTTGGATGAGCTTTTGTCGATTAATGGTCCCTGGAGTCAGGAGTTTTCTGGTTCTCAAGTTTTGGATTTAGGCTTCCTGCCTCTGGCTTTCAATATTATTCTTATAGTTGCCTCAAGATTTCTCCATCCATACAGCTCCAATGGTAAAACATCTAGGTTAATGGTGAAAAGATTCTCCACAGTGAGGGATGCCCAGAAAGGTTCACAGAGTTACAGGAAGAAGAGAAGAGGGAGTAGGGAGATAGAGATGACCAGGAGGAGAAGAAGGGGACTCAAAAGGGGAGACTGCAATCTAGCCAGTAATCAATTCCCTATGTGCTCTCCACAGTCTGGACCACTCAGAGAGGTTCATGGAGTTCCATAGAGAAGAGAAGAGGGAGGAAGGAGATAGAGGTAACCAGGAGGAGATGAGGGGGAGTCAAAAGGAGAGAGACCAATCTAGCCTGTGATCAGTTCTCTAAGTTTTATCCACAGCCTGGAACACCCAAAGAGATTCAAAGTAGAGAAGAGAAGGGGGAGTGAGGATATAGAGGTAACCTGGGGGAGAAAAAGGAGAGTCAAATGGGGAGAGAGCAGTCAAGCCAGTAATCACTCTCCTAGGTAAAAATGGGTACTGAAGATTAGATTCTTAAAGGTACAGAATTGATAACAAGTATCAAAAAGCAAAGATTAAAAATCTAGAATAGAAGTTAGACTCTCAAAAATACAATATTAAAAAACAAAACAAAATTGCAAAAGTTATATATAAAAAAATGAAATTTGCTTTAAAAATAGGGTCTTTTTTTCAAGGTAATAGTAGGTTTTAAAAATGAAAATTAAAAAATTTAAAAATGATAATAGTAAAATATATCTAGGAATTTCTCTGGAGCTGTTGAGGGCAGTGTGTGGTCAGTTCAGTTTTAGATAGTTCCTTGTTCCACCTTATACTTCTCAAGGTCTATAGGTCCCTTCTAACGTAGCCAGTGCTAACTACAGGGTTTTACTCTGTTGCACCTATCTCTTCCAAAGCCATTCCCTCTTTGTTTATTTTGGCTTCCTCTGTTTGCAAGTCTCTGCAGCATCTAACTTCCGCCCTGACACAATGGGTGAAGGTGGTCATTTATTTAGGCTCACTTGTTCAGCAGTGCTGCGGGGAGGGAGGAACACTGCAAACAAATATCACTGGCATGTGTGGGGAGTGCCCGCAGTGTCTCGTCCACACTGGGTTTGCCCCCACTCACGGTGTGTGTGCTTTTCCGGTCTACACTGCTCAGGCTCCAGGTTGCTCTGCTGGGGAATTGTCTAAGGTGGGCCCCGAGCTGTGTGTACTTCCCAGATCTAGCTGCTCAGGTGCAGGTTCTCTGGTACTCCACAAAGGCACAGCCTCAGTTGGGTCCACATTTTGTGTCCTTCCCAGGTCCAAGCAGCTCAGGCAACCAGGTGCTTGGCGAGCACACACTTCCCAGCTGGGCAGTGCATCTTATCACCTCCCTGGTCCCAGCCGCTCGGTTTCCTGGGTGCGCAGCAGGAGCACCGTCACGGGTGTGCCATGTGTTTCTTCTGGGGAGCTGATCTCTGGCTGTGACCCTCCTGATGGGTGTCAACCATCCAGGATCCCAGGAAGACTTAGTTAGCAACTGGGAGCCAGCTTCCTTGCAGTTTGGTAAAGGACGCCATCTCTGGGGCCAAGTTTGCCCCTTTCTTTCCAGCTCTGGCTATCACCCACCTGCCTCCTTGCCTCCAGCAGGAGATGGGCCAGTCCACAGGCAGCTAACTTTCCTCTGCTTTTTGCTCAGTCCTTTGTTCTGTGAGCGGGTCCAGCAGTGCCTTAGGTTAGAGTTTTTTGTGGGAAAGATCTCTCTCTCTCTTTTTCCTCTGTTTTTTTTTTTTTTCCCCCCCTCTCTGGCTATCCCATGGTTTGGGTTACTATCTCACATTAGCTCCCTTAGATTGCCCTCAGGGCATTCAGGCCCAGTCCTTATCCTAAGCAATGCAACCCGTGCCTCCCTGTTCAGCCCCCACTTGCTGGTGGCAGACACAAGTGTCTGGGCTACTTTTCCACTGGGAGTTGCAGTTAGGAGCGTAATCTGTGGGGTTTATTTATTTTCCCTCCTGGTTATGTTGCCCTCTGAAATTCCCAAACTCCCCACAGACCCACCGGTGAGAGGGTTTCCTGGTGTTTGGAAACTTCTCTTCTTATAAGACTCCCTCCCCAGGATGGGTCTCCCTCCCTAACTCTTTTGTCTCTCTTTTTATCTTTTATATTTTGTCCTACTGCCTTTCGAAGACAATGGGCTGCCTTTCTGGGTGTTTGGTGTCCTCCGCCAGCGTTCAGAAGTTGTTTTGTGGTATTTGCTCAGCGTTCAAATGATCTTTCAATGAATTTGTGGGGGAGAGCGTGGTCTCCCCATCCTATTCCTCTGCCATCTTCCTCTACTGTTCATTTTAATTGATGCTCCTTATCACCTTTGTCTCTAACTTTCCATCTGAGGTTATTTTCCTTCTTTTCACAAGGCTTCTGGCCCCTCAGTTGTTAGCCCCTTCATTGCAGCCTTAAACTTTGATCTCTCCCTCTCTCTCCTGCTCCTTCTCTCTCTACTAACATGATAAAATGCCGCCAATGTGAAATCTGGAGAGATCTTGGGGCTTAACATATTTCTCTTCTCTTCTCTTCCGGATACATTTCACCTATTGCCCCATGTCTGAAAACAGCTGCCTTGTATATTTTGGTTGGAGGGAAAGTCCAGGGCCAATATCATGACTGGAAGTAGAAGAAAACCTGAGTCTTACATGGTGAATGAGATTTGGAAATATGGACATTACAGGTATAAGAAATAGTCTCTATGTAGTTTTAAAAGAATTAAACACATTGGGTTGGCCATAAAGTTTGTTCGGTTTTTCTATTCTATCTTATGGAAATACCAAGAAGAACTTTATGACTAACCCAATATTTTTGATGCAATAGTTGAGTATGGTTAGGGGAGGAGAATTTTTTATTTCCAAGAATCATGAGTTAGCACTATGTGACTAGAGGGGAAAGTAAGAACTACATCATAAAGTTGACTTGTTGCTGAGTAAACATATATCCCCTTTACCAAAATTTCCCTATTATTTTTGCAGTGTACACTGCTTATTGAAAGCTTTTCTTCATATCCCCACTATAAAATAAGGTTGGTGAGAGTAAAATCATAACTAACTTGTTCACTATTATATTTCCATTTCCTACTTCATAGTAGACACTCAATAATATTTGTTGAATTTATGTATGTGTATGTTTTTGTATAGGGTGAGTGTGTTTATCTGTACATATGGGATTATTTTATACATTAAGTTGTTTTAAATTATTTCTGGTTATCTCAACCTAAAAGGTATTATCTATGATTAAGTGAGTTATTTTGGGAAACATGTTTATTCTTCCAGGAAAATATTATGTTGCTAAAAAAATTTATTTATTTCATTAAATATTTCAGATTTTGGCCATCACATTAAAACTACCTCAGGGCAAAAGTTCAAAGGAATTAAAATTAAGTAAAATAAATACAAGCATGAATGTCCAACACATGTTAAATCAATGAAACACTCATTAAAAAAATAGCTAGTACAACTTTTGGTAGGTCAACAGCCTGGACAGTGTCACAAATAAGTTAATGAAAAAAGCCTAGCTCATGACCACAAATGGTTATGGTATTACAAGAAAGAGGCTTCGTTTGAGAAGTAATTTTCTTGATTTTTTTTTTGTCTGCCACTGAAAAATTATTGCTAGTTCCTAAATTTTTAAAACAATAAAAATTTAAAATAAAACTGTTTTTGTCATGTGTTTTCTAATTTAAGATGAATGTGTGAGGGATTTTTCAAAGAAGCCACCTGGAGCAAAGCAATCGGGAGACCAAAAGCTCCAATGGAAAAAATAATAAATATTTTAATTTTCCCCGTTTGCTTTTAGACATATTTGCTAGAGCCTTTAAACATGAGAATAAATAACCAAACTTCTGAGTTATCCCATCTGACTTGAATTTGGATGTTGTACACATGGTTAAATTCTACCACGCTTCTCCAAAGTGATTCTTCTAGGAGCCCCATTCTGTTTCTTAAGTAAAAGTATTTCCCGTATTGAAATGTGGTCACCTCTCCGTCAGCTATGTGTGCAATGGCCCCCTTGCGGATTAGACACAGTGCTTTTTAAATTTGATAAAAGTTTCTATTCCACAGAGATTTATGATATGTTCTAGAGATTGTAGGCCTTTTATACAGATTTAATGAGTTAATGCTTCTCCCATCTTTTTTTGTTGTTGTTGTTGTTGGAATAAACATTTATTTTTGTTTTATAATGAGAAAAGTTTATTTCAACAACAACAGCAACAACAAAAACAGATAGGAGAAGTATCTAAACTTCTAAACTTTTATCTTTCAGAGTTGAAGTGAATTTTTCAAAATCATATGGGCAAAATAATTTCATATGATAAGGTAAAATATGACACTTTCTTAACTACTGAAGGAATATTTTCACATTTTGCAAAGGCAGAAGATGGATGTCCAGGCTAAAATATCTTAGACATGTACGAGTTAAAACTCATTGAATGCAAGTAACATATAATAACCTGAGATAAATAGATATTTTAAAGGGAATATAGACGGGAGGCTATCTGTAAGTATAATGTGAATTTTATAATATAAAGATAAGAATTAACCCAAACTTCTCTAGAAATACTAGAGGCAGGTACTACATTCTGTATAAACACCATCAGACCCAGGGAAGCTCTGTCTGTTCCCTGTCTTCTCTTTCTGTTTCTGTCTCTGTCAGGAAACCTGTAATGGTTTCCTCTGCATTCAGTATATGTTAAAGTACATTACACTACCATCTCAAGTTTTCATATCTCCTCTGTTCAAGAGACACATCCAGATTGAAACTGGAAACTCTTAGTCCTAGTTCATAATTTTTGGCCAAAAGAATCAGATTGGCTGAGCTTGGGGCAGTTTTCCATCTTCTTTTTAATTCCTAATAGAATTACTAATTCTGAACTATTGTGTTATCACTTGTTTCTTTTCAATATAATGCTCCATAAGACACAGTTCAAATAGCTAATTATTTTACTTACAATTATTTTTTACTTTTTTTAAAATATAAATTTATTTATTTTAATTGGAAGTTAATTACTTTACGATATTGTATTGGTTTTGCCATACATCAACATGAATCCGCCACAGGTATACACATGTTCCCCATCCTGAACCCTCCTCCATCCCTCCTCCCCATACCATCCCTCTGGGTCATCTAAGTGCAATTATCTTGCAATGGTTCACTATATTACTTCATGTCATTTGCAAGATAACACAAAGAGAGAATCCTATACCAGGGATAACTTAAAATCTTATGAAACAGGTGAAGTGAAGTTGCTCAGTCGTGTCCGACTCTTTGCGACCCTGTGGACTGTAGCCTGCCAGGCTCCTCTGTCCATGGGATTCTCCAGGCAAGAATACTGGAGTGGGTTGCCATATCCTTCTCCAGGGTATCTTCCTGACCCAGGGATCGAACCTGGGTCTCCCGCATTGGAAGCAGACACTTTAACCTCTGAGCCACCAGGGAAACTGGTAACAAGTTTTTATAGTAGACTCCTTAGAACATAGGACAGCAAAGAAGAAAGGTCTGAATCATCCCCAGAACCAAAACCTCTTACCATCCCAAATGTGGGTTGAGGACAAAGATGACATAAAATTGGTAAGTGAAAGAAGCAACTCTAACATAGTGATGAAAACAATCATGCATATTTTCTTTTTTCTCTCTTTAATTTTCCTCATTATTTTTATAAGATTCATTAATGAAGTTAAAATTGCATCTTAGAGTATATGCCCAGTAATTGGGATTGTGGGTCATATGGTAGTTTTATTCCTAGATTTTTTAAAGGAATCTCCATACTGTTCTCCATAGTGGATATATCAATTCACATTCCCGCCAACAATGCAGGACAGTTCGTTTTTCTCCACACCCTCTCCAGCCTTTATTGTTTGTAGATTTTTTTATGATAGCTATTCTGACTGGTGACAAGAGGAACCCAAACCTGGGGCTCTGTGACAACCTAGAGAGGTGGGGTAGGAGGTAGGAGCGAGGTTCAAACGGGAGGGGACATATGTATACCTATGGCTGATTCATGTTGATGTATGACAGAAACCAATACAATATTGCAAGACAATTATCCTTCAATTAAAAACATATAAATTTATTTTTTAAATTACATGTTAGTTTTTAGAACATAACCAGATAGGATTATACTGTAACAAAAGGGGGGAATTAATATGAATCTGTGAAGAACATGATAAATAAGGGAACTTCTTGTCATCCATTTTTGAAGCAAATGAGAACATTTTCATTTAGCAAACTGTAGTCGTAGCACATTAAGCAGAAGTAAGCCACCATTTCTATTAATATTTTATGGCATAATGGTTAGTTTCACATAAAAGTGTGAAGTGGAGGCCTCAAAGCAAATACTTTCTTGTAATGAGCATATTGCTTGAAGAATGTAGAAAAAAAAATTGCTTTCCATACTTTTACTCTCATTTAGAAAAACTCCCTTAGACAGTACTGTTTCCTCTACTTAGCAATCACTTGGCTTTCTTCAATAACCAAACTGAGGTGTTGAGAGTCAGTGGGGTGGGTGCAGGGGGGTGATACATCTCATGATCATAACAAAACAAACCTCAGGCAAAGCAAATACATAAGAATCATGGTTTCAAAGTATGGAGACTTTGTTCTTTGATGAAAAAATTGTGTCATTAGATCAGTCCTGGGATAGCTTACTTCCAGACCTCTAGTGTTTGTGCGTGCTAAGTCGCTTCAGTCTTGTTCGACTCTTTGCTAACCTATGGACTTTAGCCCACCAAGTTCCTCTTTCCGTGGGATTCTCTAGATAAGAATACTGGAATGGGATGTCATGCCTTCTTCCAGGGGATCTTCCCAACCTCAAGGATCAAACCAGTATCTCTTTTATCTCCTGCATTGGCAGGTGAGCTCTTTACCACTAGCACCACCTGGGAAGCCCTCTAGACTTCTTACAATAGATAATAAAGCCTCCATTATTTAACTCATTTTCGATTGAGTACTCTAATTTATACATTCCAACTTATCCAAGAAAAACTTTTCTGACTCAAACTGATTTCCACTTTAAGGACATTTATTTTCTTCTAATTTAAATCACTCTATCAGTGAGACTCTCCTTGATGATGCAGTACAAAACAGAAAATTACTATAGCACTCTCCACAGCAGGTTTATTTATCACACACAAAAAATGGAGAAATATTTGTAAAATGAAATGTTTTTAACTGCCCAAGTTTCTCCTGCCACAATCATTAATACTTCTTACTTGCAATGGGAAAAAAGAGTAGCTTCACAATGTAGTGACCTAGTGAAGAGCCCGTTAACCTAATGATCAAATAGTAGAACAAGTAGACGTCACAAACTACCAAAGGAGTGAAGGGCATCTCATAGCTCCTTTGGTAATCCTAACAGAATCAGGATCTAAATTACAAACATCAAACAGACCCAAAATGAGTTACAAAATAACTGTTCTGTATCTCTCTAAAATATCAAGGTCAAGCTAGGGACTGAGAAGAAGGAGCCCAAGAGACACGACAACTAATTACAGCAAGCGATTCCAGAATAGATCTTGGACTGAAGAGAAAATAAACACATCAAATTATTAGAACTATCTGCAAAATCTGAATTTGGATAGTGGATTAGGTAATAGTCCTCTATAAATGTCTCAGTGTTCAGTTTCCTAGTGTTGATCATAGCAGTGTTCTAATGAAAGAGAATATCTCTGCTTTTTGGAAACACAGAGATATTAATATAAAGAGGCATGATTTCAATTTACTGCTAATGATTCACAACCAACCTGCTTGAAATTACACTAAAATGAAAGTTCGAAAAAACCACCCCCACAAAGGAAAGCCTGAGCTCAAGCACCATTTGACCAGTTTTCTTGATGTCAGTCTAACGTTGATGCTATGTCTCCCACAGTATCATGTAGACAGCTGCTGCTGCTGCTAAGTTGCTTCAGTCATGTCCGACTCTGTGCGACCCCATAGATGGCAGCCCACCAGGCTCCCTCGTCCCAGGAATTCTCCAGGCAAGAACACTGGAGTTGGTTGCCATTTCCTTCTCCAATGCATGAAAGTGAAAAGTGAAGGTGAAGTTGCTCAGTCAGGTCCAACTCTTCGTGACCTCACAGACTGTAGCCCACCAGGCTCCTCCATCCATGGGATTTTCCAGGCAAGAGTACTGGAGTGAGGTGCCATCGCCTTCTCCAACCTGTAGACAGCACTACCGAGGAATTTCTCATACTATATGATTATTAATGACTTCTTCTTTTCCTAGGAGAATAAAAAAGATTCAAAGACAAAAGCTGTGTCATATTTAATTTTGAATTTTAGATTATAGTACAGGGCATGTTATAATCAGAGACATGATAAATGGCTACTGAGCATATGGAGATGCATAGGACTAAACAATATACACTGTACACAAAGAAGGGAAATTTGTTACTATTAATGCAATGACTTGTAAATCTGTGACAACTTTTTAAAATCATTCATCTGACTGCCATTTAAGGTGACGCTTCAGTTAATTTCAGAAAACCCAATAGTCTAAGCTGAAACATTTAATATTCAGATTTTTACAATCCCTCATTTGCACACCAGTGATTCTTTGGATGATGTGAAAACAGAGTAAATGTGATGAGAACAAATCAAGACAAAAGAATGGTATATAAATCCTAGGAAAACATACCACTTAAAAGTCATTGTTTCTGAATCAGTGCATTACTGGTAGGAAAGGAGAAGAATCCCTTTAAATTTCTCTTTCCATGAAAGTTCTCATCCTATTTTTGTCATTTTTCCTTTTGTCTGGCCATGGGCACATTTACACAGTTTTCTTATCTAGGTAACTAATTTGTGCCAGCTGTGTCTTTTAGAAATATAGCACTGCACTTAAATCCTAGTTTGTTGTTGTTGTTGTTGTTGTTCTCCTTTTAACATTAGGGATTTCCCTGGTGGCTCAGATGGTAAAGCGTCTGCCTACAATGTGGGAGACCCAGGTTTGATCCCTGGGTTGGGAAGATCCTCTGGGGAAGGAAATAGCAACCCACTCCAGTACTCTTGCCTGGAAAATCCCATGGACAGAGAAGTGTGGTAGGCTACAGTCCATGGGGTCCAAAGAGTCGGACATGACTGAGTGACTTCACTCACTCATTCACTTAGGTGTTATGGGCTTCTCTGGTGGCTCAGCTAGTAAAGAATCCACCTGCAATGCAGGAGACCTGGGTTCTATCGTAGGGCTGGAACGATCCCTTGGAGAAGGGAGTGGCTTCCCGCTCCAGTATTCTGGCCTGGAGTATTCCATGGACTGGATAGTCCATGGGGTCACAAAGAGTCAGACACGACTGAGTGACTTTCACTCACTCACACTTTAGGTCTTATATTTCAGTTTTCTAACCACTAGAAACAATATGTTAGAAAGAACTTATTCTCTGTTCCCGATTTTTTCTCCACCTAGAGGAAGACTTTCTCTACATCGCCTTGCTCACTTACCCTGCATGGTGGCACTTGAGAAATAAGTAGGTGTTTTCGAGACAGCTCCAACCCTGTCTCCCCACAGGGAGAACACGGTTTTTCTCCTCCACCAGTGGTGGCCTTTTCTCCACCTGTCTAGTCCAATCTAATGAGTGCAAGCAAATAATTCAACCCAAGTTCAAAGATTCATTGGGCAGGTGCAAGTGGCTGTCAATCTAATCATCCTTCCCACCTGGCCTCCATCAGTAAATAAGGTAATAAGTGGATTTCACCTGCCATTCTTTTATTTTAGTTCCTTATTGTTTTCCAGAACTTTGAAAGGGAGAAGGGATGATGTCTCTTGGGTGCCCCTTGGAGTCCAGCACAGTATTAGATGACTGATTTTGTTTTTTTTCCTTTTTTAGATTTTTTAATGTGGACCATTTTTAAAGTCTTATTTTGAATTTGTTACATGTGGGATCTCAGTTTCTCAACCAGGAATCTAACACACATTTGCTGAATTGGAAGACAAGTCCCAATCACTGGACCACCATGGAAGTCCCATGATTTTGTATATTTTTTACTCTAATAAAGATCAGTAGCTGAACCATTCTAAATAATATTTTACAAGTACCCTAAATACATATTGTGGGTTCTTTGTTGAGAAAGAAAGGTAAACAGAAGAATGTCAGTGTGAAGTCCCTTCCTAGTGCCACCGTGAAGCAAATCGAAGCAGGTTCCACTTGAAACTAATTTAACATTTCCAGACATTATTCTTATTGGGATTTATATTCTGAAAAATTTTCCTTATTGTCTAGGAGCAAATGAAATGGAAATCCCAGATAAGAAGCTCTGCTCCCAGGTGTTCTTCAGGATCCCTAGGGCTATCATATCCCCCAGAGTCTCCACAGTGCATTCCCAGAAAGCTTAATATAGGTCACATAAAAATGCTGGGGTATTAAGAAATGTTGGTTTGCACAATATTAATCAGATGTATCTTTTACAATCCATTTTGATGCAAAATGGGCTTCCCAGGTGGCACAGTGGTAAAGAATCCATTTGACAATGCAGCAAATGCAGGTTTGATCCCTGGGTCAGGAAGAGCCCCTGGAATAGGAAATGACAACCCACTCCAATATTCTTGCTTGGAAAATTCCATGGACAGAGGAGTGTGGTGGGATATGATCAATGGGGTTGCAAGGAGCCAGACATAGCTTAGTGACTGAGTACAAACACACGTGATGTAAAATACATTGTGAATCTCTGAGAGGTGAATATGTTTCTAGTCCTGTTCATCTTGGGAGTCTTCATCCTAAGAACTTATCTCACTTCTAATTACCAAGACTGAAGAATGAGACTGACTGAAATACTGCTTCTGGTAGAAACACATGACAAATAATGTTTGCTGTTGTTACTTTAGACTCGGGTGTGGGCCTTGGCTTTGCCTAGTCAGGGGTACTATTTTATCAGTTTTCCCAGGGATGGTCAGATATTGTAAAGTAATTAACCTCCAATTAAAATAAATAAATTTATATTAAAAATTAAATCAGCTTACAGGAAACAGATTTATGAACCAAAATGTGAGTTTATTCACTTAAACAGGACAATGCACTGTACCACACAAAAGAACACTTGCATCAGCTGGCAAGAACATGCACCTTCCCAGTGGGGGTGGAAGCGGAGGGGGGGGGGAATCTTCTTAGGAGATCAAAATAAGAGCAGGGTTTTTATGGTGAGTCAAGAGTCAAAACAAAGAGAACTGGCTGATATGGGGAAATATTACATTCAATTAGTGGCAGACTGCTGCACCCTTCTGCCTTTTAGCTTTATACCTGACAAGAAGTTAAGAACAACACCACCAACCCAGCTACCTTCCTTCTGAGTCTTTTCTGAGTAAGCACTGACAGATTTTAGTTTGTATTAAAAAAAAAAAAAAAACCCACAGAGCAAAACAATATTCCCGATTAGTTAACAAAATATTCCATTATAACATTTCTTTATGATGGGTACTTCACACAATTAATTACTTTCTAGCCTATCTTTCATTACTTGCATTTCAGATTAATGTGTCTCCATTGGGTTTTGGGAAAGTTCCATAGGCTTCTTGCTCAATTTTAGGAGACCTATTTATCTCATCATCAAGACATGTAAAATAGTCTCTTAGTCTCTTAGGGAGGGTTACTTCTACAAATGGCTAATCTCATTTGTTTTGTGTTGAATGATGTCAGCTTCAACTCACTAGCTGACATTTAATGACCATATTCATATATTTTAGGGCAATTTCTATTTAAAGAGCATCACATCAATGTGTTGGCTATATAACTAAACGCTGTCATTGCCTGATGCAGAGATTTTACACACAGACAGACACACACACACACACACATTTTTTTTTCTTAAACACACACACACACACACACACACACACACACCTGAGGGGACCACAATTGCAAACACTGGCCTCATTCTGAAAGAATCATATTTAATGATTCAATACAGAACATGCTTATAAGGTGCCCAGGCTTTGCAGCTGGCTTGGGGATATAAAGAAAAAGAGAAGTTAAGAGTGCAATATTGAACATACATTGCCTGCATTAGATATGGATCAGAACACCCTCTCAGGTTGAGCAAACAACTATCTATCTATTGCTCACTCATTTCAGAGGATACCGGAAATGAATTGGCTTCCCTTGAAAGATTCTCTCTCATTGCTGGTTGATTCTTCACATCTTAAAGTCTTATCATTTTATAATAACAACTTACTTTGTAGTGAATACAAAATTCCCTGAAAGAATTTGCCCTGCTGTGGCCTTGTGAAAGCTGATAAAAAAGACTCTAGGTGAGAAACCTAATTCAGTAGGACACTGGTTGGGCAAGCATCGTGCTGAAAGTCACCAGACTTAAGAGTCTACCCTGACCCTAGTTCTCTGCTATGTTGCCTTGGACAAGTCATCTATCCTGTGTGGATCTCAGTTTCCTAATCTTATTAGGATGGTTATGAACTTGGATAGCTATGGCTGTTAAGCAGATAACCTAATGATTGAATTGAGCTGAGATTAAGAGTTTAAAAAGTTTTGGAAGACTGTGGTATTAAAGAGGCAGAGATAAACCTAGATGCCTTACAAGTTTGCAGCTAGTTGAGGGTTGTAACTGTTTGTTTGGAATTGAGCAACATTTTCTAAACTCTCAACAGTATACTGGGAAGCCACAAGGGAAGCTCATATGCTTTGATACTTTGTTTAATATCACAAAATAAAACTATGATAGAGCTGGAAAGGGATGGAGAATTAAAAAAAAAAAGAATTTAGATCTCAGGATGTTTCAGAGATCAGAAAGTATTTTTTATTTATTTTATGAAAAGGTAAACAAAGGCCTGGACTAAATAAATGACCTGAGTAATTTAGATCCCAGGTTGCTAATAGACAGGCTCCCTGGTGGCTCAGACAATAAAGAATCTGCCCATAAAATGGGAGACAAGAGTTCGATCCTTAGGTTGGGAAGATCCTCTGGAGAAGAGAATGGCTACCCATTCCAGTATTCTTGCCTGGGAAATCCGCTATACAGAGAAGCCTGGCGGGCTACAGTCCATGGGATCACAAAGAGTCAGACAGGACTGAGTGATTAACACTTTAATTTCAGTTTTCAAGGACCAATAACCCAGACTCCTGTTGGGTCTCTTTTTCCAACACTCCGCTCTGTTCTGTGACACACATGTTGAGAATTGTAGGGAATCTTAAATAATAGTCTAAGTAAACACCTTCATTCTTTTAGATGAGAAAACCTGTATTCAAGCAATTGGAGTTAACAATCACACACTCAGCAACAGAGTTCCAACTACAACCATGTTTCCTATCAAGCAACCAGTATTCATTTTTCCACATATTCAGTACATATTCTACTTTGCATAACAGGTGATGAAGAAGAAAGGGTTATGAAGCCTCAAATGCCTGCACAACTACAATTTAAAATATTGTGCAAGTAGTGATATGTGACTAAGAAATAATCTTTGTAAGAGAGTGTGCTGTGCTATTGCAAAATTTCATCTCAATAAATATGTCTATATCTCTATTTCTTTATATGAACATTTTATACCAGACACATACTTTGCTTATTTCTTTTGGTTGAATATTTGCAAAATTCCCCTAAGTGTTTTGGTTTGTGGAAGCAACACTAATCCTGGTTTCATATGTAAATCATGGCTAAGCCAGGCTTCTTCCACTGGTGACTTTTTTCTCGACAAATTCACCATCTGATCATTGCAAATGCTGCTAAAATTGTCTCATAAAATCTTGCATGGGAACACGGAAGTCAGAATGGGAGACAATAGCTTCTGTCAACATAAAAGTCATCTGCTATCACGGAGAAAACTATCAATATTCACAATATTTGTCACAGGATCATTTACCTTTGAGAGGCTACCCATATTTTTTTTTCCACAAAGATAGAATCAGTGAGCATATAATAGAAAAGGACAGTGCTGTGCTACCAGGAAAAACTTTATAAAGGTAGCATGGGATCTGAAGGTCATCCACCTGTCACCGTAACCAACTAACCAACCAAAATCTTGTGGCATTCTGTACTTTTGCTTTACCCTAATTTCCCTAGGGCCTCTCTCAAAATGTAACATTTGCCTTTCCTTGTGTATTTTCAGCCTAGATACAGGGGTTAAATTGTTAATGCTTTACTTTCACTTCCTTAAATTTTTTTTAATCAAACTTTGCTTTTTCTCTCCCTGGGGAACAACAAATGGACAGCTTTCCTCTCTTGCGCCCCTCCTTCCATTACCATCACAGCAGAATGCATCTGAGACTGTAATAATTCAGTGATGAAATACAAAATGTCGCAATGCCATCTCTCTTAAAGTGAGCTGAGATTTTGTTATGCCATTTTAGGTGCACTAATAGCAACTCAAGTCCCATGGAGTATCCTAATGTGAATTTAATGAGCTGATAGCATATAAATGACAGTACTGTGAGGGTGAAGGTGACATAACCTTTTTCTTTCTATTTGATGTTTGTCTTTGAAAAAACTACAGATCTGTTCAAATGTGCTGCGTTATTACTAAATGGCGCATCACTCGCCAAAGGAGCTACTATTGTTTTAGCATTTAAGAATATTTTTCGCTTTTACTGGAACAAGTAGAAAGAATAATTTTTTTATCATTAGGGTAATAAAATTCTGAATAGTCTTTCTCAGAACAAACACACATTATGTAGCACTCTGATGTCTATTTTGCCATAGGCCGATGGTCTCCAGTGACAATTATTTGCTTCTGGGCCCCATATCCTTTGAATGTCACAGTCACTGATATAACATCACTAACCTGCATGTTAAAGACAGTGAAAATATCCATCCTTATATGAGGTATTATTTGAGGATGCAATTTAGATGCCTTATAAAGTTGATATTTATGGAAGTTTTGTCAATTACAGTCACTTGGTTCCATAGTTTAGTTCCTTGAGGAGGGTCCATTGTTTATGAAAAATTCAGGTAACCAAATTAAATTGGAATATTGTAGCATGGTTTACCCCTGGCACACTTTGGAAATGGAATAAGGGGAAAGAGTGGACAAATTTTAAAAGAAATAAAAGAAAAAATGGTTCAATATCTTTGATGGTGAACAATAATAATGAACATAGGAATACTTCAAAAAAGTTTGTGACACTTCCATTGTCTTTTTCATAGGATTTATATTCTAGAATTACAAGGTATATATCAGAGCATTCTGGAGGTTTAGGTGATGGGATATGGGGTCAAGAACTGACTGAGTAAAGATGAGAGGCTTATGTGGTCACCTGTCACTAGACTGAAAATCTTTTACATTCCTCCCATTCAAAAGAAGGAATATATACCTCAAACCCTTTTTAAGATTCTTTGAACTTTTCATTGAATCTTCTTAATTTACAAATGAAGAAACTGGGACCAGAGGGATTACAGGATTTTCTGAAGTCTTAAAGCTGGTTTAAATAACAGAGCTCAGCAAGATTAGAACATTCATCCTCTGATTCCAGGTCTGCGGTTACTTCACTTTCATGGCTACATCAAGGCATGATAAAGACATGAAATTCATGTGAATTTTAAAATTCATCAACCATTCATGTAGGTCTAAATAACTAGCATCGGAATTGAAGTTGTCACACCTAACAATTAAGTTCAACAAAACCAAGTTAAACAAAATCTATCACAACTCAAGAAGTTAATTTGTTTTCCAAACAAAAACTCTACCTTGAGTTACATTCTATGAGTATAAAAATTAAGCAGCTTAAGAGTTTCAAAAGTTTGGATTTTGGCAAAGTTAAAAAATCTTCTGGTTGCCAAGTGACAAAGCAAAACATATCACATATGCTTAACAACCAATATGTACATATTTTGTCTTTCCAAGGTTTCTAGGGCTGGTCAGGGATAGTGATGCATTACCACTGAAGGAGCTTCCAGCAGGGACAAATGTTTATCTGCTTCCAAAAGCATTTTCTTCATCCATAACAAAAACAGCCCAGTATTTCTCATTGTTTAATGATTGAGTAAAGGATAATGCTACCCAATAGAGATTGCATTCTGTTTTATAATTTTATTGTCTCAGAGACAGCATTTAAGTGAAAATCACCTGCTATCTTGTGGTAAAAAAGTATTGAATATATGAAGGCCTTTTCCCCATGGACTATATATTTGGCATACCTATTGTCATTAAAATATCAAGTTATTTTGGTAAGCTTTTGAAGTTATATTAAAGTCTGAATATTATATTGCATTTTACATGTATTTAAATATATTTTTGAGGCTTATAAAATCCCATTGCGGTAAAAGGCTGGTCAAAACATCTCTTTTTTAATTTACTTAAAGTGAAAGTGAAGTCGCTCAGTCGTGTCTGCCTCTTTGTGACCCCATGGACTATAGCCTACCAGGCTTCTCCCTCTATGGTATTTTCTAGGCAAGAATACTGGAGTGGGGTGCCATTTCCTTCTCCAGGAGATCGTCCCATCCCAGGGATTGAACCTGGGTCTCCCGCATTGTAGGCAGACACTTTTACCCTCTTAGCCACCAGGGAAGTCCAATTTATTTAAAGTCTGGCCTAAAAAAAGGTAGAATACTGTTCTGCTCATAGACTAATTCCAAAGAGAATATTAATTGTACAATGTATCTATGCCTTCCTTAAGAATGTTGATAACCTCTGCCAACTTAAAGGTCATCAGCCTCTGAAGGCAATACAGTTTTAGGGAGAGTGAAATGAGACTCCTACTTGATTTTTCAAAAGCATCTGTCCCTTTTAAGTTTTGTTTTCTTTCTTAATATTGGAGTACATTGTGACTAAAATACAGTGAATCAAGAGAGTAGTCATTATGAAAGATTTGAAAAATAACATTGATCTTTTCTTAGAGTTTTTAAAAAATATTTTAATCAGTTTTCTGAGTACTTTAGATTTTATCATAGGACACAGCATATTTCTAAGTTCACACTTAGTAGGAGAAATAATCTTAATTTTATAAGAAGAGAGTTTAGCTATACCTTACTGATTTTTAAAAAATGTATAAAATGTTAAAAATCTTAAATAGTAAGCATTCTATTAATTATTTAATAGTTGGGTATCTTGCCACAGATTACTGTCCTAAAATATATGAGTTAAACTACTAAATATTTCATCAAATGATCATATAAAAGGTTCATTTTTAAATATATTTCTTATAATTTGTATCAATTTTAATGTTCACAGCACTTTGCTAGATGTTATTTAAATTCTTTGAACAAGTACATATATTGTTTTCAGACTAAAACAAATAATACAAATGTATGCAAAACTCAAACAATAGAAAAATATATTGTAGATATTGAATGTGTTCAATAATTCTACTTCAAGAAAAGGTTCCTTTTCAAGAAGGTTTACACATATACCCTTTAATTTTTATTTGTATATATACATTAATAGTTTCATGATTTTTATGGAAAATGAAATTATACTATCTATATTGCTCTTCAACATACTTTATGTATTAACATATTTAAGTTATCTGGCTTAACCTTTAAGATAAACTTATGATATTCACATTATTCACATATAATATCCATGCATCACATGAATATTTAATGAATTATTTTAATTCTTCCCATTGATGGACACTTCACGGGGGGATGCTTCACTGATATTTCAGTTTGTAAAGAATCTGCCTGCAATGGAGGAGACTCCGGTTTGATTCCTAGATTGGGAAGATCTGCTGGAGAAGGGATAGGCTACCCACTCCAGTATATTTGGGCTTCCTTTGTGGCTCAGCTGGTAAAGAATCTGCCTTCAAAGCAGGAGACCTGGGTTCAATCCCTGGGTTGGGAAGATCCTTTGGAGAAAGGATAAGGCTATCCACTCCAGTATTCTGGCCTAGAGAATTCCATGGACCATATAGTCCATGGGGTTGCAAAGAGTCGACACAACTGAGTGACTTTCACTTTTAATTTATCACTTAGGTTCATCAAAAATTTGTATTGTTACATATAATACTACAATAGTTTTCATATGTGTGCTTGTATTGTGGGTATATTTTTAATTAATCATTTTTAAATGGAAGGATAAATGCTTTACAGAATTGTGTTGGTTTCTGCCAAACGTCAACATGAATCAGTCATAGGAATAAGTAGGAAGGCTGAGTCAAAGGACATGTAGATTCAATTTTTGGATTTATTATCATTATAAAGGTGAATACAACCATATGAGCTCTAGATATTTTCAAACTTTATGATATTTTTCACTTGATAGTTGAAAAGAAGCTTTTTTAAAAAGTCAATTTATTTAAACAGAAATGAGTTGCCTTTTCAATGTATTGCCTATTTGTAATCTGACAATGAATTACCTATTGATATTTAATGTTTTAAAATCTTTACTTTTATTGAATTGTACAAACACTTTATATGTAAGATTATAGGACTGTATCAATTATATGTAGCAAATAATTTAACCTAGTATGACATGTACCTTGTCATTGTTCTTATGAGTTAAAGACTTCAAAAATTTAATCAAATGATTAATCTTTTCCTTTATCATATTTAGATTTTATTTGTTATCTTAGATCCATACTGACAATTTTTAAGCAATGAGGCTTTTGAAATTCAAATGAGAACTATGATAGCTTAGAACCAAATTTCAAGTGGCTGATGACTGTATGGTATACCTAAATTTTCTTTATATTTTGATAAAGTCGATATCTGCTAATGTTCTTCTCTAACCAAAGGATTACAAAAAATAAAATAAACTTTTGATTTTGAGAGCCTGGTGAATGTTCACTCAGAGAGCCCTGATAAGATTATTGATCACACAGAAGACTTCTGTGAGAAACAAAGGCAGCCATTTGTATTCTTAACTATATGTGTATTCTGGACAATGTTGGTTTGTTGGGGCTGTTGTTAAGTGGAAATCCTGGTTATAATTTCATCATTTGGCCTGTGGATGATCCTCTGTTACTTGACATAGCTCAGGAGACCATGGACTTAATTCCTAGAAATATCTATAGTGGCCATTTATAAGCATTTGCTGTCACTGCACATCTGATGGCACCCCACTCCAGTGCTCTTGCCTGGAAAGTCCCATGGACGGAGGAGCCTGGTAGGCTACAGTCCATGGGGTCGCTAAGAGTCGGACACGACTGAGTGACTTCACTTTGATTTTTCACTTTCATGCATTGGAGAAGGAAATGGCAACCCACTCCAGTGTTCTTGCCTGGAGAATCCCAGGGACAGGGGAGCCTCGTGGGCTGCCATCTATGGGGTCACACAGAGTCGGACATGACTGAAGTGACTTAGCAGCAGCAGCAGCACATCTGATAGGATCCCAGGGAATTTTCACAGTAACTCAAAACTCTGAAGAAGACAGAGAATGAAACAAAGTAATTCTTGACTCAAAAGAAGCCAGATTTTTATTTAAATTCAGAATTAGAGGTTGGAGCAAGATGCAAAATCCTAAAGAACAAACTGTTTCTCTTTTTTTAGGGTAGAAAATGTTAAGAAGTGCAATAGAGGTACTGTTACCCTATAACACAGATAAATAGTGTTATATTTCTTCCTTTCCTGTGTTTGAAAATGTACATATTGTGCCAGGCATTGTTTAAAATGTCAAAATTGATGAGATGAATAAGGATGATGATGATGATAATTTCAAAGAACCTTTCATATAAATACACACAGAGACAAAAACAATACCAAAAGCAAGAGGTAATATAAAAAGAATACAGATAGATAAATATTATAGGAGTCTTTAGGAAGATTGTTTTAGTCTGTCAATATCAGCCAAACTGATTTACGGAAAAGCTGACAATTTCACTGTTTTGAAAAAATAAGAGACATTTAGACATGGAAATATACAAGAAACAGCATCTCAAAGAGAAAATGTGATTTGAGTTTTAAAAAATGGTGCTTGCTCAGAGCTAAACTACTTCTTTGCCTTCAGACCAAACAGCGTCAATAGTTAAAAGTTCTTCAACTCAGAGTACAGTAGGTCAGATGTTCTAATATCATTGATCTCCTGTCCTATGGAGACAATGTGTGTATGTTTGTATACATACATACATACATACATACATATATATATATGGGGGTGTGTGTGTGTGTGTGCACGCACATATGCTTGCATGCGTGCTGTCACTTTAGTCATATCCAACTTTTTGTGACCCTATGGGCTATAGCCAGCCAGTTTCCTCAGTCCATGGGATTCCCAAGGCAAGAATACTGGAGTGGGTTGCTATATATGGTTGCCACTTCCTCCTCCATATATATATATATATATATATATATATATATATTTATAGCTTCAAATTTTAGTCACAGTGACAACTGCAGATTATTTAACTAAATTTTTTAAATGAAACCGAAAGATAAAACAGATAACATTTATCTACAAAACCAGTACATAGTTTGAATTTTTTCCTATGTTAATGGATATGCTTATTGCATATATAATAAGTTCAATAAAAGGCAGGCTAAAAGACTTGAATTTTTTCATATACTCTTTTATCATACATGCATTTTATTTTAGAGACTGTAATTTTTTTCTGATGCAAATGTCTGGAGAAGAGTTGGATTCAGACAGGAATCTGAACCCAGATAGGAAGGAGAGAAGCCAAGGTCTTTAATTTTCTGCTTGTAACCCTAAATGAAAGCATGGCTGAAAATCAGCATTAGTTTTACTCTGGATTCTAATAGGTCTGAAGTAGCAGAATCCTCTGGAGAAAGGCATGGCAACCCACTCCAGTATTCGTGCCTGGAGAATCCCATGGACACAGAAGCCTGGTGGGCTACAGTCTACAGTGTTGCAAAGAATCAGACATGACTGAAGTGACAGAATGCACAGCAGAATCCAGAACAAGATAGCCTAAAACATATTTAAAAAAAAAAGTACTTCAGCATACTACCCAAAAATACTATGTAGGAAGAATTGTCATTTTTATCCAATAGCTGCAAGCATGGCCCTTCTGAGGACTGTGACCTAGAGCATAAGCACAGTATATGCAGCTGACATCTTTGAACCACCAAGTTATGTGCAGCATCATGTTACCATTCACAAAGTGAACAGATTGTCTCTGGGAAACCGAGCAGATCAGAAGATGTGAATCACTTATCTGCATAAGTCTCACGTGTGGGGCATGGGTCAAAGTGGCAGCCATGGAAGAGTGTGTTGCTCCTTTGCCTCCTAAGCCAGACCTGTCATTACATATGGTCCAATATTTTTGACCACCATTTAGGTGCTTGGAATAAGTAGATACTGACATCCTTTAAAACGATTTGTTCAAATGAAGCTTGGCTGTTTTCAGCAGGGTAAGTGGGGGACAGCTTTGAGAAGCTAATTTCTCTGTTCTGGAGATATGTGTGTAAAAGCAGGAATGTGGCTCAGATGACTTTTCAAAGTCTTTAAGCCTGATTCTTCTGACTTTCAAATATATAGAGAATCTGCCTGCCAGTGCAGGAGACACAGGAGACAAAGATTTGATCCCTGTGTCAGGAAGATCCCCTGGAGTAGGAAATGGTAGCCCCACTCCAGTATTCTTGCCTGGGAAATACCATGGACAGAAAAGTCTACTCGGCTATCGACCATGGGGTCATAAAGAGTCAGACATGACCAAGCACACATGCATGCATCCTACAAAAGCAATATGGAAAGAAACTGTGCCTTAGAACAAGAACATGCCAAATTTCATTGGCGTTAACATGAATTAAAGCCCATTTTACCTTAAAAGGAGAAAGACTAAAAGGAATGCAAATGGCTTGGACCAAAAACTCACATCTCGTGCAGTTTGCTCAAGGAGACAGATTGGGAAACCCTCAAGGAAACAAAAGTTGAGCCATAGAAGCAAATGGTCACTGCTGCAAAGCCCAATAAATTCAAGCTTTGTGTATACAAGTGGATTGAGTAGGTTTGGAAACCACACCTCCTTAAGTTTATACTCATAGATCTGGTCCTGCTGTTACCAGTCAGATTTTAAGCTCTGATTTATGCAGTTTTTGGTGTTTGAGGTTTTGTTTGGTTTGGGATTCAGCCTTTTTTCCCTTTCTTTCTTTCCTTTTTTTTTTCAATTGCAGAAACAACATTTTATCCAAAAACACACACCAGAATCTTTAATTATATGTACATATAATGTCATTTCATGGAACATACATATTTAATGTAATGTGAATGCTCTAAATCAATGTTGAACAGACCTTCTGCAACTGAAATAATATGGAAATTTGTGCAACCTTCAATTATAAAAAGCACAGTTACAGGAAAGCAATGTTTTCCAGTCTCTTCTGGGAACCCTACATAACTTGTTTATTCATTCTGCATTTGATTTATAACAAATGAAATGAATTGCCATCAAACTCCTTATAACACAATTATTTCCATAGGTCACAGATCTAAAATTATGCCAAAGAAGTCGAAGTTAGAAGGGACTAAGCCTTTCAGTGTCATCCAAGCCCTTTAGTGGACAGATGAAAAAAACTGATGTCAGAGAAATTGGTTCAATGATTTGTTCAAGATAGCACAAGTTAACTCCAGTGCGTGTTTACTTGTCCTAGCACTTGGCTCCTAATCCAGATTTCGTTTCTTTGAAATGTACATGGTGCCAAAGGGCCTCAAAGTCCCAGATCTGATACTTTCCTTACCATTTGGAAGAGAAGTCTGAACATCTAGGAGCCTGGAATATTAATAAACTGGCTTATTATGGGACAAAATTGTTTTTATCCATACTATGTTATCGTTCACCAGACCTCTTTGTAATAGTCTTCCATCCAAAAAACTTAACAAACACATGAAGAGTGGAAACAGAGAGAGAAAAAAATTTAGTTTCCAATAAATCAGGTACAAATATTTTTATTTTAAAGGTTATAGTACTAAATCTCCTAGATAGTAGAGGGTTTCTGTGTAGGTACTACTCATGTACCTGCCACCTTCACCAATGATGACCTGGTCATGAATGTATGGTCATTTAATTCCTTTAACATTAATTCATTTCTTGCTGGATAATATGAAATATTTTTTAACATATTTAAATAGGGCATAAGAAATAAAATTGATTTAGAAGAGAAAGAGTGATATGCCTGAATACATTCTGTTTTTGAAACAAATAAATAACTACTAACTATGTGGCTCAGAGGTTAAAGCGTCTGCCTCCAATGCAAGAGACCTGGGTTCGATCCCTGGGTCAGGAAGATCCCCTGGAGAAGGAAATGGCACCCCACTCCAGAATGCCTGGAAAAGTCCCACGGACTGAGGAGCCTGGTAGGCTACAGTCTACGGGGTCACATAGAGTCGGACACGACTGAGCGTCTCCACCTTCTTCACCCTCCTGTTTACGGGTGTCATTTGCACTAAATCCCATTTTGTACATTGTAGTATGTTGATAAAATCTTTAACCTCTGAGAGAAACAGGCAAAGTCTCACACTAGTGTTTTTCATCACTTGCCAGTTATTTGGATCATCTTGGATACTTTTGAATACAGTAATGCCTGAACCTCACGGCCAGATATTATGAATTAATTAGTCTGAACTATGGCCTGGACATTGTAATTGCAGGCAAAGTTGGGAATTGCTTCATGAACATTTTCATGGCTGTGATTTCAGTGTTGTCATAGTCCCTTGTCTGCTCCTGTTCAGTTGACCTGAAGTGATGGAAGCCTCTATGAGCCTGCTTTGCTGGTTGGAGTCTTAGCCTCGAGAGAATCTGATGGAGATTTGTTTAAAAAGATGAGTGGGATCTGTAAAGAGAGGGCTGAGACACTTCCTCTTCCTGCATCCTCCCAGAAATAACTGAAGAACACCCTCTCCACAGATGTCTAACAAAATTAAAATGAAATAAAGTATCATGTAACCATCCTTGAAGTATAATGATTGCATAGAAACACTAAAGCTTCCAGGGTTAAAATGCATAATCCATTCACATCCCCTGCAACCCCTTAAGCTTTATTTATTTTCTTGATGGGCATGCAAGACCTTTGAGCTCTATTTGGTTCAATGTTCAGCCTCCCAGCACTTCTCAGTAACTCCACTGAATATGATAAAACTCAGCCTCCCCCCGGGCTAATTGATATCTCTCTTTCACAGAGGCATCAGCTCCATTTCTTTGGTTTGGTATCAGAGTGATCCTCTTCCTTTCCACCTTTTAGGAAGTCATTGTCACGGGACTGAAGGGGAGAGGATTTAACTTCGTATACTACCAGTCATCACCTCACTTTCTTACATTGCTCTCTTAGGCAAAGAATCATTTTCCATTTGAAATTTACAACATCTATTCTATTTTCTCTGACTTCCTAAGGCACATCTCTGTATAGCTCAGGGTCACCATCACGGGATTCTCTTATTTATATCTTTCCCTTTGCAATTGCATGTTCATTCATTGTCTTGCCCTGTAGAGTTGAAGACATATTTCTGATGATTTAGAAAAATAACTTATTTTACTTATTGAGCAATGTCCTTGATGTATTATCTTTGCAACTTTTTCTCCACACACTGAGATTTCTCAGCACACCCTCTTCCTATGATTGACAAAATTAATTGGTTTGAGGAATCACCTGGAAAGCTTACTAAATATAGACTCCTGGGTCCCTCCTCAACCCCATTCAGTCAGAATGCTCAGAGCCACAGAACAGGAACCCATACTATATAAAGTCTAGTGAGCAGGACTGGTTAGTTAGTGCCAAGCAGTTAACTCTCAGCTGACTAAATTCCTGAGCCTCAGTTTCTTCACATCAAAATAGACAGCAATTTGCAGTGATTTGTGTAGATAAAATGAAATTATGTGTAAAAAGAACACAATACTAGGTAAGAACTTAATTGTTAGCCTTTCCTCCATTCACAGCTTATGAGGAATTAGTCTATTTATAGAGATTTACTACGGAAAATGGGCCCTTTCCTCCATTCACAGCTTATGAGGAATTATTCTATTTATAGAGATTTACTAGGGAGAATGGGGTTTCCCAGGTGGCTCATTCAATGGTAAAGAATCTGCCTGCCAATACAGGAGACACAGGTTCAATCCCTGGATTGGGAAGATCCACTAGAAGAGGAAATGGCAACCCACTCTACTATTTTTGCCTGGGAAATCCCATGGACAGAGGAGAACTCAGGCTACAGTCCATAGAGTTGCAAAGAGTCAAACATACACGTGCTAGGGGAAATGGGTTATTTGCAAAGACTATATGTTTCCTGTTATCTTCTCTTTCTTTCTCTTTCAGAATGTGTCCCCTGGACCCAAAGTTATAGGATTAAAAAAAGCATCATAAAGCTTCTGATATTAGGATTGCTGTTTGTATCCAGTTTGGAGCCATCTAGTCCATCATGCAAAATTTCCTCTTGGTCCTTCTCTGCCTTGCCTTCCCTTTCTCCTCAGAGAGAGGATCGAGCTGGGCTCGCCTCTTTTGTTGGAAGTGTACGTGAGGGAAAGAACTTTGCCTTTGCTTTTGTTGTTAAAAACCTTACTCCATTGCTTGTCTATCCTCAGTAGATGCACTAACTACATGACTTCCTTTCTACTAGAGTCAGTTGGGTTGACATTCAAATTTCATCTTGAAAATATGAATAGTAACAGATAAGGGAGAAAGCAGTAGTCATCAGGCTCTTATGAACTCAAATTTGCGAGGAGAAAAATACACCAAAAACAAAATTCTGCATAGAAGGTAACTCATAGTGAGATGTAGAAACCATCTATATCTGTTTTACCCCAGAACTTCTCTCAGATTTGCTGGAATATAACCAGAATGTTTGATAATTCACTAGTTATACTTTCAGTAAGCTACTGATTAATTGCCAAGCCCGAACACAAGGAGTTCTACTTAAAAATACAGTTCTTTTCACCACTGACAAGTTCTACTGAGTAGAATTAACCTAGAGGATCACACATAATACTGGGCAATGACAAGTATGCAGGTTAAAGTCTGATACTATTACTGGTTTCCCAGCTTCCTGTCCTCTGACCAGCATTCTTAACCTCCTTTTTCTGTTAAGGTGTCCTTTGTTCCTAGTAAAGTTTATGTGTCTCAAGTCATCTTACTCCACCTACTAATAATCCACAGTGAAAACACAGGTATAGGACGCATTCCATTGTTAAACAGCTGAGACAGTATATGCAACGACTCCTACATTACACAGGTTTTATATTTGCCACCAACACAATATTGTGTTTCATTTTGGTTCCAGGTTCTTAACCTTCCCATCTCCTCCAGCATCTCTCCACTCTTCATGAAGTCAGACATCGTCATTTTTCTAACCTTCTTATTAATTATTTTTATCTCTTATAGCATTTGAAGAACAATGTTTATGTCCCCATGCTTCGCACGTGAACCTTATGAAAGTAGACACTCCAGCAGTTATCTTCATGTCTGTCTCTGATATTTACAGCAGTACTTGGAATATCAGGGAATATGCCAAATGGATAAATGAAAGAATGGATACCATCTATTGACCTTAAAAAAATTTTGAGAGCAGTAAACCACCAGCACATAAAAATAAACTACCTTGTACACAATAGGTGCTTAATATAATTTTATAAAAAATGGATGAATAGATGAATTAATAAAATAGCTATTTGATTAGTTAAAAGGCCGCATTCTCTGTCTACAGTTTAGTGTATTAGAGAGATGTTCTACAAGCATTAATACTATAAGGAAAACAGAAAGTGTCATTGCTGGTAGTTCTGTATTACAATTAATTAGCATTTTTACTTTCTACATTATAATTTTTTTTTAGAGCACGGGCCAATGGATATTCACATAGCAGTCTGAAAAAGAACCAGTACTGTTCCAAATAAGGAGGAATATCATCTGGGCTTCATGGACCCTGGTATCTCTACTAAGCTGTCTGATATGTTTCAGCTTCATCAATCCTTTGGGTGCAAAGTTAATCGAATCCTGATCAATCTCATTTTGGAAAATTTTGTGCTATTTTTAATAGTGGGATAAACCATAAATGGGTGGCTCAGGTGGTAAGGTATCTGCCTGCAATGCAGGAGACCCAGGTTCAACTCCTGGATCTGGAAGATCCCCTGGTGATGGGAATGGCAACGCCCTCCAGTATCTTTGCCTGGAGAATCCCATGAACAAAGGAGCTTGGCGGACTACAGTTCATGGGGTCACAAAGAGTCAGACACGACTGAGTGACTAAGCAGCAGCAAGTCGAAAATTTTTCCCTTTCTCCTTTGAGTCCATGGAGTCTCAAAGCTTCAAACATGATGTAGTGATTAACACCAACAGCAAAGCCATATGTTATTATTCCATAATAGAAAGATATTTGTGTATTCTACTACATGGTAAGCATTTTAGAATTATACAAACTTTTAGAACATGTGACATTTTCTATACTTTTTTATAACCTCAATCCTATTCTTTGACATAGGGGATGATTACACATATATTGCTAACAGGAGTTTATTGTTATTGAAAAATAATAGACATGTTCAGACTTTCTCTTGAAATTTTGTACTGATGATGTCTTTAGGGATAGGCCATTCATTACTCCACAAAATAATTAATACTTAATTAAAGACACAAAAGAAAACACAAAACTTTGGGGAATACATTTCACATTACAAAAGCCATTTGATATTTGATTCTGGAATCAATAGTTGTCCGGTAAAAATCCAACCTTAAATGTTGAATTCAGTGCAAAGCTCATAACCTACTGCTTCAAATTGCCTTTAAATTCACTATTATTATTGTGAGTGATTTTATGAGCCTATTATTTTGTAGTAGCTCATATGGTGTTTATACTACCAGAATGTACCATACTTGAACTTTGGCTCTTCCAGAAAATACATTCAATAGATGATCCATAAATTACATATTCATAGTTATCACTGTACCATTTGGGCTTGATGGATTTCTCTTTCTTGTCCATTTAAAAGTGTAAGGCCATGTTTACAGACTCTGGAAGTTCTGAATGAAGAAAAGCATTCCATTAGCTGCAATCAAAATGATAATTCTTGTCAGGTGTTACTATTTATCACTGATCTCATCTTTCTAAGCTAGTGCATTGCATGGTCTGAATTTCAACTCAAGTGTCATGCTTGCTATTTGCAAATACTGTGCAGAACTTCTCCCTTTGAATTCAGAAATAAAATAAGAACACTGACAAAAACTCCAAAAACCAAGATGTTGTGTGGGTATGTGTGTGCATGTGGGAGTGCCACGTGTCTGTATTTTTAAAGTCTAAAGTTAACCACAACACTCCAGATGTGTAAATCAAGGAGCCATTGATTTGCATAATAAACCAGCATTTAGGTTTTAGCAAAGCAGCATGCTGGTATTTTCACTTGTCCCTTTAATCCAACCTCTTAAGGTCTGTACTACAGCAGAGTTTGTTCAAACAAATATGTTTTATGATTTGTTATGTTTGTGAATTCTGTTAAAATATTTATTTTGTGCTCATGTAGACTCTGTTTTTTTCCTGTGAATTTGGGTTCCCCTGATAAAACTTTTCTTTTTTTGTGGACAGACTTTGCTAATGGATTTGTAATGCGCCTTTTAAATTCACTCTCTCATCTCCAATTTCCACCTTTGAATGTTTAATATATCAAAAGCCATAATTATATAAATTTTAAGTTTATATAAACTTAAAGTTTGAATATTTATAGTTCTTATCCTTTATAAAACTTTTTATAAGATTTTAAAAATCCCTGAAAGGTTAACGGATTTGTCTAGTGCTGCACAACTAGTTAACAGTAAATCTAGAACTCAGGACCTGGAATAATGTTTGAGGTTAAACACAAAATGCAATACATACTATTGAACTACTTTATTTGATATACAATATCTTTTGTAATGAACCCAATAACATGATACTGATTTTTTGTAACTTTTTCATATGTATTTTTAAAGCACATGTCTAGTAAACCCTAAGGTCCAATCCTCAGACCACATATACATTATTTTTAACGGTGTTTAGAGATCTAAATATGAATATGGGAAAATAATAAGGCCCACAGTAGACACTATAAAGAAATCTAATAGAATTAGCCTTTGCTATTCCGTCTTCTGTAATAACTTGAGATAGCAATTACTTTTACCTCCCATCAAGTTGCTACAATTCAAGTATTATTGAATTACAATATATGTTTAAATAAAAATGGTAAATCTTCAAGCTTATTACAAGCACAATATATTATTGAACTGAGCTAGATGCTAATACATAACAGCTTTCACTTCATATGCCATATGATTTATATTTATATCTCAGGAGTGAATTCCACAATCATTTTATATTAATCAAGGCTAAAAAAAGTGTCCTAAATCTTCTGATGCTTTCCCTGTTTTTAAACATGGAGAGATGGTATGGCAAAGACTGTAGGATTTACTTGAAGCATAAAAACAATAAATAGTTGAAAAGAAGGGAATATAAGAAAACAAAAGCAAACCATTATAAGAACCAGGCAAGAGGAAAATAAGGGCCTTAGTTCCTGGGAATAATTGGCACCTGACAAATGTAAATTATCCTAAAAAGTTTTGTGAAAACAATTGTGCAATATTGGAATTTAAAAAATCAAAACACTCATGAATAAGTACATCATCCATCTTATAGTCTTTATTTTTGTCTGAAGAAATATAGTGACTGGGATTAGCTTTCCTAAATAAACTAATCCTGTTTCAGGGAAATGTCATTTTCCATGTGAAAACACCTGTGTAACCCTTCTAACTCTTGTGCAGGAAAGTTTTCTCATTGTATGCAGTGTTTACTTGTTCCTCAGCAGGGTCTGGGGATGCTAATGGACTCACAGCAGTGCCCCTACTTTAGTTATTACAGGTCTAATTCAGCCATTAACATTTCATTAATGGAGGGGCCTCCTAGTTGCCTTGGAGGCTGTGCAGATATTGATGAGCTCTTGCGAAAAGAAACAAGTCGTTAAGGTGGACTGCTTCAGATATGGAGTGTCTTAGTGACAGTTTTGTGGAGAAAAATGCTGATTATTTTCTGAGGGTTTGGCTAGGACTTTTGCTTATGACCAGAATGGAGGATGTACCTTTATCCTTCATCCCCAGGGATTCCATAGTATTTTGTAAAGTTAGCACACATTTCATTCTAGGATGGGTGATTAACTAATACTTTCACTCTAATCCCAAAACTAAGTGCTGTGCCTGTAGAATATGCCAGACCAATTTCCTATAGCAATTTAATATTTGTTGGTGTTGGTTATGTTACTGGGAGTACAAATTTGAAGAAGGAGTTTAATGCATTTACTCTCCTTGATCCTCAGCTACTGCCATCATAGAAAAATATCCTGAGCTTAATGTCTCCAGTCACTTTATCAGCTATATCCACTCAGATAAAAAAGGCTTTGGTTGTAATCAGCCTATCCAAGTCAGTTGTCAGTGATTTCCATGTTACTAAACCTGATGGTCACTTATGCTGGGGTTTGTTAATTGATGTCTCAGCAGCATCAGATAGCAGCCCTTCTTTCTTTTCTTGAATTCAGTGATCTCACATTCTCTGTTTCCTTGCCGTTCGCCAGATGCTCCTCTGCAGCCTTCCTTCCTGGTTCTTCCTCTTCTGTTTAACGACTCCTGGTCATGATGCTCCCTTTCTTCAAGTCCTTAGTGACTGAGTCCAATCCAATGGCTTTGAGCACCGTTTCTGTGATGAGATTTCCAACTCTAATTCTTTTGCACCAACCTCCTTTCATGGTCTTGAGAAAGTTAAAAAGTGGTTTTCATTCCAGTTTTGTCACAAACATTCTGTGTTACTTTAAGTTAAATAATTTCCGTTAACTTCTATTTTCTTCTCCATAAAATGAAGTTGTTGAACTGTTTGATCTCTAAGGTCTCCTCAGACTCTAAATTTCTATGACTAGGAGCCTAAGCTTCATATAAAACATGACAATCAGATCTAAGGGTATGAACTGTATCCCCAGTCCTCCTATTAAACAAATGGGTATCTTCCTGTGCAACTGAGAATTGAAACATATTGTATCATACAAATTTCTAATGAAAGTACTTTCTGAAAATTACTAATTTGATGCAACAATTATGCTTGTAATGTAAAATTATTAAATACAGCCATATTGCTTAAAACTGTACATGGCACTTATATTGCTGCAATAAAATGTGTTTAAATTCCATTACATAACCTTATTGTGTTCTTTAATAGCATTTACAATTTAAATAGGAAAAAGAGAAGCAAGTAGTCAAAAGAGAATGATTATAGACACTATAAATTCCAATTTGGTGCTTAAAAGGAGTAACAAGTAAGTTTTCTATAAGCACCCCTAAATTCCTTCACAGTTAGCATTGCAAAATTTTTGCTTATGGTAAGTATGGCAACAGTCAGAAAGTAGAATTAGAGTTGAGTCCCTTCAAAAATCATTAAATAAGATTGCACATAAAACATCCCCTGTGAGATATGATTTCTTCTTCATAATAGGACTTTAATAATTTTGTTTGTTTTATTTGATATTTTTAGACATTTAAAATTTCAGTCTTTTAGAACCATGCTCTACAGTTTTAGAAACAAATACGAAAACTCACATTTATATGATGGAGCTAAATATGATGAAGGTACAGATTTTTAAAAAATACATAAATAGGTAATCCAGGGTAAATGGATATATGTGTTTCCTACAGAAAACTATAGCAGTAAGTTAAGGATGCAGATGGTGCTTATTTGATACAGGAAAAAATATGTATAAATTATAGACCAAATGGCCAAAGCTTTATTTAAACACATAGTTCTAGAGTGCTTTTGCTTATTTGAGTATAACAACAAAAAAAAAAATAAACCCACAGCTTTAAAAAGATGGGCTGAGTAAAAAGAACAAAAGATGATGAAATGTCATAATTTTCTTTGGATGACTCTCTTAACATTGATATTCTCATAGTTTAAAATTGTTCATTCTTTTAAAACAACAGAATTTCTTTCTTCAAAGATAGAAATGTAAAACAAAGAATGAGAATACCTCAGTTTCACTTACTTTTCTGTTTTATGCTTTAATGTGAAAAAAATATATACAAATTTTTAATTATCTATTCAGTTGTATTGGTCCCAGTAATTATAATCAAGTTTATAGCAATAAGGAGAAAAATTACAAATTATTTCATCAATAAAAATAGCAATAAATATATATATGGACTCAAGCCACATCTGTAATACAAAGCTCTAATTTTGATATTCTTTCTGAGAACTCATAATGTTAATCAATTTTTATCTAGTCACTTGAACTATAAGACTTCAAATATTTACTTTTCTTTTCACCAGAGCTTATAATGAACCTTCAAAACAACCAAGAATGCCCTACCCAGCATGTGTCTTGACAGATGTGTAAATCTAGCATCTGGCAAAGAACCAATTTATTGGCAGTGTGAATAGGGTATAAACGTGAGTCAGAAGGAATTTTCAGTCGCCCATGTCCATTTGATTTGATTCAATTTGGTCACTTCTCCTCTTAATATGACTTACTTCCAACAATCTTCATTTTCAACAATTGTATGAAGCCTAACTACCAGCAGTTGGTAATCATGTCTCCACAACACATTTCATTTTTTGTGTAGATGCAACCAAAATGTGCAGCAGCTACAGATTCTCCTATTATCAAGGCAGCAGCAAAACTCTGGGGGAGTGAAAGTTGCAGACCTGTCACTTTGCAGGACATTCCTCAGTATTTGCAGAAAATGGGAGGACAGTTATGAACAGCTTTCCTCTTTTACTATCAGTACTTTTATATTGCTGATCTTCTAGTCTGGAAATGTGACTTTATAATGGGCTGCAGAAACCAGCCCCTTTTAAAGGGCTTACATGGTCAGTCTTCTTTTCAGATGAATATCGCCAGTTCCCTGTCACTCACAATATGATTCAGCCACATTGTATTATTGACCATGCCTTGAATATGGCATATTCTTTCCCCTTGCCAGGTTATGGAATTTCAGTTAACTCCACAACTCTGAAATACTCATGTCTGACAAGTTCTTACTCATACTTAAGCTCCAACCTGGATGCTGCTGCTACTGCTGCTGCTAAGTCACGTCAGTCTGACTCTGTACGGCCCCATAGATGGCAACCCAACAGACTCTTCTGTCCCTGGGATTCTCTAGGCAAGAACACTGGAGTGGGTTGCCATTTCCTTCTCCAATGTATGAAAGTGAAAAGTGAAAGTGAAGTCGCTCAGTTGTGTCCAACTTTTAGCAACCCCATGGACTACAGCCTACCAGGCTCCTCCGTCCATGGGATTCTCCAGGCAAAAGTACTGGAATGGGTTGCCATTGCCTTCTCTGAACCTAGATGCTAGTTTTCTCTAACTCCCTCTTTCACCTCTGTGATCCAAAACTTTGGCCATACCCTCACTTTGTTATTTATTTTCATCTATCATCCTTTTTATTTATTTTCATTATTATGTTTCTAATAACACTTAGGATCTACCCACTTAGCAAATTATTAAGTATACAAAACACTGTTAATTATAGGCTCTGTGCTGTACACCTATGTTATTTAAAACATTGCATTAGGATCATTTACTTGTATATGTACTTCCTTAACTAAACTGAAAATACAATTCTAGATGGATTTCTTTTTTTCAGCCTTTAGGCCTCCAGCGCCCAAAATATTGCCTGACACATAGTTGCTGCTGCTGTTGCTGCTGTTAAGTCGCTTCAGTTGTGTCTGACTCTGTGCGACCCCATAGCCGGCAGCCCACCAGGCTCCCCCACCCCTGGGATTCTCCAGGCAAGAACACTGGAGTGGGTTGCCATTTCCTTCTCCAATGCATGAAAGTGAAAAGTGAAAGTGAAGTCGCTCAGTCATGTCCGACTCTTAGCGACTCCATGGACTGCAGCCTACCAGGCTCCTCCATCCATGGGATTTTCCAGGCAACAGTACTGGAGTGGGGTGCCATCGCCTTCTCCAGACACATAGTTAGAGCTGGATATATGTCCATTGTTATGAAAATTTACCTATCGATTAAATTGAGCATTTAGTAAACATGCAGTGCTAAGGACTAAATATTGTGCCAAGGAATTCATAAGTTGAATCCATAACTCTCTTTGATGGTATTTGAAGATGTGGTCCTTGAGAGGTAACTATGTTTAGACATTAAAGAATCTATCTGCAAGGCAGGGTTTTATCCCTGGGTCAGGGGGAAGATCCCCTGGCAAGGGAATGGAAATCCATTTCAGTATACTTGCCAGAAGAATCACATGGAGAGAGGAGCCTGGCGAACTACAGTCCACAGGGGTTGCAAAGAATCAGACATGACTGCAAGACTAACACACACAGACAGGAGGGCAGGGGTTCTCATGGTGGGATAGGATTGATAACCTCATAAGAAGGGACACCTGAAAGCTTGCAGCATTCTCATGATGGAAATAGGATTGATGGCCTTTGAAGAAGTGACACCTGAAAGTTTGCTCTCCTCTCTCTATCATCTGAAGACACGGTGAGAAGGTGGCAGTCTGAAAGCCAGGAAGAGAACCTCATCAGAGTCCAACCACTCTGGCACCCTGATGTTGAACTTCCAAGCTTCAAGTCTGTGAGAAAATAATTTCCTTTTGTTTAAGCCACCCAGTCTATGATACTTTGTTAATGGCAGCCTGAGCTGACTATTGTATATAGTATCATTACATTTTCCTCTTTAAAAATTGTCTCTTCGTATTTCAATAGCAAAGTTGGCAGTCAAGAAACAGGCAAAACTTTGAGTAGCAGTAGGTTATGAAGCTCTACTTTTTTTTATTATATAATTGAAACTGTTCACATCTACCTTTACTTCTCTCATTTATTTTTCACCACTTTCATAGATTTTCCTGCTATAAATCTTTACGTCAGTATAAAACATAGTAGAGAAAATAGTTATCCCCAAATCTTGCCAATATGGATTCAGCCATTAATGTTTTTGGCATCGATGCTATATTTTGAATGGAGGTGAGTTTTTCACAATTAAAGGAAAGGTTATTCCAAGTTTCTCTCCTGTTCCTCATAAGGAAGTCAGTGGGGTTTACTGGGTGGTCCAGTGTTACTTGAAATTGGAAAGAAAATTCTTATTATCTTCTATGGACTATGATCTTATGCCTGAAAGATGAGGGTTGATTTGCCTTTACCATATTCACTTTGTAGCACTGAAAATGTTATCTGTGGTCATAAAATTACCTAATTCTATCTTGTATATTATTTAATTAAATGAGCCCCTGAGACAGAAATTCTGCAGGTTAACTATATGCTGTGTGAGAAAATATTTCTTTTTATTTGGTCTATGTTTATCGCCCTTTAAATCCAGTGAGGGTCCCTTTGCTCTCATATTCCACACTGCTGTGAGTAGGAGGAAATGATCAACTGTCATTTGACTCTGAAGGACTGACTCAGCTCTCACATACAACTGGTCTCTTCCTAAAGTGCACACTTACTATTTCGTATTTTAAAATGCAGGTCTCGTCCTCTCCCCCAGTTGTTTCCAATATTTTCTTTACTCTCTCAGCTATTGTTGATATTTTCTTCAGTCTTCCCTAGTGATAGCTTAGGTTTAAGTATATATCTTCCCTAAAACATTGCGAAATAATCCAGGAAAGGGGAAATCCCTGGAGTCATGAACTAGCCCTCACACAGGAAGTGGACATGATCTTCTGTTAATCACCTCAGCTGTGTCTGAAATGAGTCAGGGTGAACAGGTGGAGTAAGTCAGGTGTCAGGATTTCCCATTAGATTCCCATATGGGTGTTTCTCTACCTTCACATGTGTGGCCCATGGGTTCTGTCAACTGGGAGATTCTTGCCTAGTTTATTATAGGACACTTGCTTAAGCTGTGTTCTCAAAAGCAATTAAAAAAAACCAACAACAACAGAAACTGGGAGCAGAGGAAAATCATATTGATTAGATGTGAAATCCTTTCTCAATAATGATCAGATATTTATATTTTGATATATTGATAAGAATTCATATTCATAGGATGCTGAAGTAGAAAGGTAAACCATACTTATTAGATACTTAGGCCAATTTTTTAAAATGAGATTTATCCATTTGTCAGATTGTTTTGGATCCTAGGAAATAATCCAGTGGATTTGTCTCAAGGCCTTACATGAAAATATTAAAGTAATAGAAAAATGATCTCTCATAGAAGAAAATTCTGACAAATAAAAGAAGCAGTAGTTTTTGTCTATGCCTGAAAAAGTTAATACCAGAATGGTGGTAGTCTTATTTACTATGGTTTAGTAGCTAGAATCCAATTCTCTGAAGCCAAATTCCTGATTGCAGTGGCACTCCACTCCAGTACTCTTGCCTGGAAAATCCCATGGATGGAGGAGCCTGGTAGGCTGCAGTCCACGGGGTCGCTAAGAGTCGGACACGACTAAGCGACTTCACTTTCATTTTTCATTTTCATGCATTGGAGAAGGAAATGGCAACCCACTCCAGTGTTCTTGCCTGAAGAATCCCAGGGATGGCAGGGCCTGGTGGGCTGCCATCTATGGGGTCACACAGAGTCGGACATGACTGAAGCAACTTAGCAGCAGCGGCAGCAGCAGTAGCTAGAATCCAATTCTCTGAAGCCAAATTCCTGATTGCTAGCCAGACCTATGTGTGATACTGGAGGAATCACTTAATCTTTATCTTTCTCAGTTTTCCAATTTTAAAATGTTAATTTTAATATACTATGAGGATGATAAAATATGTTACCATTAAAATGTTATTAAAGTAGTATCTAACACAGGCCCAGATCTATTCCTCACTGAAGTCCAAAAGATGTTTTTAAAGATGCAGAATATAAATCTTTGAAATATTGTACAAGTTAGCTACTGCTGCTTAACAAGCATCCCAAAACTTTAGTAGCTCTATACAATTATTTGTTGTTTCTTATATGTCTATAGATAGGCTAGAAATTCTGTTCATCTCTGCTGATATCTGCAGGGCTCTGCTGGAGTTCTTACATGGGTCTGTGTTCAGTTGTTTAGTAGTCTAAGGACTGATTGACAGTCTTGGAGAGGCCATCAACATTAACAACTAAACTCTACCCTACTGGGTCTCTCATCCTCCTCTGCATCTCCTGACATGGCAATCTTCCAAGAGATTAAGCAGAAATGCATGAGTAGTTTTTGAGACCTTTGCTTATATGAAGCCTGCTGACATCCTTTTGACTAAAGCAAATCATCCATTTGTACCTAGATTCAAGGAATGGGCAAATAGACCTCAACTCTTTTCAGAGAAAACACACAGGGTGTGGATATGGGAATGGTACAAATACGCAGATCAGCAGTGCTGTCAATCTTCCACAGCTACATATGTCTGATACCTGGGGTTATGTTAAGGAGTACAATTCATTGCAATGATTTAATACTGTATTTTAATATCTATCAAATTTAATTGTACTTCCATACATGAGCATTCATTTATCGACTCTCTTAAGTTTGGAACTTTAAGAAAATAAGAATGTAGAACACAAAGAAAAATATGTGAGAGACTGGTAAGAGTTGTAAAACAAAGTAGTGTTTCACATTTTGTTCAGAAATAAAAGGGTGAAATTACCTTAGGAGAAAGTAATTTCTTTCATATCACTTTTACACACCACTATAATAATATACATACCAGAATCACTAAACCCAATAAAAACATAACAGTCACTTAATCATTTACGAAGACGGGCTCTTTGCATTATCCCATCTCATTAAATTTTTCAATATTGCTTTTAATAGTACCTTTGTGATTTAGAAAAATCTGACTTCTGGTGTCTCAGATGGTCAGAGAGCCACAATACTGTATTTGGTTTACCAATTACACCGATAAGTGGATAAATGGAAGCGTGGATAGATTTTTTGTGGGATTCCGAAATTGCTATTGAAGTCATTTATATTTGGGTTTACTTTGCTATAATATTTCTGATGTAAAATTCCAGGAGGTTGTGGTTTTGCTGGGTATTATTAAGATGTCTTTTATTTAGTTTTAATCTTTTCCCAGAATCTTTATGCACCGTTTTCTGCTTTACTTTTATTATTTTACATTTCATATTTTTTCAGTTATTCTGATTCCACTATCTAATTATACCTTTCCCATTGTGCTCAAGCTCACATTGCAGCATCCCCTCTCTATGGAATGTGTCAGACTTCACCATATTGACTGTGAAGCATTACGACTTGCACAAAAACCAGGAGGAATCCCTTGGATTCTTTTAAGCTGCACCTACAAACATATTGAGCAGAGTTATTTAGCAGCAGGTTTCAGCCTTTAACTCTCATTCAGAAGCAATAACACCACATTTAAAAGATAAAGGATGTAATTTCCAAAGACTAGCATGACTCCCAGTTCTATTGGCTTAGAATCCTCCTGAAGCTCTTCTTGTGACTTTGAAATCAACTTTCCGTAGAACTGAAGTAAGAATATAGACAAATACGTATGTGCATGTACATATGTATTCACATGTATGACTTTGAGATAAGAGAGGAAATGTTAAGATTAAACTGAAGTCTATTTAGAGCAATCTGGAAAAAGTCAGGGTTCAGTAACTAAATTAGATTTTTGCCCCTTTGGCTTCTTAGTACTTAAACTTAAGAAAGAAGAGTCTAGTTTCAAAACTAATGTTCCAAACGAAATCCTTTCTGTTCTCAATAAGTGCGCATTTTTACAAAACCACTGTTTTTAGTGTACTGTGCTCAGGTTTTATACTCTATAACTTATTATTTTGCTCATTGAAAAATACAGAAGATATTCTCATTTCTAAGCTCAGCTAGAATGTGTTTGAGATTATATTCAAACCTGGCACACACTTAGCACGAACAATTTCCTTTTTTCAACTGAATTCTCCTGGGAGAGCTGGAAACGGCAATGGCTACAGCAGCAGTTGGAGCTAATGTACTGATGGTTGCAGGAACTGTTGAAACAGTGAGCCTCTCAGCTAGAACATTCAATTCAAAGACAATTGCTGAAGAAATATGGGCATTGTAGACAAGACAACTAAGGCAGGAGCTGGATTTTATCCATTGTAAAGCAAAGAAGAAAATATGCTAGTTAAATAGTGGTATGTCTTTCCTTCAGAAAACTTGACACAACAGTGTTAATGTGTGTGTGTATGTTTATACTTACAAAGAACACAAAAGAGCATTTACAAACATATGTCAAGAGTGAACACAAATATATCTGTGCAACTTTCTCTCTGAATCTTCTTGAGACTCTCCTCAACTGCAGAAAAAAGGGGTAGGGGGAGGAATTTGAAGTGTTTATCCCATAGAGTGATTGTGTGGATTGAATGATGTAACACCTAAATTTGAGAGACTAACTCTCAAGTTTAACAATGTCTACCAGTGTCTGGTATAAAGTAAGTGCTTGGTAAATATTTGCTATTATAATTTTATTATTAACATCACTATAAATATGTACTAGAGAAGGAAATGGCAACCCACTCCAGTATTCTTGCCTGGGAAATCCCATGGACAGAGGAGCCTAGTGGGCTACAGTCCAGGGTCGCAAGAGTCAGACACGACTTAATGACTAAACCAGCATCACCACGTGTGTGTGTGTGTGTGTGTGTGTGTGAATCATAAAATAAGATTTTATTCATAACTTTGTAAATAATCCAATTGTCCAATTCCTGAAGTAGTAATATTAATTGAATATTTTTCAAAACAAAACTTTGTCTAACAAACATACCATAAAATACTTTCGTGTCTTGAAAAACGTGTAATTAAAGGAAAAACTCTCCCATTCAACCATAACAATAATACCTAATTCATTGGATTATGAGTGCTTGTTTTGCTTTTTAATCAATCTTTATACTTCAAAGAAACAGAAAGCAATGTATTTTGACTCATTTTAAGTATGTTTCCATACTTGATATTGTTAGGCACCCTCATTCTCCTAAGTCCATTAATAAAATTAATTATAAAATTGGCTATTTCATGATTGATGAAGTTATTTTGAAAGTAGGGTTTCAACTCTAATACAATAAATGATACAAAAGTTTTGTAAGACAGTGAAAGAGAAAAATGCTCAGTAATTGTTAGAAATGATGAGAGGATAACTGACTGCTCCACTACTGCAGTGACAAAAACCGCTGTTACTGAATCAAACTTGGGTTTGTTTGCCCAAAGCACAGCAAAGTCAATCCACTGACACCAGGTTGTGATAAAGGAAAGTACAGTTTTTATTTGCAGGGAAAACTGGCAGTTAACATACAAAAGACCCTATCCTGACATGAATCTTGATGCTTAGATAGGATCATAGGAGCAGAGAGGAAAACAAACTAATGCAAAAGAAAAGTGCTTGAGGAAAGACAGAAAAGCAAGACAAAAAACCAAAGGTATCTTCAAGGAACACTTGCAGTTCTGATATTATAAGTGGAGAAGAAATACTGAAGATTTCTTCAGAGAAATTAGAAGATTTGGACTACCAGATCATGGAGGTGTTAATAGTCAAGGGACAAGGGAGCAACTAGTTCAGTTTGGGGAGGGAAATGAGATAGTCGAAATTAGACTTTAGGAAGGATCCTCTTAAAGAAGTAGACAAACGAAAGGCAGGAAATGACAGAGGCAATTGGTGAAATATCATTAAATTTGAGGGAATTAGCAGTGATAGCCCAGTTTAGAATAAATAGATCCTGACCAGATCCCTGAAACAGAGTGTCAGTATAAGAAGACTTTCCAAGGTAGAAATGACTAGGCAGGATGTATAAGTAAATTTATGAGTATATGTTTGTGTATTGGCTATATGGAAGAGACAACTCCCCATTTGAAAACCTGGGACAGCCGGAAGCTGGTAAGGGCAATACTAGTTAAAGGAACAGGAAGCATGAAGGGACGTGAAGAAATGAGGTCATTTTTAGGTATGCGGATCTTACAGTAAGTTTCAAATATCAACACGCAATTGCCAGGAGATAGGTGGAAACATGGAGCTTAGAAAAGTCTGAATTAGAAGAAAAGCAGTATTAAGAAGCTATAGTCCTGGATGAAATGACCTAGTGGAAGAAAAGAGAAGTAGAAAAAAGGGGTCTAGAGCTGAACACTATTGGACTCGTTATGTGACTTGAAAGAAGATGAAAAGAAGAGGCACAGCAACCACAAAGAAGATAAGAGAAAAAGTCTTTTCAACACTGAGTCAGCAAAGCCAACCTGGCAGAGATTATTCCATGAAAGGATGGAGAAGGGCTCCACAGGTTTTGTGAGGTAACAAACCTCATTTTCCTTCCTCTAGAGCTGTGGTTCTCTGCCAGGGATGATTTTGCCCCTCCCGTTCCAGAACATTGGATAAACCTTGGAAACATTTTGGATTGTCATAACTAATGGGTGCTATTGGCACCTAGTAAGTAGAGGCAAGGGAGACTGTTGAGTACCACAAAGCACAGACTACAGGCAAAACAACAAAACGCTCTCCTCCCAGACATTAAAAGTGCCAATATCGAGACGCCTTGCTCTAGATCCTGTTGAGCACACTTGACCATAAAGTGAATTTTCTAAACCTTTCCAAATTAGAAAGGGAGCATCTTCAGAATGCAAAAAATATTATGGTACTTCAAAATTTGAAAAGTGGACCCAAGACACATTTTCTTCTTTCTAGACTAAGTAGTAGCAACAGATCCTATGTTTCCAACACTAAATGTCAGGTCTGCTTAAGTATCATGAATTGGGTTATATCTACCTTGTCTAATCCAATATGAATTTTCCAATGCACAGCTAGAAACCTGGACTGCTGTAGGTTTGTATGTCACAGGTTAACATTCATCTTAAATGCATTAAAAAGTTACTTCTAAGTACATCTTTAAACCTGTTCACTAAGGTCCGTGAATGAAATAACTAGTACTTAGGAAAATGCAAGTGTGTGTGTTTTTTTCTTCAATATTTTCTCTCTAAAGCAGTTATATTTTTAGAATAACTTTTAAAAATGTGGAAAAAAATAATCCATTGTGGGAGAACCTGACATTCTGATAAGGGTGATTTTTTTTCTCCAAAACACATATCTTAAAAATAATTTCTGACATGTGCGGTTTTTCTCTCAACGGTGACCAATTTTTTAAAGGACACAATATCACTCATTTCATCTTCACATGAAGCAAACTTCTTAAATTTACTACCTACACAGTCAAATATCTTTCAGAGAACGTTGATTTATTTATGTAAAAAGCAAGATAATACATCGTGGCACTGGGGAATTATTTCCCTTCTGCCCTGGGCCTTTGAATCATAGGCTACATCATGCTGCTCAGCTGTTGACTCTGGACACAGTCCAGAATAGCACAGTACTGTGGAAGATGCCAGAAAGATACACCGCCCCATAGCAAATGAAGTAAGAGTTATCTTCTCTGCAAACTCAAGAGGATAACAGAGTGATTTGTATTGCAGTTGATACACAGAACATTCATCTTTAATTTTCAGTGCTGGTCAGGGGCGTTTCTAGTTCACAAGATGGCATATTGCTCTCCTAGGAAGTGAAAGGAAGAAAGACTCTTAGGGAATGCTTGGGCCCATCTTTGCTGACTGAATTCTCACACTCTCTAAGCACACACTCGTGATTTCTTCAATTAGTGTGGCTTAATCAGGCTTGCTGAGAGGGTCAAGGATTATAGCAAAGGAAAACAAAAACCAATTGCTTCTATCAAGGCACGTGGCTCTCCTGTAATAAATGACTGTTCTCATTGCCCTTTAAGTAGCATGCCAATCGTGGAGACTACGCAGGTAATAAAGTCGATGTATCGATGTGTTCTTCCCATTCTGGAGTGAGAGCTCTGTTACACCACCATTTCCAGAACTTGTTCACGGTTTCCACAGCCAGGATAGTTGTTGTTTGCTTTATGAGTGTCCCAGGGCTAGGGAAGTTGCCAGGTACTGCAGCTGTGCCGAAGTATGGAGTCTCATTTTACAGGAGAGACTTTCCATGGAATTTTGTGGAAATTTCATAATGGAGAAATATTTGGCACTCCGGGAAGAAAGAATTTTGTTTTTAATTTTCTGAGCAGAGCACCCGCTTGACAACACAGTGTGCAGAGAATAGTGCCATGAAGTTCAAGGGTTCTAAGGCTAAATCCTATGAAAGGTCAGTGTAGGCATTTTACTAAGACCTATCCATCCCAGTTAGGGCTTTCCAGGTAGCATAGTGGTAAAGAATCTGCCTGCCAGTGCAGGAGACACCAGAGTCAGGAGTTCAGTTCCTGGGTGGGCAAGTTCCGCTGGAGGAGGAAATGGCAGCCCACTCCAGTGTTCTTGCCTGGGAAACCCCATGGGCAGAGGAGCCTGGCAGGCTACAGTCCATAGGGTTGCAAAAAGTTGGACAGGCTGAGAGAGTAAGCACATGCATCCTTCCTAGCTGAAGTGATCTGAACAGGAACAGTGAATAAATTATTGAGTTCACTCTTCCTTAAGTCAAGTGAAAAGTGAAAAATCCAGTTACTGGATTACCAAATAAATCCAAGGAACAAATCAACCATGGGTGAGCCATACGGGTTTCATATCCGAAGGATGAATTCTAGCATTTATTTTGGACTTGGAAAATAAATAATTTAACATAAAGTCAAACAAAAAATGAGAGAATTTTTGGAAGTATTTGTCAAGAATTAGTTGTATAAATACTCAGCTCAGAATACAATATTGTTCTGGGAAACTGCTACTTCGGTAGTGATTATCAAGTCTTATGAAGATTTTAAATGCTTACAGTTTTGTGATGTAAGAAAAGTTAACAGTTTTGAAGAGATATCTCCTGAATTTTTGGAACCTGGTTTACTTTGTGGTACTCACCACCCCTGTTGATCTTTATTAGCTATGACATTAAACAAAAAATATGCTTCTGTATCGGATATATCTTTACATTTTCCCTAGATTTCATGCTCACAACATACAAAGCAATAAGTTTATCCAGGCATTTGGCACATAGCATATATTTAATAAATGGTAGTATTTATTATTTTTCCTTGTAAAACATTGAGAACAACAGTGTAAACAAGCTAGCACTGAATAAAATTTTTTACTATGTTCATTACTAAATTAAATCCTACTATGACTCCCATACACACATACCTTTTCATTCCCCATTCTGAAGTAAATTTTAAAAATGACTTACTTTTGAAGGATAAAATTGGTTACTCTTCAACTGACTGCTGAATTTTGCATTCAACTGAAAACACACATAGGCATAATCTTATTTTTCTCATCTGTAAGACATCTGTCAGTGACAGATACTTGTTGTGACACTGCAATTTATAACAAGTATATAGATTTGGACTTCCCAGGTGGTGTTAGTGGTAAAGAATTCTCCTGCCAATGCAGGAGATGCAAGAGACTTGGGTTCAATCCCTAGGTTGGAAAGGTCCCACGGAGAAGGAAATGGCAACTCATGAACAGAGGAGCCTGGTGGGCTACAGTCCATAGGGTCACAAAGAGTTGGACACAACTGAGTGCCTGCGTGTGTGCATGCGCGTGTGTGCATGCACACACACACACACACATTTGGTTTTGTCCATGTTTCTGCAAGACCACCTAAAACTCTGGGAATATTCTCCATGACAAGAACTACAAAGGAGTCTTTTTTTGTGCTAATCGGGGTGCTTTTGCACCTAAGGATGGGATTGATTGATAAGAAAACCATCCATGTGATTAGTAGATTGGCCATTTCAGTCCCAGGAGTTCAGAGGAGTGGAGGTTAAATCAGTGATCAATAATTTAATCAATCCTGCCTATGTAAGGAAGTCTCCATGAAAACCTAAAAGGATGGGGTTCTGAAAGTTTCCTGGTTGGAGAATCAGAATGCTTCCACGGCTACCAGACAGGCCCCCAAATCCATGAGGACAATAGCTCCTATGTTCAAGACATTGCCCTGTATATCTCTTCATCTGGCTGTTGATGTGTACCTTTTAATATGCTTTGTAATGTATTGATAATCTAGTGAATTAATGGGTTTTCTGAGTTCTGTGAGCCACTCTTGCAAACTAATAAACGCAAAGAGGAAGTCATGGGAACCTCTAATTTAGAGCGTCAGTCAAAAACACAAGTGAAAACCAGGGCTTTCAATTGGCATATGAAGTGGAGAAAACAATCTTGTGGGACCAAGCCTTTAAACTGTGTAATCTGATGCTGTCTCAGGGTAGATAGTGTTAGAACTGAATTGAATTGTAAGACACCCAGTTGATATAGGAGAATTGCTTGGTAGTATAGGAAAACCACATATATATATACATATATATATATATATATATATGAGATTAATATCAGAATATCGGATGTGTGTGTGTGTGTGTGCCCAGTCGTTAAGTCATGTCTTACTCATGTGACTATAGGACTGTAGCCCTTCATGCTCCTCTGTCCATGGAATACTGGAGTGGGTTGCCATTTCCTCCTCCAGGGGGTCTTCCCGAGCTTTATAAGGAACAATTTAAATGGGGATGGGAAAGTTATCAAGGGAGACTTCAGGGAGGAAGTGATGCCTGTGATGAGTGTTAAAGGTAAGCAGGAGTTTTAAACGGTAGATTAGGCATTCTAAGCAGAGAAGAAGTTAAGCGAGAAAGAAACAGCCTATGAGGATTGGGTAGGGACGATTTGTTTCCAGAAGGGAGAGTTGTGGAGACAGAAGCCAAATCATAAGAAGCTTTAGGTACATTGTTAAGGAGCTTAAATTTTAGGGAATTTTATTTTTCAGGCTATAGAAGACATCAAAAACTTTTAAACAAGGGATTGATTTTTTTTTTAATAGCAGGGATAAGCTTGCAGTTCAGCCCAGAAAACTTGTGTAAGCCATAGTATGCCTGAAGCCTAGGACTGGTGATGGCACATCAATCAAGGTTAGCCAACAGACATCATGATTTCAACAAATCTCATCATCCCCCAAAGGCCTTAATAAGTTCCTGTCATCAGAGCCATCCCAGCAGCTGTGTTGTGTAAACATTGTGTCTATGGCAAAATGTTCTGGAGTTAAACTGCAATCCCTCCTACTCTCCAGTAGGATGGAGGTATTTAAACGACCCTTCTCCTCTTCCCCAGCTCATTTTTGATAGTAGAAGTGGGAGTAGATCCAGCAGCTTAAGACAGGGCTCCAGTCAATCAGGGGCTAGTATATTTGGATGGCTCCAAATAAGGGTATTGGAAATGAGTCTTGAGAAGGAGGCTTTTCATCAGGGGCTCCCTTGTGCTTTCAAAAAAAAAAAATGTTGTGTGTCAACTCTCTTATGTACCAGTACTTCTTGAAGCACCTTCAATGGGTTTTTTCTAAGATTACATATGCCTGTGTATGTACACGCATATTTCTATTTCTATTTTTCCTAGGAATATGGGGAATTGACAAAAAGTAAAGGTACATTATTTTCCCTTTTCCCCCATTTTCTGTCTTTTAACTGGTTCGCTTAACATTATAGTATTATATTCCAAGAGCTAATATGTGTATGTGAGAGAGTGAGTCAGAGAGACAGAAACAGAGAGAGAGATAGAGAGACAGAGAAGTTTCAGTTTTCTGGTGGATGGTAGGGTCCATGGAAAGAAATGGGCCTGAGCAGAGGGAGTTGCTAACAAAGATACCTGAAGACTGGGTGATGTGGATGCATAGAGATGATGGGGAGTAGTGGATGTGTTGGTGTGGTCCAACTCAAGTTCCTTTTCAAGCCCTTTGTCATGACATTTCCCCCAAATTAAGAACTGCATGTTTTGTTTTTTAAAAATTTCCAGTTCTAGCATAGAGCTTATTGTATAGTTGCACTCAGTAAATAAAAAATGAATGAATAGGCTTACTTTGCACTATGCTTTGAATGTTTGTTTGCCCCATAATTAATACGCTGAAATCCTAATCTCAAAAGATGATGGTATACTGATATGACACCTTTAATTATTGCTCAGATCTTGGGGATGGAGCCCTCATGAATGGAACTAGAGTCCTTATAGAAAGACCTCAGAGATCCCTCATCCCTTTCCTCATGTGAGAGTGTCAGCAATAAGCCAGGAAGAGGGCTCTTACCAGAACACACCCATGCATGCACTAAGTCACTTCAGTCATGTCCAGCTCTTTGTGACCCTTGCAGTATAGCCCACCGAGCTCCTCTGTCCATGGGATTCTCCAGGCAAGAATACTGAGTGGGTTGTCAAGCCCTCCTCCAGGGGAGCTTTCTGACCCGGGAACTGAACCTGTGTCTCTCACATCTCCTGCATTGACAGGTGGGTTCTTTACCACTTTGGCCACCTGGGAAGCCTGAACCAAACCATGCTGGTAGCTGAATCATGAACTTCCCCAACCTTCAGAATTGTGAGAAATAAATTTCTGTGTTTATGGCTACCCAGTTGGTGGTATATTTTTATTTTAGCCCAAACAGGCTAGGACACCTTGTTTTGAAATGAGAAGCCAATGGGAAGAGGAGAGGGCCAGATGAAGGGAATTCATAATCAATAGTTGATTTTAAAGGGATGAGAGAGCAGATGAGCTGGTGATTCCCCAGGGTTCCCCCAGATCCCTTCCTGCCTTTCTTCAGCCTGTTCTGTAACCTTGGAAACTAGCTTCTGTGGACTCCGTTGCCAGGTTTGTTATTATTGTTATTGTTGTACTGGGCTTCCAGTTGAGCTCAATCAACTGGGGATGAATGGTGGATGTATAGGCAGGATATGAGGGAATAGAAGAGAAATGTTGGTTATTTATTTTCCCACTGGATATCTGGGGCAGGTCATTTTCAATGGCTCCATCTCTCCTTGGACCCCCAGTAATGCTGTCGCTTCTTTTCATTCCTTCATGTCAAGGAATAGCAATATCTTCCCAATGTTCAAATGTATTCAGTTCAGTTCAGTTCAGTCACTCAGGCGTGTCCAACTCTTTGCGACCCCATGAATCACAGTACACCAGGCCTCCCTGTCCATCACCAACTCCCGGAGTTCACTCAAACTCATGTTCATTGAGTCAGTGATGCCATCCAGCCATCTCATCTTCTGTCGTCCCTTTCTCCTCCTGCCCCCAATCCCTCCCAGCATCAGAGTCTTTTCCAATGAGTCAACTATTTGCATGAGGTGGCCAAAGTACTGGAGTTTCAGCTTTAGCATCATTCCCTCCAAAGAAATCCCAGGGCTAATCTCCTTCAGAATGGACTGGTTGGATCTCCTTGCAGTGCCTCAAACATGTCTGGCTGGTTCTCTTAATCCTGGTCTTTTTATTAAACTGTTCTCACTTAAAGCACTTTCAATATACTGTGTGTTTCATGATGGAGACTGAACTGATGGGACAGAAAAGTCTAAGCCATGAAGAAAAAGAGAAGCAAACATGTGACAGATCTTCAGAAAAAGAACTTCAAACTCAGGTGGAAAAATACTTCAATATGCATACAGTTAAAATAAAAAGAAAGAAAGAAAAATCAACATAATTGAACAGGATGAACTGCTCTCCTAAGGAATAGGACCACGTCTGTCCATTTACATGAGTAGAAATATTTTCCCAGCTGTCTGGCATTATGCTCCTATTTTTAGTTTCATGAGCCTAAAGATGAGCAAAAGGAGTACACAGTCAGGGAAGCGGGGTGAGCAGGCAGCTGGAGTCAGTATTGCAACAACTCTGCACTGCAGCCACCCCCAGCTTTCATTCTGAAAGCTTTGTATGAAGTACAGGACCAGAGGAAATACAATCAATGCAAACAAATCCCAGAAGAAAATGAATGCTTCCTGATGATTAGCAAACTTGAAAAAAAAAATGAACAGAGAAACTTTAATAGCTGAAAATTGGCTTAATGCAAAATATTAACAGACCGCAAAATACATATTCTGATAGAATTAAGGCACTCTTCACAAACTTTCTGTACTTGGCTGCCAGTCAGTGCTAAGTTCTCCCTAAGTGAGATATTTGGTGAAATCATTAACATCAGAAGCAACTTTGAGCTCTCTTACCACAGAGACACAGCTACTGAGCTCAAAACTTGGAGATCAGGAAGATTTTCCCTTTGCTTTGGACATAAAGTGTAGTGAAATTTGGTGAATGAAGTATATCTCTAATTCAGTATTTAGAGAGATTGCTATTATTAATATCTGTAAAAAACAAACTGAAGAGCTATCTCACCCCATTATTCAAAACACACACACACCCACACACACCTGCAACCTCATTTCTCACATATGAAAAGTGAGGTCATAGTTAATACAAATTTTGGTTGTGGTAATTTGAAATAGTGTGATATAAAATATTAATGGGTTTTCAAATTTGATGCAAAATTTGAAACCATGAAATTTTCATTTTATGTTTATTCCTATGGGAAAAATAATTTTTAACTATGTGAGTTTCAAATTATGTAAAGCTTCAAGAAAACATTCCACCCATAAAATATGGCTGCATCTGTCTTCCTTGGAAGGACTAATATATTTTATTAGAGATAGTGATAGGCAAGTTGTATAAATTTTAAAATATTTATCAGCAGGTTCCAAAGTAGAAAGAACCACAAGAACTGCAGGAGCTGTCTGCATTCAGTGTCATAGATTTCCAGGGTTCAAATTCACTCAGTAAGCTAAACTAAACTAAACTAAGTCATGTTGAATGGTTGAAATAAATTAGGTAGATATATTTCAGCACACAAAAGCTAAAGATTTTGTTCTGGATCTTTAAAGATTTTTTTCCTGGATGAATGCTAACATTTGGCTCAGTTTTTAGAGTATAAGGCTACTAACATAAGACTTAAAATTGTAAGCAGTTGGGTGGGACTGTCAGCTTTCTCAATTCAAGGATGACAGTTGTTTTCAGATCACAACATGAACCATGGCTCTAGCCAGATATTTTTAAACTATGTGCCACTAAGTCAAGGTCATTCTTTGAAGGTTTGAGTAGCAGGTCAATAACCAATTTGAGCAAATTCTGAGTATACAAATCAGTTTATTCCAAAATCATATTTGCCAATTTTTGTCTTTAGCAATTAATTCTCATTTTCCTGAAGAAGTATTGCTTTTATTTCATGAAACCCTCCAAGTGGTGCAGAAAGGATTATTTAACCCATAGCAGGCCCAATATTAATTGGACTATGACTCATTTCTAAGGTTTCATGCTGGCCCACAAATAGTAATAAAAGTCCATTAAGGAAACTACCTCACTATTCTCACTTGTAGTACATGCAACAGGATGTTAAATTGGAAGTTTCTGCTGAGGAACCAAGACCCCATAAGACTCTATATTACAAAGGAGATGCTGGGCCATAGGCAGAATTTAAAAGTATGAAACTTTGAGCTGCCTCAGAAAGTCTCTCATGTCTATAAGGGATAAAAAGGATCAGTATAGTAGATATTAGAGAGAGTGCATGTAGAGCATTACTTTAGAGAATAGCTAATGTGATGTGAGCTCCATTCCATTTCTTTGCTTTTTGTGCTTTGATGGGGCAGTTTCTGATTCTTTCTGCATGCCCAGTGAGAAGGCCATAGAGAAGAAAGGACTAGGTTTCTTCAGTTAAGGCTTTGGAAGATGAGTTCTGGATTTATGACCAAGAAAATAAAGCATCTTGTGGTATAGAGAAGAGTCTGTGAAGGAACTGTACCCGCATTGAAGGAACAGATGGGAATTCTCAAAGGGAATGTTGACTTAGTTCAGTTCAGTTTAGTTGCTCAGCTGCGACCCCATTGACTCCAGCATGCCAGGCTTCCCAGTCCATCACCAACTCTCAGAGCCTACTTGAACTCATGTCCATCATGCTGGTGATGCCATCCAACAGTCTCATCCTCTGTCATCCCCTTCTTCTTCTGCCTTCAATCTTTCTCAGCATCAGGGTCTTTTCCAATGGTCAGTTCTTCCCATCAGGTGGCCAATATATTGGAGTTTCAGCTTCAGCATCAGTCCTTCCAATGACTGGATTGATTTCCTTTAGGATTGACTGGTGGGATCTCCTTGCAGTTCAAGGGACTCTCAAGAATCTTCTTGAACACCACAGATCAAAAGCATCATTCTTCTACACTCAGCTTTCTTTATAGTCCAACTCTCACATCCATACATGACTACTGGAAAAACCATGGCTTTAACTAGATTACCTTTGTTGGTATAGTAATGTCTCTGCTTTTTCATATGCTGTCTAGTTTGGTCATAGCTTTTCTTCCAAGGAACAAGTGTCTTTTAATTTCATGACTGCAGTCACCATCTGCAGTGATTTGGAGCCCCCCCAAAACCAAGTCTCTCACTGTTTCCATTGTTTCCCCATCTTTTTGCCATGAAGTGATGGGACCAGATGCCATGATTGTAGTTTTCTGAATGTTGAGTTTTAAGCCAACTTTTTCACTCTCATCTTTCATTTTCATCAAGAGGCTCTTTAATTCTTCTTTGCTTTCTGCCATTAGTGTGGTATCATCTGCATATCTGAGGTTATTAATATTTCTCCCAGTAATCTGGATTCCAGCTTGTGCTTCATCCAGCCCAGCATTTCGCATGATGTGCTCTGCATACAAGTTAGATAAGCAGTGTGACAATATACAGCCTTGACTTACTCCTTTCCTAATTTGGAACCAGTCTGTTGTTCCATGCCCAGTTCTAACTGTTGCTTTTTGACCTGCATACAGATTTCTCAGGAGGCAGGTCAGGTGGCATGGTATTTCCATCTCTTGAAGAATTTTCCACAGTTTGTTGTGATCCATACTGTCAAAGGATTTGGCGTAGTCAATAAAGTAAAAGTAGACATTTTTCTGGAACTCTCTTGCATTTTCTATGATCCAGCTGATGTTGGCAATTTCATCTCTGGTTCCTCTGCTTTTTCTAAATCCAGCTTGAGCATCTGGAATTTTACAGTTCACCAAGCCTGGCTTGGAGAATTTTGAGCATTACTTTGACTTAAAGTTATTATTAAAATAACTTTAAAATGTTGACTTAGAGTTATTTTTAAAAGTCATACTATACAATGGGGCAAGATACCGGGGAAAAGAAATTCAGACAAAAAAATACTGTGAATTATATTGCTGGCATGAAGATAATTGGCAGAGATCAAGAGCAGCCAGCTTAAGAGGAGGCATTGACCAAAATGAAGATGCCAAATTTCAAGGCCCCCAGTAGGAAGGCTCTGAGGAATCTAGAATGTACTCATGAGAGTATCAGCTTCTAACATCTGCAGGCTTCCACTGGTAATAACAACTTTTATCTACCCCTGACTTATTTCTTATCCAACAGTGTATTCTGCAACTGAATTCCATGTTATTGCAATCCATAAGTTGCAAACACTCATGGTCCTATTTTATGTCTTCATTGCTAAGTCAAAAACACACTGCTGTATCTTTGACTGACCACATGTCTCTCAGATCCACTGTTCATCTGTTTACTCACAGGGCACAGGCACCAGTCAACAGACATAAACATACATATGTAAGAACTCCATGAATGGAGAAAATAACAGACACGCTACCCAGAAGGCCTGAGAAGAATGGGTAGGGGAACAGAACTGAGCAGTTTAGTTGACCAGAAACCGTAAAATCAAATTGGCCTATTATACGTTTAGCAGCCCATAATAAAACTGAGTACCTGCTATGGCTCAGACATTCTCCTGACATATTATCACTAATTGAAATACTTACTCCACCTCATAGGTATTATGATATCCATTTTCAGATAAGAAAAGTAAATTTTGAAACTATGAAGTAGCTTAAGTCTCACAGTAAGTGATTGAATATATATTCAGATTCAACTTTTTTCAATCACCCACTTCTGTAAATCTGAGAACTGAGGTGTTAGATGGGTATTAATCTGCATGTGTGTAGCTCTCCCTGTTACTATACTTATACTAGCATATTTATTTTTATACTGGCATTTATATTATTCTAGCATATTTTGGGTTTATGAGGTGAGAGAAACATCAAGAGTAAACAATGACAATTGAAAGCACATTGAATCAAGCCAAACTAGAGTTGGGAAATAGAGAAAACAGTGGTTAGTTAATAAAAGAAGAGGAACACACCATTATTCTCAGGAAGTACTCTTTCTGAAATGAAAACTGCAGTGTGATCTCTTTAAAACAAATGGTAGCCTCATAGAATGAGTTTGGAAGTTTACCTTCCTCTGCAATTTTCTGGAAGAGTTTGAGGAGGATAGGTGTTAGCTCTTCTCGAAATTTTTGGTAGAATTCAGCTGTGAAGCCATCTGGACCTGGGCTTTTGTTTGCTGGAAGATTTCTGATTACAGTATCAATTTCCGTGCTTGTGATGGGTCTGTTAAGATTTTCTATTTCTTCCTGGTTCAGTTTTGGAAAATTGTACTTTTCTAAGAATTTGTCCATTTCTTCCACGTTGTCCATTTTATTGGCATACAACTGCTGATAGTAGTCTCTTATGATCCTTTGTATTTCTGTGTTGTCTGTTGTGATCTCTCCATTTTCATTTCTAATTTTATTGATTTGATTTTTCTCTCTTTGCTTCTTGATGAGTCTGGCTAATGGTTTGTCAATTTTATTTATCCTTTCAAAGAACCAGCTTTTGGCTTTGTTGATTTTTGCTATGGTCTCTTTTGTTTCTTTTGCATTTATTTCTGCCCTAATTTTTAAGATTTCTTTCCTTCTACTCACTCTGGGGTTCTCCAACTCTTCCTTTTCTAGTTGCTTTAGTTGTAGAGTTAGGTTATTTATTTGACTTTTTTCTTGTTTCTTGAGGTATGCCTGTATTGCTATGAACTTTCCTCTTAGCACTGCTTTTATAGTGTCCCACAGGTTTTGGGTTGTTATGTTTTCATTTTCATTAGTTTCTATGCATATTTTGATTTCTTTTTTGATTTCTTCTGTGATTTGTTGGTTATTCAGAAGTGTGTTGTTCAACCTCCATATGTTGGAATTTTTAATAGTTTTTCTCCTGTAATTGAGATCTAATCTTAATGCATTATGGTCAGAAAAGATGCTTGGAATGATTTCGATTTTCTTGAATTTATCAAGTTTAGATTTATGGCCCAGGATGTGATCTATCCTGGAGAAGGTTCCATGAGCACTTGAAAAAAAGGTGAAATTCGTTGTTTTGGGGTGAAATGTCCTATAGATATCAATTAGGTCTAACTGATCTAATGTATCATTTAAAAATAAACAAATGGGATCTAATTAAAATTAAAAGCTTCTGCACAACAAAGGAAACTATAAGCAAGGTGAAAAGACAGCCTTCTGAATGGGAGAAAATAATAGCAAATGAAGCAACTGACAAACAACTAATCTCAAAAATATACAAGCAACTTATGCAGCTCAATTCCAGAAAAATAAACGACCCAATCAAAAAATGGGCCAAAGAACTAAATAGACATTTCTCCAAAGAAGACATACGGATGGCTAACAAACACATGAAAAGATGCTCAACATCACTCATTATTAGAGAAATGCAAATCAAAACCACAATGAGGTACCACTTCACACCAGTCAGAATGGCTGCGATCCAAAAATCTGCAAGCAATAAATGCTGGAGAGGGTGTGGAGAATAGGGAACCCTCCTACACTGTTGGTGGGTTGCAAACTAGTACAGCCACTATGGAGAATGGTGTGGAGATTCCTTAAAAAATTGCAAATAGAACTACCTTATGACCCAGCAATCCCACTGCTGGGCATACACACCGAGGAAACCAGAATTGAAAGAGACACATGTACCCCAATGTTCATTGCAGCACTGTTTATAATAGCCAGGACATGGAAACAACCCAGATGTCCATCAGCAGATGAATGGATAAGAAAGCTGTGGTACATATACACAATGGAGTATTACTCAGCTGTTAAAAAGAATTCATTTGAATCAGTTCTGATGAGATGGATGAAACTGGAGCCGATTATACAGAGTGAAGTAAGCCAGAAAGAAAAACACCAATACAGTATACTAACACATATATATGGAATTTAGGAAGATGGCAATGACGACCCTGTATGCAAGACAGGGAAAGAGACACAGATGTGTATAACGGACTTTTGGACTCAGAGGGAGAGGGAGAGGGTGGGATGATTTGGGAGAATGACATTCTAACATGTATACTATCATGTGAATTGAATCACCAGTCTATGTCTGACGCAGGATGCAGCATGCTTGGGGCTGGTGCATGGGGATGACCCAGAAAGTTGTTATGGGGAGGGAGGTGGGAGGGGGGTTCATGTTTGGGAATGCATGTAAGAATTAAAGATTTTAAAATTTAAAAAATAAAAAACTAAAATTAAAAAAAATTAAAAAATTTTAAAAAAAAACCAAATGGTAGTTTCTAGGGTGGGATCCCCCAAAGTTACATATTTTTCTATTTTTTTTTAATTTTTTCCTTTCAAAGTTTTGTTTCATTTTTAAAATTTTAGTTGGAGTCTAATTGATTTACAATGTTCTGTTAGTTTCTACTGTTCAGCAAAGTGAATTAATTATATACATATATCCACTTTTTTAAAATTCTATTCCCATATAATTACAGAGCATTGAGTAGAATTCCCTGTGCTAAACTGAATTCAATGGATACAGTAGGTTCCTATTAATTATCTATTCTGTATATAGTAGTGTGTGTAAAAGTGAAAGTTGCTCAGTCAAAAGTCTGACTCTTTGCGACCCCATGGACCATACTGTCCATAGAATTCCCCAGGCCAGAATACAAAGAGTAGGTAGCATTTCCCTTCTTCAGTGAATCTTCCCAACCCAGGGATCCAACCCAGGTCTACCTCATTGCAGATAGATTCTTTACTAGCTGAGCCACAAGGGAAGCCCAAGAACACTGGAGTGGGTAGCCTATCCCTTCTCCTGACCCAGGAATCGAACTAGGGTCTCCTATATTGCAGATGTATTCTTCACCAACTGAGCTATCAGGGAATCTCCTGCTTTATTCTTCCACCTTTCCCCTTGGTAACTATGCTTGTTTTCAACATCTGTGACTCTATTTCTGCTTTATAAATAGGTTTATTTGTACCATTTTTTCAATTACATATATGTAATATCATATATTTGTCTTTCTCTTTCTTATTTTTAAAATAAACTTTCAAAGCTAGACTTACATTTACAGAAAAGTTTCAAAGACAGTGCTCTCAAGAACCCCACACCCAGTTTCTCCTGTTATTCATTAGCATGGCATATTTATCGCAATTAATGAGCCAATGCATGTGTGCATGCTAAGTTGCTTCAGTTGCATCTGATTCTTTGTGACCGCATGCACTGCAGCCTGCCAGGCTCCTACATCCATGAAATTTTCCAGGCAAGAATACTGGAGTGGTTTGCCCTTCCCTTCTTCAGGAAAGAACCAATATTGATACATTCGTATGGACTAGAGTCCCTACTTTTTTCAAATTCCTTAGTTTTTGCCTGGTTTTTTTTTTGTTCTTTTTTTTTTTTTTTAATCCAAGACCCCATCCAGGATACCATGTTACATTTATTCATCATGTTTCTTGGCTCACCTTGACTGTGTCAGTTTCTTAGACTTGTCTTATTTTAAATGGGACATAGGTTAAGCCTTTTGTAGAATGGCTCTCAGTTCATATCTGTCCTGTGTTTTTCTCATGAATGTGAGTGTGGGAACCAAAGTTACTTTTTGAAGCAAATATATACATTGATGATGGCAGGAGTAGATAAATTATATTGACTTGAAGCTGGAAAGCCTGAATGTCTCTTCCACCATTGCTTGTACCACCTTAGGAAAATTATTTCGTTTCTGACAGTCTCCTAAACAGAATTGTATCAGGTATGATTTTTTTTTTAAGGTTTTTATTTTTTAAATTTTAAAATCTTTAATTCTTACATGCGTTTAATCTGGAATCTCAGCTATAAAAAAATCATACAAACTCTTTTTATTTTATAAGACATAAATTAATTTCTATTTTAGGCATCTAAATAGCCAAAGTTTTGGGGATTATTTGTCCATGAAGATGTTTGCTGGGGAGCACTCGGTCCCCTCATTTTCCGCGGCCATCAGTCTGCCAGCGTTCCCTCATTCCTGCCACTGAGACTCTTCACCCTGCATTTTCTTCTGTCACTTGAGTGTCGCACTCAGAGTGTGGGCAGACATGTGCTGCTTCTGCTTGTTATTCAGGATTTCGTCTCTTCCAGGCTCTCCTAGCCATTCTGCCTTCGTTTTCTGTCTAGCCATTCTTCTCTAAGAGCTTTGCTGCTTTCCTAAGGCTCTATGTGGCCGGTTCTTTCATTTTCAGGTTCTTTCCGCTCTGGGATATTCCCAGTCTCTCGGTGGTCTTGAGGATTCTGCCTGGAACACAGCACACAGGACACTTTTCTCTAGGATTCACAAGTATCACCCGTCTTTCATCACTCCCCAGTCCATTACTCTCTCTTCCAAAACTAGGGGTGTACATTTTCCTCTCGAGGGAAAATCTCTCCCTCTCTCTTTTTCTAGCTTTTCCCTCAAAAAACACCTTTGTATGGTGATATTTGCCTATGAATCAAAAGTATACATTTTAAAATGGATTTGAATCTTTGAAACCAGGATGTTTCCATATATTTCTATTATTGTTGTTGTTACTATATCATTACTATTATTCTTACTACTGTATTGTTGTTATTGCCTACATGTAATACCGCTTCTCTAAGGCAAAATTTCCAGATTGAATGTATAGACAGAAATAAGGGTGGGGTTAAGGATAACTAAAAGAAAAAAGAAAATAGGGGGAAAATCTAATATATTTATTTTAGTATCTAATTTACATATATGCTATAAATATAAAATAATTTTTGTAAGTCACTTTGTATATCAAGTTTTATTTCCAAGGAAATTATAACTATATACTGCATAACTTGCAAAAACCTTTCCTTTTGCAAAAACAATAGTTTCTTCAATGACCCAAACCTTCACAACAATGGTTATAACATTGCATAGAGGGATAACAATGTCAAAATCCCATCCAGGCAAAAAAGTTAAAAAAGCAAAATGAAAAGTTCTCTTGAATTATCTTCTTAGTAAGTTAGTGTCAAAACGCACAAGCTAGACAGTTTAATGGACTTACTTTAAAGAAGTACCAGTCCTCAAATGAGACTTTTTCTCACAAGTGAGTAGAAGGGGTATTTTGATTAAATGATTTTAGTATTAATATATACCAGCTGACAACTTATGTTCGTATAGGTGGATCTGAGACATGACTACACACATTTGCAAAGCAAACGTTATTGAAAAAAAAAAAAAAACTCTTCAAGCTGAGATGGTGCAAATGTCTTTCTAAACTATGAAACTATCAAAGAGGAAGATATTTTGAAGGTATGAGAAACAGTGATATAGTTTGAAGGCTAGGAGAGTGCAGATATTATAAAACATGGCCTGAATACAGTGAATGTGAAATACTGGCATTCGGTTGACAGCCCTGTCAATCTCTCATGTCTGTGTCCATTGTTTCCACGTAGTAAACCTGCACAGTGTATAACCCCAAGCAAACAGGAACCTCAGTCTGGACTAAACTTATCCTACGAGACAGACAAATTTTTGAGCTCTTGCATAATTTCTATTCTTATCACCAAGAGGACCCTGTCTAGGATTCCACTATGCTAGCAAATGAGACATTCTGCTTAGGTGGTTAATTTTTAGTATTCTTCCTCTCAGATTTCTCTGGTGAGCATTAATATGAAATACAAAGATTTCCACATTCGTATTCACTTCCGTGTGTCCATCCACTTGCCATTTACTCAGATCTTATCTTCAATCTTCCAATAATTTTCCTTCTAGGATCCTGACCAACTAGACAAAATATTCATCACTGCTAATGATTCTATGTGCATTTTTATCTCAAGCTACTTCCGTTTCTACACAAATAGATAATTAGGTAAATCATCAAGAGTTCTGTCTACTGAGAAAATTTCTTACTACTTTCAAAGCTGCTCCTACTTAGGGATGTAGTGCCATAACAATTCATTTTCAGCTTTTATTAACACATCAAGTGAACTCATTCTGGGACTATTTTGTCTTCTGGCAGTCAGTTAAAAAGGTTGTACTTCATACGGCCATAGGTATGAGCTGGGTAAAAAGCACTGGAGCCACAGGGGGCTGATATGGGGTCTGGGCCACCTGTTCAAGCACCATTATTTGTGCCTCTGGCCGCTTTTATGCCTGATCCTGGCTGTAACACTTACCTCTTATGATGGATTGCTATTGAGCCCTTCAAACCTTATCACTTTTTGGCCTGACAGAATCCAATTCACAATATATGGCTCTGACCATATGATTACACGATGTCTCAAGATCAGTCACTCAGTCGCTTCTGAGACCTAGTATAGACCAGGAGCTATTTTTGAATAGTGCATAGTTCTCTCTGACAGATAGCCTGTTCATTCTCAAAACTTCTGGGCCTCTTTAAATGTTGATTTTCTTACTGGGACTTGGTGAAACATGGCAAAGTAATTTTCTCATCATAGGTACTTCCAGGACACAAGTTTTGCCAGATCATAGAGCCCTAAGCAGTAGCTTGCTCTTTAACGTGAAATTGCTGAAGAGTTCTTTCCTGTTCTGGACTTAATTCAAATGTGGCTGTCCTCCATGTCATCAAATAAGAGAGTACTTCCCACGGGATTGGGCTGTGGCCAGAATCCAAAAAATCCTTCCAAGCCTTTTACTTCCTTCTGGTAGAAGTTACAAGATCGTCACTTGGTTCTTATTTTGGAGAGTAGGTCCAGACACACCCCAATCAACTGAAGTCATTAAGTTTTAATCTTTGTTAGGTTCCTCTCCGACCTTCTTGAGTATATGAGTTGTATGAAGGACTCCAATGTATTTGCTGCTTCTTGTTATCCAGTCTGATTAACCATTGATAAAATCCTCTACATGTAAAGTTGGCTTGGCCCCAGAGCAAAAACAAAAATATGTGCTACTGCCTGTCCCTGGTAAATGTGAACTGCTTTTGATCCTCCTTTCACAGTGCTGGAAACAAATTCATATCAATGATCACAGATCAATGGTTACTCTGTGCTCCAGAGGCATTAATTGTCCCCAGCAAAAATATTCTATTCAATGCAGCAGTGAAAGCTGAGGTTGCTACTTGGCTATGTTTGCAGAAGTCCACTTGCTTCCCTTATTTTTAACTCACTTTGTAAAGAGACAGACTTGAATTAAATGGGGGTGCAGTGGGGATTACCACTCCTGTATCTTTTAAGTCATGAAAGATGGTAATTAATTATGAAATACTAATGTTCAATTTACATTGCGTTTGCATTTGTTTGTCATCCGCAGCACTACTGACATTTTGGACCCATGATTCTTTGTTGTGGGGCTGCCCTGTGGGATGTTCAGCAGCATCTTTGGACCCTCCCAACTAGACGCCAGTGACACTCCCCTTCCCCCAAGTTGTGACAACCAAAAAATGTCCCCAGATATTGCCAGATGTCTCTGATAGAGAACCACTGATTTAAAATCATGTTCAGGTGTGGTTTTGGCTAAAATCTTTGTACATATTCATTATTTTGAAAGTGTGTACATGACATTGGAAACTGTAATTTATTTAATTGTAAAGTAAATACTGAAGGAATAAGAAGTTAGGAGAGATCATAGGGAGTGGCCAAATGATTTTTTTTCTACCCAGTGGGGGAAATAAACCACAATACTTAGTTTTGGTTATTATAGGCAACATGACTCATGGTTTACTTGTTTTTTGTTTTGTCCATGAAAGAAAAAAAAATGAATCCTAAGAGGGTCAAAATTGCTAAGAGGAAACCCTTGATAATAGCAGAAAAATTTGGCTATTATTATTATTATTATTATTGGATTGTTGCTGCTGTTCAGTCACTCAGTTGTGTCTGACTCTTTGTGATCTTGTGGACAGAAGCATGCCAGGCTCCTCTGTCCTCTGCTATCTCTCAGAATTTGTTCAAATATAACCAGAAAACATATGTTCTGAGATTAAATATATATGACAGGAACAATATTAAACAGATGCAAGGATGAATAAGCCATGACTCCTACCCTTAAGAATCTTAAAGTTGAGAGCAATAATTCTCAATTTGACTATACATAAGAATCACTGCAAAAGTTTTGTAAACTACTGGTGCTCATATACACCCCCAGACCAATTAAATCGGAATCATGGTTTAGAATAGAGTCTGCTGCTGCTGCTACTGCTAAGTCACTTCATTCTTGTCTGACTCTGTGTGAACCCATAGATGGCAGCCCACCAGTCTCCCCTGGCCCTGGGATTCTTCAGGCAAGAACACTGGAGTGGGTTGCCATTTCCTTCTCCAATGCATGAAAGTGAAAAGTGAAAGTGAAGTCGCTCAGTCATGCCCTACTCTTGGCGACCCCATGGACTGTAGCCTACCAGGCTCCTCTGCCCATGGGATTTTCCAGGCAAGAGTACTGGAGTGGGGTGCCATTGCCTTCTCCAGAAGACAGTCTAGGCATCAATATTTTTTGATTTATAATTGACAGTGCATAGATTTAAGGTATACAGCATAGTGATTTGACTTATATACATCATGAATGATTATCATAAGTTTATTGAACATCCACCACCTAACAAAGATACAAAATTAAAGAAATAGAAACTTAATTTTTCCTTGTAATAAGAATTATTCAAATTTACTTTCCTGATGACTTTTGTATATAACAGAGAGCAGTGTTAATTGTAATTTACATTGCTAGTATTTATTTATTTTGTAAGTGGAGTCTCATACCTTTTGACTGCCTTCATCCCATCCCCCTTCCCCCAGTCCTCACATCTGGTAACCACAAATCTGTTCTCTTTTTCTTTAAGTTTTTTTGTCTGTTTGTTTTTGAAGTACAATTGACCTACAGCACTCTGTTAGTTCCTGTTATACAATATAGTGATTCCATATTTTTATACTTTTCAAGATGATCTCTACCATAAATCTAGTTATGCTGTGTCACCATACAAGGATATAAAACAATCATTGATTATATTCCCCACAATGTACAATTCACAACTGTGGCATTTATTTTTAAACTTGGAGCTTGTACCTCTTAATCTATCTCACCTATTTCTTTCTTCCCTCCATTCTTCTACCCTTCCTGATTTTTCTCTGTGTATCTATAACTCTGTTTCTATTTTGTCATGTATGTTCCTTTGTTCTCAGTTTTAGACCCACATGTGATTGAAATAATACAGTATTTCTCTTTCTCTCTCTGACTGACTCCACTTAGCATAATACCCTCTAGGTCCACCCATGTTGTTGCAAATAGCAAGATTTCATTCGTCCTCTTATGACTAATATTATATATATACCTCTTATGACATATATATATGGCTTCCCTGGTGGCCCAGACAGTAAGGAATCTGCCTGCAATGGAAGAGAGACCCAGGTTTGATCCCTGGGTCAGGAGGATCCCCTGGAGAAGGAAATGGCAGCCCACTCCAGTGTTCTTACCTGGAGAATTCATGGACAGAGGAGCTTGGAGTGCTGCAATCTATGGGTTGCATAGAGTTGGACACAATGGAGCAACTAACACCACATCTATTTATGCATTCATCTATTTGTGGGCATTTAGCTTGCTTCCATATCTTGGCTATAGTAACTAATGTGGCAATGAAATCTTTTCTAATTGATGTTTTTGCTTTCTTGGGATAAATAACCAAGTGTGGAATTGCTGGGGAATTAGTAGTTTTATTTTTAATTTTTTGGTGAATGTCCATACTATTATCCACAGAGGCTGTACCAATTTTCATACAAGTGTTCCCCTTTCTCCACATTCTTGGCAATATTTGTGTTTTATTGTCTTTAGGTTAAGCATGGCAGTTCATATGGTAAAGAATCTGCATGTGAGGTAGGAGATGCAGGTTCAACCCCTGGGTTGGGAAGATCCCCTGGAGAAGGGATGACAACCCACTCCAGTGTTCTTGCCTGGGAAATCCCGTGGACAGAGGAACCTAATGGGCTATAGTCCATGGATTTGCAAAGAGTTGGACATGACTGAGTGATGAACATTTTCACTTGCATTTTGTAGGTGTCAGTATTTTTTAAAGTTTTCTAACTGGTTACAGATTAGGCTGAAAGATAAATTTATGAAAAATAAGTAACTTGAGAGTGACAATTATTATACAGTGAAAGTACATATCCAATGATATTAAGGCATTGAGGAATAAAAACATAAATGTAAATTCATAGGATTTTCATGACGCTGAACAGTATTCCTACTGCAAAAATGGCAGAAATTCAAATATATATTTTATATTAAGATAAACAAAAATGAGGATGAGTAACTTTAAAAGGATGTTAAAGGATAGCTTTTGTGAAATGAGGAGAAATGAATAAATGCAAGAAATAGCTTTTCCTGCCAAGTTGCCCTGAAGTTTATAGTCATTTATACCATACAAGAAAATTTTTTTATATTTTTATTAAAATTTCTAGAAAGTTGTGAAATAACAAAGGAGAAAGTGAAAGTTAAATAAAGTAATATTTGATTATATAATTACCATATACTATAGGTCATTCAAATTCCTGGCCTGGGAATACATATTAATTAATCATTATAAAACCATGCAACTGTCAGATATTCCAATGAGTAATAATTAGATAATCATACCGGAATATAAAATGGAAATGGAAAATAGAAAATCATACCTACTCTCAATTTTTTCTGGCCAAATTAATTTAGTCTGTGCTCTACGGTATGAAAATCGACTTGCCAAATGATAATTTGTTCAGATAATATAGCATATCCAGGATGCCCACCTGAGAAATATTTGATTTGGCTGATTTTATTTTTCTCTTTCTTGGGGGTCAGTTATGAATGAATTTTTCATTCTGTTCTGGCAACTGTGTTAAGAAAATTTTTCCTCTCCCTTGAATAAACTATAATTCAAGTTCTTAAATTTTCATGATATAGAATAAATTCTTTGTCTATATCATGGTGCCCAAAAGAGTGAGGATATTGTTTGTGCTCAATACCTTTGCCCCAGACACTACAGTATAGCTTAGATAATTTATATTTGAAAAAGGATGGCAGAGACATTTACTAATTAATCATTTCTCTTTTAATTTCTAAGCTTTATGAAAAGTCAGTTTGGAACCAGAAATCCATAGCCTACATAGGGTACATAGTATGGACATCATTAGCCTACTTGCCTGAATAAAACATCCAAATCATGAAGTTTGTTCTTGCGTCTTTTGCAAAAAGCACTATTGGGGGAATTTTCCTTCATGTTGTTCAAATCACTCACATAAAGATCATTAATAAATTACTTTCCGAGTTCAGTTTTGAGAAAAACAAGGTTTCTATTGTCACAGGCTAGTGCCTATTTACTATCAAGTACAATGTTATAAATGTCAAATTACTCATCTCCTTTCATTGTAAAACCATAACCATCTATAATACTCTAGGTTTGTGACATTTTGGGTTTCCTTTTCAATTTTTTTAAAATGCTTTTATTTCGGGGGTGGGGGGTGGTCCTAAGATGGCAGAGGAATAGGACAGGGAGACCACTTTCTCCCTCACAAATTCATCAGAAGAACATTTGAACACTGAGTAAATTCCACAAAACAACTTCTGAATGCCGGCAGAGGACATCAGGCACCCAGAAAGGCAGTCCAGTGTCTTCAAAAGGAGGTAGGAAAAAATATAAAAGACAAAAAGAGACAAAAGAGGTAGGGATGGAACTCCATCCTGGGAAGGGAGACTTAAAAAAGAGAGAGGTTTCCAAACACCAGGAAACACTCTCACTGCCGAGTCTGTGGTGAGACTTGGAACCACAGAGGGCAACATAACTGGGAGGAAAAATGAATAATTAAAACCCACAGATTATGAGCCCAAGGGTAACTCCCCCGGCAGAGAAGCAGCACAGACACCTGCACCCGCCACTAGCAAGCGGGGGCTGGGCAGGGAGGCGGGCTGCATTGCTTAGAGTAAGGACCGAGCCTGAATGCCCCGAGGGCAATCTGAGGAAACTAACTTGGGCTAGCAAACCAGACTGTAGGATAGCTACCACGCAAAATGCCCTAACCTAAGACATCACCAGGCCCACTCACAGAACAAAAGACTGAACAGAACTAGCGGGCTGCAGACCATCCCCTCCGGTGACAGGCAGCCAGAGCCAGAAGGGGGGCAATCGCAGCCCCAGAGAGACATTATCTACCAAACTGCAAGCAGGCTTTTTTGCTAACTAAGACTTCTTGGGATTCTGGACGGTCAACATCCTCCTGAGAAGGTGCGCTGGTAGTACACCCAGAAAACCTAGCAGCAGGGACGGGGGAGGTAATAAGTTGCAGGGATGGTGCTCACCAAACACTTGGTCACCTGAGCTGCTTGGTCCTGGGAAGGGCCCAAAATGCAGGCCCAACCAAGTCTGTGCCTCTGAGGACTATCCAGCTGCCTGAACCTGAGAGGCTTAGACCTGGGAGGTGCATGCAGCCCAGGGCTGGCCTCAGAGTGTTCCCAGCAGAGCAACCTAGAGCCTGAGCAGTGTAGACAGGGAAAGCACACATGCTGTGAGCGGGGGCAGGCCCAGTGTGGCCGAGACACTGAGAGCACATGCCAGTGTTATTTGTTTGCAGTTCCCCTCCCTCCCCAAAGCACAACTGAACAAGTGAGCCTGAAAAAGTGTCCACGACCGCCCCCTTGCATCAGGGCAGAAATTAGACACTGAAGAGACCAGCAAACAGAAGAAGCTAAAACAGAGGGAACCTCCTTGGAAGTGACAGGTGCAATAGAGTAAAACCCTGTAGTTAGTACTGACTACATAGGAAGGGGCCTATAGACCCTGAGAAATATAAGCCAGATCAAGGAATTCTCTGAAAAAGAACTGACCCCACACTGCCCACAACAACACCAGAGAAAGTCCTAGATATATTTTACTATTTTTACTATCATTCTTTATATTTTTTAAATTTTAAGTCCTCTATTACTCCTTTAATTTTCATTTTTATAACCTACTATTACTTTGTAAAAAAAAAAAAGAGAGAGAGAGACTCTATTTCTTAAAGCAAACTTCATATATATATATATATATATATATATATAATATTTTTTGTGACTTTGCTTTATTTATTTATTTTTCTTTAACATTGTATTTTTGAAAATCCAACCTCTACTCTAGATTTTTAATCTTTGCTTTTTGGTATTTGTTATCAATTTTGTACCTTTAAGAACCCACTCTCCAGTTCAGTTCAGTTCATTTCAGTCGCTCAGTCGTGTCCGACTCTGCAACCCCATGAATCACAGCACACCAGGCCTCCCTGTTCATCACCATCTCCCGGAGTTCACACAGATTCACGTCCGTCGAGTCCGTGATGCCATCCAGCCATCTCATCCTCAGTCGTCCCCTTCTCCTCCTGCGCCCAATCTCTTGCAGCATCAGAATCTTTTCCAATGAGTCAACTCTTCTCATGAGGTGGCCAAAGTACTGGAGTTTCAGGTTTAGCATCATTCCCTCCAAAGAAATCCCAGGGTTGATCTCCTTCATAATGGACTGGTTGGATCTCCTTGCAGTCCAAGGGACTCTCAAGAGTCTTCTCCAACACCACAGTTCAGAAGCATCAATTCTTCAGCGCTCAGCCTTCTTCACAGTCCAACTCTCACATCCATACATGACCACGGGAAAAATCATAGCCTTGACTAGATGGACCTTAGTCGTCTTTGCTTTTTGGTATTTGTTATCAATTTTGTAACTTTCAGAACCCAATCTTCAGTACCCATTTCTACTTGGGAGCGAGATTACTGGCTTGACTACTCTCTCCCCCTTTGGACTCTCCTTTTTGTCCACCAGGTCGCCTCTATCTCCTCCCTCCCCCTTCTCTCCTCTACCCAACTCTGTGAATCTCTTTGTGTGTTCCCGACTGTGGAGAACACTTAGGGAACTGATTACTGGCTGGATCTGTCTCTCTTCTTTTGATTCCCCCCTTTATCCTCCTTGGAGAAGGAAATGGCAATCCACTCCAGTACTATTGCCTGGAAAATCCCATGGACAGAGGAGCCTGGTAGGCTACAGTCCATGGGGTTGCAAGGAGTCGGACACGACTGCACAACTTCACTTTCACTTTTATCCTCCTGGTCATCTCTGTCTCCTTCCTCCCTCTTCTCTTCTCTGTATAACTCTGTGAACATCTCTGAGTGGTTCAGACTGTGGAGCACACATAAGGAAGTGATTACTGGCTAGCTTGCTCGCTCCTCTTTTGATTCCACCTCATCTCACTCTGATCAGCTCCATCTCCCTCCTCCCTCTTCTCTTCTCCATGTAACTCTGTGAACCTCTCTGGGTGTCCCTCACTGTGGAGAAACTTTGCATCTTTAATCTAGATGTTTTATCATCGGTGCTGTATAGATGGAGAAGTCTTGAGGCTACTGTAGAAATAAGACTGAAAACAGAAGCAAGAGGCTTAAATCCAAATCCTGAGAACACCAGAGAACTCCCGACACCAGGGAACATTAATCAACAGGAGCTCATCAAATTCCTTCATACCTACACTGAAACCAAGTACCTCCCAAGGACCAACAAGTTCCAGAGCAAGACATACCGTGCAAATTCTCCAGCAACACAGGAACACACCCCTGAGCTTCAATGTACAGGCTGCCCAAAGTCACTCCAAACCAACTGACATCTCATAACTCATTACTGGACACTTCATTCCACTCCAGAGAGAAGAAATCCGCCCCCACCTGCCAGAACACAGACATAAGCTTCCCTAGGCAGGAAACCTGGACAAGCCACCCATACAACCCCACCCACAGTGAGGAAACTCCACAATAAAGAGAACTCCACAAACTGCCAGAATACGGAAAGGACACCCCAAACTCAGCAATATAAACAAGATGAAGAGAGAGAGGAATACCCAGGAGGTAAAGGAACAGGATAAATGTCCACCAAACCAAACAAAAGAGGAAGAGATAGGGAATCTACCTGATAAAGAATTCCAAATAATGATAGTGAAAATGATCCAAAATCTTGAAAACAAAACGGAATCACAGATAGAAAGCCTGGAGACAAGGATTGAGAAAATGCAAGAAAGGTTTAACAAGGACCTAGAAGAAATTAAAAAGAGTCAATATATAATGAATAATGCAATAAATGAGATCAAAAACACTCTGGAGGGAATAAATAGTAGAATAACAGAGGCTGAAGATAGGATTAGTGAGGTAGAAGATAGAATGGTAGAAATAAATGAATCAGAGAAGAAAAAGAAAAAATGAATTGAAAGAAATGAGGACAATCTCAGAGACCGCTAGGACAGTGTTAAACACCCCAACATTCAAATCATAGGAGTCCCAGAAGAAGAAGACAAAAAGAAAGACCATGAGAAAATACTTGAGGAGATAATAGTTGAAAACGTTCCTAACATGGGGAAAGAAATAATCACCCAAGTCCAAGAAACCCAGAGAGTCCAAGACAGGATAAACCCAAGGTAAAACACCCCAGTTCAGTTCAGTTCTGTTCAGTCGCTCAGTCGTGTCCGACTCTTTGCGACCCCATGAATTGCAGCCCTCCAGGCCTTCCTGTCCATCACCAACTCCTGGAGTTCACTCAGACTCTCATCCATCAAGTCAGTGATGCTATCCAGCCATCTCATCCTCTGTTGTCCCCTTCTCCTCCTGCCCCCAATCCCTCCCAGCATCAGAGTCTTTTCCAATGAGTCAACTCTTCTCATGAGGTGGCCAAAGTACTGGAGTTTCAGCTTCAGCATCATTCCCTCCAAAGATATCCCAGGGCTGATCTTCTTCAGAATGGACTGGTTGGATCTCCTTGCAGTCCAAGGGACTCTCAAGAGTCTTCTCCAACACCACAGTTCAGAAGCATCAATTCTTTGGTGCTCAGCCTTCTTCACAGTCCAACTCTCACATCCATACATGAGCTTCCCTGGTGGCTCAGATGGTAAAGCATCTGGCTACAATATGGATGACCAGCGTTCCATCCCTGGGTTGGGAAGATCCCCTAGAGAAGGAAATGGCAACCCACTCCAGTATTCTTGCCTGGAAAATGCCATGGACTGAGGAGCCTGATACGCTACAGTTCATGGGGTTGCAAAGAGTTGTACATGACCACTGGAAAAATCATAGCCTTGACTAGATGACCTTTGTTGCCAAAGTAATGTCTCTGCTTTTCAATATGCTATCTAGGTTGGTCATAACTTTTCTTCCAAGGAGTAAGCGTCTTTTAATTTCATGGCTGCAATCACCATCTGCAGTGATTTTGGAGTCCCAAAAAATAAAGTCTGACACTGTTTCCACTCTTTCTCCATCTACTTCCCATGAAGTGATGGGACCAGATGCCATGATCTTCATTTTCTGAATGTTGAGCTTTAAGCCAGCTTTTTCACTCTCCACTTTCACTTTCATCAAGAGGCTTTTTAGTCCTCTTCACTTTCTGCCATAAGGGTGGTGTCATCTGCGTATCTGAGGTTATTGATATTTCTCCCGGCAATCTTGATTCCAGCTTGTGCTTCTTCCAGCCCAGCGTTTCTCACGATGTACTCTGCATAGAAGTTAAATAAGCAGGGTGACAATATCCCACCTTGACGTACCCCTTTCCTTTTTGGAACCAGTCTGTTGGTCCATGTCTAGTTCTAACTGTTGCTTCCTGACCTGCATAGAGGTTTCTCAAGAGGCAGGTCAGGCGGTCTGGTATTCCCATCTCTCTCAGAATTTTCCACAGTTTGTTGTGATCCACACAGTCCAAGGCTTTGGCATAGTCAATAAAGCAAAAGTAGATGTTTTTCTGGGACTCTCTTGCTTTTTCCATGATCCAGCAGATGTTTGCAATTTGATCTCTGGTTCCTTTGCCTTTTCTAAAACCAGCTTGAACATCTGGAAGTTCACAGTTCACATACTGCTGAAGCCTGGCTTGGAGAATTTTGAGCATTACTTTACTAGCATGTGAGGTGAATGCAATTGTGCGGTAGTTTGAGCATTCTTTGGCATTGTCTTTCTTTGTGACTGGAATGAAAACTGACCTTTTCAAGTCCTGTGGCCACTGCTGAGTTTTCCAAACTTGCTGGCATATTGAGTGCAGCACTTTCACAGCATCATCTTTCAGGATTTGAAAGAGCTCAATTGGAATTCCATCACTTCCACTAGCTTTGCTCATAGTGATGTTTCCTAAGGCCCACTTGACTTCACATTCCAGGATGTCTGGCTCTAGATGAGTGATCACACCATCGTGATTATCTTGGTTGTGAAGACCTTTTTTGTATAGTTCTTCTGTGTATTCTTGCCACCTGTTCTTAATATCTTCTGCTTCTGTTAGGCTCATACTATTTCTGTCCTTTATCGAGCCCATCTTTGCATGAAATATTCCCTTGATGTCTCTAATTTTCTTGAAGAGATCTCTAGTCTTTCCCATTCTGCTGTTTTCCTCTCTTTCTTTGCATTGACAGCCCAAGACACATATTAATCAAATTAACAAAGATCAAACACAAAGAAAAAATATTAAAAGCAGCAAGGGAAAAACAACAAATAACACACAAGGGGATTCTCATAAGGATAACAGCTGATCTTTCAATAGAAATTCTTCAGGCTAGGAGGGAATGGCAGGACATACTTAAAGTGATGAAAGAAAATAACCTACAGCTCAGATTACTGTACCCAGCAAGGATCTCATTCAAATATGAAGGAGAAATCCAAAGCTTTACAGACAAGCAAAAGCTGAGAGAATTCAGCACCACGAAACCAGCTTTCCAACAAATGCTAAAGGATCTTCTCTAGACAAGAAACACAAAAAGGGTGTATAAACTCAAACCCAAAGCAATAAAGTAAATGGCAACGGGATCATACTTATCAATAATTACCTTAAACGTAAATGAGTTGAATGTCCCAACCAAAAGACAAAGATTGGCTGAATGGATATAGAAACAAGACCCCTATATATGTCATCTACAAGAGGCCCACCTCAAAACTAGGGATACATACAAACTAAAAGTAAAGGGCTGGAAAAAGATATTCCACGCAAATAGAGACCAAAAGAAAGCAAGAGTAGCAATACTCATATCAGATAAAATAGACTTTCAAACAAAGGCTGTGAATAGAGACAAAGAAGGACACTACATAATGATCAAAGGATCAATCCAAGAAGAAGATATAACAATTATAAATATATATGCACCCAACATAGGAGCACCGCAATATGTAAGACAAATGTAAGAGTATGAAAGGGGAAATTAACAATAACACAATAATAGTGGGAGACTTTAATACCCCACTCACACCTATGGATAGATCAACTAAACAGAAAATTAACAAGGAAACACAAACTTTAAATGATACAATAGACCAGTTAGACCTAATTGATATCTATAGGACATTTCACCCCAAAACAATGAATTTCACTTTTTACTCAAGCACACACAAAACCTACTCCAGGATAGATCACATCCTGGGCCATAAAACTAGCCTTGGTAAATTCAAAAAAATTGAAATCATTCCAAGCATCTTTTCTGATCATAATGCAGTAAGATTAGATCTCAATTACAGGAGAAAAACTAATAAAAATTCCAACATATGGAGGCTGAACAACACACTGCTGAATAACCAACAAATCACAGAAGAAATAAAAATATGCATAGAAATGAATGAAAGTGAAAACACAACAACCCAAAACCTAAGCAGTGCTAAGGGGAAGATTCATAGCAATATAGGCATACCTCAAGAAACAAGAAAAAAGTCAAATAAATAACTTAACTTTACACCTAAAGCAACTTGAACAGGAAGAAATTATGAACCCCAGGGTTAGTAGAAGGAAAGAAATCACAAAAATTAGGGCAGAAATAAATGCAAAAGAAACAAAAGAGACCACAGCAAAAATCAACAAAGCCAAAAGCTGGTTCTTTGAAAGGATAGATAAAATTGGCAAACCATTAGCTAGACTCATCAAGAAATGAAGGGAGAAAAATCAAATCATTAAAATTAGAAATGAAAATGGAGAGATCACAACAGACAACACAGAAATACAAAGGATCGTAAGAGACTACTATCAGCAATTAAATGCCAATAAAATGGACAACTTGGAAGAAATGGACAAATTCTTAGAAAAGTATAATTTTCCAAAACTGAACCAGGAAGAAATAGAAAATCTTAACAGACCTATTACAAGCATGGAAAATGAAACTATAATCAGAAATGTTCCAGCAAACAAAAGCCGAGGTCCAGATGGCTTCACAGCTGAATTCTACCAAAAATTTCGAGAAGAGCTAACACCTATCCTACTCAAAGTCTTCCAGAAAATTGCAGAGGAAGGTAAACTTCCAAACTCATTCTATGAGGCCACCATCACCCTAATACCAAAACCTGACAAAGATGCCACAAAAAAGAAAACAACAGGCCAATATCACTGAAGAACATAGATACAAAAATCCTCAACAAAATTCTAGCAATCAGAATCCAACAACACATTAAAACACATCATACATCATGACCAAGTGGGCTTTATCTCAGGGATGCAAGGGTTCTTCAATATCCACAAATCAATCAATGTAATACAACACATTAACAAATTGAAAAATAAAAGCCATATGATTACCTCAATAAATGCAGAGAAAGCCTTTGACAAAATTCAACATCCGTTTATGATTAAAACTCTCCAGAAAGCAGGAATAAAAGGAACATACCTCAATATAATAAACGCTATATATGACTAACCCACAGCAAATATTATCCTCAATAGTGAAAAATTGAAAGCATTCGCCCTGAAGTCAGGAACAAGACAAGGGTGCCCACTTTCACCACTACTATTCAACATAGTTTTGGAAGCTTTGGCCACCACAGTCAGAGCAGAAAAAGAAATAAAAGATATCCAAATTGGAAAAGAAGAAGTAAAACTCTCACTTTTTGCAGATAATATGATCCTCTACATAGAAAACCCTAAAGACTCCACTAGAAAATTATTAGAGCTAATCAATGAATATAGTAAAGTTCCAGGATATAAAATCAACACACGGAAATCCCTTGCATTCCTATACAATAATAATGAGAAAATAGAAAGAGAAATTAAGGAAACAATTCCATTCACCATTGCAACAAAAAGAATAAAATACTCAGGAATATATCTACCTAAAGAAACTAAAGACATATATATAGAAAACTATAAAATACTGGTGAAAGCAATCAAAGAGGACACTAATAGATGGAGAAATATACCACGTTCATGGATTGAAAGAATGAATATAGTGAAAATGAGTATACTACTCAAAGCAATCTATACATTCAATGCAATCCCTATCAAGCTACCAACGGTATTTTTCACAGAGCTAGAACGAATAATTTCACAATTTGTATGGAAATACATAAAACCTCAAATAGCCAAAGCAATCTTGATAAAGAAGAATGGAACTGGAGGAATCAATCTGCCTGACTTCAGGCTCTACTACAAGGCCACAGTCATCAAGACAGTATGGTACTGGCACAAAGACAGAAATACAGATCAATGGAACAAAATAGAAAGCCCAGAGATAAACCCAAGCACCTATTGACACCTTATCTTTAACAAAGGAGGCAAGAATATGCAATGGAGAAAAGACAATCTCTTTAACAAGTGGTGCTGGGAAAACTGCTCAACCACTTGTAAAAGAATGAAACTAGAACACTTTTTAACATCATACACAAAAATAAACACAAAATGGATTAAAGATCTAAATGTAAGACCAGAAACTATAAAACTCCTAGAGGAGAACATAGGCAAAACACTCTCCAACATAAATCACAACAGGATCCTCTATGACCCACCTCCCAGAATATTGGAAATAAAAGCAAAAATAAACAAATGGGACCTAATTAAAATTAAAATCTTCTGCACAACAAAGGAAACTATAAGCAAGATGAAAATACAGCCTTCAGAATGGGAGAAAATAATAGCAAATGAAGCAACTGACAAAAAATTAATCTCAAAAATATACAAGCAACACCTACAGCTCAATTCCAGAAAAATAAATGACCCAATCAAAAAATGGGCCAAAGAACTAAACTGACATTTCTCCAAAAAAGACATACAGATGGCTAACAAACACATGAAAAGATGTTCAACGTCACTCATTATCAGAGAAATGCAAATAGAAACCACAATGAGGTACCATTTCACGCCAGTCAGAATGGCTGCTATCCAAATGCCTGCTGCTGCTGCTGCTAAGTCACTTCAGCCATGTCCGACTCTGTGTGACCCCACAGACAGCAGCCCACCAGGCTCCGCCATCCCTGGGATTCTCCAGGCAAGAACACTGGAGTGGGCTGCCATTTCCTTCTCCAATCCAAATGCCTACAAACAATAAGTGCTGGAGAGGGTGTGGAGAAAAGGGAACCCTCTTACACTGTTGGTGGGAATACCCTCTTACACTGTTGGTGGGAATGAAAACTAGTACAGCCACTATGGAGAACAGTGTGGAGATTCCTTAAAAAACTGGAAATAGAACTTCCATACGACCCAGCAATCCCACTGCTGGGCATACACACTGAGGAAACCAGAATTGAAAGAGACACATGTACCCCAATGTTCATCACATCACTGTTTATAATAGCCAGGACATGGAAGCAATCTAGATGTCCCTCAGCAGAGAAATGGATAAGGAAGCTGTGGTACATATACACAATGGAGTATTACTCAGCCATTCAAAAGAATACACTTGAATCAGTTCTAATGAGGTGGATGAAACTGGAGCCTATTATACAGAGTGAAGTAAGCCAGAAAGAAAAACACCAATACAGTATACTGCTGCTGCTGCTAAGTCGCTTCAGTCGTGTCCGACTCTGTGTGACCCCATAGACAGCAGCCCACCAGGCTCCCCTGTCCCTGGGATTCTCCAGGCAAGAACACCAATACAGTATGCTGCTGCTGCTGCTGCTAAGTCGCTTCAGTCGTGTCCTACTCTGTGCGACCCCATAGGCGGCAGCCCACTAGGCTCCTCTGTCCCTGGGATTCTCCAAGCAAGAATACTGGAATGGGTTGCCATTTCCTTCTCCACCAATACAGTATACTAATGCATATATAGGGAATTTAGAAAGATGGTAATGATAACCCCGTTTGTGAGACAGCAAAAGAGACACAGATGTCTAGAACAGTCTTTTGGACTTTGTGGGAGAGGGCAAGGGTGGGATCATTTGGGAGAATGGCATTGAAACATGTATAATATCATATGTGAAACAAATCACCAGTCCAGTTTTGATGCGTGATACAGGATGCTCGGGGCTGGTTCACTGGGATGACCCAGAGGGATGGTATGGAGAGGGAAATGGGGGGGGGCTGGGCTTCAGGATGGGGAACACATGTGCACCTGTGGCAGATTCAGGTTGATGTATGGCAAAACCAATACAATATTGTAAAGTAATTAGCCTCTAATTAAAATAAATAAATTTTTTAAAAATAAAAAATAAGATGTCATTAGTAATAAATTCACAAATTTGTAAAAACAAATAAATAAATAAATAAAATTAAAAAGAAAGAGACAAAAAATACTTTTTTTTCTAGAAAGCTTTGAACTATATTTAATGTTCAGTTACAGTAATTGTATTAGCCTAAGCCTTTGGAATATTCAATTTCCCCAACATCTTGTCATTTTATATTTTCTTTCTCTAGATTTACCACTGTACTGTATATATATTTTATTTAAATTGTACCAAATAATTTTCAAGATAGGCAAGGTAGGAATCATTTTAAAAGAACATGTTCACAGTTAGTATTAACTTAAAAATTAAATAACCACCTGCATTATTTGGATTTACTCTGGTTCCAATTCATATTTTGTCTTTTAAAATATGATTTTTAAAAGTAATTTCACTTTCACTGAAGAATGCATTTTAAATGTTAAAGTATGTTATTGGTTTTGTTCAAATTATATACATCCATAAAAATATGTCTGCTTAGAACATAAAGTGGATATCTAGGATTACAGAAACTGTCAGTTCTGTCTAAAAACAAAACACCTAAAAGTAAATGACCAGGCTCATGAGTATTAGGTTGACTAATTTGAACGTTGAAGATTATGACAAATGTCATAGATATAATTTGTAAAATAACTGTTATTCTATTTTGTTGATTATTATATATTTTATTGGAATATTTGTAAACTAACTTTACAAATTACATTCACTTAATAACATCCGCTTTAAGAGATTAATGAGATAATATACATATGTACAATAATTCAATTTCATAATTGTGTTTTAGAAATGCTTGGCTCTTGAAGAGACACACTTGCTTTTCTAAGTTAGATTTCTATCTATACAGGTTGATGCGATTCTCCAAGTAAGAATACTGGAGTGGCTTGCCATGCCATTCTCCATGAGATTTTCTTGATCCAGGGATCAGATCTGCATCTCTTAAGTCTCCTACCACCTGGATATATCTTCAAAATTTAAATATTATCTAGTTCAATTTCAATAATAATGTTATAAAATATCCAGTGAACATTTTTCCCACCTGTGAAAACAAAAGTTCTAGTAATACTAGGATTGTAGCTTATGCTTTAAAAAAAAAAAAAATTCTGTCATATTCTTTCCTAACATATTTTTGTTTTCATTATTTGTCTTATGAAATATATAGAAAGTGTCACTTCTGTAGTAGTAGAATGGATGCCAACTGTGTTTTAGTGATCACTTTAGTGGAATTTTTTACAATAGCTATTTCTCTTAGATAAGCAATTGAATCTCATGACATAAATATATGAGCACATCTAATGATGTAGATTTACATCATGTCACATTTTGCATGCTGAAATAATGAAGAGTCACAACAGAAGTAGCCTATTTTTTATGGATCTAGAGTACATTCCATCACTTAGTTCTTTCCAAAGAAATTTAGATTTATAAAAAATGGCAAAGTGGAAACAGTTTTTCTCTTGAATCATGATCAACATTTGAGAAAACCTACCAGTTTATGTATTCTGAGATGTAGTATGGAGATATATTGGAAATGACTTGATTTGTGCCCCAATTCAGAACATAAGGAAATCTTTCTCTAGAACTGTACTGTCCAATATGGTAGCCACAGACACGGCTGAGCAACTTCACTTTCACTTTTCACTTTCATGCACTGGAGAAGGAAATGGCAACCCACTCCAGTGTTCTTGCGTGGAGAATCCCAGGGACGGGGGAGCATCTATGGTTCGCAAAGTCGGACAGGACTGAAGCAACTTAGCAGCAGCAGCAGCAGCAGCACTATACTTAAATTATAATTAAATAAAATTGAAAATCTGAGTTCCTCAGTTGTACAAGCTGCATTTCAAGTACTAAATAGCCTTTTGTGGCTAGTGGCTACTGTACTGGATCACAAAGAATACTTTGATCACCTCCCATCATTACAGACATTTCTGCATTGCACATGAAAAACCTAGAACATCATCTCACCAACTGCATTCCAGTTGGACAGTACTACTCTACATAATTAACAGAAAAATTATACAAGTGGAACATTTTCCCACTCCCACATTGATAAGGATTTGTTCTAACATCACAAAATATGTTGTCTTATATAATCTAAAGGTTTATCATTAGGGAAGGAAACATAAAGAAGGAAACATGAAGATAAATTAAGAAATTTCCTGGAAAATAAGAAATCAATAAATTGCTCTCCAAAAAATTATGACCTTCCTTTTAAAAATTATAATTGTTAATAACTATGTATAACTTTTCATTTCTATAAAAAGCTTTTAGTTTTTTTACTGCTTTGTTAATGATTTTACGTACAAATATTCCCATAAAATTATATCTCCTAAATTAATCTACAATCTTTGATTTCTCCATATAATAATGTGAAACACACTATGATACTAGTCTATTTTTCTGCCTTAATAAGTCTAGTATTCTGAAAATACCACTTTACTTTTGATAACAGAAACTCCTGCAATGCTTCAGTGTCATTGCTATAAAATTTTCATATGTAGCACTGCTACTATTTACAGATGTAAGGCATAGGGGTAGATAGATATTGAACATTTGGTCCAATTCTATTTATAATAACTTCATAAATCATTATTCAGTCAATACTTGAACTTTCCCATTAAAGTAGAATCCCACAATTAATTTATATGGGCTTCATTTAACCAACCTATTCATTTGCAGATTCTAGAGAATGCAGCTGAATTCATCATATTTCTTGCCCTCAACAAACTTATGGTTTAGTGGAAGGCTTCTGACAAGTAAGCAGGCAATTACAATAAAGTATGAGAAGTACAGCCAAATGGTGAACTATTGATGTTAATGAGAAATAAGAAAAGTAATTAATAATTGTTATAATTGCTGTGCTGTGCTAAGTTGCTTAAGTCGTGTCCAACTTTTTGCAGCCCTATGGACTGTAGCCTACCAGGTTCCTCCATCCTTGGGATTCTCTGGGCAAGAATACTGGAGTGTGTTGCCATGCTCTCCTCCAGGGGATATTCCCAACCCAGGGATCAAACTTGTGTTTCTTATGTCTCTTGCATTGGCAGGTGGGTTCTTTGACACTAGGGCCATTTATTGACCTTTTATTATGTAACGGGGGCTTTGACACACTGGGGCACTTTCCATAAGGAGTTTAACCCGCTTTGACTGCCACCTGAATGAGACTAGTCTGCGTGGTCTAAATTCCCCAGTGAATATTGAATTTCTGAGAAATTTAAGAAAAGACAAGCTAAATTTCTCATTCCATGGATCCCTTGGGTAAACCTTCCCAGTTTGTGGAGGTAAATGCACTAACAAGCTGGGGCAACTTGTGTGATGATGAATTAAATCCTAACACTGCAGCTAAAATGTGTCAGGCAGATACTTTATAATAAGGATATCAATGTAAAGTAATTCTTTGAAAAAGGTATGTGTTACAGTCATTGTGAACACCAGCAAATGAACATCTCACAGAGAAGAATACTGTGTCAGACAGTATCTTCATATTTATAGGGGACATCCAGGAACTTAAATGTTGCTGGACAGGTGAAGTAAAATTGACAAAAGGATTTGATCTAGCTGCCCCATTCATTATTCACACTGCTGCTGCTGCTGCTGCTAAGTCGCTTCAGCCATGTCTGACTCTGTGCAACCCCATAGACTGCAGCCCATCAGGCTCCCCCATCCCTGGGATTCTCCAGGCAAGAATACTGGAGTGGGTTGCCATTGCCTTCTCCGCATCATTCACACAGTGGAAACTAAATACAGGGGCTTCCATCTCAGCAGCTGAGGGTTTCCTGTACAGTTGCTCCAGAAACATACACCAGCTGGCAAAAGAGCAGTCAATATCTCCTGTTGGGTCCTATATCATCAGTTCTGCAAAATGAGGTTATTCTACAGAAGATGCAACACACAAAGGACTTTACTTAAAAGGAAATAGGTAGAGGCTCATTGGGAGACTATCTAAAAAGTTGTATCTGCTGTTTCTGAACTTGAAGAAGCTACTTTCCAAAAGATGCTACCTCTCTATCTCCAAAGCCATTAAAGGAGAATTATTACTGTCATTTCACATTTACAATTACTGCAGTTACTGGAAATGCAGGAGAGCCTTTGGTACCCAAATAGAAGATTAAGATAAATGAAAGTCTGATATCCAGAAGGACAGGTGGCTTGAGAAAGACTTGAAGAAGGTTAAAGTGTGAACCTTGTGAGAACTAGTGGAACAACATAGAGGTGGAATAAAGGCCCTGAGGCAGGAGAATCACACATGATAACTTAGAGACATGAGGAGCACAGATGTTCAGAGTGGCAATACAACCCAGATCGTTTCAAGCTGGGGAGACCATCATAAGTACCACAGCTTTGCTCTGTGTAAGAAGGACAGAAATTTAAGGGCTTTGAGCAGGGGATGTTATGATTAGACCTCCATGTTTACGTAGTTCATACTGACTAGCTCATGGAGGCTAGACTATAGTGGGACCAGAATTAACTGAGAAATTTTATTAAGAGATTGTAGCAGGAATTTTGGCAAGCTGCTGTGACTTTGTCTGGGGTTGTAGAGTGAGAAGACGTCCAAAACTGGATTTATTTTAATTTTGAGCTGATAGAATTTCCTAAGGAATTGGATATTAAGTGTGAGGAATATACTTCCTTTGACCTGGCAGCAGTGTAATTGGAGTTGCAAATAACTGAAATAGGGAAAGTGAGGATGGAGTGGGCATTGGGAAGATCAAGACTGCAGCTTCAGACACATCAAGTTTGGGATGTCTACTGAGCATCCAAGCAGAGATGGATATATGCAGCTGGACTTTGGAAAGGTACCTGGATGAGAGGTATAATGTGATGGTCATCAGCATAAGGATAACAGGTAAAGCCATGAGACTGGGTGAGATAACCAGAGAAGTGGGTACAGGCAGAGAAACAAAGTGAAGTGGGATGAAGACTGAGTTGTGGGGAACTCCGACATTAAAGATTAGAAGAACAGAGAATGACAAATGAGACTAGGGAGTGACCAGTAAATTAGATGAAATAAAAGTGGAGTATTCTAAACGCAAGTGAGGGAGGGTATTGATAAAACATGTGTGCTCAATTGTGTCAAATGCTGATGACAGTTAGAGCAAGATGGGGAATAAGAAATCTTGGATATTAGTAGAGAACATAAGTAAGGGAATCAAAAGGAATGTTTGAACTGCACACTTGGGCAACTGAATGTCTGGTGTTTCCATTCGATGAGTTAAAGCTTGAATCCCAAGTTTATTTAGGCTCTCTGGCGCCCCAAAGGGGTATCCAGTGGGGATCCATGTTGGGATGGCAGAGAAAAGGGTGAGAAGCACAGGAATAGCAGCAGAAGTGGTGGTAGGTATCTTGGTTCCTTGATCAAGGAAGACTTCCAATGGGGCAGCACCAAGACTGGGAGCCTATGCCTGTGACACCTCACAGATATCAGAGATCTGGCCTGAGCACACACAAGTGCTAGCAGAGTCAGTACCAAGGCACTAAACATTGTCCATGCATTACTGGAAAATGAAAGTGTACACTTGGACATTGCAATCAAGGGTATCAGAGGGATATTAGAATTTTTCAGAGTTTGAAAATCCCTGGCTTTAAAACCTACTGCAACATTTCAAAGCACATATGCACAGACCATAGAAATTAAATTTAAAACAGCTGCATGTACAGAAAAAAACACCATTTTCACAGGAAATTTTGGGTCAATCAGTTATGAATAAAAAAGGCAATTTTGAAATTGCTTGTTTCCTTGCAATTGAAGGTACAGCTATACCATATAGAAACAAACCATGAAGTCACTGCTGTGTCTTGTACAATCACTAATAGTTACAGGAAATGTCAGTAGAAGCTTTAAAATGCTCTTTGTAAATTTCTAGTTACAGGTATATATTAATTGCATTATATTTATATATTAAAATTATAACAACATATGAAACTGATTTACATGAAGAGTTAAACATCTCTAGAAAAATTGTTCCTCAAGAATTATCAGCTCAAGATAATACTAAAAATGTTATTTCAAAACAATTTATCAGAAATGTATTGCAATATTTTCACAGTCTATAAAATACTCTGAAAAGTTCTAGTAACAACTGCATCAGCAAAAATATCCTTTTAATCAAAAATTACTTGCACTTTTACATTGCCAAGAATGACTAATGTCACCTTAAATTATGTTGCTGAAAATGAGTTGTTAATGTCTAAATTCTGATGGCAAAATTATGAATATTCAGAAAAGTGAGCCATAAAATTTTATCAATCAAGATATCACTTAGTTAAGTATTATTATTATATTATATTATATATATTTATATATAATTATACCAAAATATTTTCTTTTGCAATTTTTGTGTTTGTCATTATTCATGTATTACATACTATTATTGTGTTGTATAAGTACTAAAATATTTTAGAAGAGAAATATTTGCTTTAGTACCTTTAACTGTACTTTTTTCCCACATCTTAAGGCAGTGACCACATTTTTTCTTGACATAGGATCTCACAAACTAGGTAGCCAGCTCTGTTAAGTTGATTTGCTATGATGTGCTATTTCAGAGAATAGAAAGGTTTTGATTAAAAAAAAAAAAAAAGGTTTGGGAACAAGTGTAAGGAAAAGGGTAGCTGAAGTGTGGAGAATGTTCGTATCAGGCAGTGCCCAGAGACACTGAGAATCTTACTTAAGATTGATCAATTGGACCAGTGAAAAGGTGTCAACTTGAGTTGACCCTGCAGATCCTTTGATGACAGAAGTGGTGAGTCACCTCTGTCTCTTTTGTATTAGGTATATGCTGGTCAGTTGCAACCTGACTTTATTCTGTTTCTTAGCTAGCTGCCAGCCCCAGTTCCTCAGGAATCATTGACTTCATTCTGGTACATTAACAAGAATTCACTCCTCCTGCAGTATTAACATTGAGTTGCCCATATGACAGGCATCTTGTGCCTTCATTCCTTGTGACCATTGCTTTAGGGCTTGCTCAAATATTTGAAACCAATCTTTAAATTCTCTGTTCTTGGTTTACTGTTAAATACAGCACATCTGCCCTTTCCTCACACAACCAAGTCTCTGAAAGGCTGATGGTCCATCCTGTAATTGTGTCTCCAAGGGTCCTCTTAGAATGTGTTTACAAGCACATTCTATTCTAAATGTTAAAATAAAACATTTCAAATGGATTTAAAAAAAAACACAAGATCTTTTGTTTGCAGTCACACGCACATACGCACACACACACTCTCTCTCTTTCTATGATAGGCATGAAATCGTCCAGAAGAAACCTATATGCAAGCTCTGATATGGAGAGTCAGTAGAGAGGAAGGTCTGGAAAAACACGTTTCTGAAAAGTGGCAAGAAATTCAGCAATTAGCAATTAAACAAGATTTTCTTTCCATAAACAGCCTCAGAATTTAAATTATTTTCAGGTAGCAGTCATACAGAACCAAGAATTTCAAAGGAAATTTAGAGAAGGTGAACTGGAAGAAAGAGATTCTGGAGACCTGCTTAATCAGATAAAACAAACAAATACTAAAGAAATACTTAGTAGAACTAATAAGAGTATCAAATTTAAATCTACTGTTCCCTCCCCTCTGTGTAAAGATGTCTTTAATATGGTAATGGTGTCAAAGGGTGGGGAGAGAGGAGCAATCACATTCAATATGAGATAAGAGGACTCCATCATTTCTGCATATGAAGCTTTAGACCTGCATTTTATTTCAAGTTTGGTGAACAGCAATCAGTTCCCATTTGTGATTAGTCTCTGTCTTTTCACTGAAGAGAGGGTTGAGACAGAGTTTTAAAGGTTATTCTACACCAGACAAAAGGAGTACATGAAAAATAAAAGGCTTTTCAAATGATCTAAAGTGCACTTGAATCTGCCACTTTGATATCATTAGCAAATTGTGATTGATTAAGTATCACAGTTAAATCTCTTACAAGCCTTTTGGAATAAAAGGGGGTATAGCAAGTGTGGATATTCCCAGTATGTGGCATTATTTTCTAAATGTAGAGTGACATTTTTTTTCAGGTGGCATAATCCTATTTTTTACTCCTGAAATTATAAAGTTAGAATCCTGAGGGTATTTGTTCCTGAATCAGCGTTCAAGCAGATGACTGTCTTGCTATTTCAGACTGGGGATTCTTGTTAACAGTCTTGGTTAGTGCTAAAGTTCCACTTCCTTGATGAAACAGAATCTGAGCCAAATATAATTTATTTGATTGTTCTTATAGTCACTTTTTTAGTTATAAGTGTTTACTTATCATAAGATTAGTCCATCTCAACTAAACAGTTTGAGGAAACTTGTTCCCAGGGCAAGAATATGCTGTTTGCTTTAATACTGGTTTAAACAAAAAGGCAACAGAAAATTCACTAAATCACCAAAATTCTCTTAAATATAATTATATACCTGTGAAATCAAGGTGGCTTGATATACAAGGTAGTCTTTAATCCACATCTTTTTATGATGGTCTGGGGGGTGAGAGAGCATTTTGTTGTTTTACTTACTAAGTTCTATCTGACTATTTTGCCACCCCATGGACTGTAACCCTCCAGGCTTCTCTGTCTGTGGGATTATCCAGACAAGAACACTGGAGTGGTTTGCCATTTCCTTCTCCAGGGGCATCTTTCTGACCCAGGGATTGAACCCGCATCTCCTTCATTGGTAGGCAGATTCTTTACCACTGAGCCACCAAGAAAGCCCAGAGGAAGTATTCAATGTTTGACTCATTGCGACCCCATGGCCTGTAGCACACCAGGCTTCCCTGTCCATCACCAACTCCCAGAGCTTACTCAAACTCATGTCCATCGAGTTGGTAGAAGTATTAAGGGAAACAAAATAAAGGACATTGTATTACAGACTGCCACAAGAATATGGAATTCACAGATCACTTTTTAAATATGTGAAAGTGGAAGCAGTAGATTGTACAATTAAACAATATGAAAGGAAGATTAAGAAACTGAAGTCCAGCTGTAGTTCTGCCAATTGTTGGCTATTTCACATGGGCCTTCATTCCACTTCTCAGAAACTGAATTTGCTGCTTTGTGCTACCTTCCTGGATTTGAATAGAGGACCTAGAATAAGATTTTTCAGTATCCTATTTACTGTGACCCATTCAAAGCTATTAGTAGGATGGTAAACAGCAGTTGCTTCTCTATGAAGGCATTAGGTAAGATCTGACTTTTGAAATTGGATGTGACCCCATGATTGGCTCTAGCCCCTGTGAAATATGAGTGGCAGTGACATCAGTCATTTCTAGGGAAAATAAAGAACCAACATGTGATTTGTCCCTGACATGATAACCATGGAAAGTCATGTCAAGATAGAGCATTTGTAGTCTGAGTACCTGTATAAAAAGGAATGTTCTAAACTCTCTGCTGATCCACAATGGATATGTCGCATAAAACAGTAAATCAACATTCAATATATTAATAGAAACCACTGCAAAGTTAGAATAATTTGTTACTGTAACATATTTGTCCTGATTGGTACAGCATGTTTTCTCATCCCAATAATTTCTTACATGAAATAATATACCCATGTATTTAGCTTATATTACAGCATAAAAACTTTTAAAATATTTTTAAATATAAATTTAATTAACATTTATTTAAAGAATCAATATTCAACCTTGATATAGTAAACTGGTTAATCCATCTTCATTTTTTATCTGCGCATTGCTAAATTTCTGGGGGTTTTTGTGTATTTTACATCCACTGTGGTAACTGCAGTTGAGTCAAATCTTTTTACTTGGGTTTCAATGTGATTGTAATTCACCATCCTGATAGTTATGCAATAATCTCTAAAATTTATAGCTTCCATAAGCCACTCCTTATTCTTGGAAGCCTTATATTAATGTCTCCTTTCTAAAATTCTACTCAACTTATTTTCAAAAACGTTCACAGCAAGTCTATGTGGCTTAGTAAGGGTATATAACTTTGTTTTATTTGAAGTGCCCGAGAAAGCTGGATTTCTCATCCAACCATTCAGACATCCCCTTTCCCACTATTATTTCTCCCAAGCTATTGTTCCTCTCTAGCGATCTCCTTCCTACTACATCTCCATCTTGCTGAAACCCCACTACTCCTATCTGGAGGAAAGAATGGCAGAATTTCAAATTCTCTGCATAGCAAATTTGATACCTATTTCTCATTTATTTATTCAAGACATTGCCATCAAATGCCTACTGAATACTTGGTGAAAGTGAAAGTCGTTCAGTCATGTTCAGCTCTTTTGTATCCCACACAGTCCATGGAATTATCCAGGCCAGAACACTGGAGTGGGTAGCCTTTCCCTTCTCCAGTGGATCTTCCCAACCCTGGGATTGAACCCAGGCCTCCCACATTGCAGGAGGATTCTTTACCACCTTAGCTGCCAAGGAAGCCCATATTCTCACAGATACTGTAAATACAGAGTGGGATGTGATCCTTGTCCTTAAATCTCAATCTCAATGCTTTGATGAGAGGTTTAGATGCTATATGAATACGTAAGAGAGTCTACATTTGGCTTTGCCTGGAGGCTTCCAGGTTATGAGGTCTAATCTATGAATGCATCAGAGTTTTTGAAGGGATTCAGGAGAGAATGGAGAACAGAGGACAGGGTCTGGACAGCGAGAATATATAACAAAGCTCCTAGTTAAAATATCATTGGTTTTTCCGAGAATATAAGTGACATAGTGGGCCTGAGGAAAAATTCTTGTTAAAGGGCAAATAATGGACTAGCAGGATTGTGAGAATTAGATTTAAAAGTAGACACCACTAGTCTAATAATAAAAAATAATTATGTTATGTTTAAGAATGTGTCTTTCCCCTTAGGGCATTTCCCAGCCAATGGAAGAATTTTTATATGGCAGGGATCAGGTCTGCGTTTTTGCCAGTTGACTTTGGCGACAGTATGGAGATTTTCCTAGATGCTGAAATATCAGTCAAGAGTTTATTATATAAAAATAAAAGACAGATGATGGCAGTTTGAATTAGCTAGTGATAAGATGGAGAAAGGGGCTTCCTAGGTGACTCAGTGGTAAAGAATCTGCCTGTAATGTAGGAGATACGGATTCGATCCCTTGGTCTGGAAGATCTCTTCGAAGAAAAGTACAATACCACTTTATATCAAAGACTTGAGCTTCCTCAGATTTTGGTATACAAGGAGGTCCTGGAAACAATCTTCGTTCCATAGATAACAAGGAAAGACTTTACAACAATCCACATCATTTTGATTTAGGCAGGTATTTTAATTTACATCTTACAGATGAGAAAACTGATGCTGAATTGTTAGGTGACCTGCTATATTTTATCATGACTAAGCAGAGGAGTCCTGACCCAAATTCACATTCTCCAGTTTCTAATCACTTACACAGAGTTATTGCAGGTTCCAGACCACCACAGTAAAGGGAGTATCACTACAAAGTGAGCCGCATGAATTTTTGACTTCCTTGGGCTTATAAAAGTTATGTTTATAATATATTATAGTCTATTAAGTATGCAAAAGCACTGTGTCTAGAAAAACAATGTACATACCTATTAAAAACTAATGCTGTGGGAAAAATGATGCCAATATACTTGCTTGACAGTAAGTTGCCACAAACTTTCAGTTTGTAAAATATGCCTGTTCTTTTCACATATATTATATATATATATATATATATATATATATATATATATATTTTAACTGCAAACAACTGTAATTATAAGGTGTGTAACTTTTAGTGTCTGCCTTATTTGGCTTGATATTATGTCTATATGTTGTAACAGTTCAAAAAACTTTTTTGACTATGCTATTTTAGTATATAAATACACTGTAGGTTACTTGCATATTTGCAGCTTGATGGGCATTTGGATTGTTTCCTGTTTTATGTGTAATGGATAAAAGCTGTGATGAATGTTCCTCTGTGTGTATTTTGGCGTAAGTATGTACACATTGTTGGGTTACAGGATAATGTGTATGCTCATTTTAATAGATATTCTTAAACATTTTCACAAAGTGAGAAAATTAATTTGCAGTTATAGTTTGCAGTTTAGTAAAGTAATATTCAAGTCTTTTGACAATTTTCCAATTAGGCTGTCTGTCTTTTTAAACCTAATTTGTAAGAGTTCTTTATGTACTCTTAATAAGAATCCAGTGTTGTGTACATGCATTGAAAAGTTCCTCTTTCACTCTATGACTTGTCTTTCACTTTCTTAATATTGTCTTAAAATGAACAGAAGTTTTAAATTTTAATGATCCAAATTACAAACTTTTTTCCTCATGTTAGTGCTTTTTTTTTGGTTTAACATGTATTTTCCTGTCTCAAGTTCATGAAGGCCTTCTCTTGTATTATCTTTGGTGAATTACCTTTCAATTTTAGATTATGATCCATTTGGAATTAGTCTTTGAATATACAGTGAGGTATAGGTCAAATTTCTGGTTTTCTATTTGAATATACAGTTGACCCAATGCTATTTACTGAAGATTTACTTTTCCCTAGATTGCAGTACTACCTTCATCATATAGCAATTGACTGTATGTATATGACCCCTCTATTTTGTTCCATTTGTATATGCTATGACCTATTTGTATCAGTCTCTCTAGATTTATTATAACTTCAAATGTGCTTCATATATATTCTCTGATTTTATCTTCTTCTTCAGTGTTGTCTATTCTATTCTTGATCTATTGCATTTTTGCATCCATTTTAAATAGTCATTTTGAGACTGTGCAATAATTTAAACAATTATATAATAACAATTTATTGTACTATCATTAACTCCTTTTAGTTTACTTTAATACGGCTTTTAAAGATTTGAAACTAACACAAATAGTACATTACTGTTATCTTGACACTCATCGAAATATCCAGTTTCTGATTTTTTTTCCCTTATGTATAAAATATGTGGGCTGTTTTTCACTTATAGTACTAAATTGCCTGTGACACTAAAATATTGTTTTCATTAGTGTTTTGCATACTCAGCATCAGACCTAGTCTTATCTCTCCAACCTCTCATTCCTTATGTGCCTTTATTTGTACCATTCACATATATCCTGTTGGAATATATTTTTTATCAACTTTATGGAAAAATAGTTTTTTAAAGGTTAAAATATGCTATATGTGGCACTTCCCATATAGACAAGATGAAATAGACTCTTCTTTCCTCTTCCTCTCCACTAATACCACTATAAATGCTAGAAATAATGTAGCAGACAACCAAAGGAGGACTGAATGATGGAAAGAAAGAAAACTGACTGGAGTCTTTAGGATTATAGGAATAATAAAGTGGCAGAGCAACTTATAAACCACCACTCAAAAGAATAAGATGACCATCTCACCTCACTTCCAAACCACCAACATAACAATAGAAGGTGGCCTAGGTAGGCTCATTTCTTCAGGACAAGTTGATTATCCTATCAATCACTCAAGCAGTAAAGCAATATAGGTTTATCAGGAACCCAGGTGACTATGCTCTCCTTCTCCACTGAATATGAAAGTCCCCCTCCCCAATAAGAGACACTGTGTGGTTGGGTGGAACCAGCAAGATGTAACTTCCCAAGAAGTGGCTTGCTGTGGGAAATAATTTTGTCTGTTCAGATAATATAATTACTTTCCCCAGCAAGACATATATGGCAGCCAAAACTTGGGAGCTTTGACTCCTTTACCCTGCCTGAGGAGGGACCAGTGGAGGTAATAACAGGTGAACTAGATTGACCAAAATATCACCACAGATAGTCAGTAAAATAAATTTCCTTTGGAAGCATAGTTCACAAATGTAGACTAGGATCAGTATGTTAAATGTAAACGTATGGTTGTCTGGTAAAATAAAATATTTAAACAGGACCCATAATAACTTTTAGTCATAGCCAAAATGGTCAATACCCAAATCAGATAGGTTATATTCTTTGCAGCCAAAGATAGAGAAGCTCTATACAGTCAGCAAAAACAGGACCAGGAGCTGACTGTGCCTCAAATCATGAATTTCTTATTGCAAACTTTAGACTTAAATTGAAGAAAGTAGGGAAAACCACTAGACCATTCAGGTATGACTTAAATCAAATCCCTTATGATTATACAGTGGAAGTGACAAATAGATTCAAGGGATTAGATCTGAGAGACAGAGTGCCTGAAAAACCATGGATGGAGGTTCATGACATTGTACAAGACAGTGATCAAGACCATCGCCAAGAAAAAGAAACGCAACAAGGCAACATAGTTGTCTGAGGAGGCCTTACAAATAGCTGAGAAAAGAAGAGAAGCAAAAGGCTAAGGAGAAAAGCAAAGATGTACTTATCTGAATGCAGAGTCCCAAAGAACAGCAAGGAGAGATTAGAAAGCCTTCCTCAGTGATCAATGCAAAGAAATAGAGGAAAACAATAAAATGGGAAAGACTAGAGATCTCTTCAAGAAAATTAGAGATACCCAAGGGAAAATTTCATGCAAAGATGGGCACAATAAAATTCAGAAATGGTATGGGCCTAACAGAAGCAAAAGATATTAAAAAGAGGTGGCAAGAATATGCAGAAGAAATGTACAAAAAAGATCCCCATTACCCAGATAACCACGATGGTGTAATCACTCATCTAGAGCCAGACATCCTGTAATGTGAAGTCAAGTGGGTCTTAGGAAGCATCACTGTGAACAAAGCTAATGGCGATGATGGAGTTAGGCTATTTCAAATCTTAAAAGATGATGCTGTGAAAGTACCAGCAAACTCAACATGCCAGCAAATTTGGAAAACTCAGCAGCGGCCACAGGACTGGAAAAGGTTTTCATTCCAATCCCAAAGAAAGGCAATGACAAAAAATGTACAAACTACTGCACAATTGCACTCATCTCATATGCTAGCAAAGTAATGCTCAAAATTCTCCAAGCCAGGCTTCAACATGAATGAACCATGAAATTCCTATGTGCAAGCTGGATTTAGAAAAGGCAGAGGAACCAGAGATCAAATTGCCAAATAAATATTTTGCTTAATATGTTTAATAGCAGAATGAAAATATCATAAAATGGAATCAGTGAGCTTGAGAATAAATCAGTAGAATTTATAATCTTGTCAATAAAAAGAAAATAGAACAACAAAAGAAAACTGAGTGTTACAGACTTGTAACACAATGACATAAGGTACATTTGCATCATTGGAATTCCAGAAGGAGAGGAGGAAGGGAGTGGAACTGATGAAGTATCTGAAGAAATAATGCTAAAAATGACCCAGACTTGTTGGGAGACATAAATCTACATATTTAAGAGGATAAGAAAATTCCAAATAGGATAAATCCAAATAAATTTACAGCAAGACACATCATAATTAAACACCTAAAAATTAAAGACAAAAAATGTTTTAAGTAACCTGATAGAAAAACCACATTACTTATGGCCATTTCAAAATTATAGATTTCTCACTTGAAAACTTAAAGATCAAGAAAAGTAGTGCATTATTCAGATACTGAAGGAAAAATACTATCAACTAAAAATCCTCTACCTAGAGAAACTGTCTTTTAAGATGGAAAAATAAAGAAGGTCTTAGACAAAGCAAACTAAAAGAATGTGTAATTAGCAGAACTACCCTTAAAAATGGCTGAGAGAATTTCTTCAAATAAAAAGGAAATGATGGAATCTTGCAATATCAGGAAGAACAAAGCACAAAAAGAGCCAAAATACATGGGCATACAATAGGTTATTCTTCTTCTTTTTATGAGTTTTATAAATCATAATCGATGATTTAATAAAAATATAATACCATCTGATACTAAAGCTGATCACATTTAAAAGTGGGGAAAGTAGAGCTATAAATGAAAGTAAGATTTCAACAGTTCACTCAAAGAAGTGAAATGTTGATACAAATAGACTTTGATTAGCCTCAAATGTCTATTGTAATCATTAGAGCATCCACTAAGAAAACTAATTAAAGAGATATACTCAATAAATAAATCTAAATGGACTAATAAAAAAAAAATATTCAATTATCTCACAGGGAAACAAGAAAAACAAAACCAAACAATAAACAACAAGGAATCAAACAGAAAACATATAATAAAATGGTAGACTTAAATCCTACCATATCAATAATAACTTTAAATGTAAACAGTCTAAGCACACCAAGTAAAAGACATAAATCAGTCAGTCAATAAGAAAATATGATAAAATTATACACTGTTTAAAAGAAACATTTCAAATTTGGAAATATATATGGTTGAATATAAAGTGATGGGGAAAGATATAAATAATGCAAATATTAATTTTTTAAAAAGCAGGGTGACTGTATTACTGTCACACAAAGTAGACTTCAAGAAAATCACTGGAGACAAAGAGAGGTATTACAAAACGATGAAATGATCAAACTACCGGGAAGACATAGTGATTTAAATGTGTATGCAAGGAAGTCTCAATATGCATGAACCAAACTCTGATAGACTTGAAAGGATAAACATACAAATCTTCAATTGTAGCTGGAAACTTAAAAATTCTTGTCTCAGCATCTGTTATGAACTGCTACACAGAAAATCAGCAAGGATATAAAAGATCTAAACAATGCAATCAACCAATAGAATCTAATTGACATTTATATCCATCTTTCTCACTTCACCCAACAATAGTAGGCTATACATTTTTTTTCAAGTATCCATGTACTAGGCTATAAAGCAAGCTCCAACACATTTAAACAAATGAAAATAATATACAATATGCTTTCTTAATATAAAGGAATTATACACATACAAGAATACAATAAAAGAAAGACGAGGAAAATCTCTAGACACTTGGCATAACAGCCAAAACAGGGGAAAAACCCAAAACAAAGGTACTTCAAAGGTACTTCAACTAAACAAACTGTAGCTCATCCATTACATGGAATAGTACTCAGCAATAAAAATAAACAAACTATTTATACACACAACAGCTTGAATGACTGACCTTCCAGCGAATTTTGCTAAGTGAAAAAAAAAATCAATACCAACATTTACATACTACATGATTCCATTAATAAAATATTTTTGAATTGACTAAATTTTAGAATTGGATGAGAGATTAATAGTTTTCAGGGCTTAGTAGTGAAGTGGGTCTGAGAGAAGGAAGTGGGTATTGTTATTAAAGGGCAGTATGAGAAATGACTATGGTGATGGAACTCTTCAGTACCTTGATCATGGTGGTGGATATATGAACTTATAAATGTGACAAAGTTGTATAGAACTAAACAGTGCCCCACATATACACACACACAAACAGGTACAAATAAAACATAGGCTATCTGAAAATGAACAGTGCCTTGTATCAATGTAATTATCCTGCATGTGATATCGTTTTATAGTTATACAAGCCGCCATTGAAAGAAAATGGGTAATGGTATGTGGAATCTCACAACATTATTTCTCACAACTGCATGTGAATTTACAATTATCCCAAATTAAAAGTTCACTTTAATACATACCATGCTTCAATGTATTAAGCATCAAGAATATATCCACTTTTGAATATAGTTTAATTTATATATAACATTTTAAAAAATATAGTTTTTAATAGGATTAAACACAAAAATCTTAAAAGAATCCACTAAAGTAATAGTTGAAAAACAAAATGCTAATGGTCCTTTCATTTTCCATACAATATGATTTCCTTCTGATATTTTTTCACCACATAAAATATATTTGTATGACACTGCAGAAGTAAATCTTCAGCTTCTAAAAAGAAACAAAACTTGTTACTCCTTTTACTGTAATATAACTTTTAAATGTAATTATCATGAGAAATTTTGTCTTATTTATTCAGTTCCCATGGACAGGATAACACTTTTTAACCTATTGAAATGAGAATAATAATATTGCCTGAGTTTACGTTTTTAATTTTATGGACCAATTTAGTATGACTATTCCATTTCAGAATTAAACTAGCACCTGTTTATGACTTAGTAATAGGCACCCCGTGGCAAATTTTAACTATATATAACTTTGCTCTACATAAAACTAGCAAATACCCATACGTTCATTTGGTTAAGTATACTTAAAGTTAACTATCTCTCCTTTCTCAAATTTATAAACAGGCAGAGTGAGTTTGTCAGTTTGGAGAAACTAGCAGAGGAGTGTGGTATTGTAGCAATACTGAAATTTTGTTTTAAAATTCTTTGCTAGTAGAATGAAGGTGTAAGAATTGGCAGCTTCAACTCTTGCAGTATGTTATCACCATACTGTCAGAATGAGCACCCTTATGCCAACTCTGACGAAACTGGGTGTGTTATAAATCAAACAGGAACCATGCGTTCCTTATGCCAGCACATTTTAACTCTAACTTTATTACATTTTTTGGGTGCTACAGGATAGTATCTTTAAAGCTTTTTGCTGCTTGTGAGTGAGATCCCAAATAATCTAGCCAAATGTAGTGAAAGTTCAGGGCTGTTTCATGACGTTGGTTTACTGAATGCTGATCTATGAAAATCTGAATGCACAAATCCTTATCTATCAATACGGGCAATGAAACCTCACCATCACCTTGACAAAGTTTTTCCTCCCGCTCTGTACATTATTTTTAAGAGGTTTGCTAAAACATGCCATGCCATGTAAAAATTTCTTTCTCTAGAATATCCTCTGTGAATTCAAAGTACCCATGAATTACTCCGCATGAAATGTATGATTATTATTTAGTAGAAAAGAAACATTACATCTGAATTTTAGAAATTGTGTTTCTTTTAAAGAAATTCATCCAGATAACAAGTAAATTAAGGGATATTAGAAGAAAATGCTAAGGTATATTGACAACACAAGTTTTCACAAGAATCTAATCTAAATTGAAAACCACAGTGAACTTTCAGAGAGGGGAGAAAGGTCAATCATCTTATAGTAACATCTTATAGTAAGCAGACAGCACAGGACAAGAGGAACATATGTCAAAAACATACTGTATTTACCTTTCATTAGAATGTCTTCCTCTGAAAAGGTTAAATACTCCTGGAGAGGGATAGGATTTTTTTCATGTTATCTAACCCAGGCAAAAGTGAATAGAGATTTGCTTTTTTCATCGTTTATTGATATTAATTGCTTTATTGAACTAGCTGTGGGAACAGGGATTTCCCAATGCCAGCATAAAGGATCATTATTTATAAGCTAACTGATCCCACAAATTCTACACTTAGCTCAACATTTCCGTTGGAAATACTGAAAGACTCTTTTTTTAAAAAAATGTTGTCATATTTCAGCCTTCCTATGGTATGCTAAATTACATAAGCTAAATGATAAAACATTTTCCAGGAAAGGAGAATTTTAGAGTCTCACATACTAGGCTTCAAATCAAGCTCTGAAATGCAGCTTATTATTACATTTTTCTTCCATTTATTTTTAATTCTTCCCCTTTGGCTCTGTCTTACAGGTGTCCCTAGTTACAACCATCAGTAAAAACAAAACACATGTGTAGGCTATAAATCTGTATTTGTGCTAATTCATAGGAGAAAAATATCTTCAGTTCTTCCTTCCAATTTCCTTTCCTCTCACCACTTAGCTCTCTATAGGGTTCTGTGCTTACCATTACAGAAACTAAATTCTATCCCACATGATAACAGGAAAGTTCCTGCATGTTATTTCTCTTTGCAACTAAAGAAATCGATGTGGAAATTCCCAGGTTAATTTAGAACATGAAATGGCTTAAAAGGGGAATGAATATTTGGTAAAATGGGGAAGCTGCCAACTCAGACTTTTGCAGAAACTACACAAGGTTCCCTGATGGCTCAGGTGGTAAAGAATCCGCTTGCAATGCAGGAGACCTGGGCTTGATCCCTGGATTGGGAAGATCCCCTGGAGAAGGGAAAGGCTACTCACTCCAGTGTTCTGGCCTGGAGAATGCATGGACTATATAGTCCATGAGGTCACGAAGAGCCAGACACAACTGAGTGACTTTCACTTTCACACAAGGTTCAGTCAGTCAGACAGATATCAAGTATTAGCACTAGCTATTCATATTGGGGAAAGTTCATAAGTTTGAAAGTCTTTGAATATGAAATAGTTAATAAGTTTCCCAGGCGCCAGAAGGGAGGCTCTTACATTCTTTTCAGATATTCGTTTATAAAAATGCCAGAGGCAATGCTAAAGCCAAGGTAGAATCGGTTATTTGCTTGTAAAGTCTAATTCGAGTGCTTAATAGATCAGCTGTTTTAAATCACATCACGTTGAAATATGATATGCAGATTGTCAGCTTGGAGAGTTTTCTTCTGCCTTCACTTTTATTTTGATAAAAGAATAATTGAGTCTCTAGCATGGTTCTTTAGTTTTGAGATAACATCAACAGCTAGAAACAAGCATCAGGGTTGTTGTATATCATATTTTGATAAATCATTGTTTTCTGTTTGTATTTTATTTTTCAAATCACTTCCTTCCTCAGTAATAAATGAACATATTCTTTTGTGAGGGGAAAACGTATTTTTATGAATACAAGGATATATCTGAATAGTCATCTAGAAATTAGAGACATGAATTTATATAGTGCTTGCAGGATGTCTTAGATTTGATTATGAAGTTATTCCATGAGTAGGTCTTGCCAAGACTATCACAGAATCAATGGACTGGACTTATTAGGTCATCATCTCTTACTAACAGTATAGAGTTCTCAAAAGCTTTATTAGGTGTAATTTTAAGTGGCTCAGACAAGAGGTTTCAATCATTTCTTTTAGAGATGATTCCATAGCTTTATAGATTTTTATTGGCAAAAAATGATTTCTGATGCCTAGCCGATGTGTTATTTTTCTCTTAGAACAATTGCAATCAATCCTGCTCTATACCTCCTACCAACCACACATTATTGGATTTTTTGTTGTTGTTATCGGTTTTTCGTTTTCACACTCTTTTCACCCATTAAGTTTTGCCCACATGATCAAATACCCATGTGAGGGGAAAAAAAAAATATCAAAATTGGACAAGTTCACATGAAGAGGGATTAGAGTTGAAGTAAACCATAGAAAGAGAATATTTAGTTTGGCTTAAATCACCGCTATAATCACTTAAACATGAATGATAACCCATTTGGAAAACATCAGAAACTGTTTTATATCTCAGACATATCATTAGGCTCCCATAACATTCCAGGAACCTGTCTTTTTCAACCCTAACCAGCCCCCAGAGAGACTATCTCTATAACAGCACTCTCAATAGAGATTTCAAACATTATTTCATTTTCTAATTCACAAAGATAAGATGGCATGGTGAGAGTATTGTCCTGAGCTCTTTTTCTTCCTGGGTAGGAGACTGTTAAGAAACTATTGCAAGCTAATAGGGAGGCTTTCCATAGCGTGTAGGAAAAAGCTCCTTGTGAGCCAGGAGCCCCACGGTGGTCCTTGTTTCAGCCTGTAAACAACAGCTATGAGTTTCAGTGGGTTCAGTATCAGGCTGGAAATTTGTAATAGCACACAGTCTGATTCCAGATCTATAATTTACTGGCTTGTTGAGTGACAATGGGCACATACTTCACTGACGTATATTTCTAACATTTGGTCTTGAAATGTGTACTTGTTACGCATTTATTCATAGTAGAATATATCCTCTCCCAAAATAAAGAAAAGAAAAGCTAAGTAGATGCTCTGTAAACATAAAAAACACACACTATAACTATATGGGATAAGCTACATATGACACCTCCACAAAGGGAAAAAGAGTTAGTGGACTCTTTTAATATAAAATATTAAAATGTATTATTTAACTTTAATACTTAAAACTGTATATTGCTGTAAAATCAATGAACACACCAAGATACCAAATTCGTAACTCATAAAAGACTTAAAAAAGAATTTGGAATATGATTGAACTGATACCATTATTCAATAGTTTCTAGCAAGAATTCTTAATAAATGATGCTTAAACACTAGTTAAATGTTTGTAGATAACAAAAACTTCTCTTTATCTAACATTAAAATTATTTCCATATTGCTTAAAATGTTCATTTAAAACATTAAATAGAAGCAGTTTAGATGAATATGAAATCAGTGATGTGGAGAATCTTTTTAAACTTCTGGAATGGAGGAACTTACAAAAAAGAAATTTAGAAACTTTATAGCATTAAATGAAATTTCTAAATATAATGAAGTTCTCTAGAGTAATATATTAAATTTTTGAAATAAATAAATAAGCAAAATTTTACAAGTTATAAAATAAACCTGTGGTATTATTCTCATTGTATAGTTTATTGAGTAAAATAAAAAAGACCATTCCCCAATAAATATTGAACATAATAAATGAGATTCACAAAATAAGAGTTAACTAATATATCAGTTCAAAAAAATATTCTCATCTGCAATCCAAAACTTTTAAATCAAATATATTTTTAAAACAAAAATATATTTTTTCTAGGAAAGTCCTCTCCTAAACTACTAGTAGACATGTATAGTTTCATAGACTTTATGAGAAGGTAAAAACAGTTGGAAATATTTATTAAAAATGTGAAAATTGTTATGCCTAAATTTTTGTATCTTTTGTCACATTAATTCTACTCCCAGAAGTTTATCAAAGAAAAATTGTCAGAAACACAAAGATTCAAGCATGAACACGTTTATTACAATATTATTTACAGTAACAAACTATTGGAAAAACTGAATATCTTCTAAAAGAGTGTTCTAGGCTCATGCTTAGGACTCCATGATAGAATAGTATGAACTCAACTAAAATATGCTAAAATGGAAGAAAAGTTATGGGAAAACTATTGAATTATAATATAGCCTAATAAGATTTTACATAATAATATGCTTTGGGCTTAAACAGTTATGTAGATATATACAATCAAAAAAAAAAAACTTGAAAGAAATAAATCTAAGTATCACCCAGTGGTAATATTTTTAAGAGAAGAATTCAGGGCCATTCTTTTCTTTTTCTTTCTATATTTTTTAAATGTCCATAATCAGAATTCAGACCTTGTATAATCATAGAGAAAAACATTTATTTTAGACATGGTTTTTAAGGAGTTCTTATACTTACAGCCTGTTTCATACTTATACTATTTCATTGACTATGCCAAAGCCTTTGACTGTGCGGATCATAATAAACTATGGAAAGGTCTTAAAGAGATGAGAATACCAGACCATCTTACCTGTCTCCTGAGAAATCTATATGCGGGTCTAGAAGCAACAATTAGAACCCTGTATGGAACAACTGATTGGTTCAAGATTGAGAAAGGAGTAGGACAGGTCTGTCTGTTGTCACCCTGTATGTTTAACCTATACGTTGAGCACCTCATGGGAAATGCCAGGCTGGATGAGTTACTAGTGGGAATCAAGACAGGTGGGAGACACATCAACAAACTCAGATAAGCAGATGATACCAATCTAATGGCAGAAAGTGAACAGGAACTAAAGAACCTCTCCGTGAGGGTGAAGAGGGAGAGTGAAAGAGCCTCTTAAAACTAAATATTTTTTAAAAAGTAACATCATGGCATCTGCCTCATTACTTCATGGCAAATAGAAGGGGAAAAGGTGGAAGCAGTGACAGATTTCCTCTTCCTGGGCTCTAAAATCTCTGCAAATGGTGACTGCAGCCATGAAATTAGAAGACATTTGCTTCTTGGCAGGAAAGCTATGACAAACCCAGACAGTGTGTTGAAAAGCAGAGACATTACTCTGCTGACCAAGGTCTGTACAGTCAAGAATATAGTCTTCCCAGTAGTCACCTATGGTTGTCAGAGCTGGACTGTAAAAAAGGCAGAGCACCAACGATTTGATGTCTTCGACCTGTAGTGCTGGAGAAGACTCTTGAAACTCTCTTGGACAGCAAGGAGATCAAGTCAGTCAATCTTATGGGAACTCAACCCTGAATACTCATTGGAAGGACTGATGCTGAAGCTGAAGCTCCAGTATTTTGATCATGTGTTGAGAAGAACAGAATCATTGGATAAGTCCCTGATGCTGGGAAAGATTGAGGGCAGAAGGAGAAGAGGGTGTCAGAGGATGAGATGGCTGGATGGCATCACTGATGCAATGGACATGAACTTGGGCAAACTTCAAGAGATGGTGAGGGACAGAGAGGCCTGGCATACTGCAGTCCATGGGGTTGCAAAGAATTGGATATGACTCTTACAACAAATTCTTATGGCCACATAATATTGAAGTGAGTTGAATACAAAAACAAACAAATGATATGGTATACTAAATTAATTGACATTAATAAAATGCTTTGCCTTCACACAAGTGAAATTTGTTTTTTGGTTAACATCACATTTTCCAATTTAAGCAAATATAACCATACTAAGAAAGAAAATGTTTAAGTGGCCATGGTGTGTAATTACTAGTTTTTATGTGCTTGCATTCATAGATAATTCTGAAAAACTAAACTGCATTGTCAAATCTCAAAATGATACCATTGGTGGATATTTCCCCAGACATGGGATGATTAGTTAAGACACTTTCTAAGGCCTCGGATGAAATAGTCTTTCATTAACATCAAAACCATCTTCTTGTAAAAAAAAAAAAAAAATGGTGGAAAATGAAAGAGAACAGAGCTAGTTCAAGTCAAAGGGACCAGGGCTAAAAACTGAGTCAACGTGGGTGGCCAGAGAGGAAGAACAATTTTTTAAATCAACCTCAGTTAATTATTGGCTTCCCTGATAGCTCAGTTGGTAAAGAATTTGCCTGCAATGCAGGAGACCTGGGTTCAATCCCTGTGTTGGGAAGATCCCCTGGAGAAGGGAAAGGCTGCCCACTCCAGTATTCTGGCCTAGAGAATTCCATAGAATGTATAGTCCATAGGGTCGCAAACAGTTGGACATGCCTAGGCATCTTTCACTTTCTCCCCAAAACCCAACCCAGGGATTGAACCCAGATCTTGGGCGTTGCAGGTAGATTCTTTACCATCTGAACTACCAAAGAAGCCTGCACTCCAAAACAGAGTTTAAGTTAAACCGTGTGGGAAAAGTTGCTTCTCTGCAGATAACTTAACTGGTCTTTGCAAATGTATTCAATTTGTTTCCTGACCAGAAAAAGACTCCTTTTCTCCTACTCCCACACAGCATGCTGCACAAACACCCAATTCTATGACTTTTTTGTTTCCTGCATAGTGACTTTTCATGCCTGCCTACCATACTCACAGTCTTGTGATTCCACCCCCAGGCTTCCTCCTCATCCTTTGCAGATGCTAATTTCTGCTCCAGGTGTTCAGGGACAGACAGACCCCACCCACTCTGCCTTGAGAGGACACTCCTGAGACTGCCTGAGGTGCAAGTTATCTCCTCAATATAAGATTGAAGAACAGAGGAAGGATACTATTTTTTATCAAGTCAGAAGTTTAAAATGAGCAGCACAATCACATAAGGAAGATTTTCAAAGAAAGCTTCCAAATAGAACTTAGGCTTACAGCCCTGGGCCCAGGCTCTCCTAAAGAGTCGAGTTTAGCTTAGTGGACATTTTCTTTCATTTCCTGCCAACTCTGGCCCCATCTGTAGCATTATCTGGGACTCTATCCTCACAAGGCCTCCTTACCTTGTGGTTAGAGAATTGTGAGAAGAGTTAGCTGATGAAGTTTCATCATCTCTCTGTATATGCATGCATGAGGAGAAGGCAGTGATAGAGGACAAGATGGTTGGATGGCATCAGTGACTCAATAGACATGAGTCTGAGCAAGCTCTGGGTGATGGAGACAGGGACGCCTGGCATGCTGATGTCCACAGGGTTGCAAAAAGTCAGACACGACTGAGCAACTGAACAACCAACAACAAGTGTATATTTACATTTAGAGGAAGTCTTCTTGAACAGCAACATGAATTTAAGATGGGAAATATGAAGGTAAAATATTACATTGATAAGCAGTACTTCTGGACAAGCACACTGCTAGTAATTTTGCTGAACTAAACATCAAGTGTTTTCTTGGGACCTAATATACTCTTCTTCCTGCCCTAGTTTCCAAGGGTACATTGTCAAGTTTAACTTTCCAGGTTTTTGTAAATGGAGGTTTACTACCCACATCAACATAGAGAATTCAGTGTAGGGTTATAGCATATCTCAATAAATTAAATGAACAGATACTTCATGTAGATAATTTATTTTTTCCCACATTTAGTTTATCAAAGGACTTTTTACATGGCATATATAAACAATCAGATTAAATAAAAACTGGTGGCCTGAAAAAGATGTTCAGGAACGGATTCATTCTGCATCTAATCTCCCACTTGATAGAAAAAAAGAGTATTATAAATCATGTGATTTCCATCTAGGTCTGCTACTATCAAGCTATTTGAACACTCAGTTCCTTTGGTTTAAATATAAGGGGACGACAGAGGATGAGATGGTTGGATAGCATCACTGACTCAATGGACACGAGTTTGAGCAAGTTCTGAGAGTTGGTGATTGACAGGGAAGCCTGCTGTGCTGCAGTCCATGGGGTCACAAAGTCGGACACAACTGAGCAGCTGAACTGAGCTGAACTGATCTTATTTTTTTAATTTTTAAATTACTTCTTTATACTCCTGAATCTGGCAGGTTCTCAAAATGAAATTCATACGATATTCAAAATCTGGTATGTACAGAAGAGTTTCTTTGTAAACAGACTATTTGCAAAGGTTCACTGCAGTGGTCCCCGACATATTTGACACCAGGGACTAGAAAAATTGTGGAAGACAATTTTTCCATGGACTCGGCTGAGCCTGGCGGGGATGGGGAGGATATGGGTGGTGGTTTCAGGATGATTCAAGGGCATTACAATCATTGTGTATGGTATTTCTATTATTATACCAGCTCCATCTGAAATCATCAGGCGATAGATCCTGGAATGTTGGGGACCCATTATAGGGGAAGCAGGAAAGAGTGTTTGGGCAGGTTTTGGCACCAGCCCTATGTTGGCGACAGCTGAAGAAACTCATTAGGAAGGACCTGTAGTATCAACAGTCAATGCTAATGGCTCTAGATTAGCAATAATTTTTTCCCTTAGTAAAATAACCAACTGAAGCACTCCCAAAGTCTCAAATCCATTTTAAAAAGTAGCTCTCTACCACTGAAGGTGGATAAATGTAAAGCTGGAATCACTGGATGTCACTGAAAATATTCTGGTCCAAATTAAGGCAACAGATAGCTATTTGCATTTCTTCTCTACCTGGAACATCTCACACGGGGTCCTTCCAATGCATTGCTTAAATCTCTTTTGATATCTTAGGCTAGTTTGAGGTAAGCTTTTGCTTAAGAGTAATTATGAATTATATACTCAGTTGCTCAGTCATGTCAAACTCTTTGAAACCCCATGGTTCCTCTATTCATGGGATTTTTCCAGGCAAGAATACAGAAGTGGGTTGCCACTTCCTCCTCCAGAGGATCTTCCCAACCCAGAGATTGAACTCACGTCTCCTGCATTGGCAGGTGGATTCTTTACCATTGAGCCACCTGGGGATGCCAATTATGACTTAATGAGCTATATAAATTCCATAACTTTAAACCTGTGTCAATCTACATTTAGTATGAATGTGGGGGAGACACTCATGTCATGTAGGATACTAAAACTGGAATACAGTTATTATTGACTGTCTTTTGCTCAAAAGGTTCTAAGTGGGAATGGATACAATAACATAATGGCTTACTTTCACTTTTTAAAAAAGATGGGGATTTTGAATAGTAATAATTGACTAATTTATTTTAAAACACTTGGAATATATTTCAAACATTTCCAGGCTCATTTTAACAGAAAATCTTGTAGAACAACTGAACACTAACCAGAGCTCACCAGCTTCATTTGCTTCCATTCTGTTGCCCTTAAGGAACATTTCCAAAATTTTGGTGCTTAACCTTCTCTGGTTTTTTGGTTTCTTGTTTGTTTGTTTGTTCTTGGAATCAAAAGAACTGCAACGCCAGTTTTTATGTGCAAAGCTTTTCAAGACACTTTAGTTACCAAGTCCTGATGGAAGCATGACATGTAAGGATGGTACCACTGGCTGCCTATGCAGGGGAGCCAAAGAACTAAATGATCTTTAAGACTCAATCATCCCTAATATTGCAGTGCTCTTCTGACTTTTTCCCTCTGTTTGGCCATCTGCCCAGTTTTTAAAAATCCTTCATTACAGTATAAACAGAATCCATAAATAGAGTTAAGATAGGAAACTCAAGACCTTGAGTGACTGAAGTTCCTGCTCTAAATGTTCACATTCTGAGTGCTTTCTTTCTCCACCCTATGAAAAGAATAAGTAGCTTCATTAACTAGGAATCTTCTAAATCAGGCCTTCTCAAACTCTGGCATGAATACAGATCACCTTAGGATCCTGTGAAACTCAGATCCTGGTTTAGTAGATCTGGGGGAAGGCAGAGCCTGAGATTCTGTGTCTCTAACAAGCTCTCAGGTGATGCCAAAGCTGCCAGTTCTGGGCCAGACCTTGAGAGTAACATGATTCTCAACCCCTGTATTTGTATCCAGATTTAAAGAGATCTTGGCTTTCTAAATGTGAATCACTCTCTGTACATTCTTCCAGTTTCTGATTTCTAAAAATAAAATTGGATAGAGAACTGGAAGGGGTATTTTAGATTCCCGAAAATTGGATTAAATTAAGGTCAGAAAAGCTCTTTAAAAATGCAGTTCAGAAGGTTATAAATTTCAGATCATTTTCCAAACCACCCTGTCTCAAACTGAAGTCAGTTCCTTTATGGGATGATCTCTAGTGTTTACCTCTTTTCTCCCTCTTACTAAAAAGTACCTTTTGTCCCCTACAACTGCCAAATTACTCCATCCCCTCAACCCTCCATCTCTTCCCCTGCTTATGGATATCCTACAAAGGTGCCCTTTCACATACATAGACACAATGGATGAATTGTACTTTAAATAGGAAAGAATCTTTATCATTCAGAGTAACAGGAAATCCCAGAGCCAGGCCAATATGTATGTGATATCTGAACACACAATCAGGCCCTTTGAACAGTTTTACATTGTAGGAGCAACAAACACAGCAGAGTCCACAAAAGCTGTCTTTTTCAGAGTATTCACAATGCAAATGAGCCATGATGAAGGAGAAAATCTGGTTAAAATCACTCACTAGCTGGCTACACATACCCCACTTTTTATATCCTCAATTTCAACTTTTCAATTTAATGGCTGGCATCTGTTAGAAAAGAAAAATGTAATGGCTAATGCCATGGAATTAAACCCATAGGCCCCCACATTTATTAGAGGCTTCTGCATCCACCCCTAAAAATGTAATACATTGATTAAAATTAACTTTGTTTTTAAACAGAATCTGGGAATATAACTTGGGAAAGATAATCTCTGAAGTCTCTGTATTGCTCTGGGAATATCTGAGGATCAGAAAATGATCTCTATTTTGGGGGATATTTACTAATGAAAATAGTATTGTCTTGTGGAAAATACTACCACCACCTACTGGCATATATTATACATAAATTTGAAAAAGCTTCTAAATCATTTGAACAGGGCCAAATAAGGGTATGGAAGAAGAGAATAATCATTGTCATTTCACTGCAATTTAAATTTCAAATTTAGTCAAATAATTTTATTTGCTTTTTGATAATATCATAACCTTTACTTCATTCACCTGCATATGTAAACTAGAAAGAAGAAAAGAGTAAAAACAAAGTCTAGGATCTTTAGATAGAAAGAATGTATATTTATATTGTTGAAATGGCACTGGCCTTTGCCTTCACCTGTTGCTAAGTTCATTTTTGTTTTTATTGGAGATTTATTCTATCAAACCTACAAGGAAAAGAAAGGTTTGTGTCAACGTAGTATTTCAAAAAGACATTCGCACACATGGTTTGCAAAATCCTTTACAACCAACAAAAATATTTTAAGCAGAATATAAAGATATATACAAATCACCTTACAATTTCAGCAGCTATTTTGATAAAGGAAAACAGCCAAAAGATTATACATACAATAAGCTTTTAGAAATTTTTATTCTACAGTTAACTCTCATTAGCTTTTGGATTAGCATTAAATCATTTGCTATTCTTTACAATTTCCCTTGGGAAAGAATTACATCTTCATGCCATTTCTTCAGTGGTTATTTTGAATTTATCCTCAGACGATCTAGTCTTCAGTACTACAAATTTCCTACCTCCAGAGAAACTACGTCTTGCATAGAATCTATTTTCTTGTTCAGTGGTTTAATATTTTGCATCAATGAGCTAGATTCATGAAAAGGATATAGAATTAAAGACATGCGTTTTCTTTCCAAAACTTTACTGTGATACACCTATTTGTTAAACACACAGAATGGACACTGTATTACTTTAATGATATTTATAATGACATCTGTAGGTACACATAGAGGCAGGGATATATTTAGATAAGTATACCTAATGATAAAATATTAGGTATTTTTTGTCATTATAAATTGTTGTCAAAATGTATATGTTGTCATTATATTCAAGAAACATTTTTAGATGGTGAATATATATTTTAAAGAAATAGAGAAAAATTTTAATAATTAATTGAAGTTGCATATGTAAAGTAAATAGTACTTCTGTTATTTTTTTCTCATGGATGTGAAAATATTTTTCAACAATATGGTGTCTCATTCCTTATTATCTTATTTAAATTATAATCAGCTCTTTGCTAGCTTAGTGATTGTTCAATGACCATTTGAAAAAAGTATATTGTTTCCCCAAATATTATTTGATATGATATTGATAATTAGAATCTATTGTGAATTACTGAATTACTGCCACTGTTGAATTGCTCCTTTGATATTAATAGCTCGTGTGTGTGTGTGTCCATTGCTCAGTATCTGACGCTTTGCAATCCTATGGACTAAAGCCCGCCAGACTCCTCTGTCCATAGGATTTTTTTGGAAAGAATACTGAAGTGGGTGCCATTTCCTTTGCTAGGTGATCTTCCTGACTCAGGGACTGACCCTGCTCATCTCCTCTGTCTTCTGTGTTGCAGGCGGATTCTTTTCCACTGAGTCACCAGGGAAGCCTTTGACAGCTCAATTTTTGCTTATTTGCCTACTGTCTCACTTTTTGATATCTAATGCTATTTCCCCTCCATTTATTTACTCAAGAGAAGAGTCATTAAATCCCTACCATGTGCCAAGAACTGGCTTGGAACAGCTGACTCTATGGTAGGTAGTATGAAGCACACAAGTCCTTTGACTGGCTGGCATTTAAAATAGAGGGATGAAGAAGTACAATAAGCAAGTAAAGCAAGAAATAAAAGGGAACATTATTATAAGCGAAATGAAATGTGATACAGCAATTAGGTAAGTATCTTAGCTGTGGCCAGAAAAGGCCTCTTCAGCAGCACGGTCATTGAGCTAAAAGACAGATAGGAGCCCAATCACAAAGTGAAATCTTATGTGATTGATGAAGATTACCTGTTTGAGGCAAATAGATTAGTTATCAAAAGGTATTAAAAACATATCTATCTTTCTTCCATTTTATGCAATGGACTTAGGATGAATCTATTACATTACAAAATTTAATAAGATTTGAATTAGTATTTTCAAAAAGAGTTGAGCTAGTACTTCCATCAAAATTGAAGGACAGAGTTATGGCTAAATTTTGTCTCCCCCACAATTTACGTGTTGAAGCTCTACTCACAGTGTCACAAAATGTGACAGTATTTGTAACAAGTAGATAAATAAATGCTAACGATTTAACGCACAGCATATTGCTTATGGTCAACAACACTGCTTTATAAACTTCAAAGTTGCTAAGAGATCAGATCTTGTTCTCTTCACAATATATGAAAAGTATGTGAAGTGAAAGAGCTGTTGGCTATGTTATAATGGAATCATACTGCCGTATATAAATGCATTAAATCAATACATTCTACACCTTTAACTTACACAATGTATGTTAGTCATTCAGTAGTGTCCAACTCTTTGCAACCCCGGTAGACTGTAGCCTGCCAGGCTCCTCTGTCCATGGAATTTTCCAGGCAAGAATATTGGAGTGGGTTGACATTTCCTACTCCAGGGGATCTTCCCAACCCAGGGATTGAACTCGCATCTCTTACATCTACCTGCATTGGCAGGCAGGTTCTTTACCAGCAGTGTGACCTGGGAAGCCCCAAGTTATACACTTAAAAATTAGTTAAATTTTATATTATGTATATTTCAGGCAAATTCTTTATGGTCTGAGCTACCAGGGAACTTGCACAATGCTACATGCCAATTATTTCTCAATATTTTGTTTAATTTTGAAAAGAACATAATGACATTTGGAGACAGGATCTTTAAGGAGATAAAGTACAATAAGGTCATGTGTTGTTGTTTTTCAGTCACTGAATCGTGTCCAGCTCTTTGCAACCCCATGGACTGCAGCACACCAGGCTTCCCTGTCCTTCACTATCCCCTGAAGTTTGCTCAAACTTGGGTTCATTGAGTCAGTGATGCCATCCAACCACCTCATCCTCTGTCACTCCCTTCTCCTCCTGCCTTTAATCTTTCCCAGCATCAGGGTCTTTTCCAGAGTCAGTTCTTCACATCAGGTGGCAAGAGTATTTGAGTTTCAGCTTTAACATCAATCCTTCCAATGAATATTTAGGCTTGAATTTCTTTAGGATTGACTGGTTTGATCTTGTTGCAATCCAAGGAACTCTGGAGTCTTCTCCAGCACAATTTGAAAGCATCAGTTCTTTGGCACTTGGCCTTCTGTATGGTCCAACTCTTACATCCATACATGACTACTGGAAAAACTATAGCTTTGGCTATAGGGGCTGTAAAGTGAAGTGAAAGTTACTCAGTCATGTCCGACTCTTTGTGACCCCATGGGCTATATAGTCCATGGAATTCTCTAGGCCAGAATACTGGAGTGGATAGCCTTTCCCTGCTCTAGGAGATCTTCCTAATGCAGAAATCAACCAGGGTCCCCTGCGTTGCAGGTGAATTCTTTACCAACTGAGCTATCAGCGAAGCACTATAGAGAATGTGGGGAGAGAGCAAATCAGCCAAGATGATGGCCTGTTCAGGCTCTCTCACCCCACGTTTTGTAAATAATGACTATGTAAATAATGACAGATCATTTACAGAACTGCACATGCGCATCACAAGGAACTTGCTTGGTCATCAGCTACTCTGTGCTGTGGGGCTATGTGAACTCCACCTAAAAAGCGGCAGCATTACTACTGCATCTCGGCTGTGTCTGCTGGATCAACCACAAGAGGAAACACTATAGCATGTCTGCTGCTATGGCTGCTGCACCAGCCAGGAGAGAATAAACTTGTCTTCAGTGCCTATGGCTCCGCAAGTATTTTTCCAGCTTCCTCGCTTGCGCATTGTCTACCCTGGGTTCAGAGAACAGTGAGCACAATCAGATACAACAAGACAACTGGCATCAGGAACAGGATCAGTGATACATGGACCTTTGTTAGTAAAATGATGCCTTTGCTTTTTAATATGCTGTCTAGGTTTGTCATAGCTTTTCTTCCAAGGAGCAAGTGTCTTTTACTTTCATGGCTGAAGTCACCACCTGCAATGATTTTGAAGTCCACGATAATAAAATCTGTCGCTGTTTCCACATTTTTCCATCTATTTGCCATGAAGTGATGGGATAGGATGCCATGATCTTTGTTTCATGAATGTTGAGTTTTAAACCAGTTTTTTCACTGTGTTCTTCCACCATTATCAAGAGGCTCTTTAGTTCCTCTTCACTTTCAGCCATTAGGGTGGTATGTGCAGATATGTGGATATCTTGAGGTTATTGATATTTCTTCAGGCAATTTTGATTCCAGCCCAGAATTTTGTACATAAGTTAAATATGCAGGGTGACAATACACACCCTTGACATACTCCTTTTCGAATTTTGATCTAGTCTACTGTTCAATGCCCGGTTCTAACTGTTGCTTCTTTTCCTGCATACAGGTTTCTCAGGCAACAGGTAAGGTGTTCTGATATTCCTATCTCTTCCAGTTTGTTGTGACCCATGCAGTCAAAGGCTATAGCATAGTCAATAAAGCTGAGCAGATTTTTTTTTAAATTCCCTTGCTTTTTTTATGATCTGAAGAATATTGGCAATTTGATCTCTAGTTCCTCTGCCAGATCCTTCCTGTACATTTGGGAGTTCTTGGTTTATATACTATTCAGGCCTAGCTTGAATGATTTTGAACATTACTTTGCTAGCATATGAAATGAGTGCAATGTGAAATGTGATGTGAGATCATGTGCACAAGCCCTAATCCAATATGACTGGTGTCCATATATGAAGAGACTCTTAGGACACAGATACGCACAGTGGGTAGCGTAGTGGTAAAGAATTCACCTGCCGATGCAGGAGATGCGGGTTCAATCCCTGCTCAGGAAGATCACCTGAAGGAGGAAATGGCAACCTGGTCCAGTATTCTTACCTGGAAAAATCCATGGGCAGAGGAGCCTGGTGGGCTATAGTCCATGCAGTCGCAAAGAGTTGGACACAACTGAGCATGGACAGAGAGGGAAGACCACATCAAGATACTGGATAAAGACAAAGAAGGCCATCTACAAGAAAAGGAGAGAGGCCTTAGAAGATATCAATCCTGTCAACACCTTGATCTCAGATCTAATCTCAGGATTATGAGACAATACATTTCTATTGTTTAAGTGCTCTGATCTGTGGTACTTTGTAATGGTGGTTTTTGTTGAGTTCCTAAGTCATGTCCGATTATTTCGTGACCTCAAGGACTGTAGCCCACCAGGCTTCTCTGTCCATGGGATTTCCCAGGCAAGAATACTGGAATGGATTGCCATTTCCTTCTTCAGGGGATCTTCCTGACTCAGGGATCAAACTCAGGTTTCCCACATTGGCAGGTGGATTCTTTACCACTGAGCCAGCAGGAAAGCTGTAATGGTAGTCTTAACAAACTAAGATACATAGGTTTGCTAAGCATTAATGGTGGAATAAAAGAGTTACATTAAAAGGGGGTATAGTTTATATAGAAGAAAGTCAAGGAAGAAAAAAATGGTGCCATATAAAAATTATGATGAGTTAGGTTAGGTGGAAGTGTAAAGTAAATGGGAGGGGATAGAGAAGACAAATTTTGAAAACTACACTGGCATTTTATGAAAGAAAATATTGATGGTCAAGTAAAGAAAATGATTTTAAATATTTTTTGAAATTAAAAAGAGCTATTATTTTCCCCCAAAGTAAATCTTACACAGGTCTCTCACAGATAGCACAGGTAAAACTAGAACTACTATGGTGGAGGGGGAGGGAGTGGTATCAAGAACCACATGCCCCTTAATTTCTCTTGACATCACTATATGTCCAGGGAACTTCGGGGATCGATGCAATATTTCAAAAACTATTGGAACAAAGAGTTTAATTCTATTAGTGTACATTTGGAGCCACTATAGTAGTTTGTGGTAAGTTGCGTTATTGTGCTCAATTTCTTGTTCCCACCCTGTCCTGTAAAGGGATGATACATGTTTATTGACCACTAGCTGATGGGCTGTACCCTGTCAATGGAGGAAGGGGGTTGCACATCTGTTCAACATCAATGCCAGATCTATGTCCAATGTAATGTGAGCAGGAATAACACGCAGTGCATCTAGGCAGAAGCTTTAAGAGCTTTCACACATCTCTGCCAGCTCTCTTGCTTTTTTTGTCTGCCATAAGATTATTATGTCACAAATGGTGGTGCTTCCTCAGCATGTGTCTGATATAGGAAGACCCACCGAGAACGAGACAACCATCATGTGTGAAAGGCACAAGAAATATATACCTAAGCCACTGGAATTTGGGGACAGTTTATGATTACATCAAAGCTGATGGATAGAGTATTTATAAGGGAAACCAAGTGAATTAAACAAATCAAACAAGGGAATATTTTTGCTCAAAACTGTGTTTAGCAGGTTCTAAATTAAACTACAGAGTAATAAACATGGAGTTAATTATCACTGTGCATATAACATTGATAGATGTGATAAAGCTATTAGAATTGTCTGCCATTCCCTACTCTCTGCATTCCTTTTCACGTAACCTCGTGTTCACTCAAAGTCAGCTGGGGTCTACACACCCGTGAATAAAAATGGGTGGACTCTGATCTGTCACTTTTAGGGGGTAGGTATATGCTGAACAGGAACTTGGGATATTTGAGTTAATTCATTTAAATTTCTTACCTCAGGAATGTTAACTAAAAGACTTTGAGAGAATTTTTATGATTTGCTAAAAAGTCAGACTGTCAAGGCTAGGGCAAATCATTGTAAAGCCTTATGCACAGTGAAATGAAAATAATTTGTGGGCACCAATTGAGAGAGAGACAAGAAAGGGAAAACCTAAAGGAAACAGTGGTGTTCCTTGTTACCAGACCCTGCCTACAGTGAGCCTGAGACAGGCTGGGACCTTGGACCCTTTACTGCAGTGCTTGTACCTGGATAAATGTCTCCTCAGGCAAGAGCATACAAAGAAAATATAAGGGAATAAAAACAACCGCATGCATGCCCAACTGGGGCAAATCATCAGCAATAACATACAAAAGGGCCCAAACCCAACTGCCATTTCTGAGGTGCGAGAAGGAAAAGCAGGGTGCTGCCCACGATCCCAGTATACTGCACCACGGAGAGGGTGGGCAGACGGCCTAAGCCACTTCTCCAGCCCAATCCACCAATCCACCCCATCCCATCTAAGGGACCAGCTTGCCCTCTTAGGGCAGCAAGCAAGGGAACCTGTTATTTGTTTTTGCTCCCTTGTGCCTGAATTTCTAGTCTGGCCTCTTATCAATTTATACTGGTTAAAGAGTTCAAGAATCTAGGTCTGTAACAAGGTCTGGGTTCCCTTTTCTTCAGTATCCATAATATCTTTCTGTAACTTTAAGTGGCTGTCTACTCCCTGTCATTTGATTTCTTTCAAGAGGGATTCTTTCTTTACCTTAACCAAAATAAAAAATAAAAAATTGTTATAACAACAAAGCAAATATAGGGATGGCCCAGAGTAAAGTAGTGATATTAAAAATAGAAAAGAGGGCGCTTCTCTGGTGATCCAATGGTTGAGAATCTATCTTGCAATGCATAGGACAAGGGTTCCATCTCTGGATATGGAACTAAGATCCTACATACTGGGGAGCAACTGTGTCCATAAGCTGCAATCACTGAACCTGAGCCTCTCAGCTAGAGAGAAGCCGGGCTTATGTTGCAACTAAGATCTGACACAGCCAAAAGTAAATAAATAAGTATTTAAAGCATGGCTTCTCAAACTATCCTGGTGATGGATCACTTGATTTAAAAAAATATATAGAAAAGACAAGAGGGGTGACTTTGGAGTCTCAGAATCACTGTATAGGACTGGTTGGCTCTGTGGGGTAATGAGAGGTAAAGGTTAAATGTTTCTTTGTGTTTCCATATTTAGATTGTAATAAAATAGGAGAGCAGCTGGAAAAGAGATGCAGAAGATAATAAGATTAGTTTGGGGACATCATAAATGTGAGAGATTGGAATATTTCATAGGAGATGTCTCCTAACCAGTCGCAAAGGAAGGGTGTCTATGCTCCTCAAAAGTGAATAATCTATTAAGCAATTATTTGCCATAATATGCTTGGCACTACATGAAATACAAAAATAGGACCATAAACTTACTTTTTTTGAATGTCTCACTTTTTATGTGTTTGATTGTACAAAAACTGTTGTTTCTTTGCCTGAATTAATGGGCTATCTTTGTATTCTTATGAATTTATAAGAAAGTCTAATTACTGATTGAGAAACACATTAAACTATTTTAGAAAAAAAAAGAACCCTGGACCTTCTAAAGGGTTTTTTTTGTGTGTGTGATTCTTTGTTTAATCCATATAGTCTCCAAAACGTGATATGGTAAAAGGAAAATCTTATGAACTAAATTTTATTATTTTGGTGTTCAAAATTGCAATCCAGCCTCCCAGGTTACAAAATAACCAGATGAATATATTAAGATGAGGTGGAGGAATTTAGACAAAGGTTAAGAGAAAGAGTTGATGCCTGCAGTAAGATTAAAGTAGAGAAGAGCTGTGATGCCTTTTCTAAAAATGGATCATAAATATGGCTCTGAGGATTTTGGTGGCAAGTGTGAAAAAGGGAAATACAGTTAGTGCTGGTTAGGTAAAAGAACACTGTATCCTCCAGGCAAAGAGAAATTTCCCCCAGGACTGTTAAATAGAGTTGATTGCATGATATATAGTAGATGGCAAATGCACTCCACATTTTGCAATAACTTTAAAAGATCTCTTCAAAATAAGTGGACAGAGGATCAACAAACACAAGGGTATTAGGAAACTGCTTTAAAGTTTTTAGGTTTACAACTTTCCAAAGAACAAGCTTAATAGCAAAATAAATTTTAGAACCTTGAAAGTATATTTCTTATTTTCCATAAATACTTCTACATACTGTTTCTCTAAATTCCTTTTGCTAATCAGTGAATTCCAGATTGCTTTCCCTGACAAGTTCAAGGGTGCTGCCTTGCTATATGCTGATTAGCACATAGGCATAAGCTTTCAAAACGACCCAGGTGGGGCTACAGAATCATCCGCTCCTAGGTCATTTCACCCTTTTGGACATAAAGTGGAGTTTTCACTGATATTTTTCTTAATAATTTTGAAATGATGGGCAGAGGGCTCTTAAATTTCTATTCTAAGAAGCAACTGTGATAATTTTATCCTAGAAGATGGGGGAAGCATTGATGACCAACAAGACCACAGAGTCTGAGTAAAGTCTTTAGAGAATGTGTGCCTTAGAACAATGCAACTTCCTGTTATATTCCCTATCAGTTGTAGCGCAGAAACCTTGACTATTCAATGAGCAAAATGCTTTTCAGGTTTATTAACTGAACGTCAACCAAAAATAATGGCTTAGGTTTTGGAATAGTTAATATGTAGCCCTTTTTGCTGGCCATAATTAGATAGCAGGGTTGGTTGATGTGGCAATTTAGGAAATCCATTCATTTGTTAAAATGGTTCCGAGTTAAAATTGTTTCAGATTGTTCCCTTTAAGCCTTCTATGCAGAGGCCTATCACAGCTTTGTCTTCATAATCATCATTAAATTCATTTCAAAATACTAGTCATGGGAATTGTTATTTGACATTTATTTATTTTGCCATTTATCTCAAACTGATTTTACAAGGGGAAAAATGCACTGAGGAAGTTGATCTGCTGTCTCAGCACTTATTTGTTTACAGAAAATTTAAGTGTAGGTGACCCTGTTCTGGTCGGAAATTTTATGATTAGGGCTCTTTCTGCCTCAGTGAAGAGTACATGTACTTTTCGTTTTTCTTTTCAGCTGTCACCAGATTTTTAAGGGAAACAAATTAAGGCAGCAAGCATGTATTAAAGGGCCAAATAGGGGACATACTTAGGTCTTTAAAATATCCAGTAATCTTAAATTAGGAACTGATTCCTATGAGATAACTTATCATTTGATATGCTAGCATGGCATATTTGTTCCAAATAAAATGAGCACAATTAGGAAAATTGTAGGTAGAATTTAAATACAAATAGGCTAATAGCAATCCTCGCATTAACTGTAAATACAAAATGCTTTGATTTAGGTTTAATATTCAAAATAATAAGAATGCTCTTGGATATACTTTCATCTTTTTTTTTTTTAACATATATACAATGGGATTCTACACATCCATATTGTCTTTGTTCTGTCGATAAGTCTTGTCTGACTCTCTTGCAACCCTATGGACTATAGCCTGCCAGGCTCCTCTGTCCATGGGATTTCCCAGGCAAGAATACTGGAGTGGGTTGCCATTCCTTTCTTCAGGGGATCTTCCCAACCCAGGGATGGAACTTGCATCTCCTGCACTGGCAAGCAGATTCTTTACCCCTGAGCCACCTGGGGAACCCTCATGTCTTTATACATGCATATGAATTCTCTCAGGGGGGGAAAAAAAAACAAACAGATTTTTCTCATCATTTTGATTCTCCTCCAAAATTGTGTTGTTCTCTCTTTGTGACTGTTTTCTACACAATCTCATTTTATTGTATTTGAATCCTTAAGCAACCAAAGTTAGGATACTGGAATGTACTTAAAAAGGACTCAGTTATCAGAGATTACCTAATTTTTGAGGAAAAGGCTTCCAATAACTACACTTTCTTGTCTTCAGTTTCCAAAGGATTCTTTATAAAATAACTTTTCCACAAATAAGTATACATTCATTCATTATTTTGCTACTTAGCTTTATTTAATTTTAATAACATTAATTCTCCCATAACCATTTCTTTTTTATGAAAAATTATAGCCAGGTCTTTACTTCATTTACTTTTAACTATTTCATAAATACCAGAAGGGAAACTAGATTTTTTGTGAGAAAACTTAGTAAAAAGTAAACTTGGAAACCCTTCCAATCTCCCCCTACCGTGTTGAAGAGAGCTCAAGGTCTTCCAATTTGGGGTTAGGTGGGTGAGCTCCAGACAGACTGGACCCTCCAGGTAGGTGGTTCACCCACAGTACTTTGCGGTCCCTGGATATATGACTTGTCCAACACTGAACATGATCTCAGCCAGTTCATGATTAACAGGGCTTTATTTGCTGGACAGGCAGAGCTTTGAGAAGCTCAATATACCCAACGTTGGAGTGCTGGAGAGCATTGCAGCAAAATACACTTTTTGCTTATTAAAATATCTTAATAAATAGGGATCCAGAACAATGTGGCCGCTCTTACTTCAGCAGTCTTTTGCATGGCTGTCACAGTCACCTTCCCCATGACCCGTCTGGCAGGGACGGATGAATGAGCTATCAGCATTACGTGGCGCTGGTCACCTGCAGGGCTCCTACGCCATGGAGCTCCCTCCCCCTACCCAGTCCAGTCCATCTCCTTCTGTGGTAGCAGAAGCTGTCAGTCACATCCAGATTCCTTTCATGATCATGTCTGATGAGTGGATATTGGGCTACCTCAAGAAAATAATGCAAAAGTCAGAAAGAGAAAAACAAATATTGTATATTAACACATATATGTGGAATCTGGAAAAAATGATACAGACAAAACTATTTGAATGCAAAAATAGAGACACAGACATAGAGAACAAAGGTATGGATACCAAGAGAGGAAGGGAGTGAGGAATTGGGGGGCTGTGATTAACATATATAGTACCCAAGCTACAGAAATATGCTTTGAAAAGGAATTTAAAAGTTTACAGAAAGCTATTAAAATAATTTAAATATAATCAATCCATTTGAAACACAGAAACAGATGAACCAAAAACTATCAGATTTGACTCTTTTTTTAACATTTTACCTTTTCTACAGCTTTTGCTCATTTTTAAGAAGGCATAGACACTTGACTGATGTGAAGATACAAGATTGGAGTATAGGTCTGCTACTGAGGTGTCTTGACCAAATCTGGTTTGGAGAAGTGTTCTGTTTGACTTGCCCAAAATAAAAAACAAATTTATCTTAAAATTAATTATGCTGCCAACATTTCAAAATTAAGGCATTTGATATATTTAATATTGTAAGAAAACTCCATAATTCTGACATTTTTTGAAAAAAAAAAAAAAGGCTAGCTTGTAACAGGGGGCACAGCAGCCATCTGTCAGTGCTGTGTTTAGGCGGCTTATTTTAGCTGGGCACTGCTCCCCTGTTTGCCCCAGTCTCATTTCCTGTCTTCTGCAAATCTTAGTTTCTGTCTCCTGAGATAACCTAAGATTCAAAGGATACTTATATCTTCTAGCAAAAGACAGAATCATACTATTTTCTTATTTCCTTCCTTGCAACATTCCCACGTACTTCCAAATGATAATAATATAACATGGAAAGGAAAATAAGCGGAAGTGTAAAATAATCCATTGGAGATAAACTGACACAATCACTCCTCTCTAAGCACATCGTCTTTTTTGCTTGATAATTCAGCTTAAAATGAAAATCAGTGAAAAGATCAGCTATCTTCATGTCGTTCTTAACGTAGGCTTCCATGAGATCTTTAAAAGACAGACTTTGCAAAATGGTGACAGTATCTCGGGTTGTGCAAAGCTGCAGGCTAAACTACAGATGGTGCCATTTAGCAAGGGCCAAATTGCTGGTTACAATCTACTGAAAAACACAGGGTTTATCATGGAAACATGGACAGTCGCTGGAATATCATGTCTCTTTGGGGCATTGTTTTCACAAATGCATTTACAAGAAAAATGTTCTCTGTTAACTACAGTTCCCAGAATACCTTGTAGAACATTCTGTCTGTATTGATCATAAAATGGCATAGCCATTCGGCCTCCTCTGGCAGAACTCAGGGGAAAGTGAGCAAGTGCATTACACCATGTGACAAACTCTAAATTATGAAAAACACTAGCGTAGTTTCATCAGAATTTGCATTCTGTTAGCAGGAGATAGATCTGAAATCTATTTTTATCCAAAGGATCTTATTAAACTAAGATTGCCTGTTACTGTATGTAGTTGTTTCATGCAGTAGTGCCTGATGGTACTTCTTATAAACAACAGAGAGTAAACCCAAACAAGCTGAAAAATTATTTATTACAATTTATTGCAAAATACTGCAATTCAAGAAAAATTACATCTGCATGGACTGCATATTTTGGATACAATTTATGGTGTAGTTTCTCTTCATTAACCACATCTCCGAGAATTTTCAAAGCATCAGCTTGCATATTATTAACATGTACTTAAAATAACAATATAGAAAGCTTCAGGATTAAAGTAAAAGGTTGAGCGTAAAATGCAAGGTGCTTCAAGTGTATCTATATACTTGCAATTCCTTAGAAATTCAGCTTTTTAATTAAAGTGAACTAGACCTTACCTAGACCAGTTAGATTAATAAGTATTTCAGTCTACTCTAACTATTCTCCTTAATAAAAGCAGATTGAATCCATTTTGTAAAAAGAAGTATAGTATTAACTATCATGGCTTCTTTTATATAGTTAAACACATCCAGCGTTTTTCATGGAAAGGAACAATGACAAAAAAGCAACTATAGCATTTGAACTCAATGGAAATCTTTTTTTAGTTACTCTACATTATATGTATTTGGGTGAGTGGTTGTTTTTGTTTATTTTTTGCTATTTATATGTACCTCTGCTATTTTACAGCTTGATGTTCTTAAAGCAAAATTCGTACAAATTTTATTTACAAATGCATGTGGCATTTTAAATCATTAGAAAGCTAAATGTGAAGAGTATAATAAATGAGTCTCTAAAAATTTAATATTATACTGTCCACATGTCCTCTCTTGTGATTCACTCTCAGATTCTTTAGGGCTTTCCCTGAAAGTTGGTGGAAGAGAATGGATTCTATCTGTTATTTATAGGTACAGTTTCTGGATATAATTATATTATAAAGGCCACAGCGATTTTAATTCAAAAAAGAGTTTGAGGGAATTCCCTGGAAGTCCAGTGGTTAGGACTCGACACTTCCCCCAATTGGGGAAGTAAGATCCCACAAGAAGCCTCACAGCCAAAAAGAGAACTGAGTTTGAATGTGAATCCAGCTGGTCTTTCCTAACTTCTTGTGATGCTGGGCAAATCAGTTAATCTGTCTGAGCTTCAGTTTTCTCATATGAAAACCAGGCATTAAAAATACTTGCTTCATACAATTGTTGAGAGGGTTAAAAAGAAAACCTTTGCAATGCATCCATGACAACATCCAACATATAGGAAGCACTTTGAAAAGGTCCAATGGTTATGCTTATTTATTCTCATTCTAAAGCACTACCAAAAGGCAGTTCAAGTCAGCCTGGATTTGTATAAGATGCTGTTTTAAAGCGAGAATTGAGTTTGAAATGTTTCACTTGTTTAGCTATTACCATTATTATTTTCAAACTTCCTGGGTCAGCATATCCCATGTCTCATTAATTAAGCCTCCAACCCCATCAGTGGAGAACTAGCCCTTGGCCTTTCAGGTTCCTTTGTTTGAGCTTCTCAGTTTTGTCACTCTAGTGAATTTTTACTTACTCTTCAATGATGCTTTCTTTGATGCACCGAGGCAGAAATAATCACTCAGAGCTTCTCTATTTTTCCAACATTAAGCTCTTCTCAGTGTGTCTGCTGATACTTGCTTCCTTCACTATAAGCTAGTTGAGGGGTAACTTGTGTTTCCCTAACACTAATATGTTACTTGCAAGTTGCTAGAAGAGAAGGAGCCAAATTATTTGAAAAATATGTTATGGAAAAGAAAGTTGTTTAAGCTCTCAGTCGTGTTCAACTCTGCTATCCCATGGACTGTAGCCTACCAGGTTTCTCTGTCCATGTGATTTCCCAGGCAAGAATACTGGAGTGAGTTGCCATTTCATTTTCCAGGTATGGGACCCACATCGCGTGTGTCTCCTGCATTGGCAGGTGGATTCTTTACCACTGTGCCACCTGGGAAGCCCTAGTATTAACTAAGTGGAAGTTAATCAAACAATGCTAAAAGCAAGTTAAGCGATATAAAATCACATATACTTTATGGAAGGAAGAGGGGCAGTTTGGTTTACTCTTCCTTAATCTGTGATTTGGAGAAGGCAATGGCACCCCACTCCAGTACTCTTGCCTGGAAAATCCCATGTGCAGAGGAGCCTGGTAGGCTGTAGTCCATGGGGTCGCTATTAGTCGGACACGACTGAGCGACTTCACTTTCACTTTTCACTCTCATGCATTGGAGAAGGAAATGGCAACCCACTCCAGTGTTTTCTTGCCTGGAGAATCCCAGGGACGGGGGAGCCTGGTGGGCTGCCGTCTATGGGGTCGCACACAATCAGACACGACTGAAGCGACTTAGCAGCAGCAGCAGCAGTCTGTGATTTTCATGAGGGAACTCCTCCATAAAAATTGCTGGTTCAACTGCCATAACCCATGTCCTGTAGGGCCATTATAGCTACAGCATGCATCAGCCTGGAGTCTCTCTGCCTCTACTTCCTCTCCACAGCCTGGAACAATGCCCCAGGCCATCTTCCCCAGTCCTGCCAGCACCAGGTAATTCAAGCACTGCAAAGATGCAATGTCACCAATCTACACAGTGAGTAAAAACAACACTCCTAATAGCAAAATGTCACTGGAGATGTAAAATCATCATTCAACAATCACCATTTTTTCCTCAATTACTGATGACCTAAAAATAAGCATTTTGCTTCAATAGTTTCAAAATGTTCACCAATATTGTCTGCTATTCTTACTAACGCTTATTCATCTGATGCCTTTTGGCCTTGCCATTCACTGATACACAAGCTAAATATACAGCAGAAAGTCAGTCATCACATGCACACCAGATTTTGGGACTGAACTTTAATTTGGGTGGTGGGAGATAAAGTTATAAAGCAGAATGTTTTTAAAGCAGCTAAACACTATGAAATGCTTCTAGAATTTCTGTCAAAAATAGACTCCAAGGGAATGTAAGTTGGAGAGTCTGTAAGTCTTTGTGAATATTATGAATGTTGTGGCATATTCATGTATTTTGATGCAAAAAAGGAATTATTTAAAAATAAAACAGCCTTGTCATAACAGATTTGAACTCATAGATGAGTTAAAAGTCTCAATCCTTTAGTTTTGTGTGTTCTCATCTGTGATTTTCTCACCAACCAAAATAGAGAAATCTCACTGATCTCCACATTAAAATAAGATAATCTGATCTATTTCTCAACGCATTTTTATTTGATCAGTACTCATGTAAGAGAAATCCACGTGCTCTTAACCCTTTTAATGTTCCTACCTCACAGAGCCCTCTGGCTTCAATGTTCCCCCTCAGTGGGATCATAAATAACCACACAATCGCTTTTTAGCCTTGTTATGTGTGCCACAGTAAGGCCTCAGAAACCAAAAGTCCCCACTTGTTTCATTTGTTAGCCAGCACTCCAATCTTCAAGACCCATCACTGACCCCCAAATTCTAGCACTGAAGTTAAAGCAGGTCACCTCCAGGGAAAACCATCAGCAACTTCATTTTTAAAATATATTTGATTTTCTTTTTCTAATCTTCCAGCCTTTCTTTTCCTTCCCCTCCTCCCCAACACTGCTGCATGCCTTAATTTTGCTTTCAGTCGGTAGTTGAAAAACTTTAGTTTCTAATAACTGGAAAAAATGGTTATTTAAAGATAACTGCAACTTGCTTAACATGCTAGGCTATCATATGCTCAGTGCTTTGAAGCTGCAAATTAATGACGAGCAGGAACAGTGACTATCTTTCAGAGGAAACTGACCTCTTTCTAATGGCACATCGCTAATGTCATCTGTCTACTGCATCTCATTATGTGAATTTCACGGAGTTTAAAAAAAAAAAGTATCTTAAGGCTGTGCACAAATAAAAAGGACCTTCTAGTATTAAGCACTTTGAAAATTTTTGATCTCTCAAAATACCTTCCTTAGATACTGCTTCCCCCTTTTGTGCATGGCATGCTGCTTATGTCATCTATTCTCTGTGACTAATTATGTTAATTTTGTGCCATAAAAGTAACTGAAGGCTGTTAAGAAATAAAAGCTTTTGAGTGGCCTTATTTTATAAACACCCCTTTTGAACAAGGCACATTTAGTCATATTTGCAGTAACAGAAAGAGTCTTGTGCTAAAAATACAACAAAGGCTCTTGAATATGGCCATTTATTCCCACTTTATTAGGTAATTTATGAAAAAGTATGAAGGGAAGCCTTTTTGTTACCATAATTTGCATAAAGCTGGTGCCCCATTAATGAGATAACTTCCTGCCTTTTGTGTATCACCAGCTGGAAATAGAAATGGAGGAACTTTTCTGTAGCCCAATTACCTAACCTGCTGAGTTCAGAGTTGGAAAGTAAACAGGATTCCTATCTGTCAAAGAACTTTACTTTGGTTCCTCTAACCTGATTTCTTTTTTAATAAAAATAATTATAAGAAGGATGAACACCAAATGCTAAAGCTAACTAAATGTCAGCAAGCCTACATGTTAGAACATATGATCTACTTCTAGAGAATATTACTTATTTAATAATCATATTTTTTCCCTTTGAAGAACAGTTGTGGCTTTATTTTTGCTGTCATTGGATCAAATGAGTAACATTTGATCATGCGTATGAACATTTGAACTATACATATGACAAAAAGAAAAAACTGTGAACAAATATTATTAATAGATTTTTGGGTGGGGGAGCATTGAAGGAGCAATGAATTGCATTGCAATTTATTGCAATTATGAATGGCAGTCTTTCAATGAAAGATATTAACAATATTTTATACATTAATAATTCTATGCTACTAAAAATATGTTGGAGCTACAACAAATATCTGTTAAGTTCCAAAATATGCTAAGATGAGTATATAATTTTGCCATGAGGGGTAGAAATTCTACACTTACCATAAAGGCATGGACAAATGAAATAAATAAAAAAGAAGAGGAACAATTTTGAACTCATAGCTTGGGTGTACACATATGCATACCCACACATATACACACATACACAATATTAGAAAAAGCTTTATTAAACCCCCACAAACAAAAGAGTCTATAGAAAGAAAACTTTTACTTATCGGTAAGTGACAATAAGATATAGTCTTTGAAAGTGGCAGTGAAACTAAGCGACTAAATTTTTATCCTCCAGTTCCTAATGCCAGCTGTATAAATGTAGCTCAGATGACATATCATGAAGGTTGTTCGGTGGTTATGTCAAAATGGAAAATAAAACAAAAATAAGACCAGAAGGGCAAAAACCACTGTCTTTGCTTGGATTTAACAATAAACCAGAGAACTGGATGGTTTGCTTTATGGTCTCATCTTCTTTTAAAATAAGGTCCTGAACTCTTAAATTATAAGTCATCTTATAATTAGGGCTTCCCTCTTAGCTCAGTTGGTAAAGAATCTGCCTGCAAAGCAGGAGACCCGTGTTCAATTCATGGGTCAGGAATACCCTCTGGAGAAGGAAATGGCATCCCATTCCAGTATTCTTGCCTGGAGAATCTCATGGACAGAGGAGCCGGGCAGGCTACAGTCCATGGGATCTCAAGAGTCAAGACATGACTTAGTGACTAAACCACCACCATCTTATAATTAGGTCAGAATTTCACTTTTTTCCATATACCTCATAACGTCTTCGGTATATTGCATTTATTGAAATAGTAGAAGTAGTGCAAAAGCCTTGACAACTATCAAAAGGTATCAAAAACTTTGACAGCTATTACCATTGACATGTGTTTTAACTTGTGAAGTTAAGCTTAATCATGAGTCATTCTACTTTTACCCTTATTCTCTGGAAAATCTTCTCTGTAGCTAAATGCAAAACCTAGCTTCCAGGGTGTGAGACAATTCCTTTTCTAGGAGAATAATATTCTTGTAAGAAGTGGACTACTAGGGAATTATTTCTTTTCAGTTGCTTTTATAGTCTAAATTGTTTGTTTTAAGAGAATTATAAGCAGACAAGGAAATAAGTATTACTCCTCCAATCAATGCAAATTATCTTTGCTTTTAAACATAGACTTCTGGGAAAAAGCATAGATAAAAGGTTATCAGGAACACCCTGAAATTCCAAACAATATCTCTAAGAAGTTAACAAGGAATTGTTTGGCCTGAATAGACACTACTTACTCAACTTTCTTCTATCACCTGTGAAAAAAATGTACCCCATGTAGCAGTCACAGTCTTCCATTTGTCTATAACAGGACTTGTGCCAAAATTTTTAATTTAAATTTTCATGAGAGTTAGTCAGTTGAACCACTGGAATACAGAGGAAGAAAAGAATGTAATGAGTAATCCTTTAAAATACAAAAGACTAGAGCAAATTTGATTAAACTCAATGGAGAAAGTAGCCAGAATGACAAAACAAAATACATGGCCATGATATGATTTATGTTAATGTTTCTATATCACTAGTATTTTATATTCTAGCTGCCCTTATAAAAATTCTATATTCCTACTCAAACTATTCTCACACAGACCTTAAAATTAGTTGATCTTCCAAAGTTTGGAAGTTGAGTGAAAAATTTAAGCAAGCTCTGAATAGTTATTAGGTAATATACAATATGAGTTTTAGAATATTAATTAAGCAATAATTTGAGGCCCTAAGATGCCAGTCCATATATTCTTACCTTGTAGGGTGAAGACTATAAATATAAAGACAGGTCTTTCTTCCCTTGCTACTTCCCTAAAATTAATACAGACTCACCCAAAATAGCTCAAAAAAAGATGTCAACAACCAGCATTAAGTTAATATACTGCTAAAGCTATGTGAAAGTATTGAGAAATTTATGGGGGAAAGTTTGAATCAACAAATATTTTCCATATTCCTACTGGTAACTCCAAGGCCTTTTTTTCCCCTCTCTGTTCTTTTTTTCCCTTCTTGTCTGTTACAAGTTATGATGTGTGGATGAAGGCTTTTTCCCATGCAGTAATGACTGTATACTGAGATTTCAAGGGGCTGTTCATGACAATCCCATTTTCTGTGTAATTTCATGGTTGTCTTCTTGAATGAAGATATTGGCTGCTCTGAAGCAGGGGGTCAGCCGCTCCTGCTCCCTTTCAGTATTGTTCCGGAGTATGTTTCCTTTCAGCTGATGAAAAGTAATTCATCATTTACACCCCTGAATTCTGCCAGCATTTTTTGAACAACTTTTCTTTCCCTGTGGTACCTTCGGCCCATGAAAGAGATAAATAGGTTCAATACAACACTAGGCCCCAGATCCTGGGAGCAGGTTAGGCCTCTGAGGCCCCGAGCTGCCCCTTTCTCATGATAGAGTTTGTCACCTTTCTACCTCTAGAAGTCAAATCCTGTCGACTCAGCCATCTTTCAGGCTCTCTGAAGTGGCTTTGGCACCCACTGGGGCATGTGAGCTTAAAATTGATTTTTTTTAAGATCTGTCAAGTTCCCTTAAGGGACGGAGTTGACAGCCAGCAGGCCTCAACTATCACAAAGCATTCAATGTGTAAAAGACACCTAAGGAACTTCCTTTGAGGGGCCAAAGGGCTTCAGACTTTGTGACACATTGAGAGGGTGCTGTTGCTAAGAAACTGGCTTTTTGGGCAATAGGATTTTTCCTGCAACTCTGCCACTTTGGGAAGTACTTTAAGCTACCTCTCTTCTTATGGCAAAAGACAATATCAACTGTTATAAAAAACAACATGAAAAAAAGATGTTAAAAGGAATCATTACATGGTGCTTCAGATTCTAACTGCCTATCACTTATGCAGTTTGGAAATTAACTTAGTATGTGTACCAGCTTTTAGAAGAATAAAGCATTAGGTAATCTGAACAATCAAATAATATCAGTTATTTGTTTTAAAAGTAAAGGATACCAATTCTTTACAAATTTGGAAATTATGGATGGTAAGGCAGAAATAAACACTCTTTCTCAACTTAAACAGTAACTTAATACTTCAGTGATAGTGTGATGCTATAGTTCACCTCTTATTTGTAAAAAAAATATAATGCTAGAGTAGATACAGCCAGTTATTTGCTCGTGACCTAAGTTTACCAGATCAAAGACTGCTAATTCGGCCTTTCATTTAACCGTTTCTCCTTATTACATATGTTCCCTCAGAAGTCAAAATAATCGAGACAGGATTTTGCTATATTATTTGAACACTAAGGAAGTGTTCTTTCTGATACTGATTTTGAACAGCTTCATATGAAAAGTCATATTTTGGATTTAAATAAAAAGGAAAATGACTCAGCCTCTTTTAGTGACCAGAGCATAACCACTTTCTCTAGCTAAATCATTCGTGCAGAGTGAGCACAGCATCCTTTGGAAGATTAGTGATTCCTCAAAAGAAGTGCGGAGACAGATTTTCAAATTCAATTCCAACCTGTGTGGTTTGAAGGCCGTGAAACTTTCAACAACAATATAAATACTGCATGCATCTCTCTCTCTATCTCTCCCGAGGCTGGATTTTACCAACTGGTATGTGAAAGGCCAATTGTATAAGCAGGTGTGGGTCTGAGTTGAAAGGATGTGATGGCATTAATCTCCCTTTAACAGGTCTTGTTTTCATGGGCTGTTGTCAAATAGAGCTGGGTTGTTCTGTAACTATAGCTGCAGTTATGTGTTCCTTGTCATAGCGAAGTGCTCTAGCTTTTGAAGGAATTTCTGCACTTTTCCAAAGACAGTGTCAGTGTTCGGTAGAGAGGGAGGGAGTCTGGTAAGCTGAAGAGAGTACAGGCTTTTGTGTCAAGACATTCCCTGGGTTTAAATATCAGATTGCAGGAGCTGTGTTGACTCAGCAAATTTATGAAACTTCTCTGAGATACAGCTTTCTTGTGCATAAAAGGAGGACAACTATACCTGAATATTGGGCTTCGCTAGTGGCTCAGCGGTAAAGAATCCGCCTGCCAATGCAGGAGACCTGTGTTCAATCCCTGGGTGGGGAAGATCCTCTGAAGATGCAAAGGGCAATCCACTCCAGTATTCTTGCCTGGAGAATTCCATGGACAGAGGAATCTGGTAGTCTACAGTTAATGGGGTCACATAAGAGTTGGACACAACTTAGCGACTAAACAATAAGAATGCATCTGAGGATTAGATAAGGTTATGCATGGAGATACCCAACATAGTCATTGGAATGGAAACTCAATAAATGGTAATCGTTATTACTCTGAAGGGCCAGTGTATTCCAGGGTTTCATGATCTTTGGCATCAAAGCTCAAGACACTATGGATATGAGGAATTGTGGACTTAAATAAGCAATTTTTCTCCTAAATCCAAACACTGAACAAACATGTTACCCTACAGACTAAAGTGATTATTATGATACCTCGGGCTAAGTCAACACTGCTATGATAGTTGTGAAGGGGTAACCCGGTCAAAATATAAAGACATGCTGAGACATTTTCTGAACCAAGAATTAGACCCAAGTTTATTAACTAAGGGCTTACCTGGTGGCTTAGATGGTAAAGAATCTGCCTGCATCTACCTGCAATGCAGGAAACCCAATGCAGGAAATGATTCTGGGTTGGAAAGATTCCCTGGAGAAGGGAATGGCTAACCATTCCAGCAGTCTTACCTGGAAATTTCCATAGAGAGAGGAGCCTGGCAGACTACAGTCCATGGCTTTCCAAAGAGTTGGACACAATTGAGAAATTAACACTTACACTTACTTTATTAACTTAAGTTCTATACAGAAAGGAACAGGTTAGAAAAGCCATTGCCACTGCCATATTTCTGTTGTTGCATAAATTTTAATTAATTTGCTCTGTCATAAAGGACTGGTTAAGTCCTGAAACCTCTAATGCAAATATAGTGCTCTCATTTGACAAGTGCTTGTGATCCTTCTGCCTGTTGGTCCATTCAAGTCATTTGGTTGGCATTCCTAGTTTTCTGATTTAATTAGGGTAGTGAATGTGTGAGTGCTAATTTGCTTCAGTCATGTGCAAATTAGGGTAGATGGAACATCAATTTTTTTTTTTTTTTAAGTTTTCCCTGTGATTCTAAAGTTCAATCTGGGCTGAACATTGTTGTCATTAGTAAAAACTTATCACTTTTCTCACAAAATGTCCTACATGTCTGAAGCCATAACTAATTTTGAAGGAGAAATACTATAGCAAAAAGGTAGTTACTGAGTGGCTGGAGACAAAATAAAGTATATGCAGGTCAGGAAGCAACAGTTAGAACTGGACATGGAACAACAGACTGGTTCCAAATAGGAAAAGGAGTACGTCAAGGCTGTATATTGTCACCCTGCTTATTTACCTTATATTCAGAGTACATCATGAGAAACTCTGGGCTGGAAGAAGAGCAAGCTGAAATTTAAAAAATAAAAAACTAAAATTAAAAAAAATAAAAAAATAAAAAAAATAAAAAAATTAAAAAATAAAAAATAAAACAACCCCAAATTAAAAAAAAAAGATTGTCACAGAAATATCAATAACCTCAGATATGCAGATAACACCACTCTTATGGCAGAAAGTGAAGAGGAACTAAAAAGCCTCTTGATGAAAGTGAAAGAAGAGAGTGAAAAAGTTGGCTTAAAGCTCAACATTCAGAAAACGAAGATCATGGTATCTGGTCCCATCACTTCATGGGAAATAGATGGGGAAACAGTGGAAACAGTATCAGACTTTATTTTTTGGCCTTCAAAATCACTGCAGGTGGTGACTGGAACCATGAAATTAAAAGACACTTACTCCTTGGAAGAAAAGTTATGACCAACCTAGATAGCATATTGAAAAGCAGAGATATTGCTTTGCCAACAAAGGTCCATCTAGTCAAGACTATGGTTTGTCCAGTGGTCATGTATGGATGTGAGAGTTGGACTGTGAAGAAAGCTGAGCGCCGAAGAATTGATGCTTTTGAACTGTGGTGTTGGAGAAGACTCTTAAGAGTCCCTTGGACTGCAAGGAGATCCAACCAGTCCATTCTAACGCAGATCAGTCCTGGGTGTTCTTTGGAAGGAATGATGCTAAAGCTGAAACGCCAATACTTTGGCCACCTCGTGCTAAGAGTTGACTCATTGGAAAAGACTCTGATGCTGGGAGGGATTGGGGGCAGGAGGAGAAGGGGACGACAGAGGATGAGATGGCTGGATTGCATCACTGACTCAATGGACGTGAGTTTGAGTGAACTCCGGGAGTTGGTGATGGACAGGGAGGCCTGGCGTGCTGTGATTCATGTAGTCGCAGGAGTCGGACACGACTGAGCGACTGAACTGAACTGAACATTTAAGAGAAGAGTAAAGGGACTCTGTAAAAACAGAAATTACATTGTTACCTCACTGCATCCTTCTGAGAATCAGTAACTTACACACCAAAGTATATCATCTTACAACTAGCCACTAAAAGTTTTATTGAATTTCTCTTCCATGCAGACACACTGAAGGAAGAGAAATGGGACTTTAGACCTTCTTTTTCCAGAGTCCACCTAGGCTTTATGTTATCCAGTTTTGATCCTAGCAGTGAATTTGATGAGCCCCTTCTGTGTTTGCCTAGTGTCTGCCAATTCCCCTATTATATCGAGGCAGAGACTGAATGAAGGCACTGAACATAGTGAGGTGTGTTTTCCATTGGATTCTCAGGTACTCATGTGTGGTGGGATCATTCTTGCTTCCCCAGGGCTCATTTCAGTGTTTTTTGATTGCAGGCACTTAATACATATTTACTGAGTATGTAAATGAATAAATTTGCTATTCTCACTAAGACTTTTCTAAAATCAACAGCACTCCACCACCACCACCACCAAAAGGCCAAAAGGTTTAATAAGCCTTGAATCTTTGCCCAAGGATCTGACAATTGTTCTACTACAAAAATGTTCCATATTCTCCTCTGAGAAGATGACAAAAATATTGTGGCTAACATAGCTATAATTCACCAGAAAAAATAAAATAAAAAAGATGAATTCTCTCTCCTGAAGTGAGAATACTTTGGAATTCATTTGGGAGGGTAGAAACTCGGTGGAATAGTCATGTCTTTCTTCCATGTTGGGAATAAATTCATCAGCATGGTAGGAAAAAAAATAAGCATTTTTATTCCTGATAAAAATTGCAAAAGTGTCAGTGGTTTATTTTGATGCAGCTATGTGTTCACAGGGTCATTGTATTACAGTTATTATGGTAGGAGGCACACTTCCCTCCCTGGTTTATTGCAACTGGCCGTAATGTACCATAGAGGCTCAATATGTTCTTTTCTTGACTGAGCCTGGAGAGTATCTATTTCACAGTGTATTCCCCTTAAAGGGAGAGTCTACAAATGGCAATAGGCGAGGCACTTGTCTGTAGATAAGCATCAAAGACAGAATGGGAGTAAATGATGCACTTCATGGAGTTGCACTACTTCTTTAGTATAATTTATGGCACTAAAAAAGGAAGCAAGCAGAAAGAAAAATAATTTGGTAAATGGACTCAAGTGGCCTGAAAGAGTTAATATGCTTCTCCCACTAGAAACAGTGAGCCATTTATATATAGGCAATCCTTTCTCCTGAGTTCCATCAATGCTGCAAGACATTTTGAAATGGATCTTCACAGGCTCCAGGGATAGAAAAAGAGGATTTTTTTCTTCATTGTCAGTAGTAACTACAAAATTAGTTTGTAATTTTTTTTCTTGTTTATCTTTTGTTTCCCCTTGTAGCATTGCCCTGAGGAAATTGAAAGACTTGCTTTCTTACATTTGGAATCACTGTTATTGGGAAGTTACCTTGGTTGTCTTAGTTCATCTACACAACATCTTGAAAAATTAGCAGATATTTTCTCTCAATAAATAAAGAACAGCAAAAAAAAAAAAAAAGAGCTAATCTGTCCTTCAAACATTTTAATAGTTTTCAGTGAGTTAGCCTCTCTCTTTTTATGACCTACTGTCAATTCAGTTCTCATTATTTAATATCTGCTTCTGGACTGTGGGCTTCCCCGGTGGCTCAGAGGTTAAAGCGTCTGCCTGCAATTCGGGAGACCCGGTTTCGATCCCTGGGTCGGGAAGATCCCCTGGAAAAGGAAATGGCAACCCACTCTAGTATCATGTTGCTTAGGTTGTTCTCTTTACAATTATTTCAGTTATCTCTTTTGGTTCAATTTAAATGAATATTAAATGCATCAGAATTTTTTTTAATTATAATTTTCTCCCACAAATTCATCATGCATTAAAAGATTCTGATAAATATGCTTTTGCATTTTTTGCATTCTTGCCAGAATATCTTTTCCCAGGAAAACCTCTCTTGCATTCCTCTATTTTTACAATATGTACATAGCTAAATGTTTCTATAGTAAATATTTCTCAAACGCTAAACATTCATTCACTTGCTTTTCAAATTCTAGAGTATGATTTCACATATCATTTTCTTTAGCTGAGTGCAAACATGAGATGTACCTATTTTTCCTGAACAACTTTCAACCCTGCAAACAAAATATTATATAGGAAAAAAAATAAAATAAAAACAGTTCCTACTCTATTTTCTCTTCATGCCCTGGAGGTGTATTTCAGCATTTAAAAATACCTGACTATCCTTATCTTCCTGAATGTCTATCCAAAGAGTATCTGCTGTGTCAGAAAAACACTCAGAGCTTTTCATTTCACTGGCTACAGTATCTGTGCAATACTGAAGCCTCCCCCACCTTATTTGGTTTCTAGTTTCAGTAAACCTTATCCTAGCATTTTAAATCTTCAGTCATTTCCCTGACTCAACCATATCATTACTATTTCAATAATATCATGCTTGTCCCTGATACTCATATGCATACTTATCATCGATAAGGCTTTGATGTAATAAATCCTCGATATAGTATCGTGCTTATCCATGCTATGAGATATAATCAAAAATGAAAGCAGAAACTTAAGATACAGAGTAAAATATATTACTTGCCAATTTTCCACAGTAACTTTTCATCATTACTTCAAAATTACTTTTTAATGCAAAGAGTAGTTTCAATCACATTGAGGCCCACATGATTCAGATACTATCATAATCACAATTAGATTACATTACTGCAATCAGGAATAGAGATCATTAAGAGAAAGAATATAAATTGCTTTAGTTTTACAAGTACTGAGCTAGCAAAATTATAATTAATCTCCATTTATAATCTTTTCTTTCATAGAACTGCAAAGCATGCTACTTTTTTTAGGCCATCAATACAAATTAGAACTAAGTAATAAAGCCCTAACTACTACTACTGTGCTGCTCACGATTGAAGAAACTTTCACATTATGTATAGAAGCCTTTTGATACAAACAGTGCCCTTAGAATAGATTGTCTCAATGCAATAAGCCCAACTATTACAAGGTGCTATTTAAAAACCAGAATGCTGCAGAAGCTCTCTCTCTTTTCAGAGTAATCAGTTTTTTGCATTTCATTTCTTAAATGAGATGGCGCTACTCATGTGAGATGAAGAAATAATGACTTAGGAGTCACAGTGAATGCATCATTCTGTACATCCCCAGTTTTTAAAATATAGTTAAGAAGTATGAGAAATAATAAATGAGAAAACAAAAAAATTCAAGATAAAAATACCTTCAAAATATCAACACAACCAATTCTAATTATATATTAAGCATTTCACATTTTTTCAGTGAATTATGCTGTGTGTGAATTATGCACACACACACACGCTTCATCATTCAGTTGTGTCCAACTATTTGTGACCACATGGACTGTGGCCTGTACTCTGTCCATTAGATTTTTCAGGCAAAAATACTGGAGTGGGTTGCCATTTCCTCTTCCAGGAGATCTTCCTGATCCAGGGATCCGGATAACTTACCACTGAGTCACATGGGAAGCCCAGTATGTCGCATGATACTTTAGTATTCCAAGTCCCTCTATGGTCCAATATATACCTTTTGGTTTCTAGTTCTTAGAACTCACCTCCAATTATAACAGAATATGTTAATAAGTTGGAAGCGTGCGTGCTCAGTCTCTCAGTTGTGTCTGACTCTCTGCAACCCCACAGACTGTAGCTTTCCAGGCTCCTCGGTCCATGGGATTATCCAGGCAAGAATACTGGAGTGGGTTGCCATGACCTTCTTCAATAAATGTAGATGATCTAATTTTATACAGGTTTACAGACTTTTCCAATTCTGAAATAAAAACAGTTATAAAACAGCAGACAATTTGGAGGAACTTACATGGTGGCAAGTGGAGCCCACCTGAAGCCAACTGAGCATGAACTTATTTGGTTTCAAAATCTGACCTGAACCTAAAGGAAAGTACTCACTGTCTTTATGTTAGTTTGTTATTCTTACAAGATACTGCTCCAGATCCCACTGGAGTATTAAATAGCATATGGTCTATATAGGTATCGAATTACCTTTTTTAAATGGGAAGAACTGTTTTCCAAAAGACATCTTGTACCGAGGGTTTTAGGCAAGGAATGATGGGCTCAGCAGCTGCGTAGAGGGGGCTGATCACAACAGTCAGAACTGTCAGTCATCTCCTGGCCTCAGCGTCCCTATGCCCAGTACCTTTCTTTTGGTACATTCTAGCTTTCAGCTTCCCTAAGTCAGACAGAGCTTTCACTATCATGCTGTAAATGGGTAGCAGCTTTGCCATGGTTCTGATCCATTCAGCCCCTGAGGCAGCTGGATAGGGATGTGGGGGCCTGTTGCCCTGGCTGGGCACTACCAGCTTCAAATCTACACAACCGGTTGGTCAAGTAGTCAGTGTTTCAGTAAACTGCACGTTATTATTGATTTCTGTGTGTGCCATGCACATAGAGCATTACTTCCAGGATATCAAAGTTTCAGAGATTAGACTGCGGATGGTTTATTGGAAATGCTGAGTCATTCTAATGTAGATTGAAATGTACTTCTAAGACTGATCCTCTAAAGACATGGCATATTTAAGCACAGAGAAGGAAAATAGGTCAAATATTCTGTTTATTTGTAGCAAACCCTCTATTAATGGTGCAAAAAATATGGCGGCATAGGTTTTAAGAGTCATAAATTACAAAGCACCTTGATAGTTGATAAAACTCTGAAATTCTAGAAATTTGTAAGATCCTTTGCAAAAACAAAAATGAGGAAAAATAATTATAAGAGAAATATTTAACTGCTGCATTTTGACTATAAAAACAGAATAAAAAGTTTTATTCATAGATAATTTTTATTTAAATTGTTAAAAGGATATATTAGATGGTTCTACATGAATCAAATTTAATTAAACAATGTGCTCACTGCTGCCCAAATTGTATTTTACAGTATATGTGGAATAGCAATAATTTAAAAGAACAAAATGATAACTATAGGCAATATAATTAGTTTTTAGGGCTAATAAACTCATGCTTTTCAATTATAATAGTCTACAGCTCTTTGGTAGGAACTTTTAGGAAAATTGAAAAGCTTTGAAGAAATGTTCTTTGTCATGAGAGACAGTATTCAGAGTTTGATTCAGAAAAAATGTCAAGAGTGAAAAAGAAGGGTAAGGAACAAAGTCGAGTTCACCTTATCAATAATGACTAGAGAAAGTATAAGTATTTTTAAGATACCCTGTGAATGAGATAAGTTTCAAATGAATCATTTTATTTATAAGGAATAAATTATCTGTTTTATCTACTACAATTTTAAACAATTACATCTACAGTTTATTTACCCTTCCATTATAATTAATTAATATATCTGAATAAGATTCCAATAGGATACTGATGTGAAAAAAAACATTGTGTTTGACATTGAGGAGACACAAAATAACTATTAAAATCCTTCCAAAAATACTATAAATGAAGGGGAAAATGCTATCATAGTTGAGGATGGGATTTGTTCCTAATTAAATTCATTAAAGAATATTCTATGCATGTGTATGTATAATGGACTGCAAAATCTAAAATTTTAGACAAATATTTAAGTTTCTCTAATGCTTAGTTTCAATCTGTGTTTATATTCATATAGGATACAGTCTAACTAAGCCAGTTTTCTTGCCAAGTGTGCTTGAAGAAAAAGCATTAAGGCTAACTTAGACAATGAGAAGTATTTGTCTTAGGGAACATTGTTTGGAGAAAATTCATTTTTTAATATTACTTGAATGAATTAAATGGTAAGTGATTGAAGAAAGAGTAGCAAAGTTTCAGAGTAGAGGCAAGAAAGATAAAGACCTGAAGTGAGAAACAAAAGGAAGGAACAGGACGTCAATATTTTGAAGAAAGTACCCACACAGTCTGGGGGATAGCAAGAGTGGCAAGTTGAAAAAGAGTAGCAAAATCTTCTATTGTCTTGCATCTCTGAAGAGTTAGAAATATAGTCCCATTAAAGGATCAGTGAAATGGTGATTTTCCTTGAAACAGGGGAGTAAAAGTGTTTTACTCTTTCTCCCCTTTTTTAAGCTTTTCCTTTTCTTACTATAATACAAAATAAAACAAGGGAAAGAATGAAAAAAGATGCCAATAACCAAACCAAAATTTTGTGATATTTCTGCCAGGTAAAATTAAATATGGGAAATGATGAAAGTGAGTGTTGGAGATTACGCAGTTCTCCTGAGACCTCATGAGAAAAGCTTGGTGTCAGAATGGAAAGGCTGCAGTGCAGAACTACCCCAATGACTTTCTAAAGAGAGACTCTAAAGAGAGTCATGAGAACCAGGGACTTCCTGGTGACTCTCTGTAGAGAGATTCTCTGACAATCCAAGATTTCAGCAGAGAAGTTGCTGAGGGAGGAATCATGCTTCTGTGCCATTTCTATGGTTTATGAACATGCATAGGAGGACTGAAAGCACTGAGATCCATGGGACACGGTGCCAAGGAGTGTGTGGGTGTGATTATTGATCCAAACTGCGGTGACTTAAATCACATTTCTGTGCATGTTACCCAAACTTGGAGACAAAAATGGAGAGAAAACACTCCAAATATAAAGGAAGGAATAGACTTCATGAATAAGCTATCAGAAAAACAAACTTCATTGAAATTGGAGACAAGGTAACCAAGCTGACACCACCCAGACCTCACCTGTACTCAGTTCAGTTCAGTTCAGTCGCCCAGTCATGTCCGACTCTTTGTGACCCCCACGGCCCTCAGCACACCAGGCCTCTCTATCCATTACCAACTCCCTGAGTTTACTCAAATTCATGTCCATTGAGTTAGTGATGCCATCCAACCAGCTCATCCTCTGTTGTCCCCTTCTCCTCCCACCTTCAATCTTTCCCAGCATCAGGGTATTTTCAAATGAGTCAGTTCTTCGCATCAGGTGGCCAAAATATTGGAGTTTCAGTTTCAACAACAGTCCTTCCAATGAATATTCAGTACTGGTTTCCTTTAGGATGGACTGGATGGATCTCCTTGCAGTCCAAGAGACTCTCAAGAGTCTTCTCCAACACAATAGTTCAAAAGTATCAATTCTTAAGCACTCAGCTTTCTTTATAGCCCAACTCTCACATCCATACATGACTACTGGAAAACCATAGCTTTAACTAAACAGACTAATGTCGGCAAACTAATGTCTCTGTTTTTAAATATGCTGTCTAGTTATATAAAACTAGGAGTAAAATATGCTCCTTTTCTTCCAAGGAGCAAGGGTCTTTTAATTTCATGGCTGCAGTCACCATCTGCAGTGATTTTGGAGCCCCAAAAATAAAGTCAGCCACTGTTTCCATTGTTTATCCATCTATTTGCCATGGAGTGATGGGACCAGATGCCATGATCTTAGTTTTCTGAACACTGAGCTTTAAGCCAACTTTTTACTTTCCTCTTTCACTTTCATCAAGAGGGTCTTTAGTTCTTCTTCACTTTCTGCCATAAGGGTGGTATATCTGCATATCTGAGGTTATTAGTATTTCTCCCGGCAATCTTGATTCCAGCTTGTGCTTCATCCCTCCCAGAGTTTCTCATGAGGTACTGTGCATATAAGTTAAATAAGCAGGGTGACAATATACAGCCTTGACATACTCCTTTCCTGATTTGGAACTAGTCTGTTGTTCCATGTCCAGTTCTAACTGTTGTTTCCTGACCTGCATATGGATTTCTAAAGAGGGAGGTCAGGTGGTCTGGTATTCCCATCTCTTTCAGAATTTTCCAGAGTTTGTTGTGATCCACACAGTCAAAGGCTTTGGCATCATCAATAAAGCAGAAGTAGATATTTCTCTGGAACTCTCTTGATTTTTCGATGATCCAGCAGATGTTGGCAATTTGATCTCTGGTTCCTCTGCCTTTTCTAAAACCAACTTGAACATCTGGAATTTCATGGTTCACAAACTGTTGAAGCCTGGCTTAGAAAATTTTGAGCATTACTTTACTAGCAAGTGAGATGGGTGCAATTGTGCAGTAGTTTGAGCATTCTTTGGCATTGCCTTTCTCTGGGACTGGAATGAAAACTGACCTTTTCCAGTCCTGTGGCCACTGCTGAGTTTTCCAAATTTGCTGGCATATTAAGTGCAACACTTTCACAATATCATCTTTTAGGATTTGATATAGCTCAACTGGAATTCCAGCACCTCCATTAGCTTTCTTCATAGTGAGCTTCCAAAGGCCCACTTGACTTCACACTCCAGGATGTCTGGCTCTAAGTGAGTGATCACACCACTGTGATTATCTGGGTCATGAAGATCTTTTTATACAGTTCTTCTGTGTATTCTTGCCACCTCTTAATATCTTCTGCTTCTGTTAGGTGCATACCATTTCTGTCCTTTATTGAGCCCATCTTTGCATGAAATATTCCCTTGGTATCTCTAATTTTCTTGAAGAGATCTCTAGTCTTTCTCATTCTACTGTTTTTCTCTATTCCTTTGCATTGATCATTGAGGAAGGGTTTCTTATCTCTCCTTCCTATTCCTTGGAACTCTTCATTAAAGTGGTATATCTTTCCTTTTCTCCTTTGGTTTTCAGTTCTTTTCTTTTCACAGCTATTTGTAAGCCCTCCTCAGCCAGCCATTTTGCTTTTTTGCATTTCTTTTTCTTGGGGATTGTCTTGATCCCTGTCTCCTTCACAGTGTCATGAACCTCTGTCCATAGTGTATCAGGTGCCCTGTCTACCAGATCTAGATCCTTAAATCTATTTCTCACATCCACTGTATAATCATTAGGGACTTGATTTAGGTCATATCTAAATGGTCTAGTGGCTTCCCCTGCTTTCTTCAGTATAAGTCTGAATTTGGCAGTAAGGTGTTCATGATCTGAACCACAGTCAGTTCCCGGTCTTGTTTTTGCTGACAGTGTAGAGCGTCTCCATTTTTGGCTGCAAAGAATATAATCAATCTGATTTTGGTATAGACCATCTGGTGATGTCCACAACAAAATGTGGTCCACTAGAGAAGGGAATGGCAAACCACTTCAGATTCTTGCTATGAGAATCCCATAAACAGTGTGAAAAGGCGAAAAGATAGGACACTGAAAGATGACCTCTCCAGGTCAGTAGGTGCACAAAAAGCTACTGGTGATCAGCGGAGAAGTAAATCCAGAAAGAATGAAGAGACGGAGTCAAAGCAAAAACAACACCCAGTTGTGGATGGGACTGGTGATAGAAGCAAAGTCTGATGCTGTAAAGAGCAATATTGCATAGGAACCTGGAATGTTAGATCCATGAATCAAGGCAAATTGGAAGTGGTCAAACAGGAGATGGCAAGAGTGAACATCAACATTTTAGAAATCAGTGAACTAAAATTGACTGGAATGGGTGAATTAAACTCAGATGACCATTATATCTACTACTGTGGGCAAGAATCACTTAGAAGAAATGAAGTATCCATCGAGTCAACAAAAGAGTCCGAAATGCAGTGCTTGGATGCAATCTCAAAAATGACAGGATGATATCTGCTCATTTTCAAGGCAAGTCATTCAGTATCATAGTAACTCAAGTCTATGCCCCAACCAGTAATACTGAAGAAGCTAAAGTTGAATGGTTCTATGACCTACAAGACCTTCTAGAACTAACACCCAAAAAATATGTCTTTTCATAATAGGGGACTGGAATGCAAATATAGGAAGTCAAGAAACACTTGGGGTAACAGGCATTTTGGCCTTGGAGTAGAGAAAGAAGCAGGGCAGAGGCTAATAAAATTTTGCCAAGAGAATGCACTGGTCATAGCAAACACCCTCTTCCAACAACACAAGAGAAGACTCACTTGTACTAGTTATTACTATTGCCTTCCCAATATTGCTGGCACAGGATAGAATCATATTTCTCATCTCCTTACAGTAATTTGGATCCATGTAACCTGTTCAGACTGATGAGTAACAAACACCAGGCATGAAAAATTATTTGATATCCTCATGGATTACATGTAGATATCAAATTTTCTCTGCCATTTTGCCAGGTAATATTGTGCATGCATGCATGCTAAGTCGCTTCAATCATGTTAGACTCTGTGCTACCCTATGGACTGTAGCCTGCCAGGCCCCTCTGTCCATGGGATTCCTCAGGCAAGAATACTGGAGTAGTTTACCATACCCTCCTCCAGGGGATCTGCCAGATCCAGGGGTCGAAAACATGTCTCTTATATCTCCTGCATTGGCAGGCAGGTTCTTTACCACCAGTGCCGCCTGGGAAGCCCAGGTAATACTGTAGATCATAGCAAATACTGATCTTTTTCATTCATCCAAAGTGAGGCTTTATGCAGAACATCATTTATTTGGAACTATACAATATGTAACCTTTGCTGATTGGCTTCTTTTACTTACTACACTCATTTAAGTTTGCCTCTTATCTTTTCATGGTTTGATACCTCATTTCTTTTTAGTGTTAAATTAAATTCCATTGGCTGGATGTATCATACTTTATTTATCCATTCAGATACTGAAGGATATCTTAGTTGCTTCCAATCTTAGTTGCTTTTGGCAATTAGGAATAAATCTAATGTAAATATTCATGTGCAGATTATTGTGTGAACATACATTTTCAACTCATTTAGGTAAATACCAAGGAGTACAATTGCTGAGTCTTATGGTCATTTTGATTTTTACACAATTTTATGGTGGTAGGATTTAAATACCATGTAAACTGACCACTCTAGATACATATTTCAGTGAATTTTAGTAGATTCCTGAGGTTATGAAATTGTGATCAGAATTAGCTCTGTAGACATTTCCACCAGAGCAAAATTTTCTCCCTCCAAGCCACAACTCCAAGTGTTGTCAGTCATAAGTACTTTTTTTCTAGAAATGTTATACAAGTTATGTCATTTAATATGTGGTCTTTTATGTCTGACTTCTTTAACAGTATTTCTGAAGTTCATCCATGCCATGAGATGTTTCAGTAACTCTGTTTTTCATTGATATTACTCCATTGTATGGATATATCACATTTTGTTTATCCATTTTCTACTTTATAGGCATTTGTATAGTTTTATGTTGAGGCTATTATAAGTAATGATGCTATAAATATTCAAACTCTAGTCTTATAAACAAATGTTCTAAGTTCTCCTGCTTCTATAATCCATTTTTATTTATTTTCATGTATGGTGTGAGGTAAATGTAGTTTATTTCTCTCCCTATGAATATCAGTAGCTCCAGCACTATTTCTGTAAAGATTACCTTTTCAAACTGAATTAACTTGGCCTCCTTGTCACAATATGATCACAATTGGTGATATATATTTAGATCTGTTTATCTATATCTAGACTCTCTATTCTGTCTCACTGATATACAGGCCCAAATTATGTCAATGGCACAGTTTATAAATTACTGTAGTTTGACTGTACATCTTGATAATAGGTAAATAAGTGTTCTCATTGTACTCTTCTTTTGTAAAATAGCTTTGACTATTTTAGAATAATTTCATTAATTTAGGCTTGTAAATTTATATTGAAAAAAAGTTTGCTGAGATTTTCAATGGAATTAAGTGGAATCTACAAATCAATTTGGGGAAATTATTGTTAACTTTTTAAAAATCAAGTTGAACAAGTTCTCTATTCCTAGTTTTTTGAGTTTTTACAATGAATAGGTATTGGATTTCATGAAATACTTGTTCTGAATCAATCTATATGGTAATAAACTTTTTATCTTTAACCAATTGGTATATTGATTATAATGATTAATTTCCAATTATAGAAGTCTCATTGACTATGTTGAAAAAATTTCACTTGGTTGCTGTGTAAATGCTTTTGTACATGGCTGTATTTAATTTGTTAATACTTGATTGAGGATTATTGCATCTGTGCAGGTGAGAGATATTGGTCTGTAGTTTTCTATAATGTCTTTTTCTGATTTTTACATTAGGCTTATACTATCCTCATAAAGGGGCTTCCACTGTGGCTCAGCTGGTAAAGAATTTTCCTGTAATGTGAGAGACCTGGGTTCAATCCCTGAGTTGGGAAGATCCCCTGGAGAAGGGAAAGGCTACCCACTCCAGTATTCTGGAGAATTCCATGGACTTTATAGTCCATGGGTTTGCAAAGAGTTGGACAGAATTGAGTGACTTTCACTATCATCCTCATAAAGTGAGTCAGGAAGACTTCCCTCTGTTTCTGTTTTCTGGAAGAGATTAGAGGGATGGTTTAATAGAAATATATATGTGGCTTCTCAGGTGGCTCAGTATTAAAGAATCCACCTGCCAATGCAGGAAGATGCAGAAGATATGGATTTGAACGCTGGGTCAGTAAGATCCCCTGGAGGAGGAAATGTCAACCCACTCCAGTATTCTTGTCTGGGAAATCCCATGGACAGACAAGCCTGGTGGGCTATAGTCCATGGCGTTGCCAAAGAGTTGGACATGACTGAGCTTCCCAGGTGGTGTTAGTGATAAAGAACCTGCTTGCCAATGCAGGAGACACAAAAAGACATGGGTTTGATCTGTGGGTTGAAAAGATCCACTGGAGGAGGCAATGGCAAGCCACTCTAGTATCCTTGCCTGAAGAATCCCATGGACAGAGGAGCCTGGCTAGAAGTCTGTGTGGTCACAAAGATTAGGTTGGGAAGATCCCCAGGAGGAGGACATGACAAGCAACTTAGCATACACACACACACACACACACACGTGTGTGTGTGTGTGTATATGTGTGTATTTATATATATAAAACATATTATATGGACTTTCCTGGTAACTCAGCTGGTAAAGAATCCACCTGCAATGCAGGAGACCCCAGTTGGATCCCTGTGTCGGGAAGATCCCCTGGAGAAGGGACAGGCTACGCATTCTAACATTCTTGGGCTTCCCTGCCACTAGTATTCTTGCCTGGAAAATCCCCATGAACAGAAGAGCCTGGCAGGCTGCAGTTCATGGGGTCACAAAGAGTCAGACATGACTGAGAGACTGAGCACACACAAATGAATTAAAGGATTAATTGATACATATTTTTTTTACTGAGTGCTTTCAATATGCCAGACATATAATCGAATTTAATTCCACAAATATCTGTTGAGCTTATTTCATGCTACAGACACTGCAAGGTATCATGCTGGGCAACATTCCTGTAACCAGGAAAAGTTAAATAATTTCAAGATCTATATTCAAATAAAGAAAGATCATTTCATCCAACAAACCAAAATGTGTTTCTGCTAGATTAAAGAAACAGAAAATAATTCAAATAGAAAAAAAATAATAAATTCTTATGAAATTTTTCAAGTCAAAAATATCTTGAGCCAAACAAAATAGAATTACTTAAGGAAAAATCAAATTGATTTGAAAATTAAACATGATTGAAAAAATTGTACATTAAAAATGCAGTAAACAAAAGACTAGGGCACATTCACAGCCCATATAATGACGATCTAGTGTCACTGGTCATCATTTAGTTCATACTGATGTGAAATAAATACACTAAAACATGAACAGACACATTTTTTATTAGCATGAATTTAAAGTTTGAGCAAAAATAAAACCTGTAAATAAACATGTAGGAAATTTTTAAGCTAGAATCAAATATATAAATTATAACAATAACATTGTTTTTAACACAAAATTTTGGAGGGAAAAATTTTTTAGATTCTTAATGATGCCAAAGGTGTGAAAAAACCTGCAACATTTAAAATGCAGTTGGTATTGTAAATTATAATGCTCTATAAAGAAATTTTTCATTTAAAAATGGGGTAATACCATATGATTCTTGAACACCACTTGTGGGTTTTTTATTAGCAGATGAATTCTACTTTATACCTTATAATTATTTATAATTATAATAAATTAGAAAAGCCAACTTGGTTGGGGAGAATAGAATGATCAAAGAAATTGTGGTAGGTCCACATGAGGAGCTATTTGTTGGCTCATATATCACAGTGTTAAGAACATAAGCTTCAGCACCAGATTCTCTTCATTTGAAAAACAAATGAAATAATACCACCAGTCTTACTTTATATATATTTTTGAAAATTTCTCTCCCTCAGTTTATTCGTTTGTGAAATTTGTATACATACAATCATATATATATGTATATGTACTATGTAGGGAAATATGTACAACATGTAATTGTACGTGTTTGCCTACAAAGTTTTTTTAATCCATGCATTATAAGGTGGAATATCTTTGAAATAACTTCCATAATATTTTGATCAATAAATGCTTGGGGCTGGTGCACGGGGATGATCCAGAGAGATGATATGGGGTGGGAGGTGGGAGGGGGGTTCAGGATTGGGAACTCAGGTACACCCGTGGCTGATTCATGTCAATGTATGGCAAAACCAATACAGTATTGTAAAGAAAAATAAAATAAAAAATAAAATAAAATAAAAATTTTAAAAAAAGAAAGAAAAAACACCTTTTATGCTTTTATTCTCTGTCTGATGCTCAGAATTTACAGATGAATAAGAGACTGTCCTTTTCCTCAAGGGAAAGACTATTTAGCACACATTCAATGAAGAGACATAATTCTATCAACAGGATCTGGTGGAGGAGGAAGGAGGAAGGGACTCAATTTTATCTGAGGTGTTATTACTTTTTTATCATTGTACAAGCTTTTTTTCCTCCTTTAACCTATATAAAACTTAATTTTCAAATCCTGTTAAAAAGAATATCTATTCTTAATTAGTTTAGGAGTTATGGTAGATTATCCACCAAAAGATTAATTACATGCTTTCCAGTGAAGTATTATAAACCATAAGTTTAAAGTTGGACCAGATGCATTTCAGCCCTGAAAACTCATTAACCATCTGACCAAGTTGCACATATGGTAACAAAGTGAAGAATGTATCCAGTCAAACACACATAAACACTTCTTCATCATCATGGGACAACTGCCTCTTAAAGTATGCCAGGAATTGTTCATACCTACAAATATCTAGTGTAGGAACAGACAAGCAGGCAACGGAGAGATTTAGAATGGTGGGTCTGAAAACCCACACTGAGTAGATAGACATTAACACTGTTCATCTAGTTTGCTTTTGTCACAAAAATCAGCATCCCTCTCTCTTAATCTCAAGTTGAAAATGAGTTTTGAATGGGAACTGTTAAACTCTATGTTGAGAGTGGAAATCTTCACTAATATTGGGTAAAACGCCAGCACTGATTTTATTGACCAAAACGTTTAATACCTAAGTGATCTAGCTATCAGTTTATTACAGAGGGTTATCCTCCACTTCCTTGGCAGGTATCAAGCTTCAGGCATATTCTGAATCTCTTTTGCAATTCCCCTTTTCAGTATGACACTGACAATTCCTCTTGTGAGAGTGACCACTGACAATGTACACTTGGTGCAACTCTTCCCATCACAAGATGGCAGCCAGTTTCAGCAGCCAAGACCATGTGATAAATGAGGTGGGAAAGGAAGTATTTGACGGTTCCATGTAAAATGCCAGAATATGTCTATTCATAAATAGGCCTGTCAAAATAGTTTACATTTGTTTTTTTCAATAATTTTTTTGCCAAATGTTTTAAATGTGATAGGTATTTACACACGGATAACAAACGCTAGCTTTATGCTTGTTCTGTATTTTGATGAAATTTATTAATCAAAAAAAGATTATGAAAGAAAACCATCTGTTCACCCCTTTCTTTGAACATGGATAATCCTTTTGAATTCTATAATAGCTTACACTTTTATGATGTTGCAATATAACCATATAGCAAAATAGGTTTCTACCTTTTTATATGATTCTTGAAAAGTATCCATTTCTTAACTGAATTTTCTGTTTTAATGAAAAGAAGTGTGAGATAACTGTTTTTTTAGTCTCAGTAGACAGTTCTACATGTGTTCATAGGTACAGATGGGTCTACAACAATGGTCAACATCTATCAAGTGAATAACATTATTTTCCTCTCTATGAATATGAAAAACTAAATGGCAACATGACTTATTATTTCTCCTTCTTTTGAAATGTAATGAATAGAACTGATATTAATTGCTAAATTTCTAAATATACACACCAAGTTTCTTGCATGGTTTTAAAAAGCAACCTGAGTTATTATCTTTTTGTGAGCATTTTTAGAGTAACTTGTATTTATTTGCTGATTGTGGGTGTTTATTTTCATGCAAGAACTTTAAACTGTGTGTGAGCAGTTATTAAAATAAAATGTTTGAGAGAAAGGGAACAATATAGTCTGCTATAAAATGCAGAGAAAATTCATTAACATTTATTCTTTAAATGTGTTACTACTAGTTTTTCTTTGTATTCATTTCCATCATCATCTGTCTTTATTAAGTTAACAGTAAGAGGATGAAATTTACCAAAGAGGCATAGCCTGAAGGAAAACAGTGATAAGGACTAAGTGAGACATGTAGCATCATTTAACTGAATTGTTTGATTATTTTAAGGGCATTTTGAGTAGATGTTATCTTCCTGTCACAGACAATATATTAAAGGTTCATGCTACACAGATTTGATCACACATATGAATGTAGCCCTTGTCTGAATAAGTAGTATATCTTTAAACAGAAAAAGAAAATTCAGTGTTTATAGTAGTAAATGAATAACTCATAAAGAAAGAAGTCATTCTGGCTCAAAGTGTACTAAGGGTTTTTTTGTGTTTTTTTTTTTTATGACTTCAACTGTTTTATTTTTAACATCATGGTAAAAATATGGAAGAAATAATCCTTGTTATTGACAATGGTAAAGCTGATAGTAATATTTATCTTTTACATGCTTAAATTTATAAAACAAATGTTCATTATATCTTTAGTGGAAAAAGTTAAATATATTTTGTTTTTTAAGTACATTTTAAAAACATTTTGACATGCTTCAGCATAGCTCATGTTTTGAGAAGGAAGTGTGAGGGTGAGGGAAAAAAGATACAAAAAAGAAAGATACAAAAAAGATACAAAATATACAAAAGAGATACAAAAAAGAAAAGGAAAAAGATACAAAAAAAGTCAGAAAAGTAAGAAAGGGTGGATCTTAGCAAAGGAGAGAGGTAAAAAAAAAAAATTAATATAAAAGGATGTGAATTCAGAGGAGCAAATGCTACCAGGTTTAGAACTATAGCGATGTTATGCAAAGAAAACTGATCCTTCCTCTTAAGGGCATTTTTATTTAGTTGGTAATATTTAATTTAGATTGATTGATAATTACTGAATATTTACCAAACCACCTTTCACTTTTTATTTACAGTGTGGAAAGACTGAGAACATACACAAGGAGACATAAGGAAGAATGACCAAAGGACTAGAATACTGGACCAGATCTTTAAGTAAAAAAGGCCCATAGGTTGGTAGAGATGAAGAGTGAAGGAAATCCAAGTGTAAATGGAACGTACAAAGTTAAGACTAAATAAAAGGTACTGGAAGAATAATAAAATACCAGTATAGGATAGAAGAATGCTTCTACTTTCATATCTGATATTTGAAGTTGCTGTGAGTGCTAAGGGTGAAAAAAAACTGGGTCTTATGGTTTTAATGGTACTGATTTCAAGCAAATGAATTTATATTTTTTATGAAGTCATTCATTCAAAAATGTTTATTATGACAAACCACTGTCTGCAAACCTGACAAAGATGTCACAAAAAAAGAAAACTACAGGCCAATATCACTGATGAACATAGATGTACTAAGGTTTTAAAGAAGAAATATTCAACCACAATTTGATGTCTTTATCTTAAATTTTAGTATAAAATTTCAAACATTTCTACTGATTCAGTTGTGTTTATTTGTACTGCTACCCCATTCTTTAATAATGTTGTATACTAATCATCAATTGTAAAATAAACACAAATGGAAAAAAATGGTAAGAAGACCACAGCCTGAAGGCTATGGTTCTGACTATAAGCATCCTTGTGTCCAACAAGAAGAGAAACAGAATAAGATATTTTACCAATATTTTTCTCAAGAAAACAGTTGCTCAACACAACTTTAAAGAAATATAAGCTGTGGAAAATTGGGATGAAAAGTAATGAATCCATTAGGAAAATCTCAGAAAGCACTACAAATTCTGTTTGCAAGAATTTGTATTCTTAAAACTGTACTACAATAATTTATTCCAGGGGAAAGAAAACTGTTCAAAATTTAGTAAAGGATAATAAAAATACCTTCCCAAAAATATGACCTTGAAACTTGACTACTATTGTTATCTGATTTTTAACCTTTTAAGGTTTTATAGATTTGGTAGTTTAGATATATGTTTTATAGAAAAATATTTTCAGAGTTTTTTTTTTAATGCAGCTAAGTTATTTACAAAAATATTCATCTTGTATTCTGAGATAGTGTTCAGTCACTCAGTTGTAGACAACTCCTTGAGATGCCACAGACTGCAACCCACTAGGCTCCTCTGTCCATGGAATTTTCCAGGCAAGAACACTGGAGTGGGTTGCCATTTCCTACTCCAGGGTATCTCCCCAACTCAGGGATTGAAGCTGTGGCTCCTACATCTCTGCATTGGCAGGTAGATTCTTAACAACTGAGCCACCTGGGAAGCCTGTATTCTGAGATGTTAGCACATTATCTGGGGTCTTATCTGTCAATATACATTTCTATGCTACAATGCTATATGTTAAAAAGTCATAGAAAAATCATAACTTGTTTCTAGTGAATTATGTTGTATTGAAAGAATATTTTTAATTGAGGTGTTAATGCCAGAAACTGCAGAGTAGGGTGTGTGTTTGTTTGTTTGTTTGCTTTTTGATGTTGATATGGAGAAGTAGGCAAAAACAAGAGCATAAATAGGGAAAACAAGTAAAAGCCATGGAGCACCTACTAAGTGTCTGAGATAGTGCTGTATGCATGCCAAGCCACTTTGGTCATGTCTGACTCTTTGCAGCCCTATGGACGGCCATGGTCCTCTGTCCATGGGATTCTCTAGGCAAGGATACTGGAATGGGTTGCCATGCCTTCCTCCAGGGCATCTTCCTGACCTAGAGATTGAACCCAAGTCTCCTGCATCTCCTAGTTTGGAGGAAGATTCTTTATCCATTGAACCACCTGGGAAGCCACTGACATAGTGTTCAGTTCAGTTCAGTTGCTCAGTCATGTCCGACTCTTTGCGACCCCATGAATCGCAGCACGCCAGGCCTCCCTGTCCATCACCAACCCCTGGAGTTCACTCAGACTCACGTCCATCAAGTCAGTGATGCCATCCAGGCATCTCATCCTCGGTCATCCCCTTCTCCTCCTGCCCTCAATCCCTCCCAGCATCAGAGTCTTTTCCAATGAGTCAACTCTTTGCATGAGGTGGCCAAAGTACTGGAGTTTCAGCTTTAGCCTCAGTCCTTCCAAAGAAATCCCAGGGTTGATCTCCTTCAGAATGGACTGGTTGGATCTCCTTGCAGTCCAAGGGACTCCCAAGAGTCTTCCCCAACACCACAGGTCAAAAGCATCAATTCTTCGGTGCTCAGCCTTCTTCATAGTCCAACTCTCACATCCATACATGACCACAGGAAAAACCATAGCCTTGACTAGACGGACCTTAGTCGGCAAAGTCATGTCTCTGATTTTGAATATGCTATCTAGATTGTTCATAACTTTTTTCCAAGGAGGAAGTGTCTTTTAATTTCATGGCTGCAATCACCATCTGTAGTGATTTTGGAGCCCCCCAAAATAAATACTGACACTGTTTCCACTGTTTCTCCATTTATTTCCCATGAAGTGATGGGACCGGATGCCATGACCTTTGTTTTCTGAATGTTGAGCTTTAAGCCAACTTTTTCACTCTCCTCTTTTACTTTCATCAAGAGGCTTTTTAGTTCCTCTTCACTTTCTGCCATAAGGGTGGTGTCATCTGCACAAATTCAAATTCATTTTCTTATTTAATTTTTAAGACAAATCTGCAAACTTTTAATTTTTATTCCTACTTCTATATGAGAACATGGCGATTCGGGTAGACTGATCTTCTTGCCTGATATTATACAACACAGATCAGGTGGCAAAGCCTAGGTCTTTTAGCTCTAAAGCCTTTGTACCACACATCACAGTTCCAAGTAAGCATATTTCTTAGTCTTTTCCAACTCCCATTTCAAGCCTAGACACTTAAATTTGTTGACTATAATGTTCCTAGCACTTTCATGCTGAATCCTGTTCCCAACCATTCTGGTATCCCTCTTCTGACCATGTTTCTCACTCCTGGACATCTCTCCATTCATATCCACAACTTTCAAAACATCCTCATCTATATTTCAGTAGGATCACATTCTCACCTGCAATTCCACAAACGTTTGCATAAGAAACAGAGCACTCTGAAAAGTGAACTCAACACATCCTAATACCTGCTTAACCTTAGTGTAGGGAAATAGTATGGATGCTGAGCTCTCTCACTATGACTTGAATGTTTATTATGTAATATTTAATATCAAAACATATGTGTTTTATGAAGATGTGGAAAAATTGGAATGTGAGCACATCTTTGAAGAAATTGTGTAATGGTACAATTGCTATGGAAAGCTGTATGGCAGTTCCCCCCAAAATTAAAACTCCTGTATGGCCCAGCAGTACTACTCCTCAATATATATCAGGATGTAAATAGGGAGGACAAGGTCTCAAAGAATTGAAAGCAGGGTCTTAGAGAAATATTTGCACACTCATGTTCATAGCACCATCATTCACAATAGCCAAGAGATTAAAGCAACCCAATGTCCATTGACAGACAAATGGATAAGGAAATGTGGTATATACATCCAATGGAATATTATTCAAATGAAGGGCATTTTGTTACATACTATAATGTGTAAGACCCTTGAGACATTATGTTGACTGAAATGAACCAGTCACAAAAGGACAAATTCTTTATGATTTTACTTACATGAGGTATTTAGAGTGGTCAAATTCATAGAAAATGCAAGAAGTTGGGGATAGAGAATGGGGGGAAATGGGAAGTTGTTTAACGGATATAGAATTTCAGTTTCACAGAAGGAGAAAAGTTCTGGAGATCTGTTAAACAACAGTGTGCATCTATTTAATGGCACTGAACTGTATATTTAAAAATTATTAAGATGGTAAATTTTGGTCTGTGTGGTTTTTACAACTGAAAAAAAAAAAAAAAAAGATGTGCCTTATAAAAAGTGAAAGAGAAACTTGCATTATTAGAATTGGAGCTAAAATCCCGTGGATGGAGGAGCCTGGTAGGCTGCAGTCCATGGGGTCACGAAGAGTCAGATACGACTGAACGACTTCACTTTCACTTTCATGCATTGGAGAAGGAAATGGCAACCCACTCCAGTGTTCTTGCCTGGAGAATCCCAGGGACAGGGGAGCCTGGTGGGCTTCCATCTATGGGGTCGCACAGAGTCGGACACAACTGAAGCGACTTAGCAGCAACAGCAGCATAGAACACTAAGTGGACTTTTTTTTAATCACTGGCTTCACCGAAATGGTGAGAAAAATATCAATAACCTCAGATATGCAGATGACACCACCCTTATGGCAGAAAGCAAAGAAGAATTAAAGAGCCTCTTGATGAAAGTGAAGGAGGAAAGTGAACAAGTTGACTTAAAGCTCAACATTCAGAAAACTAAGGTCGTGGCATCCGGTCCTATCACTTCATGGCAAACAGATGGGGAAATAGAAATGGTGGATACATTTCCTTGATAGCTTTTATGAAACACTTTTGCTAACATTTTCCTAACTTCTCTTATGTTGACTTCCAATGCTTGTGGACATGTTTTTCTATAGACTGATCAGTGAAATAGTTCAGCATTGTTGCCACCTCTTCATTTAAATTTCTGGCTGTACTTAGCAATGTCATTCCCATCCTTCTATTTTGATCTCATTTATGATGGTAAACATGTGTACTTGGTAAGAGTCATTAATGAATAAAGAAGTACAGAGTAGCTTACTGTTAGAGTCTACAAGAAATCCCAAAACACTTAATGTGAAGAACTATAATTTAGCTTTCTGTTTCTCTATTTCACACTGAACTATGTTACTAAAAGTCTTTATTAGTTATTACAAAAATGAATTTATTAGAAATGATAGTTAATGGACATACTAATATATTTAAAATAATATTTATTCAAAATTTATTCCTTCATTTCTCTATTAGGAAACTTAAAATGATATAATTTTATTGATATATAATAATGGCTTAATATAACTAGGTCTTTTCTCCATGTTTCTGAATTCCTTCATTCCTTTAAAAGTCAACTTTATTTACACAACACATGCTTTCCTTTTTCTGTTTAACCACTATTTACTTTTCATCAGTTTTGGAGAATTCTTTAGTGAATATACTTTGGTTTTCATGTAGTTTATTGTTATGAATGCCTCATAATGCCCTTTCTAAACTATCTCACATTAATCATAGGTAATGTTTCTCTAGTTTTAACCTTCTTCTCTAATCAGTTTAACTTCTTTTCAAGAATGAAACTCAGTTTTGTATCTTCCTCTGCTGCTGCTGCTAAGTAGCTTCAGTCGTGTCCAACTCTATGCAACCCTGTAGACAGCAGCCCACCAGGCTCCCCGTCCCTGGGATTCTCCAGGCAAGAACACTGGAGTGGGTGGCCATTTCCTTCTCTGCATGAAAGTGAAAGTGAAAGTGAAGTTGCTCAGTCGTGTCCTTCTCTTCGTGACCCCATGGACTGCAGCCTACCAGGCTCCTCCATCCATGGGATTTTCCAGGCAAGAGTACTGGAGTGGAGTGCCATCACCTTCTCCGTAGATCTTCCTCTATGGACTGTCAATTGCTCTAAAAATTTTATGGTCATATAAACTCACTAAGCTTATTCATTTCCCCTTGGTTTCCAAAATGATATCATCTGGGCCATTACCCTTAGCTAAGAAGGTATTCTTCTGTACATTGTTAATATCATAAAATTGGCAAAGGATATTGAATTGATTCTTTGGTTCTTAATAACAAGTTAATTTTAGATATCTTTGACAATTATGACATATTATTTTTAAATATATCACTCAAATTCCTTGGTGAATTATGGCATTTTTCCCTATTATGGGTATAGCTATTTACTTGTGTAAAGGGTGAAAATGTATTCCTTTTTAGTATATGTCTTCTGTTTCAAGACAGATGCATGATTTAAACATTTCCCAATACTGTCATTATGTAGCTATTTCACAAGGTGCATTAAATACTCTAGGCATAAATTTCCATCAGTATTACTTTCCAGATTTACCATATTACTAATTATTCTATGTAAAAAGTCAACTCATTATTATTTGATTTGAGTTTAAAGCTCAACATTCAGAAAACAAAGATCATGGCATCTGGTCCCATCACTTCATGGGAAATAGATAGGGAAACAGTGTCAGACTTTATTTTGGGGGGCTCCAAAATCACTGCAGATGGTGATTGCACCCATGATATTAAAAGATGCTTACTCCTTGGAAGAAAAGTTATGATCAACCTAGATAGCATATTCAAAAGCAGAGATATTACTTTGCCGACTAAGGTCCGTCTAGTCAAGGCTATGGTTTTTCCCATGGTCATGTATGGATGTGAGAGTTGGACTATGAAGAAGGCTGAGTGCCGAAGAATTGATGTTTTTGACCTGTGGTGTTGGAGAAGACTCTTGAGAGTCCCTTGGACTGCAAGGAGATCCAACCAGTCCATTCTGAAGCAGATCAGCCCCGGGATTTCTTTGGAAAGAATGATGCTAAAGCTAAAGCTCCAGTACTTTGGCCACCTCATGCAAAGAGCTGACTCATTGGAAAAGACTCTGATGCTGGGAGGGATTGGGGGCCGGAGGAGAAGGGGACAACCGAGGATGAGATGGCTGGATGGCATCACTGACTCGATGGATGTGAGTCTGAGTGAACTCTGGGAGTTGATGATGGACAGGGAGGCCTGGCGTGCTGTGATTCATGGGGTCGCAAAGAGTTGGACATGACTGAGCGACTGAACTGAACTGAACATCTTTATTACAACTTCGATTTGAAGAGAGAATCTAAGATGTAATTTTCTACAAGAAATGCAAAAATTAAACCAAGAAAAATAACAACAGATGCTTCGAGAACTTCTTCACTTGGGGATACATATGTTTGCTTTATTAATCCTGTGGTGCTTGAAAATACAAGTTTTAAAAATCCTACAACCTAGAAATAGCACAACACAAAGAGGGCACCAAGAATAATAAAAATAAAACAAAAAACACCCTAGTACAGATAGTGGTCATTAAAGTTATTTTCCCAGTGATACCCTTAGTTAATGGTGTAGCATCCACAGAACTGAGTCCCGTTTCTTTCTCTGTCTCCTGTTTCTCAATATTTTGCATCATTCTTGCATAGTTTTTTTCTACGTAAATTATTTTTGTAAACATTTCCTTGCCAATCTTCTGAACTATTTCAATTAGTCTATAATTATTATTTAATTTGCAGACCACTACTTCATCATAATGAAAAACAGTACAGAAATTCAAAATAGTTTCCAAGATTCTCAGATGAAAGTTACTGTCTCTTCACTGAAATGGAAGTCCTCAATGTTTTAAGGATATTTGAGGAAAATTACTAGGTTCAATTGCTTTCATAGAAACTAGCTCCTACAAAGTGTTAGCTTAAGAATTGACTATATAGCAGTTACATATTAGTCAAACTCTCCTATTAAAAATATTATAATTTTACTTTTGATTTTTTTTCAAATTCTTTTCTATAGGAATATTAAAAATACAGATCACACAAAGTCTGATACTGGACTCCCTGTGATGACTTAGAGGGACTGGATGAGGGGAAGGGAGGGAGGCTAGCGAGGGAAGGAATATATAACCATGGCTGATTTGCGTTGTTGTATGACAGAAACACACATAGCACTGTAAACATTTTTTTTAAGGATTTACATAAAAAATAGGGGAAAAGTCTGAAAAATACAAATGTTTTGTCTTAAAACCAATTGACTGGTTTCTTCTGAATTTGAAATAGCTTTATTGAGGAATAACTAGCATACAATTAACTGTGGTGTTGGAGAAGACTCTTGAGAATCCCTTGGACAGCAAGGAGATCAAGCCAGTCAATCCTAAAAGAAATCAGTCCTGAATGTTCATTGCAAGGGCTGATGCTGAAGCTGAAGCTCCAATCTTTTGGCCACCTTATGAAAAGAACTGACTCATTTGAAAAGACCCTGATGCTTGGAAAGATTGAAGGCAGGAGAAGAAGGGGATGACAAAGGATGAGATGATTGGATGGCATCACTGACTTGATGGACATGAGTTTGAGCAGGCTCTAGGAGTTGATGATGGACAGGGAAGCCTGGCATGCTGCAGTCTGGGCGGTCACAAAGAGTCAGGCATGACTGACCAACTGAAATGAACGAAACTGCACATAAAGTCAGATGAATTTTAACATATGTATACATTTGAGACAATATCACCTCAATCATGATAATGAACCTATCACTACCCCCAAATGTTTCCTCATGCCCCATGTTAATCCCTCCCTCCCTCCACTTTCTCTTCCCTCAGCAAATACCAATCAACTCTTCATCACTATAAGTTAGTTTCCACTTTTTATATTTCTGTATGAATTTAATCTTATGGAATACACTTCTTCTTTCTTTTCGGTTCTGGCGTCTTTCATTTGCCATAATTATTTTTAGGTTCAGCCATGCTTTTGCATGTATCAATAGTTCACTGGGTCAGGCAGATTCCCTGGAGCAAGGAATGGCAACCCACTCCAGTATTCTTGCCTGGAGAATTCCATGGACGAGGGAGCCTGGTGGGCTAAAGTCCCTGGGGTCACAAAGTGTCAGACACAACTGTGTGACTAACACAACAACATAACAGAGCAGTTCACTATTTTTATCGCTAAGTATATTCCATTATATGTATATACCACAATTTGTTCATCTACTTAAATGATTATGGGTATTTGAGTTATTTCCACTCGGGAGCTATTAAAAATAAAGCAGCTACAAACAATTGTGTACAAGATTTTTTTATGGGCATGTGAATGTCTACAAACATATGGTCTTTTGGATAAATACCTGGAGTGAAATTCTGGGCAATATGGTTAAGTGTCTGTTTACTTTTTAAGAGATTTCTAACCTGTTTTCAAGGTAGCTGCACAGTTTCAATGTATTCAATATGAGAGGTCTAGTTCCTCCACATTCATACCAGCATTTTCATAATCAATATCTTTCATTTTAGCCATTCTCTTGACTTTTTAGTACAATTGTTAGTTTCCATTTTCATTTCTTAATAATTTATAATATTGAACATTTTTTAATGTTCTTATTTACCAGCCATATGTCTTCTTTGGTGAAATGTAGCTGAATTGTTTTCCCACTGTTTATTTTTATTTGTTATTATTATAATGTTTTGATAGTTCTTTATATATTCTGGGTACAAGTCCTTCATCAAAGATATCATTTGCAAATGCCTCCTCTCAGTCTGTATTTTTTTTTTCATTCTCTACCTATCTTTTAAAATGCACAAATTTTTAATCAAAATTTTAATCAAAATCAAAACCAGTTGCTTTTGTGGCAATTGATAAACTGATTCTAATATTCTTAAGAGAATGCAATAGTTTAGGTAGAACAAAAACAGTATTAAAAGAGCAACAAATTTGTAGGACTATTACCTAGTTTCAATGTTTGTTTTCAAGCCACTGTATTCAAGAAAGTGTCCATTTGCCATAGTAGAAATACAGATTAATGAAATGGAATAGAGTGTCCACAAATGTTACAGAAAAATCTAAATGAACATTTTGGCCAACCCAAGAGTTTGATGAGGTCCTGTTTATTTTTGCTTTCATTGTTTGTGCTTTTGAGGCCATATCGAAAAATTCAAGTGAGTGCTCTCTCAGTGCGAGCCCATGGACTGTAGCCTGCCAGGCTCCTCTGTCCATAGAATTCTCCAGGAAAGAATACTGGAGTGGATTGCCATTTCCTTCTCCAGAGAGTCTTCCTGACTCAGGGATTGAACACAGGTCTCCTGCTGCAGGCAGAAAAAAATTTTCTTGCTAGGATTCAGCATTATGCAAACCAAGAACTTCCAGCTGTCCAAGCTGGATTTAGAAAAGGAAGAGGAACCAGAGATCAAATTGCCAACAATCGCTGGATTATAGAGACAGCAAGGGAATTCCAGAAAAAAAAAAAAAAACCATCTACCTCTGTTTCATCAACTATGCTAAAGGCTAAAGCCTTTGACTGGGTGGATTATAACAAACTGTGGAAAGCTCTTAATGAGATAAGGATGCCAGACCACCTTACCTGCCTCCTGAGAAACCTGTATGCAGGTCAAGAAGCAACAATTAGAACCATGAATGGAACAATTGTGTGGTTCAAGATTGAGAAAGGAGTACAACAGGGCTGTCTGCTGTTGCACTGTTTCTTTCACCTATACACTGAGTACATTATGAGAAATGCTGGGCTGGATGAGTTACAAGCTGGAATCAAGACAGGTGCGAGAAACATCAACAACCTCAGGTATGTGGATGATATCACTCTAATGGCAGAAAGCAAAGAGGATCTAAAGAGTCTCTTGATAAAGGCGAAGGAGGAGAGTGAAAGCTGGCTTAAAACCAAATATTAAAAAAAACTAAGATCATGGCATCTGACCCCACTACTTTATAGCAAATAGAAGGGGAAAATGTGGAAGTAGTGACAGATTTCCTCTTCTTGAGCTCTAAAATCACTGAGGATGGTAACCGCAGTCATGAAATCAGAAGATGTTTGCTTCTTGGCAGGAAAGCTATGACAAACCTAGACAGTGTGTTGAAAGGCAGAGACATTACTTTGCCAACAAAAGTCCAAATAGTCAAGGCTCTGGTCTTCCCAGTGGTCATGTGCAGTTGTGAGAGCTGGACTGTAAAGAAGGCGGAGTGCCAAAGAGTTGATGTCTTCTAACTGTGGGCCTGGAGAAGACTCCTGAGAGTCCCTTTGATAGCAAGGAGATCAAACCCGTCAATCTTAAGGGAAATCAGCCCTGAATATTCACTGGAAGGACTGATGCTAAAGCTGAAGCTCCAGGACTTTTGTCATCTGATGTGAACAACTGGCTTATTGGAAAAGTCCCTGATGCTGGGAAAGACTGAAGGCAGACGGAGAAGACGGTGTCAGAGGATGAAATGATTGGATGGTGTCCCCAATGCAATGGACATGAACTTGGGCAAACTTTGAGAGATGGTGTTGGACAGAGAGGCTTGGTGTGCTGCAGTCCATGGGGCTGCAAAGAGTCAGACTTGACAGGGCAACTAAAATACAACATGTCCTTGCTAGCCGTTCTTTCAATTTAATGTTTGGATTAAAAAAGTGACTAGTTCAGCTCCAAACTCAAATAGGTGCATATGTGCTTGATAGTTTCCTGAAAATAATCATCATACTGTGGTGTGCAAGGGGATAGTTTTACATGCGCTTTCCATTTCATCAATCATGGTATTACAATGTCTTCTCAGGGGCATTCTTGGACAAAAATGTTTTATATTTGTTTTCCTTTGAGTGTAGGAAGGGTATACAATGATTCCTGATATCATTAGATGCCACTGACATGATTCAGACTAAAGTATCAGCATTACTTTTGCACAGAGTGAATGTCAATACAATGAAAAGGTTAAAGAAGGTCTTAAAATTAGAAAAATAGCTTTGATTTTTTGGACCCCTCTGTTCAGTTCAGTTCAGTTCAGTCACTCAGTCGTGCCTGACTCTTTGCGACCCAATGAATCGCAGCACGCCAGGCCTCCCTGTCCATCACCAACTCCCGGAGTTCACTCAGACTCACATCCATTGAGTCAGTGATGCCATCCAGCCATCTCATCCTCTGTCGTCCCCTTCTCCTCCTGCCCCCAACCTCTCCCAGCATCAGAGTCTTTTCCAATGAGTCAACTCTTCGCATGAGGTGGCCAAAGTACTGGAGTTTCAGCTTTAGCATCATTCCTTCCAAAGAAATCCCAGGGCTGATCTGCTTCAGAATGGACTGGTTGGATCTCCTTGCAGTCCAAGGGACTCTCAAGAGTCTTCTCCAACACTACAGTTCAAAAGCATCAATTCTTTGGCGCTCAGCCTTCTTCACAGTCCAACTCTCACATCCATACATGACCATGGGAAAAACCATAGCCTTGACTAGACGGACCTTTGTTGGCAAAGTAATGCCTCTGCTTTTGAATATGGTATCTAGGTTGGTCATAACTTTTCTTCCAAGGAGTAACTGTCTTTTAATTTCATGACTGCAGTCACCATCTTCAGTGATTTTGGAGCCCCTCAAAATAAAGTCTGACACTGTTTCCACTGTTTCCACATCTATTTCCCATGAAGTAATGGGACCAGATGCCTGATCTTAGTTCTCTGAATGTTGAGCTTTAAGCCAACTTTTTCACTCTCCTCTTTCACTTTCATCAAGAGGCTTTTTAGTTCCTCTTCACTTTCTGCCATAATGGTAGTGTCATCTGCATATCTGAGGTTATTGATATTTCTCCCGGCAATCTTGATTCCAGCCTGTGCTTCTTCCAGCCCAACGTTTTTCATGATGTACTCTGCGTATAAGTTAAATAAGCAGGGTGACAATATACAGCCTTGACATACTCCTTTTCTTATTTGGAACTGGTCTGTTGTTCCATGTCCAGTTCTAACTGTTGCTTCCTGACCTGCATATAGGTTTCTGAAGAGGCAGGTCAGGTGCTCTGGACCCCTCAGAAACCTCTAAACTCCATTTACCCTTCTAATACCTTTTATGTTATTACTGTCATATATCTAAATGTATGTATTTCATTGCAAAACCTATAGAAGGCTATTGGTGCTTTTTACTAAAATATTTATGGGGATTTATCCACATATTTCACATTTCGTTCTTTATTTTGCATAACACATGTGTACTTCTATTTGGAATCTTGGATTTTTTTCTTTTGGGGGGTCTTAAAAACTCCCTTAGAAGTTCTATCTGAGTAAGCGCCGAAGAATGAATTCTGTATTTTCACATGTTTGGACACATCTTTATTTTGCCTTCATTTTTACAGAGCATTTTCATTGGAGGTAATATTTTAGGCTGTCATCATTATTATTAATTTTATTGTTATTTTCATACTTTAAAAATATTATTCCATTTTCTTCTGGTTTCCACTGTTTCTCAGACCCACCTGTATACTGGTTCCTGCTGTCCAATTACTTCAGATAACTCTTTTGTCTGTTTGATTATTCTTCATCTTTTTCCTTTTTTGTTTGTTTTTTTTTTTGGGTTTTCTTGCAGCTTTTTTATTTTTCCCCCAAGACACACTACTCCATTATAAATGGGAACATAATTCCTCTCTAGTTCATGATTATTAAAAAAATTAATAATGATAATGGGAGAAATGTTATTTCTATTTGCTTTTAATTATTTTAAGTATTCAGGTTCCTCAGTGTCTGACCTGGATTACTAGAAGATTTGAAGGGGAAAATGAGCTACATTTAATCTGTTCACACATTCCGTCCTGTGATTCTAAAGAAGAAAGCCAAAATTTGTCTTTCTGCCAGACTTTGAAATGAATCATTTTGATAAACCCTCTTTGTCATGAATATGTAAGCCAAGTACCTTACTCAGTATTGTGTTGGCAGCAGGCCCAAATATTTGCTCAGTAAGAAAAATGTCAGTTCTTCATAAGAGGTTGATGACTATTTTCAGTATAGTGTGAAAGGTTATACCAGTTGAACAGTGTAAAATGGGCATCTCAGCAGAGTGATAATTGGTATATTAAGAAGGAATCTTGAGCTTCATGTAGTGGAAACCTGAGGAAAGAGACAGAAGCAAGTGAGGGGATGAATGGAGATGAGCTCAAGGAGGAAAGAGATTAGTCAGACAGGGAGAACAAGGAGAAATAGCCATCAAGGACCTCCTAATGTAAGGGGCAAAATCAATGAACTACAGGCAGTCAAAGTCTGCTCGACAGTTTTCAATACTCTTGATTATTTGTTTGAATTCCCTAATGATATTTTTTTGAGGAACTACAGTATTGATCTTCCAAAGTATCATTCAACGCAGATGTTTCAAGTGGCACAGAGGAGCAGAGATGAGGCCACAGGATGTGCAGTTTATAGACAGAGATGAAAAGAAACATCAGGATATGTCTGTATTCTCTAGAGTTTTTAGGAATTACTTCAGGAATTTATTGGACTCACTGTTCTATTTCAAGAGGGGACTTGAATTATTGTACCTCTGATACAAAAAGAAAAGATAACCTTAAAATAATAGGAAATGTGAAAGCACTCAAGTTCTAATGTCTATAAAATAGAACCAAATTAGAGAATTACATAGAAAAAGATTTATAGGAGGACATTTTATCCTTATAGAAATTATTCTAAAAATCCATTTGTAAAGACTACTAAAGTACTCAGTAATATACTGAACAGTGAATTTGCCTAAATTAAACAGGATATTCATTTTTTTCTATTTTTGATATCACCACCAATAACAGAAAAACAAAGGATCTTTAATGACATGTTATGCCTTTGAGTAAAGTAGCTCATATCAATAACCAGTTCCAGCCTTTAACCCAAAGAGCTGCCTAGAATGAAGAAGCCTCTGGTTACAACTTCTAATATATAAGTTAAGTAGATTTTTAGTTATGCTTTTTTTTCTGTGGAACCACAAAGTGGCAAATCCCTAAAATTTGAAAACTTCAAAGCCTCGTTGGAAATTGATTTATACTGAAAAACTCTATATACTATTAGAAGGTAAGTTTTCTTCTCATTTATTAGTTTCTCCTAAAAATGTCTGCAAATGTTAAAGGAATTTTTGCGGTTTAGAGACATAGAGGGAAGCAAAATAATAATAGCATTTTTTTCATTTGCTCAAAATCCTCTATCACTTTTATAATACTATATGCATATTATTCTAGACTACTGAGGGAAACATTTAAAATAAAGCTGCCAACCAAGTAGCAATTTCAATCCTATATATACCATTTTGTATTGATTTTTGCCTATATTTTTTCATAAATGAACTAAAAACCAGTTTATAGCTCTGTGTAAAAATATCATTATTATATTCACTTACTTAAATGCTTCTAAGTTTAAAATAAAGAATTCTACCTTTCTATCACTCTCAAAATATGTGTGTCAGATATAAATTAATCTAAATTTGCATTTTTATATGCTTATATTCCATATGAATACAAATAGATGTAGATATAATAAATACAGAAAGCTTATATAGGTACAACGTTTCTATAGTTTTATTTTTATTTCACAGCACACATTCAGTTCAACATATTTATTAATCAATGATTAGAAATATGTTACTATGTTGAAGCAGCCATGGCCTTTGTTCCATGTCACTTGTGTTGACTTAGGCTGACACATAGCTACAAAGCATGACGGATCAAAGTAATTAAAGTTCCAATCATTTACCTTTCTATACTCAGTTTCAACTCTGTTAGCCTTCACTCTGAGTTCCTAGTATTTTAATATTGCCAGATGTTTGTACACATCTGGCAGAAGAGTCATTAAGTTTCGCTGTATTTGAAGAATTTCTAAGCATTTTAATTTTAAAGTTTGTTAATGTATTATTAAATTCCTTCATCATTATATTTTTTAAAGAAAACTTGACTTTCAATAAATTTACATTTCACCCAAATTTGAGACGGTCTTTGCCTTGTATAAAAGATGAGAATCAACAGTAAATAGATGTTATGTCCATACACAGAGTTAAAGATGCTGGAAAAAGTCCACATGACCCACTTTTCAGTCCTTCTGCATTAAACCAAATAAATATGAGTTCCTCAAAGAAAGTTGATTACATAAACAACTTCTTACAATTTCTCAGATGAAGATGTAGTTTATAATTTATGTCTCTAAGAGTCAGCTTTTCTACTTTGATAAGGTAAATATAAAATAATTATTTAGATTAAAAATTGAGTTTCCAACAGAAGTTCAATCTCATCATAAGAGGTTCAGTTTTTTATATTAGCCAGCTTGATAGACTAGGCAATCTTTTTACTTTACTATATAGCAGTTTCTGTTTGGATAATAGCACCCAAGACTTTAGCCAGATTTACATTTTAATGGTACAATCAACACCACATTAACATTTTCTTTGGAAGTCTATTCAATGACATTAATTAATGATCTCTATCCCCACCTCTTGATTTTACCCCTCGGCTATATCTTGTTCTAACATTTTTACTTGACTGTATTAAAACATGGTAATAAGACTTTTAAAATATTTGTACTTTTTTTAGTTAGATGTCAACTGGCAAAGATCTACTTTTTTTTTTCTTTTAATCATTTTACTTATCACTTTTTGATTGTTTAGTGACAACTTAATGGAAAGAAAGTATATTTCTAAAATATCTATTAAAAAATAATTTAAGCAATTTTTCAGTAGGAGAAAAGTGGTCTACCTAATTATATAACTACTATTTGGAAAGAATATTAGATTATTGGATTGGATTACTACTTTTACAAAGTGTATTAGTTAAAGAATTATATCTTTAACAGATTTACAGTAATAATAATGTAGCCATTGTTAGGATTTGATTAGTCAAGCTTAATTGCTTTTGATTGATTGATGGCTTTAGGATAATATATTTACTCCAAGTTTCTTACATGAAACATTCCTTTGATCCTTAAAGTGATCCTGTTAGGATCTCCTGGCCACTGGCATTCAGTTGCTAAAGGCAGAATGTTCCTTTAGCTGTGGATGCTGTGGCACTTTAAAGCAGCATTCTGCCAGTTCCCTGTCTCATGTGATAACAAGGCAAAATTATTTTTGTACAGGTGCTTTGCTTTTATAAAGTCATTGAAACATTATCAAATGTGTTATTTTTCTTGCTGTATTACACAAAATTCACTACAAATTCCCTGGCTTTTTAGTTAGACTGACCTTTCTGGCATGTGAAAGTCAGCTATAATACTGTATTTGCCAGAGTTTTCATAAATTGAGTGTAAAAAGAAAAATGGATGATTGATAAATGCTATAATGTGTGTGTATCTGTCTGTCTATGCAGATATATTATCTATCTCACTCTGCAAAGTGTGAATATATGAACAAAATTAAAACCATCATCTGCTCTCACCGTTATTCAGAAAATTAAGGACATTTTAACAAAATATATGGAATAGATTTTATTTCAGAAAAAAGAAAGACTTTCTGAAATATTGACAATTACAAACTTACTCAACGATATATTTTAGAGTTTCTGTATTTTAAAATAAAATGTCCAATGGTTCAGTATTAGTCTGGGTATAAATTTGACAGTGTATGAATCTATATTTGCTAAGATATCACATAAAAGTCTTACTTTTTATAGATATATCTTTTACCACTTCATATTAAATGTGGTCATGATTTAAAAAGAAAAATATGGTGGCATTTAAATATTTGTAAAATGTGAAGATAATTGTAAATAAGTACTGTATTAAATCGCAAAATGATAATGATTTCATTTTGAATATCTAGAAAAAATTCCTCTGCAATGTTACTAGTGAATACAGTAAAATAAGTTTAAAATAAGTTGTCTTTATCACCTAAAGATTTCCATTCTTATTTATACATTTTTATTAGGAATAGCTGTCGGATTTTACCAAATATCAGTTATCAGTTCAGTTCAGTTCAGTTGCTCAGTTGTGTCCAGCTCTTTGCTACCCTATGAATTGCAGCACGCCAGGCCTCCCTGTCCATCACCAACTCTCGGAGTTCACTCAAACTCACATCCATCGATTCGATGATGCCATCCAGCCATCTCATCCTCTGTCGTCCCTTTTTCCTCCTGCCCCCATTCCCTCCCAGCATCAGAGTCTTTTCCAATGAGTCACCTCTTCGAATGAGGTGGCCAAAGTACTGGAGTTTCAAGTTTAGGGATACAAAGATAATTTTATATAAGAAGGTTTATTAATAGATTGATAATACATTGATTAAATCATAAAACATTTGAATATATGTATATATATATATATATATATCAAATCATCTTTGTGTCCCTAAACTTGAATTGAATATAGTGAAATATTTTTCTAACATGGGATTCAATTTTTATTATTTCAGTTTTAAGCATTTAATATAGGTTAATCTATAATTGTGCTGTGCTTAGTTGCTCAGTCACGGCCGACTCTTTGCAATCCATGGACTGTAGCCTGCCAGCCTCCTCTGCCCATGGAGATTCTCCAGGCAAGAATACTGGAGTGAGTTGCCATGCTCTTCTCCAGGGAATCTTCACAACCCAGGGATCGAACTCAGGTCTCCCACACTACAGGTGAATTCTTTACCATCTGAGCCACCAGGGAAGCAAATCTACAATTACCACTTGGATTTTTTTCTCAAATTTAAGGATTAAGATTGTATTAATTTCATATAATCCATAGGAGAACTCCCCCATTTTTTTATTTACTCGTAAAGATGAAAATGAACTCTAATTTCTTTTTCAATTATTTCAATTTTAATCCCTGTAAAACAGAGAATAAAAAAAGATAATTGTGTGGTAATACAAAGTAAAGTTAAATCTGACAATGATGAAAAATTCAGGCCAACTTAATAAATTAAAACTTTCCCTTGTTGCACTTATAACAACTAATATTCAGTTTAGATAGCTTTGTTTTGATGCTTTTAAACTGTGGCTTTGGAGAAGACTCTTGAGAGTCCCTTGGACTGCAAGGAGATCCAGCCAGTCCATTCTAAAGGAGATCAGTTCTGGGTGTTCATTGGAAGGACTGATGTTGAAGCTGAAACTCCAATACTTTGGTCACCTGATGCGAAGAACTGACTCTTTGAAAAGCCCTTGATGCTGGCAGGAGGAGAAGGGGACGACAGAGGATGAGATGGTTGGATGGCATCACAGACTCAATAGACATGAATTTGAATAAACTGTGGGAATTGGTGATGGATAGGGAGGCCTGGGGTGTGGCAGTCCATGGTGTCTCAAAGAGTCGGACATGACTGAGCAACTGAACTGAACTGAACTGAACTGATGATTGCTTTATAGTGTTGGTTTCTGTGAAATAACCATCAACACCAAAACGTCACATGAGAAATTGGTCAGAAATGGTCCTAGATGCCTTTCTTATAGGCGCTCACTATATCCTGGGAGCATTCCAATTCTTCCAACTATCCCAGAATATTTATTAGAAGCAAAATGACATTTCTTTTTAATTTTTATAGGCATTTACATGTCTCATTTTAAAGAGTTAATATTCTAAATAGATTTAATACTCATTATCTCTTCTAATTGCACTAGTATAGTATATTTGCTTTAGTATGATTCAGGGGGGTAAACCTGCTCAAACTTAAGGCAGTAGTTCTTAACCATTTTTAAAATCACAGACATCACTGAGTATCTAATTCAAGTTCTTGACCTTTCAATAAGAAAAGTAAATACAAACTCACAATTATACACTAATGTCAAATTTTTATCAAAGAAGCATTAACTTAATAGCATTCATGTATTTTAGTTTTCAGTAAGATTAAATGAGAGGAGAAATTAAAATTTTATCCCAAATAAACTTTTGTCACAGATAATTAATAATGTAGCTTTTATATCAAGTACATGAAAAATTTTGTCAAAGAAAGTGGCGTATTTCCACAATTAACACCTTCCTGCACCAGAAGTATAGCAGAAATTATCTTGGAATTGTAAAGATGAAAATAACTATTTTTTTTCTAATGTGATTTTATGCTATATCCAATTTCCAAAGTATGCATGTATTTATATACGAGTGTATTCATGAATGTATGCATGTATTTATCATACTTCATCAACTCTAACAACTAATTTGAAGTCACATGGCTATGTGAAAGAGTGTCATCTATATTCAGTTTGGCCTTTTATTTAATCTAGGAAAGTGTCGAGGTCTCCAAATTTGATCAATTTTACCTCAACCAATTTCTCAATATAGAAATGACAGTGTTTGTTACATGTATAATTAAGTCCATATTTTCCATATAATAACAAATCATGTCCCACTTTTAAATGCAGTTATCTCTGTATACAAATGTCATTTTCAACACTATGCTTTTTAAAGTTCTGGAAAATAACGCATTTATATTTTGGTTTCTGTGTAATGAGAAAGATATTCCTGCTAAACTATCACCTCACATGTCTCTTATACCCATAATTAGGTGTGCGCACACACAGTTTCTGTAAATTCTGACTCTTTTTATGGTACTTTCTGTTGACGGTTTTTGCTAGGTACATGTTAATGAAGATGTGGAATTCTGCAGAGTATTCAAAAGTTTAGAGAAGGTAAGATTTTAGATCCCTAAAACTGAAGGGTTCAGAAAAATATGCATATACTTGTCAAGTCTACAGAATTAGGACTTCAGTGCTCATCAAACCATGGGGTTGGGAAACAGGGGGTTTGAAATAATCTTATTTTTAGATGCAGGAATTCTGTGGTCAGGCATGGATGTTTGTGGTTTCTGTGTTACCTCCTGGTATCTCATAGTATAAACCTTTTACACATGCAGAATTTCAGTAAGTAATGCCACTTAAAGCATAGTTTTAATGTAGAAATAAAAAACAGTAAAAGGTAGTCATCAAGTAGCATCTAGAGAAGTCAGTTTTTTTCAAGATGTTTACCAAAATCATTTGTACATTTAAACACTGACTGTTCTATGATTAACTGGTATATAAAGTCAACTTTTCATTATATTTCAGTACCTTGGCAAAGCATTTAAATTAATCCATATTACTTGTTTCATTTTTTCTCTTTTTAAAATTGAAGGTAAATTCTATCAAAATGTATATAGTATTTCAGATATACAATATTAAAACTCAACATGTGTATATGCTATAAAGTAATTCCCCACAAAGGTCTAGTTATCCTGCATCACCATGCAACTGACCCATTCATCCATCAGTTTCTTATAGTTTTATGTTTCTATTCTCTGTATATTTTTAGGATACACGATCTTTTAATGTACATAGAAAATTGCTTCTTTAATATAATGGACCACTGACTAAGTGCAAACTGCTTTATCTGTGTTATAATGCTGCCCAAATTATTGCATGCTTCAAAAGAAAGACCACATTTTGGAAAATGTCCTTATGTAAATTAACCTATGAAAATATAACATCTTTCTGTGTATGTACAAATAACATATTAATTGCCATATTTTTTCTAATTTCATGTAGAGAAAATTCAATATTATCCTTAAATACAACATATATTTAAAACAGATTCCAATATGTTATGTACTTTTATATACTTCTAACATATGTCATTCAATATTCACAAAGTGAAAAAAGAATCTTTCTTAAACTAATTTCCCATCTCAAGGATGTCAAAATCATAAAAGGAATAATGTTAACAAAATGATACTTAACATGACTGAAGATAAAGGTGCTGGTAGCACTAGGAACCATCTGTAACTTCCAGTGGATGGCTATAGACCCTCCCACACACAAACACACAGACGGTCCTTCTCTCTATGGATAACAGAAAACACCTGTTTGGTTTTTTGAAATGCTGCCAAGCATGTGTTAGAGCAGGTAGTATCAGGTTAAACTGTGTGACCAAAAACAAGCACTAATTGCATTTAGCCTATACACATTTTTTAAACAACCCTGATGTTTCAGGTCAAAAGAAATTTTAAATATTATTTTTTAAACATTAGAATTACAAACGTTTGGAACATCTTTGGAAGGAAAGCATACTGATAAGAGAAACTACACTGAAATATTCAGGAAGTTTCACCAGTGATCACAACTTTCTTTAAGTGGTTTCTCCAGCTCTTATATTGTCACTCACTTTACTTTTTCTTTGCTTTCAAAAATTTAGTCTCAAACTTTTGGAAGATCATATTAGAATAAACTTTATGCCTATCGATTGTTTCCCAACTTTTCTCCATTTACTTAGGCATTCAGTACAAGAAGATAAATCTGGAAATCTATGGCAGTACTTCTTAAAGTATAATGACTATAAGTGGTATCATGTAACTCATAAATAATTACTCTCAAGGAATACCATACAATTTTAAATGTTGCAAATAAAATTAATGAATAGCAAAATATTTATCAGACTGCCAAAATGTGTTGGTACAAACTCACTTTTTAAAGAATCATTTACAAGACTATACCAATTTAAAAAATAAAACAGACTCTGATTATTTCATGTAAAGATTAAAGTTTTCTTAGTAACTTTTGAGAGATCTGTATGAGTTTCTATTTCTGTGGTTACACCAGAATAATAAGTTTAGAATATGTATAATTCTCTTTCATTTTATTTCAGTAAACATCCAACTGTGCTATTGTGTTCAACTATTATCATCTTGACAATCCATAAAAATTATATCAATAGTTATTATATAATTTATCATGTATTGCATTTTTATTTTGATATATATCAATATCTTAGAAACTCAGATTTTTTTCAGAAATAGTCTGATATATCTTCTTTTATATATCTATACTTAAATATACCTTTAATCAATGATTTTCATAATATTATTTTTATCATTTTCCAGATATAATTTTTCAATTATTTTAAATAATTTAATTAATTTTATAATTTTCAGATATATTTCTTAAACAAAGAAATTATCTTTCACAGTCCTCCATATGTTTAGAGGCACTTCTGAAATTATAGCATGATCAACTGCACTGACTTCTCCCCAGTAGAATAACTGTAACTTATGAAAACTATATGAAAATACAAAAAAAGGATCTGAGTCTCCAGAAATCATCCTAATGTCACCCAGGAGATGGAGAAATATTTATTCAAGATAACATTCTAAATACCTGTAAGAAAGAAAATCTGTGGGGTTTGAGCCACCAAGCCTCTTTCTCCTTTTCTTTCCTCTTATTTTTTCTTATTCAGTGTGATGAAAATTCTACTCTTGTTGGATAAAGCCAAAGAATGAAGGGCTCCTTCACTTTTCATTCCTAGTCTAGGGTTATGGTATCTCCCTGGAAGGGGTAGGCTGTGAGTATTTCTCATTCCCCAACCCTGTTCCATGTTGCAGAAGCTCTGTTTTAATGCAAGCAGCTGAGAGGTCTGGAGTTTCCTCTCTCCACGAAACTTCCACTTGTATGGTTCGAATCTACGCTGGTGCAAAAAGGTAAAATCTCTAATTACCTTTATCCTAACTGACATTGCATTTACATTTATCCTATTCTGCCATTTCAGAAGAGGAAGCTAAGATGACCACAGGCTAGTGCCTCTGCTCCATGACTGGATTGTAGTTTAGGGGAGTTACTCCGAGAAAACTGAGCAACCTTTTAGTAAGATTAAAAAAGAAAAAAGAGAGAAGACTAAGTTACTAAAAGCGGGAATCTAAGAAGAGACATTACTACCAATGTTACAGAAAACAAGTGTTTTAAGAGTACTATACACAATGGAATCTCTATGAATTTCTTTACTTGTTATTCATTATTATCCAAGAGGAGGCCCAATTTCGTCATTGTTTTCAGTGGTTTCATTGCTTCATAGCAGTGATGAGTGCCCGCTATGGTCCTGGTGATGTAAACAATGCTCAGTATTTAATACTATGCATAAATATTTTAGGTCTTTCTTTAGTGATATCATAGCATTGTATTCATGTACTAAGGCTGCCATAACAAATCACCACAAACTAGGTGGTTTAAAATGTATTCTCACACAGTTTTGGAAACCAGGCCAAGGTATTGGCAAGACCATAATCTCTTTGAAGCTAGTAGAGAATTTGCCTACTCCCAGCTTCTAGTGGCCATGACCAATCCATTGCTTGTGGCAGCATAACTCCAGTCTCTGCCTTCATTTTCAAAGGCCTTCTATCCTGCTTTCCATGTCCTCTCCTCTTCTTTTAAAGACGCCAGTCATTGGATTTAGGACCCATGCTAAATCCAGAGTTATTTCATCGCTAGGCCCTAAACTATCTACAACTGTGAAGAATCTATGTTCACATTCTGATATTCCTGGTGAATAGATATTTTGGGGGAAATTATTGAATGTACTTCACGCATGAAAATTAAAGTAGTGGAAATTACAAAAGTCAGAAACGCTGGCTTGAATCTTTTCTATGATTAACTGGCTGTGAGATTTTGGGCAAAATACTGTGAACCCCAGGATTCTTATTGGAGGTTAAAACAATGATAATGATTTCTATCTCATAAAGTAATATGGGGATTAGAAATTATGCATATAAAGTGCCTACATACCCTGACTTGGAAATAGTGAATATTTGATAAATGGAAATTTAAAAAAAAAAAAAAAACTTGTCCAAAGTAAAATTTGAATAATAAGAGATAGATCAAGGCTTTAAATTCAAGTGTCTCTGACTTTAGAAACACTTTTCTACAGACTTTATTCTCCTGATACATGTGGAACTGCATTAAAATATTAAATCTACTAAGGGAATGTTCAGATAAGATCCTTTTAGGTAAAGTATGTTTATATGTTTATATTAATATTAGTTATGGTTTGTGGTTATTCCATTTAAGATAAGTTGCTAATGGCCTCTGTCTCAACTTTTGCATAAACAGGGCAAAGGGCCTATCAGATGTAACCCAACTGGAGGGCTTCCAGAACCACAAACCATGAATGATTCCAAGGAATCTCCTATAAGGAAAGTATACAGTAAAGTGGTGATTAAAAATAATAATCAAAGTGAAACGGTTTCTAAAAATGAGAGTTTATATTATGCTCCAAAATCTTAAGTTAGGAAGTTTTAAAAATGTCTATCCAATTACAACTAAGGCACTTATTAGTTATTCCTTAGTAGTATTTGAGAACTGAATTCAACTACCAATTGTTTTGGGAAATTTATAGTGATTTTACTGACATACTTCTAACTATGTATAGTTCATAATTTTGTTAATCAAACCACTTTACAATTTCTTTTGCTTATTAATTCTTACTTCATATTCTCATTTAAAAATACAATATTTTGAATTTCAGATTCAGTAAAAACAGATTTTATCCAATAATGTGGCTTTTCACATATTAAAATATTTCATGGCTGTTAAACTAAATCAACATATATCAACAAAGATACGACTCAGAAACTTAAGTGACATAAATTGCAAAAGGAATTACATACATTTCATGAAAAAATGGCAATATTACCTATTTCTTGTGTTTATAAAACTTGTGTATTAAAAATATGAAATGTGAATGAAATAACACCTTTCAATACCATAGTAATAATGATCTCTGATGAAGTCAGGTGGAGAAAGGGACCAAAGGTGTACAGAACTTCATCTGTTAACATGTTATTTCACAGAAAGAAAGTGAGAGAGTGAAACAAAATGAGAGATCTGAAACAAATATAGCAAAATATTAACTTCTTTCTGCTGTAGTGTTTTCTGTATGTTTTATACACATGATCATTTTAAAAGTGTAACACTGATTTAGCCATCAACTGAGGCTAATCTGCTGTTGGAGCTCCCATCTATTGAAAACACAACAAGCAAAAAATAAATAGACAAAATGTGTGACAGTACCAGACTCAAAAAAGTATAATAATCAGATAATCAACATGGCAGAGTAGAAGGACATGCCTTCATCTTCTCCTGCAAGAACTCCAAAATTACAACTCATTGCTGAACATTTGTCGACAGGAGAATGTTGGATCCCACCAAAAAAAAGACCCCACATCCAAGGGTAAAGGGGAAGAACCTGCAAGACGGTAGGAGGGGTGAAATCGAGTTTACAATCAAACCCCATAGCCACCAGAGACACTCAGAGGGCTCAAGCAAAACCTTGTGTGCACCAGGAGACCCCAAGAGACTGAGCCAGACCTGACTTAGAGTGTATGAATGTCGCCTGAGGAGGCATGGGTCAGCAGTGGCCTGCTGCAGGGGCAGGGGCTCTGGATACAGCAGACCTGGGTATGGCATAAACTCTCTTGAAAGAGATTGACATTAATCCCACTGAAGAGCCGCCAGAAGTTACACAGCACTGGGGAAACGTATTCTTGGAGGTTACAAACAAAACCTTGTGCATACCAGGACACAGGAGAAAGGAACAGTGGCCCCAAAAGAAACTCACCCAGATTTGGCTGGAATGTCCAGGAGTCTCCAGTGGAGACATGGGTGGGAGGTGGCCTGCTTCAGAGTTGGGGGCGCTGAATGCAGCAGTGTGTGCATGGGACCAACTGAAGAAGGTCCATAATCTTCATTACCTCCACCATAGTTTGGTCTCAGGTCAAACAGCAGGGAGGGAACAAAGCCCCACTCATCAACAAAAAATTGGATTAAAGATTTACCATCACTTTATGTCAAATAGATGGGGAAACAATGGAAACAGTGAGAGATTGATTATATTCTTTGCAGCCAAAGATGGAGAAGTTCTAAACAGTCAACAAAAACAAGACCAGGAGCTGACTGTGGCTCAGATCATGAACTCCTTATTACCAAATTCAGACTTAAATTGAAGAAAGTAGGGAAAACCACTAGACCATTCAGGTATGACCTCAATCAAATCCCTTATGATTATACAGTGGAAGTGAGAAATAGATTTAAGGGCCTAGATCTGATAGATATAGTGCCTGATGAACTGTGGACTGAAGTTCGAGATATTGTACAGGAGACAGGGATCAAGACCATCCCCATGGAAAAGAAATGCAAAAAAGCAAAATGACTGTCTGGGGAGGCCTTACAAATAGCTGTGAAAAGAAGAGAGGTGAAAAACAAAGGAGAAAAGGAAAGATACAAGCATCTGAAAGCAGAGTTCCAAAGACTAGCAAGAAGCGATAACAAAGTCTTCTTCAGCCATCAATGTAAAGAAATAGAGGAAAACAACAGAATGGGAAAGACTAGAGATCTCTTCAAGAAAATTAGAGATACCAAGGGAACATTTTATGCAAAGCTGGGCTCAATAAAAGACAGAAATGGTATGGACCTAACAGAAGCAGAAGATATTAAGAAGAGGTGGCAAGAATACACAGAAGAACTGTACCAAAAAGATCTTTGTGACCCAGGTAACCATGATGATGTGATCACTCATCTAGAGCCAGACATCCTGGAATGTGAAGTCAAGTGGGCCTTAGAAAGCATCTGAGCTTTTTCCTAAAAGATGATTCTGTGCAAGTGCTGCACTCAATATATCAGCAAATTTGGAAAACTCAGCAGTGGCCACAGGACTTGAAAAGGTTAAGTTTTCATTCCAATCCCAAAGAAAGCCAATGCCAAAGAATGCTCAAAGTACCACACAATTGTACTCATCTCACACGCGAGTAAGTTCAGCTCAGTTCAGTCGCTCAGTCGTGTCCGACTCTTTGCGACCCCATGAATCGCAGCACACCAGGCCTCCCTGTCCATCACCAACTCCCAGAGTTCACTCAGACTCATGTCCATCGAGTCAGTGATACCATCCAGCCATCTCATCCTCGGTCGTCCCCTTCTTCTCCTGCCCCCAATCCCTCCCAGCATCAAAGTCTTTTCCAATGAGTCAACTCTTTGCATGAGGTGGCCAAAATACTGGAGTTTCAGCTTTAGCATCATTCCTTCCAAAGAAATCCCAGGGTTGATCTCCTTCAGAATGGAGATTACCGGGAGAAATATCAATAATCTCAGATATGCAGATGACACCACCCTTATGGCAGAAAGTGAAGAGGAACTAAAAAGCCTCCTGATGAAAGTAAAAGAGGAGAGTGAAAAAGTTGGCTTAAAGCTCAATATTCAGAAAACGAAGATCATGGCATCTGGTCCCATCACTCCATGGGAAATAGATGGAGAAACAGTGGGAACAGTGTCAGACTTTATTTTGGGGGGCTCCAAAATCACTGCAGATAGTGATTGCAGCCATGAAATTAAAAGACACTTACTCCTTGGAAGAAAAGTTATGACCAACCTAGATAGCATATTCAAAAGCAGAGATATTACTTTGCTGACTAAGTTCCGTCTAGTCAAGGCTATGGTTTTTCCAGTAGCCATGCTAGTAAAGTAATGCTCAAAATTCTCCAAGCCAGGCTTCAGCAATATGTGAACCATAAACTTCCAGATGTTCAAGCTAGTTTTAGAAAAGGCAGAGGAACCAGAGATCAAATTGCCAACATCTGCTGGATCATCAAGAAAGCAAGAGAGTTTCAGAAAAGCATTTATTTCTGCTTTATTGACTATGCCAAAGCCTTTGACTGTGTGGATCACAATACACTGTGGAAAATTCTGAAGGAGATGGGAATATCAGACCGCCTGATGGGCCTCTTGAGAAATATGTATGCAGGTCAGGAAGCAACAGTTAGAACTGGACATGGAACAACAGACTGGTTGCAGATAGGAAAAGGTATATGTCAAGGCTGTATATTATCACCCTGCTTATTTGACTTATATGCAGAGAACATCCTGAGAAATGCTGGGCTGGAAGAAGCACAAGCTGGAGTCAAGATCGCTGGGAGAAATATCAATAACCTCAGATATGCAGATGACACGACCCTTATGGCAGAAAGTGAAGAAGAACTAAAGAGCCTCTTGATGAAAGTAAAAGAGGAGAGTGTAAAAGTTGACTTAAAGCTCAACAGTTAGAAAACTAAGATCATGGCATCTGGTTCCATCACTTCATGGCAAATAAATGGGGAAACAGTGGAAACAATGGCTGACTTTATTTTTGGGGGCTCCAAAATCAATGCAGATGGTGATTGCAGCCAGGAAATTAAAAGACACTTACTCCTTGGAAGGAAAGTTAAGACCAACTTAGATAGCATATTAAAAAGCAGCGACATTACTTTGCCTTCAAAGGTCTGTCTAGTCAAGGCTATGGTTTTTCCAGTGGTCATGTATGGATGTGAGAATTGGACTGAAAGCTGAGCGCTGAAGAATTGATGCTTTTGAACTGTGGTGTTTGAGAAGACTCTTGAGAGTCCATTGGACTGCAAGGGGATTGAATCAGTCCATCCTAAAGGAGATCAGCCCTGGGTGTTCATTGGAAGGACTGATGTTGAAGCTGAAACTCCAATCTTTGGTCACCTGATGTGAAGAGCTGACTCATTTGAAAAGATTCTGATGCTGGGAAAGATTGTGGGCAGGACAAGAAGGGGACGACAGATGATGAGATGGTTGCATGGCATCACTGATTCAAAAGACATTGGTTTGGGTAGACTCAGGCAGTTGCTGATGGACAGGAAAGCCTGGTGTGCTGCAGTTCATGGAGTTGCACAGAGTCGGACACGACTGAGCGACTGAACTGAACTGAAATATTATTTGTTTTGCTTTATTACTCATATATTTTTTCCCAGCTTGCACCTATATTCTCTTACATAAATGTAAATTTAAGCAGATATTTAGAGTCAACAAATGATGTTATAGAGATTCTACTCTATTTACATTATAGTCATGGAAATAAAAGACCAGATAGTATATTGTCCTTAAAGTTATACCAGCTAAAATCCAATGTGAGACTAGAACTTTGCTATCAGTCTTTTGTTGTTTTCATAAAACATGATGAAATCTAGTTAAAATGCTAAATAATCCCTCAATCTTTTTTTAAAAAACAAAAGTCAAATGGTAAAAGTGGCATTGGAGTCCAAAGAGCTGAGTTTCCTCCTCTGCTGTGTCTCCTGTTAGATGTGTAATCCCTACCTATTTAACTCTTCTGGGATTCAGATGACATAAATTGAAATCAAAGCATTGCTTTGAGGTTTAAGTAAGAACACATATTCAAAAACCTAGTAGAGTCCCTGATAGTTAATAATCTCCCAGTGTATGGTATTTTCCTTTCATCATGTTAAATAGTGGAATAATCAGTATGGTTCTCATGATTCTAGCTGATTGGCATCAAGAACTGCAACATTCTCCCTCCCAATCTCTCCTCTATTACAAAACTGAGAACATTCCCCATCACTGCCTCTGGTTGTGTCATTTACACACTCACAGTTACCTCCGTTGCTTCATTACAGCCCCATGAAGTCCTTAAGTTAAATAGAAGTAGAGGTATAAAGATGATTGCTTCTTAATTACTTCAATTCTTGTTTATTAGCACTTTGTTTTTGCCTCATTAAATTTCAATCAAAACTAAGACTAAAGAGAAGAAAAGGTAGTGGTTCCCAGTTTAGGGAAACTGAAGGAGGCTACCTGAGGAAAGCCTGTCTGATGGCCTGAAAAAAGCTTCCCTGAGGCAGGAGGGACGATGCTCTCCTTCATCTGAGGAACTTGGCAGTACTTAGGCTGCCGGCTCTTCTTCAATCTTCTCGACCTTTAAACCTCCATTAAATGCTGCTAAGTATCGAGGAAAGCCTAAATCTTTTACAGAGAGAGTTATGAGAACATCATCACTTGATAAATTACTTCCTAATTATGCAATACTACTATTGTCTCTTGTTGAACCAGGGAAATATATGGCTGAAATAGAGATGGATTCAAGTGCAGGAGGAGCGACTCTGAAAGGTATGCTATTTTAAATGCGTCAGAATTTATACACGAGGTAAGAGTTCTTAAACGGTATATAAATACTTAGGAGGTTTTTATTTTTTCTGCTTAAGTCCCATATACTCATAACCTTCTTCCTTTTAAATGCCCATACCACATTTTGCTTATGAGATGCTATATGATGTTCACAAGTGGCAAGAAAGTGGTGAGGAGACTGCCATTAGCAGTACAGTTTCTCTGAAATCAAGTCTCATGAAGTAGGAATGGTTTTAAGTAGGGAAAGAAAATGATCAACCAAGCATTGTAGGCTATGATTTAGTGCAAATTATTTGGGGTGTATTTAATAAATAACACTGGTGGTATAGTTTCACTTTCTGTTATTTAATATGTGGACTTTGAAGTCCTTCAACTGCACTCCTAAGTCCAGCATCCAGCTGCTGGGTTTCAGTCAGGCAGCATTCAAAGACCACTGCTTCAATTAGCCACCCCCTACTTTGAACAGGTACTTATTGCCAGTAGTGATAAGCTAGTCAACTAATGAGTCAATTAAAGAAGTAATTAAAGTGTAAAACAGCAGGAAGGGGACTTGCTTCTAAAAGATATTGTAATGCTTAAGTTTAAGTCAAGTCAGCTTACTCATAATGCATCAGGTCTGCCTAAAAGAAAATCTTCATGTGTTTCTTCTAGCTAGTGAAGTGAAAGTTGCTCAGTTGTGTGCGACTCTTTGTGACCCCATAGACTATACAGGGGTCTCCAGGCCAAAATTCTCCAGGCCAGAATATTAGAGTGGGTAGCCTTTCCCTTCTCCAGGGGATCTTCCCAACCCAGGAATCAAATCTAGGTCTCCTCGCATTGCAGGCAGATTCTTTACCAGCTGAGCTACCAGGGAATCCCTCTAGCTGGTTAATTCTGCTTAATTATTTGACATAATCAGTATACTTGCTTATTATTGGTATAGAATCAGTGGAAAACATAATCATTTGTTTTGTTTTATTTTAATTCACTATAAGGGCCATTATATGTTAGGAACTAGAGGGTATACAAACAAAAAAAACAGATTTAGTGTTCATCATTTTAATTATTGTGCCAACATTATGTGGATCAGTTGTGCATTTAACCAACTTTCCTCATAGCACTATATAGAAGAGTGCTGCTGCTGCTGCTGCTGCTAAGTCGCTTCAGTTGTGTCCGACTCTGTGCGACCCCATAGACGGTAGCCCACCAGACTCCCCGTCCCTGGGATTCTCCAGGCAAGAACAGTGGAGTGGGTTGCCGTTTCCTTCTCCAATGCATGGCAGTGAAAAGTCAAAGTGCAGTCGCTCAGTCGTATCCGACTCTTCGTGACCCCATGGACTGCAGCCTACCAGGCTCCTCTGCCCATGGGATTTTCCAGGCAAGAATACTGGAGTGGGGTGCCATAATCTGTATTCTGACAATATCTGCATGCTTTTTGAATAGTTAGGATTAATGATTATAATATCTGTGAGGAATTTTTTAATTTGAGCAAAATTTTGAAATTATAAAGGAGGTCAATGGAACTTTATTATTAAAGGCACAAGTGCTCCATCAGATGTACATTTTTCTAAGATGTATGTTTGTGATCACATTTCTTAACACAGTATACAGCAACTTAGAGACTGGAGATGTTCTTATTCTAGTTTCAAAGATAATTTTGATCAAGTGAAATTAGTCCACGTATTAGGAAAAATACTTTTATTCTATGTATTCACTGATTCATATTAAAAGGATGGTGATAGATTGTTATCCCATTTTATGGATTGAGAAATCAAGGTATAGGGCAATCATAAACCTTTCTCAAGGTCACAGAATTTTTAACTACAGTAGCAAGAGTTCATATCCTGATCTCAAACTATGACTTAATCACTGGATTTGAGTAATAGCTAAACCCTGAAATTCTTATTGTAAAAAAAAAAAAAAGCCTTCAAAAAATATTCTTAATACCTTTAGTGAAGGGTAATTTTAATGAGGCAGATAATTTACTCACCTCTTTCTGTCTAAGCAGAATAAAGAAACAGATGTTGTCAAAATTCCTTTACAATCTGATGTTATTTAGTAGACCTGGTGGAATATGTCAAGATTTGAGTCTCTTTTCTGGAGGTCAATACTGAATCTATATTACATTTGGCTACCACAGTGACCTTCCTCTCAGCATTGTCTTTCCCCTTAACTCTGATAGTTATTTCTATCTGTAAATCATTTTAATACTCAACTGATATTTTAGACATAATCACAAGGCATGTGGGAGTAACTAGACAAGTCCCAGGATAGTCCAGAGCAGTGATTCTCAAGTTTAGTGTGTCACGGGATCATATGAAGTTTGGTTAAAATAAATTGCTCAGCTCGCCTCCAGGGTTTCTGAGCTAGAAGGTCTGGAATGGGGTTTAAATTTTTGCCTTTTTAACAGGTTCTTAGGGGATGCTGATGTTGCTCATCTGGATACCACACTTTGAGAAACACTGGTGTGGAAAGAAGAGCAAATTCTTTGGGAATTGAATGTCCCAGGGGTGAGTTACATATTTGCTACTTCAATATATGCTACTATGGGGCAAGATACTTTAGTTCTATAAGTCCTTGTTAATTTATTGTGGAAATCTAAATCTCAAAATCTCAGGAAACTTAAATCTGTCAATACACGGTGTTTCATAGGTATTCATGTATTTTCTTTGAAGTTCTTCCTTCAGTGATTTATAAAAATATTTTTAATAAATATTCTATTAAGTATATTCACTCAGTGTCCATTAAGCTCCATTTTCCTTTTTGAAGATTGTCATGGTTATTTTTGTTTTATTTTATTAAACTTTTATAATTGATCAAAATTAATGTATTCCCCTGTGTTTTCTTCTTTTTATGTGTTCAATAAAGAAGGTCTTTGCCTTGATATCAGATGCATGCATACTCATATTGTCTTCTAGTTAATTTCTGTTTGGATATTTAATATTTAATCAATCTGAAAGTGTATAGGTAATGTGGTTTGTGTGTGTGTGTGTGTGTGTGTGTGTGTGTGAGTGCATGGAGAGAAAGAGAGAGAAAGACAATTTAACCCAAATAAATGCTTAACTTGACTGATTTAATGTCCCATATTAAAGCCGTGACAAAAAAAGCTGTATGCCTATTTCTGGTAAAAATAGTGCTTATTGCAGTCCTTACCATTTTTCTGCAAGTGACATTCAGCATTCAATCAAATGTAAGACACACCTTTGAAAGAATGAAGGGAAGGAGGGAAAAAAGAAAATATAATTCACCATCAAGAGATAAAGCATAACTTAGGTCAAACTGGACATGGAAAAACACACTGGTTCTAAATTGGGAAAGAAGTATGTCAAAGGCTTTATTTTTCACCCTGCTTATTTAACTTACATGCAGAGCACATCATGAGAAATGCTGGGCTGGATGAAGCACAACCTGTGCTTTCAAGATTGCCGGGAGAAATATCAATAAACTCAGATATGTAGATGACACCACCCTTATGGCAGAAAGTGAAGAAGAACTAAAGAGCCTCTTGATGAAAGTGAAAGAGGAGAGTGAAAAAGTTGGCTTAAAACTCAACATTCAAAAAACTAAGATCATGGCATACAGCCCCAACACTTCATGGCAAATAGTTGGCAAAGCAATGGAAACAGGGACAGACTTTATTTTCTTGGGCTCCAAAATCACTGCAGTTGGTGACTGCAGCCATGAAATTAAAAGATGCTTGCTCCTTGGGAGAAAAGCTGTGACCAAGCTAGACAGCATATTAAAAAGCAGAGACATTACTTTGCCAACAAAGGTCTGTCTAGTCTAAGCTACGATTTTTCCAGTAGCCATATATGGATGCAAGATTTAGACTATAAAGAAAGCTGAGTGCCAAGGAATTGATGCTTTTCAACTGTGGTGTTGGAGAAGACTCTTGAGAGTCCCTTGGACTGCCTAAACCAGTCAATCTTAAAAGAAATCAGCCCTGAATATTCATCAGATTGACTGATGTGGAAGCTGAACCTCTAGTACCTTGACCACCTGATATGAAGAACTAACTCATTGGAAAAGCCCCTGATGCTGGGAAAGATTGAAGGCAGGAGTAGAAGGGGGCGACAGAAGATGAGATGGTTGGATGGCATCATCGATTTGATGAATATAAATTTGAGTGAGCTCCAGGAGTTGGTGATGGACAGGAAGACTGGCATGCTGCAGTTCATGGGGTGGCAAAAGTCAGACATGACTGAGTGACTGAACTGAGGTCAAAGAGTTATCTAAAGTAAAACATGAAGATCACCAACAGTATTAAAAAAAAAATTGTGCATCCAAGAGCTGTGAAGCACTATAAAACAGCCTAAAATGCATGTAATTAGAGTTAAAGAAGAGAAGGGAAAAGTGGAAGAAATACTTGAAAAAGCCATAGATGACAATTCTCCAAAATTAACGAAAGAAAACAAACCATGTTTCCATGAATCTGAGAAAACTTCATCAAAATTAAACAAACATACAAAAAATAGTAACATCAAAGTCAAACTGCTGAAAAGCTGCCAGAGAAGGTTAAGGGGATGGGGACATTATATACATAGAAGCAAAGGTAAGAATAAGAGAAAAATTCTTATCAAAATGATGCAAGCCAGGAAACAATGGAATGAGATCTTTAAAGTGCTGAAAGAAGGAAAACCATCAACTTAGGATTCTATATCCAGCAAAATGAAGCCAAATGAAAGAGTTTTTTTTTTTTTTAATAAACAAAAGCTGTGCAAAAAATATTTCAAGCAAAATGCACTACAAGTTTGCTAAGGAATGTTTTAGGGCAGAAGCAGTATGATTTCAGATTAAAATTGTGATCTGCACTAAGAAAATAAGAAAATGCATGTAAATAGAAAATACATTATTTCCTTAGTTTGAAATGCTTCAGAAGATAATTTACTGTCTAATGCAAAAAGTTGTACTGTGGAATTTATACAATGTTTAGAATTAAATACATGATAACAGTAGCATAAATATAGGAGAACAAAAACAGATACATTTTAAAATTTACCATATGTGAAGAGGTATAACAGATTAATATGTATGGCTCTATTTGTTAAGCATATATATATGTGCGTGTGTGTTTATATATAATATATATATTATACATACATATATATATATATATATATATATATATATATAGGGGCTTCCCTCATAGCTCAGTTGGTAAAGAATTTGCCTGCAATGCAGGAGACCCCAGTTTGATTCCTCGGTTGGAAAGATCCCCTGGAGAAGGAATAGGCTACTCACTCCAATATTCTGGTCTGGAGAATTCCATGGACTGTATAGTCCATGGGGTCTCAAAGAGCAAGACATAACTGAGTGACTTTCCCTTCACTTCATGTTTGTGTGTGTGTGTATATATATATATATATATATATAATATATATGTCATGTATATGTATAACATTACATATCTACTAATGATATTAAAATCTACTAGAATCTTCACTAAAATTATTTCAATATCTCAATAAAACTGGAAGAAAAAATAAAATCTACTGGATATTTGCTTCCTTATTTTCTGTTGAGACTAATTTTCTGGAAAATGAATGTTAAGTTCTTATATGATACCTAATTGCTTTTATTCAATTTTCAATTTAAATTTTATTTAGTTTGCTTTCATTTTTGTTACTGAATAGATGACTATTTAAACATTATATATGCTATATTTTATTCTTTAGCTGATTATATCCCACTTTAAACATTCAAGCTCATTTTCCATATTATTTTCTTAAGTATGTTAATGTTTATGTCTTTTCTCAAATAAGTGAGAACTGTGACTCATAATGTCCTCTTTTTTTCTCCTTTTTTGTTACTCTTCCCTCCATGGTTCCTTCTAAAGTATAAATTCTGAACTATGCTGATTGTGTTCTTTTTATATTTTTAAAATTAATACTTATGTCAACCATAAGAAACTTCTAAATTTGTAATCCATCATTTATTATTTTTATAATCCCTCTTCAGTTCAGTTCAATTCAGTCACTCAGTCGTGTCTGACTCTTTGCGACCCCATGAATCGCAGCACGCCAGCCTCCCTGCCCATCACCAACTCCAGGAGTTCACTCAGACTCACGTCCATCGAGTCAGTGATGCCATCCAACCATCTCATCCTCTCTCGTCCCCTTCTCCTCCTGCCCCCAATCCCTCCCAGCATCAGGGTCTTTTCCAATGAGTCAACTCTTTGCATGAGGTGGCCATAGTACTGGAGTTTCAGCTTTAGCATCAGTCCTTAGGAGTACATTTTTAAAAAATTTTTACTATTGGGGTATAATTGCTTTGCAATGTTGTGTTCGTTTCTGCTGTACAAAAAAGTGAACCAGCTATGTGTATGTGTGCATGTGAGCTCAGTTGTGTCTGACTCTGTGACGCCATGGACTGTAGCCCACCAGGTTCCTCTGCCCATGGAATTTTCCAGGCAAGAATACTGAAATGGGTTGCATTTTCTCTTCCAGGGGATCTTCCCAGTCCAGGGATCAATCATGCATCTCCTGCACTGGCAGCTGGATTTTTTACCACTGCACCACCTGGGAATATATACATAATCTCCCCCTTGAGCTTCTCTCTTACCTCCCCCATCTCACCTCTCTAGATCATCACAGAGCACTGTGCTGAGCTCTCTGTCTTATACAGCAGCTACACTAACAAAACAGAAGTACATTTTATTTATTTTTTTTTGATATTTATTTTATTTATTTATTTATTTATTTTTATTTATTTTTATTTATTTTTTTTTAAATTTTAAAATCTTTAATTCTTACATGCATTCCCAAACATGAACCCCCCTCCCACCTCCCTCCCCATAACATCTTTCTGGGTCAGAAGTACATTTTAAAAAATGCTTTCAAAGAGGACATTTGTGTGGTAACTTTTATGTATATATAGCCCTCAGAATGTATTTAACACTTGCCTTTTAATGGCAATTTTTCTGGTTATAAAATTCTAGTTTCCAAGTTATTTTGCTTTGTTATTTTAAAAATATTCCAATACCTTGGGTTTTATCACTTTTCAGGAATCTGACTTCTTTCTAGGGAATTCCTTCTTTGGAAATAATTTTCAAATTTAACTGTAAGGGCCTGATTGTGTTTTCTTTCTTTCCTTTTTTAAGATATTCTGTATAGCTAACACCTTAACCCTTTTTTTCATTTTTATGACATTTTATTATGATTTCTTCAATTATTTCCTATTCTATCCTTTACTATTTTTTGTTTCATTCAGCATTTCCAATTATAGTTTTTCTTTTAACTCTTTTAATTGTTTTCTGATGCATTTTTAGCAAATTCTTTGAGTTTATTTTTCAGCTCATACATTTTGCCATTTGACTATTTAAACTATCCATTGAGTTCATTATTTCAACAATTGTTTTAATTTTAGTAACCGGATCTCTGCTTGTCATCTTTAATGTTACCTAATGCTACTTTATGTTTTTCTTCAGGGATATTGTCTATTTTATATGTTTTTTTTCTGACCCATTAACTCTGCTTTCTCTGTGGTATACTGTTTAGTGTGCCTGCCTACTTTTATAATCTTTTCAATCCTGAGATGTTTTATTAATGCACTTTATGATTTCATTCATCTCTGGAAGTATTAAGGTAAATATATGCTGTGTACTTTGGCCACCTCATGCGAAGAGTTGACTCATTGGAAAAGACTCTGATGCTGGGAGGGATTGGGGGCAGGAGGAGAAGGAGACGACAGAGGATGAGATGGCTGCATGGCGTCACTGACTCGATGGACATGAGTCTGAGTGAACTCCGGGAGATGGTGATGGACAGGGAGGCCTGGCGTGCTGCGATTCATGGGGTCGCAAAGAGTCGGACACGACTGAGCAACTGAACTGAACTGAACTGAACTGATGCTGTGTCATACCATAGGCTTGGATATGGGTAAGAACTCAAGCTTTGGACTTGTTCTTAATAAGATAATTAAGGAAATAAATGGGTATGGAGAACTTCAAGGCAAAGACCATTGTTATAATGTTTATTTTACCTGTTCTTTCTTACACCTCACCAGTTGGCTGGGTTTCAGGGGGACTCCCCAGTGCCTCTTCCACAGCTGCAGATATTTCCTGGGTCTTTTCGGTGCATTGTAATCATCTAGCAAATGGTACAGAATGAGCATTTGAAGGAGGAAACGCTCAGAGGCTGGCCCCTGTGTGTGCTCCTAATAACTTTCCCCTAGATAGGTTTCAGGAACGGCCTGATGCACCTTTAGCAGCAACTCTGGGCTAGCGTGACTGCTCTATAGCAGAATGGAACTAGCAGCGTCCTCTGGAGAAGAAAATGGCAACCCACTCCAGTATTCTTGCCTGGAAAATCCCATAAACAGAGGTGTCTGGTGGGCTACAGCCCGTAGGGTTGCAGTGTTGGACAGAATTAACGACTGAGCATACAAGCACACAGTAGCATCCAGACATTTAGGGTTGGAGCCAAGGTCATGACTAGCAAACTTTCCCCCATTTATCTTCTTTAGACACTTGTGCTCAGTCGCCCAGTTGTGTCCAACTCTCTGGGACCCCATGGACTATAGCCTGCCAGGCTCTACTGCCAGGGACTATCCCCTGCCAGGGACTGAACCCAAGTCTCCTGCATTTCCTGCCTTGCGGGCAGATTCTTTACCTGCTGAGCCACTGGGGAAGCTTTAGATAAGTAAGTAAGTAAGTATTAGTAGCTTAGTCATGTCTGACCCTTTGCAACCGCATGCACTGTAGCCCGCCAGGCTCCTCTGTCCATGGAATTCTCCAGGCAAGAATAGTCTGGAGTGGGTTGCCATTTCCTTCTCCAGAGGAATCTTTTTGACTCAGGGATCAAATGAGGGTCACCTGCATTGCAGGCACTTTCTGTACCTACTGAGACATGAGGGAAGTTCCTAATTTGTTCTCTATGTGATGCCATCATTGCCACTAGTACAGAGGAACCTTCCTTATTTCTCTCTTTCTTGAGGATTTTCACACTAGCATGTGATTTAAATTTTAAGGACTACTTCATGTAAATGTCTTTGAAAAGCCTGTTTTTGAGAGTTTAATACGACTGTGCACTCCCTTAGTTTCATAATCTACAAAGAAACTTTCTTAATTTTCTAGAGAGACAAGAGAAGAAAGACGACATCCGTGTAGCATTTTTTTTTCCCAAACAAGTACATATGCACACACATAATTCTATTTTCCTCACTGTTACAGTGGAAAATTGTACCATTAAGCTTAAATTGTGTCTTCCCAGGTGACACTAGTGGTAAAGAACCCACCTGCCAATGCAGGAGGCATAAGAGATATGGGTTTGACCCGTGGGTTGGGAAGATCCCCTGAAGAAGGAAATGGCAACCCACTCCAGTATTCTTGCCTGGAGAATCCCATGGACAGAGGAGCCTGGCGGGTTACAGTCCATGGGGCTGCAAAAGAGTCAGACATGACTGAAGTGACTTAGCAAGCTTAAATTGTAAATCTCAAGAGTTTTGTAAAGAAAATCACTAATAAATTCTATCGACACAGGAATCCCTAGACCATTTGCTTTTAAAAATTACAAATAATATCATTCAGTTTAAATCATGGATTACATATTTAATATCTTTAATCACTTTTGAAGTACCTAACTTCAATTATTAATTTAACACTCAATGAGCACTTTAGGTTTTTAATTAAGATTTCCATAATTTTTAACATAAAATATAGTCTTTATCCTGAAATTATCCTTGAATAACCAAAAAAATTTTGTTATCAAATCAAAATATATCAGGTTTAATATAAAAACCACATTTAATTGGAGAATGAGACACCTAAGAGTGCCCTTAGCTTGACTGGGATACCATTGAAGTTTTGAACCCAAGCTAGCTGAGGCTTTGAATTTATTCAACTTTCAAAAAACTTTACGTATATGTTGAGTTTATATATATATATATATATATATAAATAAAATATATAAATAAATATAAATATAATATAATAAATAAAATATAAATAAAATATAAATAAAATATAAATATATATATAATAAATACATATATTATATGCTTGCATGTGTTTAAAGAGTGCCCCATACAAAATATATTTTTTACTGACTTATGAAAATACTTTTATGTTCACATGTTCATTTGCAGACTTTTTTTTTTTTTTAACAAAAAATCCCCTGAATCCTTCTCTTGGTTTACAAATAACCATTGTTTGTGACTTTCCCAATTAGTTTAAATAGTAATAAGCAGGTAGAGTTGAAAAGAGAATTGAGCTCCCCGATACTGATACTTAGTTTTATTACATCTTGTAGATGTAGCCTAACTGTGACTATTCTTTCAATGGGAGGGAAAATTAAAAAAAAAAAAAATCTTCTCTCATGGAGATGTGCAAAAGGTGCTAAGAGATGTGGTAAAGAATGTGAAAGATGAAAAATAATGCTAGGATGTTAGTGTTTTCTCCCTATTTTGTTTACTTTACTTGAATTATGGTTGATATTATTTGGATATCAAGTTTTCTTATGGTGTGCACTGAAATCAACATGCATTTTACACAAATAAAAGACACTATGAGAAAAAAAGAAGCCAGTGAAAACAGGGTTTGGGGATAATATCCTAGGCTTGTTTGTGAGATTTGAGGGCTTTGTCATTTAGAAATCTCCTTGTGATGTATTAATTAACCGAAAACAGGAACTTATTGTGTCCATACAGTGCATACATTGCAAGAGAGCAATGTGCTCGGAGCACCTAAGGAAGCAATTGCGTTGTGAAACCACAATGAAAAGACTCAAGCAGAAAACAGCTTTCTGAAAATTGCACCTTTTGATGTGTTGGTGACATGAAATTGATGGAGTTAGGTGGAATAATGACTTTAAACATGAATTCCTCCTCTCTTCAGACAGGCAGTATCTTGAGGTACTCATTAGGTCTCACAGGGAAAGAGGATTTAGCAAATTCCTTTTTTTTTTTAACTTTCACAAAACGGTTAAGTATTTTGATATATATGATTACTCTGCTTGGAAGGTATCCAGAGCAGGTAAATTTGGGAATAAGCTGGTCAAAGTCACACTGCTTGTACCCCAGGAGAATCTATGCTGTGAGGTGCTGCATGGTACCTGGTACACACTAGTTCAGTTCTGCCTGAACCTAACTGCATGAATTTAATTTCAAAAGCAAAGCTTTGAGGTTTGATCCACCAGCCTGCTATTCACCACCTTGCAGTCAAAAGCTTGCATTTTTAACGCCTGTGATTATAGGCTCCTGGGGTGCTTCTGATGTCATGGTTTTTAGAGGAACACCATCATAAATGTTGTAACTCAGAGAAGTACAGAGACAATGCTTTCAACATTTGTCATATATTAGTAGTCACCAAGAGTTTCCAGATCAGCCTTAAGGAAAATGGGTATTTATTTATTTTTACCATTTTCCCAGGGAATTAGATTTTCTTTTCCATGTGCAGCATTTATGAGAAAAGTATATATGTGCCCATGACCTTTCCTAATATAATAAGGATTGCATAGCCAACAATACCATTAAAAAATCAACATATCATCAAAGCCTCAATAATTAATTACTCAATGGTTGATCCTCATGGCTTTCCTTATGCTTTAGTTTTAACTAACATTCCAATAGATGTTTGAAGAAGAAAACCACTTGTGTGTGTGTGTGTGTGTGTGCATCTGCTTCAGTATGTGTCTGTACACACACACACACCACTCTTCACTCATGCACAATTCTCTATTATAAGGGGTCATAAGGCTGTGCCATCTAGTAGCTTACAATGAAAAACACCCAGCCAAAAAGACAGGACTTGATTTAGTGTTAAAAGTTATGAAACTAGGTGAAAAGAAAAGCTTCAGAAAGCTAGCTATCAAAATTTTAAAATAACAAAGTTTCTCTTATGGGCTAGTTTTAATATTGTTGTCTGTGCTTCCAAACTAGTAGTAGAATTTTCCCTGTTCCAGACATTTATAATGATCCTCCTCAGGTAGAGTTTGGAAATGGAAATTTCAGAAATAATCTTTTGGCAAAGAAATGGCCTATCTGACCTAATTGCAAGGTCTTTCTCTCCCTCTCTTCTATCATTTGGAGAAAAGCTGCGTGGGATGAAAACATTTCTCTTCTCACTATGTTTTGCACGTTGTCAGAATTTATTAACACAGTATTTTTAGAAGAATGACAGGGTTATTAGACATTTCATGGCAGAAACTCAAAAACAATTCTGCATCCTGTTTGGTCAAAACTTGTAAAATTTTCAAGAACCACAGCAGCAAAAGTGATCTTCCAGGGTATGTATTAAATGCAGACTTGCCAAGATGGTAGAACGTGAAATTAGGAGAGAAAAACAGAGTCAAGTATATAAAGTCATATTATGCATTAGCATGTGTGGGATAGATGCTATTATAATTTATGATGAACAAAGGCTCACAAAAATATATAAATACCTTCATTTAAATGGCCTAATCTTTGGACACTCCACATAGCACATATGTGTCTATACCGTGGGAGAAAAACCAGTTAAATACTAAATTAAAAAAATAAAATTTGAAAATGCAGCCAGTAAACTATTTGACTTTCTCCTTTGATATTCAAAACATTAATCGCTATTTTTTCTAATTTCAACTAATAAATTCACTGAATTGATCTTATATACATTGTTCAGCAAGAAGAATACAAAATATAATCATATATTGGCCCACTGGTAATATAAGTTAAAAAGTTTTGTTCATCTAAAGAAAAGCTATTTGAGTTTCTTTAACTGAAAGAATATAGCTTAAGTTTTACCATTTGGTGTTTATTTTTTTATTTTATTTTATTTTTCTCACTAGGTTACTATGTGCTCCTGGTGAAACTTCTTTTATCTTCCAATCTCTGGTTTCAAATATGTTGTTTTAAAAAGAAGTCTATGAAATTAATGTGAAGGATAATAAAACAATTCAAAAGAATTAATAGCGAAAACACAGATGACTATCTAGCTTGATTGAGAGAGGATGAAATAATTGTTATATAGAAATATACTTACATTCATATTCACATGTTTTCTCAGGTCTTAATTCATTAAATATTTACTAAGTACCTAATTGTCTTGACCACAAGATCTAGACCTTGTGAGAGATGTCAGGAATGCAAAGGTAAATATGACTTTGTATCCCAGTATAACATAGATAGAAGGAAGAAGGTATTAAAAAAAATTATGAAAAGGAGCCATAGCTGTATAACATAAGCTTGCATACATTACATTGAGGTACCAGAAGGAAAGTGGCTAAATTTACCAGGTCTGGAAAGTGGTGGAAATGGTCTGAGAAGCCTCACTGATGGGGAATTTTGTTGATTTGTCTGTCTTTGAGTTGAAATCTATGAAAATATGTGACAGGCCAAGAGAAGAGCACACCAGAGAAGTCAGGTTAGTTTTCCCATCATAGTCTATAAAGTAAAAGCAAGTACTATCATCTATAAAATGAGAGAATAAGGGTAATAAAAGAGGTAAAATACCAATTAACATAGAATGACTATTAGCTTATGTCTTTAGTCAAAATCAATCATATGACAACATTATGAAATAATTGATTTTCTCCTGGTATCTACAGCTCTAGTAGTTATACTCACCATTTATACCAGGTATCCAGAATTTCATGACACAAAGTTAGTTACACTCTGTCAGTTGCCTTCAGGATTGTTTCTGTTCCGGTTCCCACCCCATCCCATCTCTTCTACTCTGTGCTCCATTGCTTCTCACTTAGTGGTTGATGGAAAGCAATCTGATAAGCTAATTCTTACTAAGGTTTAATTACTTAACAGCATGATTATTAAATCTCTAAGGGTATTTGGATTTTGAATAGAGGGCTCTTCGATGTTAAAAGTCTTAATTGAACAGAATTAGTTAGTGGATTTTCAGTCAGGGAGGACATTTTGTTAGGGTACAAAAGGCAACAGAGAAGACAATTATAGAAATACTTCATTTTTTTTTTTTAGAAAAACAGCATGCTCAAGTGGAAACAATATTATATTTAAAGTTAAAATCCGATGTGTATTACCATCTAAATTGTTACTTTGGGCAAGTCAGTTGGTCCCTGAGTCTCAGTTTTCTCATCTTCATGATAGAAATATTAATAGTTATGCTACCAAGAGTTGCTAGGATTAAGTGGGAAGTAGGTTGAAGTTCTTTATAAAGTATAAAAGCACATTATTATTATCTCATTCAGAAAAATTTAGGTTTATCTGCATTTACATCAGTTAATATTCCTGTTTTACTTAATTCAATTAAGTAGCTATAAAGACAGTCAATATAAGAATGCTGCTGCTGCTGCTGCTAAGTCGCTTCAGTCGTGTTCGACTCTGTGCTACACCACAGACAGCAGCCAACCAGGCTCCTCTGTCCCTGGGATTCTCCAGGCAAGAACACTGGAGTGGGTTGCCATTTCCTTCTCCAATGCATGAAAGTGAAAAGTGAAAGTGAAGTCGCTCAGTCGTGTCCGACTCTTAGCAATGCCATGGAGTGCAGCCTACCAGCTTCCTCTGTCCATGGGATTTTCCAGGCAAGAGTACTGGAGTGGGATGCCATCGCCTTCTCCAATAGAAGGATGATTGACTTGTAATTAATGAAGTTTATCTTGTGGATATATATATATGCTTTCTAAACATATTGTTTGCATCTAAAGTTTTAAAGATAATATCTACAAAGAAGATGGAAAGAGGAAGCTGTCCAAAAGAATAAATGAAGAAATGAAAATTGCAGGACCCTAAGATGGGTTCTAGGAAAATAAAGCTGCAAGTTAATTGAGAATTTAAAAAGACTCAAAGGAAACTAAGTGGGGATCTCCTTGCTGTCCAAGGGACTCTCAAGAGTCTTCTCCAACACCACAGGCCAAAAGCATCAATTCTTTGGTGCTCAGATTTCTTTATAGTCCAACTCTCACATCCATACATGACTACTGGAAAAACCATAGCTTTGACTAGATGGACTTTTGTTGGCAAAGTAATGTCTCTGCTTTCTAATATGCTCTCTAGGTTGGTCACAGGTTTTCTTCCAAGGAGCAAGTGTATTTTAATTTCATGGTTGTGGTCACCATCTACAGTGATTTTAGAGCTCCCCCCTCAAAAAAAAGCATATATGGTATAATTAATATATAACAAAAAAAACAATTAATTAAATCCTGTGTTCAACAGTGGGGCAAAAGTATATAGCATCAATGCATCATTATAGGTAGAATAGAGTAACACAATTTATTGGATGATTTGGGAGTAACTATCAACATTTAAATATATGTATGACCCAATTCTTTTTAAAAAAATTTTTTCTAGAACATACAAGAACAGCTTTATTTTTTATAGTGATTGTTTAGAGACAAATGAATAGCTATCTGCAGAGAAATGTTTCAAGCAATTTTGCAACTGAAAAGAAGAGAAAGTGTGAAGTCCAATAAAGGAGAATAATGATGAAAGAGTGGTTACTTCACAAAAAAAGCTCCTGGTTTCCAGCCCTGCTGATGAGAACATTAAAAGTGTATGTAATTGGACACTTTCCATAAATAACACTTAAGAAAACATGGAAAATGGAAGATAAAACAAGTGAAAATTAGGTAAATGTTTTCATTTACATAAAAGGAGATTTGTGAATTTGAAGTTTAATAAGCAGATCTATGCAACAAAATTACATTTGGATTTGCAAGTGTGTATGTTGTTAATATTTTGCTATGTTACCAAGACATTTTTGTTCAAGCTAATGTGATTTATTTTTGATAGATCTATTAGAGTAGCGGATTAGAGAAATGCCACACACACCTTATATTTTCATACAAGCAAGGCATGTGGCAAAATCTCAAGCTCTTCAGGATCACCAGAGGAAGACGGACTTAACCATCACTTAGTAAGCTTTGGAATGTCAACTTGGGACACAGAAAAAGCATTGCTGCCTAGTAGAATGGGCAGAACTTAAGAAACAGAGAGAAGACAGGCACAGATATAGCACCTAGACTTTGGAGTCAAACCTGAGTATGAATCCATGTTCAGAAATGGCCTATTTAATAATTTGTATATTTGTGTTTATTTCTCCAAGCATCAAGGTTTTTTTTTTTTTAATGTCATTTGAGAATTAAAATGTTGCATATACCAAATGTTGTATGAATATATCTTGATTCAATGATGTAAAGTTACCAAAACCTGATAAATGTTCCAAGCTTGTTGAGAAGAATTAATCATCACTTATTTTTTGTTATATTAAATTAATGACAATGGGCTTCCCTGATAGCTCAGTTGGTAAAGAATCAGCCTGCAATGCAGGAGATGCTGGTTCATTTCCTGGGTCAGGAAGATCCACTGGAGAAGGGATAGGCTATACACGCTAGTATTCTTGGGCTTCCCTGTGGCTCAGCTAGTAAAGAATCCACCTACAATGAGGGAGATCCCTGGGTTTGATCCCTGGGCTGGGAGGATCCCCTGGAGAAAGGAAAGGCTACCCACTCCAGTATTCTGGCCGGAAAAATTACATGGACTTTATAGTCCATGGGGTCGCAAAGAGCTGGACACAACTGAGTAACTTTCACTTTCACTGACAATAGCTAACTAAATATTCCATATCTAAAAAATAAAGTTGCCGATCTTAAGATTGTTGGGAGAACCAAAGAAAAACTAAATGAAAGGTGTTTGGTAAGATGACAAGCATCAAGTATTGTGATTAAAACAAATACATAGAGGATGTAATTAATTAGAAGGATCTAAGCAGAGAGTAGTCTTTTTTCTCACTATAGGCAGTAGCAGAAGAGACAGAAAGCATCTGAATAACCATGTTATCACTTCCTCCTGTAAAGAGGAAAGACAATCTCTTCTCAAGAAGGATGCTTAGCACAAAGCATTCTGTGGCATAAAGAATATGACAGTTGAGACGCTAACACTATTAAATATCTGCAGAAAATTTCCTTTTATTTGAGACTTACTGTGTAACTCAGTTTTCCACTAATGTTTTTTTTGAAGTCCACTTAAAATAAATCTTCAACATCTAAGATAAACTCAGAATGTGTTCCTTGTCTCCTAAGAGAGCCTAACATCAATGTTAAATAAAAACTCAAAAGGATGAATTGGTATAAACTAACATAATAAACGTAAAGGGGTTGAATGCCCACATTTTTGGGCAGAGTATTCAACTTCTTCTGGTACTTTTTTTTTTTTTTTGGTATCTATTCTGAAGAAAAGTTATGAGCAACCTAGTTAGCATATTCAAAAGCAGAGACATTACTTTGCCAAATAAGGTCCGTCTAGTCAAGGCTATGGATTTTCCCATTAGTCATGTATGGATGTGAGAGTTGGACTGTGAAGAAGGCTGAGTGCTGAAGAATTGTTGCTTTTGAACTGTGGTGTTGGAGAAGATTCTTGAGAGTCCCTTGGACTGCAAGAAGATCCAACCAGTCCATTCTGAAGGAGATCAGCCCTGGGATTTCTTTGGAAGAAATGATGCTAAAGCTGAAACTCCAATACTTTTGCCACCTCATGTGAAGAGCTGACTCATTGGAAAAGACTTTGATGCTGGGAGGGATTGGGGGCAGGAGAAGAAGGGGACGAGAGAGGATGAGATGGCTGGATGGCATCACTGACTCGATGGACGCTAGTCTGAGTGAACTCCAGGAGTTGGTGATGGACGGGGAGGCCTGGCGTGCTGTGATTCATGGGGTCGCAAAGAGTCGGACACGACTGAGCGACTGAACTGAACTGAACTGTAGACACAACTAAGGCTATGATGATTTTAGGTACTATAATCAAGATAAAATGGTTAGTATGACTCGGCTAATAATGAGCAATCATAAAAAAATGCTTATCATTATTATAAGATAAGTGAATTAGTAAACACCTAATATTTGGAACAAATAAGAATGTTTCATTTTTTTGAAATTTAAATACAGTACTCAATGGTAAGTGCAGTATGATCCAAGAGGATGAAAACACCATGAAATAGATAATGGGATTTTATGTTGCATTACACATGAGTACTGTGTGTTCATGAGGAGAAATCATTGTTTTACTTTACAGAGTTAAGATACCATCTAAAGGACTTAGTTCTGGGAGTAATATTTTAAGAAGAACTTGAGCAAATGTGTGTGGATCACAACAAACTGGAAAATTCTTCAAGAGGTGGAAATATCAGACCACCTTACCTGCTTCCAGAGAAATCTGTATGCAGGTCAAGAAGCAACAGTTAAAATGGACATGGAACAACAGATTGGTTCCAAATCTGGAAAGGAGTACATTAAGGCTGTATATTGTCATGCTGTTTATTTAACTTATATGCAGAGTACATCATGAGAAATGCTGGGCTGCATGAAGCATAAGCTGGAATCAAGATTGCCGGGAGAAATATCTATAACCTCAGATATGCAGATAACACCACACTTATGGCAGAAAGTGAAGAAGAACTAAAGAGCCTCTTATTGAAATTGAAAGGGGAGAGTGAAAAAGTTGGCTTAAAAAGTCAACATTCAGAAAAGTAAGATCATGGCATCTGGTCCCATCACTTCATGGCAAAAAGATGGGGAAACAATGGAAACAGTGAGAGACATTATTTTTTTGGCCTCCAAAATCACTGCAAATAGTGACTGCAGCCATGAAATTAAAAGACGCTTGCTCCTTGGAAGAAAAGCTATGACCAACCTAGAGAGCATATTAAAAAGCAAAGGCATTCCTTTGCCAACAAAGGTCCATCTAGTCAAAGCTGTGGTTTTTCCAGTAGTCATGTATGGATATGAGTGTTGGACTATAAAGAAAGCTGAGCACTGAAGAATTGATGCTTTTGAACTGTGGTATTGGAGAAGACTCTTGAGAGTCCCTTGGACTGCAAGGAGATCCAACCAGTCCATCCTAAAGGAAACCAGTCTTGAATATTCATTGGAATGACTGATGCTGATTTGTGACTCCAATACTTTGGCCACCTGATGTGAAAAATTGACTCATTGGAAAAGACCCTGATGCTGGGGAAGTTCAAAGGCAGGAGGAGAAGGGGATGACAAAGGATGAGATGGTTGGAGGCATCACCTACTTGATGGAGGTGAGTTTGAGTACGATCCAGGAGTTGGTGATGGACAGGGATGCCTGGCGTGCTGCAGTCCATGGGGCTGCAAAGAATCAGGCATGACAGAAACTGAACTGAACTGAACTGAGCAAGTGTAGAGATGGTTAAAAATTTGGAGCAATTAATGACTTTTGATTTGGAAAAGAGAAATATCCAAGGGGGGAAAGAAAATCTAAAATGTTTGCAGACTTGAAAGGAGAAATAAATTAGGACTAAGTGGAGAGAGTTACAAGAATCAGATTTTGAGCAAATATATGGACACAAAATCAGAAATAGATCTCTCTGATAATTCAATGATATGTTTTAGGAATTGGAATCTTCATTCTGGCCAGCTTTCAGTGATCTTTGATATATGCTAGACAAGGGGAGGCAAGTCCACAGTCTGCTTGCCACCACGCTGCTCTCCAGAACTCAAGACATATGTTCTCAGTCAGCCAAGGACTCTTGCTCAATGGATTGATAAGTATCCTTCAATCTCGAATCATGATTGAATCCTTTAAGTTGCATTTAGGCAGCCACTGTCATCAATTAGTGTTGCATTTCTGCCTAGATGTTCTCTAAGGTTCTATAAATTCTAATATATCATGATATTAATGTTCAAACTATATTTTCTCACCAAGAATATAGGACATTATGACCTCCATTTACTTATATAAAAGCAAAGGAAGTAAAATTTTCAGCCAAAACTGTAATGTCTATTTCTAACAATAAATAATTTTGAGATAATTGTCAAAACTTAACAGAATCACCAGATGATATGTTTTCTAGACAAGTCAAATTTACAACAATGTATTTTTACTTTTTATAATGTAACATAAAGCCTAATAATAAGATCTGAATTCTGCAAATATAATACTAGACAAATCTGCAAGTATAACATTCTTCTCTCCTACTGAACATCCTGTGAATTCATATTTACATATTACAAGTTATAATTATGTAGCACTGGGGAAAAGGGAAAATGTAACTGTATATTTATATCTACAAGAATATAAAAGAACATTCATAAATTACAAATGTGCATTGTTCTAAGAAGGATACCTACTGAGCTTTTGTATCTTAAGGCCAATACATAAGACAAGTTTCTCCATTTCCCCCATCAGTGGGCTAAAAAATTATAATTGTAAGTTTGAATGACTATTGATTGCTTATTATAGTTTCTATTATTAGTCATAAATGGTTATGTGTGAGCACATCATTGTAGGTATTTGTTAATGTAGAAGGGGAAGTTTGTATTGCTATAGGGATAATCCTCCTTAAGAAACTGACAAGCATGATTATAAAGAATACTGCAAAGTACGTATTTGCTTAAAAAACAATTACCTAAAATAGTACAGTTAAATGCTATTTTGCTTTTGCTTTTCATATTAGTTTGCTTTCTATAGTAAATTCTACACCGTAGATTAATATGAACACTAATCAAAAGGTCTGCTAAGTAAAATAAGATTTAAGTTTAGAAATATGTTGTGTATGTTGGTTTTGAGTTACCCCAGAGCTTTAAAAAACATGAAAACTGAGAAATGTTTTCTACACTTTTGCTTTGTTTTCCAAAGAAATTACCATCATTTACATTCATTTTTAATTTTCATACTCTCCTTTCCTTATTATTTTCACTACAAAATATTCCAACAGTTTAATTACTTCATAGCCACATTTTTATGCCTATCTCTTCAGGTACATTTATATAGAGTAAATTCAGCTCTTAAATAGTCTAATCTATGAGGTCGACAGCCTTTATGTAGCAGTGACCTCCAGTCATCTGATCAAATTTTGGGTTACTTACTAGCTATAATCAAATATATTCTCATCTCTTATTTGAACAAATCATTCAGAAATTGAATACAATTTTTTATGAACACTAGCAATATGTTCACTTCTCTGATAATTTTGACATTAAAATTCCATCTTAATAATCCCATCCTTCAGGCTTTGCAGACTCTTAAGGTATTAAAGCAAAAATTATCCTAAGCAGTTAGATTATAATGTATTTAAAGATTAGACATTTCATGTTGAATATTAACTGCTCCACTTCTCAGGAAAAGAAAACTGTGCTGATTTTTTCCTTCTATAATTCATACATTTCAAAGGCCAGCTATCCAAGTTTTAAACCATGCTATAGAAAAACATACTTTAAAATGAACTTGAATTCTACATGGAGTTTCAAAGGTTTATGTAATGACATATTTGTGTACAACAATTAATTTTATTTTAAATAAAATACTAGTGTTATTAAAACATTAACTATGGTAAATGCTTTACAGATAGTGAAATGTCACTAAAGAAGTTAAGTCATCTATTCAAAAAAGTGAATATGCACTCAACGGAGTTACTCACGCTCTACCTACTAGGTGAGATATTTGTTAAGTATACCCTTTATTATGTGGAATACAAGAAATTAAAGACAAATGTGAATTAGCAGATGAGAAAATGACCTACTGTATTGTTTTCCATTTTAAAAGGACAATAAAACTATTTTTCTACTTCTGGAAAGTCTACATGCAAGCTATTCATAAGGATGAAAGCCTGTCCTATTTTAAATTTGTTCAAAGAATAAAATTTTGAGACCATTAACATATTTCAAAAGTAATCACTTTAAATAATCAAAATCTTCTTTTCTAAACCTTGCTTTATTTTTATGGCTATGATAAACCTTTATTCATATACAATTTTAAAATAGGAAGTTATTATAGACTGAATGTTTGTGCCTTGCCCTCAAAACTGGTATACTGAGACCTAAACTCCAGTGTGATAGCGTTAGGAGCTTGTGGCCTTTGGGAGATAATTTGGGTCTTGAGGGTGCAGCACTTATGAATGGGATTAGTGCCTTTATAAAAGAGACTTCAGAGAGCTCCCTTACCCCTTCCTCCATGTGAGGACAAAGCTAGCACAGATATGTAAATTGGAAAGTGAGCCCTGAATCAGATTCAGGCACTGATTCAGCCCAGATTCAGGCAATGAATCTGGAGGACCCTTGATCTTGGACAGCCTCCAGAATATAAGAAATATATTTGTTCATAAACAGTTCAAGGTATTTTGCTTTAGCACCTCAAAGGAACTAAGCCAGCAGGCTAGCAAATTCATAAGAAGAATGCTTCCAATAGTTCAATTTTTCCTCTGTCATTGCTGATCAAAGAAGAGGAATAAGAATGGTATAAAAATGGACAGAAACATTTACAGCACATTTCCTTTTGCACAGTATATAACAATGCCATTATTTTATTTTGTAGTCATTAGCAAGTAAGTTCTACTCATTAAGCTCTATTTCCTATCTTAAAAAACAAAAATGATGAGTCCTTATTTTTTTGTGTGAATGCCTGTATGTGACAATTAATGTGAGACTACTTAATTTTATACTGATTTGGCTTTAATTATTAGTTGTGTTGTCTTGGTTTGCTGCTAAGTCACTTCAGGTCATGTCCGACTCTGTGTGACCCCATAGATGGCAGCCCACCAGGCTCCCCTATCCCTGGGATTCTCCAGGCAAGAACACTGGAGTGGGTTGCCGTTTCCTTCTCCAATGCATGAAAGTGAAAAGTGAAAGTGAAATCGCTCAGTCGTGTCTGACTCTTAGAGACCCCATGGACTGCAGCTACCAGGCTCCTTTATCCACGGGATTTTCCAGGCAAGAGTACTGGAGTGAGGTGCCATTGCCTTCTCCATGTCTTGGTTTGGGCTCCTCTTAAAGTAAATTCTAAGACTAGATTTAGATAGAAGTTTATCTACTTGAGAAGTAATAATAGGAAGCACCCACAAAAGAATGGGAAAGTGAGAGCACAGAAAGAAGGGTTCTAGTCTTCTGTTCCTGGGTAGCAAATCACTCTAATCAGTGACTTGCAAGGACAACCATTTATCATATTTCACAATTCTGTGTGTTGACCAAGATCAACTGTTTGGTGTTTCAGTAGGTCTCATTTGGGACTTCTTGTGGCTGTGCGTGCTAAGTCTCTTCAGTGGTGTCTGACTCTTCGCGACCCTATGGCCTGTAGCCCTCCAGGCTCCTCTGCCCATGGAATTCTCCAGGCAAGAATACTGGAATGGTATGCTCTCCTCCAGGGGATCTTTCTGACCCAGGGATTGAACCCACCTCTCTAATGTCTCCAGTCCTGGCAAATGGGTTCTTATCACCAGTGCCACCTGGGCTTCTCAAGTCTGCAGGCAATAGTGACTGGAGAGGGATCACAGTGATACAGCTCATTAAGGGCAGTCTGGCTCTCTGTCTCTTTGTGTCATCCTAGAGTCATTTTTTTTTTTTTTAATGTGATCCCCCTATATAGTTTCTCAATGTGATGTTTCCAGCAGTAGTATAGTCAGACTTCTTATATGGCATCTCTGAATTTCCAAAAGTGCTACAGAAAAAGCTGGCAAGTCATTGTAAGTCGTAGGCTTCCAACAGAACCGTAACACTTCTGTTATTCAGTGTGAGAAGACATTGCTCAGGGTATGAACATCAGGAACATCGTTCCTCGGAACTAAGTTCTTTGGGGGCTGTCCTTGGACTGAAGAAGAAAGTCAATACATTCTAGGTAAATGAAGAGGTTTACTGTGGGTAACATGCTAAATCCTGGTGGAATATGTATAGAAATACCTTAGAATTTCTTCAATTTAGAGGTGTGGAAGCTGTGATATCTACCAATTGCTATTTGGCATTGCTGAGGGGATGGTTTTGCAGGAAGAAACTTCCAGGCACCTCATATCTGCGAGCTATGTAGGTGAAGCACAGAGCCCATCCTAAAGAAACTCCTCTCAAAAAGAGTTGCAGGAATCTTCAATTAAAAATTGACAGAAGGCATGGGATTATAAAGTCCTTTGGGGATATGGGATAATTGTATAAAACATTTTTGTAAAGCTTACAAATATAACAAAATGAGCACTCAGACCAAGAAATAAACATTATCAGAATCTTAAAAGTCCTTTTGTCTCTTTTCTTCAATAATATTTCCTCCTGACCTCCAACAGAATAGTCACTATGCTAAATTTTGTTTTAATCATTTCCTTGTTTTAAAAGATTTGTTTCTCCATTGAAATATGTATCTGTAAAAAGTGCATTGCTAAATTGTATCTACTTTGGAAATGATTATAAATGGAAGGATATTGTATTATCTCTCTGAAACTTGCCTATTCATTGTACATTATTTTTCACATTCACAAGTTTCTACTTGAAACTGAAGTTCATTTTGCCCCTCTCCCCTCTCCCTGTTTTTCTAGTCTCTTTTGAATACATTTTTTTTTCCTTCCAACTTTTCCTTTAGTTAGCTAGGCTATCTTTTAATTACTAGTTATTTGACAAGCATACTTAGCGTTTAAAATTAATCAGTTTTTGTGCATGTATAAGTCAAGATTCTCCAGAGAAAGAGAACCAACAGGAAATATATACATATATGATATGTGTATATATATGATATTTGTATGAATGTAAAGATTTATTATAAGCCATTGGCTCATGTGATTACTGAGCCTGACAAGTCCCCAGATCTGTAGTTAACAAGCTGGAGAACCAGGAGAGATGATGGTGTAGTTTTTGTGTCCAAATATCACGAGAACTAGGAGAACCTATACTGTAAGTGCCAGTCTGAGTCTGAAGACCTAAGAATCAAGGGAGCTGGTGGTGTAGCTCCAGACTGAGTCTAAACACAGTTGAAGACTGCTTTCCCATATCTAAGCTAGGAAGGTAGAAAGAGCAAATTCAACCTTTTATTCTTTTCAGGGGTTTAAAAACTGGAGGTGATCCATCCATACCAATAATAGCCATCAGCTTTACTGAGTCTATCAATTCATGTTTATATCCGTCAGAAACACCCTCACAGACACAACCAAAACAAGGCTTAACCTAATATTTGCCTCTTTGTGGCCCAGCTAAGTTGACACATAAACTAATTATCATAATTGTTTTGCTTTTGTTTAGTTGCCAACTCCAGTCTGACTCTTACACTGTAGTCCACCAGGCTCCTCTGTCCATGGGATTTCCCAGGCAAGAATACTGGGCCAGGTTACCGTTTCCTCCTCCAGGGGATCTTCCTGACCCAGGGATCGAACCTGCATCTCCTGCTTGGCAGGCATATTCTTTACCACTGAGTCACCAGGGAAGCCCTTATGGTATACTTACTATCATGTTCCATGTTTCAAGATAAGGAAACTGCTAAAAGAGTTCAATTATTTCTTCAGTGTCACTCAAGGATGAAATCAGAGCTGACCCATCACCTAGTCACCTGCAAGCATAAACCGTCTAAGGTCAGGCTCACAGTTTCTTCTGTTTTTTTTTTTTTTTAACCCACGATAGTCATAAAGGCTTTCCTGCTGACTCAGCAGTAAAGAATTCGCCTGCAATACAAGAGACGTGGGAGACAGAAAATATACATATTAGAAACAAATGCTGTGTTTAGTACAGCTTATGCACAGCTCTTTAAAAGAGATTTCTTTTGTTGTTGTTAAATAAATATTGTATTTAAAATTCACCATACAGAAGACAAACAATACAGATTCTAAAAATGGGAGGCATAAATGCACAAATCAAGGATTGCTGGCAAAACTGTGGAAGATAATTTTTCTTACTTAGAGTTTAAAGTTTTCTAATATGGTATATTGTGGCATGTGATCAAGAGGTCAGACCTTCACACAGGAGGTTTCAAAGTGCAAGTTTATATGGTCCTATGGGATTGCAAGCCTAGGTCCCACTGGCCACCATCTCCAGGTGTCCCCTGGGCAGCAGTTCCTAACATGGAGGCTCCAGATGAATGTGCAAGCTCCTGTCTGGGAGACAACCACAAACTATATGCAGAGGGAGAAAGCAAAGACGACGTGCATTAGCCTATCTGCCTGAAGTACATCCATGTTTATAAGGCCCCAGACTTGTGTTTCCCCTCAAAGCAAACCTCTAGGGCCAGAAAAGAGTACCAGCAAACCTCCAGGCCCTGGCAGACACCCAGAAGGCACCTCAGACCACTGTCTGTGCCCTGCCGCAGGTGGAAACCTGTCCAGGACCATCTCGCAGATTGCGGCATTCCTGTGGGATCCAGGAGCACAAGCCCTGCTGGCCACAGAGGGAGTGGATCCGGTCATAGCCGCAGAAGTCGGAAACGTACAAAGGCGCCAAATAATCCCCACGCCTTGGAGGCATTGGAGGGAGAAGTTAAATGGCGGCCGCCAGGCTCCAGGAGAACGCTCCTGCAGGCCCCCAAGTGTCTGGCAGATCAGACACCTGTCACTGCCAGCACTCCAAAGGAGCAAATGGGCCTCTCCCACACAAGTTTGGGGCCTCCCGGATTAGGGGTAGCCCTGGGCCTTGGAGCTGGTGAGTCCGCTCGAGCTCTTTAGGAGCTACCTCCCTAAACCTCCTGCGGCTTGGGGACAGAGCCCTGCTGGTTTTCAAAGCTAGTTGTTTTAGGAGTTCATCTCTCTCAAGTGAAGGTCTTAAAAATTGAGGGGGTGTGTGTGAGGGGTGGGGGTGTTTGCCCAATGGGCGGTTCAAATTTCAGTACTCAGTGGACCTCCACTGTGGTGTAGGGAAGATGGGCGTGGTTGGATTTACGATGGTACTGTGTCGCAGTCTCCCTTACCTGCTTGGATGTGGACCTTCTGTCTTTTGCTGCATGCAAAAGAGGAGTGCCTCAACCAGTTTTTTTCGGAGGAAAAATCACAATACTATCATAATGCTGCTGCTAAGTCGCTTCAGTAGTGTCCGACTCTGCGACCCCACAGATGGCAGCCCACCTTTACCTAAATAGTATAAGGCTCTAAGAATGCTTTAACTGGGATTAAAAAAAACAAAAACAAAAAAAAAACTTTTTTAAAAATTTCTTCCGGTTGCTCAGTCTTATCCAGCTCTTTTCGACCCTGTGGACGTAGCCCACTAGGCTCCTCTGTCCATGGAATTTTCCAGACAAGAATACCGTAGTGGGTTGCCATTTTCTACTTCGGGGATCTTCCTGTCCCAGGAATGGACCCCACAACTCTTCTATCTTCAGCATTGGCAGGCAGCACTTGTGTACTAAATTTTATATTATTTTGTAAACTATTTGTCCCCTAAGTTTCCTCACGCAGTATCATTATAGTATTTTTTCACACCTTTCCCTGGGGGCAGTACTGCCTCAAGCCCATTTTGAACTAAATTACTTGTTTTTTTCAAACTGTAAATCATGAATTCAGAAAACAAAATGCATAAGGGATAGTTTCAGATTGCAAATTCTAAGTAAATCGTGTTTCACTTACAACCTAGTGCCAAGTTTATAACAGGCAACTTTACTTGCTGACATTATCTTTAAACCTGGATTATTTCTCATATACACTTCTTCAATGGTGTGACACTTTGTGTCCCAGGATATTTGGGGGTATTCTATTTGATTCCCTTCCTCAGTTGGTCCCTAGATTTTAAATCCCATTTTTATTCTCAAACAAGAATCAAAACAGAAGCACAAGATGACTAGGATTTGACAGAAGACCCAGGATGAACTCTAACTTCAGTACTTATATATTATCTAGGCAATGGCAACCCACTCCAGTACTCTTGCCTGGAAAATCTCATAGATGGAGGAACCTGGTAGGCTGCAGTCCATGGGGTTGCTAAGAGTTGGACACTACTGAGCGACTTCACTTTTACTTTCATATTTTCACTTTATATTGTTCTTTTTTGTCAGCTTATAAACATATTTAAAATCAACTTTGTATTCACTATACCACTAAGGTTAACTACGGAGAAGGCAATGGCACCCCACTCCAGTACTCTTACCTGGAAAATCCCATGGACAGAGGAGCCTGGTAGGCTGCAGTCCATGGGGTCACTAGGAGTCGGACACGACTGAGCAACTTCACTTTCACTTTTCACTTTCATGCATTGGAGAAGGAAATGGCAACCCACTCCAGTGTTCTTGCCTGGAGAATCCCAGGGATAGGGGAGCCTGGTGGGCTGCTGTCTATGGGGTCGCACAGAATTGGACACGACTGAAGTGACTTAGCTGTAGCAGCAAGGTTAACTAAGAAAAATTAGAACATCACTTATTTTACTGGAAAGAATTTAACATAAGGAATTGGCTAGATGGACTTTGGCATACAAAAGAGGCAAAATAGGAACACTGAGGTAAAGTGAAGGTGAAAAACTACAGAAAAAGAACTAGGGAGCAAAGGGAAGAAGGCTGTTCAGTTCAGTCACTCAGTCGTGTCCAACTCTTTGCAACCCCATGGAATGCAGCACGCCAGGCCTCCCTGTCCATCACCAACTCCGGGAGTTTACTCAGACTCATGTCCATTGAATTGGTGATGCCATCAACCAGATCATCCTCTGTCATACTCTTCTTCTCCCACCTTCAATCTTTCCCAGCATTAGGGTCTTTTTAAATGAGTCAGTTCTTCACATCAGGTGGGCAAAGTATTGGAGTTTCAGCGTCAGTATCAGTCCTTCCAAAGAATATTCAGGACTGATTTCCTTTAGGATGGACGGTTGGAACTCTTTGCAGTCCAAGGGACTCTCAAGAGTCTTCTCCAAGACCACCATTCAAAAGCATCAATTCTTTACTGCTCAGCTTTCTTTATAGTCCGACTCTCACATCCACACATGACTACTGGAAAAAAAATAGCTTTGAGTAGATGGACCTTTGTTGGCAAAGTAATGTTTTTGCCTTTTGATATGTTATCTAGGTTGGTCATAACTTTTCTTCCAAGGAGTAAGAGTCTTTTAATTTCATGGCTGTAGTCACCATCTGCAGTGATTTTGGAGCCCCCAAAATAAAGTCTCTCACTGTTTCCACTGTTTCCCCATCTATTTGCCATGCAGTGATGGAACCAGATGCCATGATCTTAGTTTTCTGAATGTTGAGCTTTAAGCCAACTTTTTCACTCTCTACTTTCACTTTCATCAAGAGGCTCTTTAGTTTTTCTTCACTTTTTGCCATAAGTGTAGTAGTATTTGCATATCTGAGGCTATTGGTATTTCTCCTAGCAATCTTGATTCCAGGTTGTGCTTCATCCAGTCAAGCATTTCGCATGATGTACTCTGCATAGAAGTTAAATAAACAGGGTGACAATATACAGCCATGACATACTCCTTTTCCGATTTGGAACCAGTCTGTTGTTTCATGTCCAGTTCTAACTGTTGCTTTGACCTGTGTGCAGATATCTCAGGAGGCAGGTCAGGTGGTTTGGTATTCCTATCTCATTAAGAATTTTCAAATTTGTTGTGATTCACACAGTCAGAGGCTTTGGCATAGGCAATAAAGCATAAGTAGATATTTTCCTGGAACTCTCTTGCTTTTTTGATGATCCAATGGATATTGGCAATTTGATCTCTGGTTCCTCCACCTTTTCTAAATCCAGTTTGAACATCTGGAAGTTCATGGTTCAGATACTGTTGAAGTCTGACTTGCAGAATTTTGGACATTACTTTGCTAGCGTGTGAGATGAATGCAATTGTACAATAGTTTGAGCATTCTTTGGCATTGCCTTTTTTGGGGAATTGGAATGAAAACTGACCTTTTCCAGTTCTATGGCCATTGCTGAATTAGGACACCAATAGATGAACTCCCCACATCAGTAGGTGCCCAATATGCTATTGGAGATCAGTGGAGAAATAACTCCAGAAAGAATGAAGAGACAGAGCCAAGGTGAAAACAAAACCATTTGTGGATGTGACTGGTGAAGGAAGCAACGTCCTATGCTGTCAAGAGCATAGGAATCTGGAATGTTAGGTCCATGAATCAAGCCAAATTGGAAGTGGTCAAACGAGATGGCAAGAGTGAACATCAACATTTTAGGAATCAGCAAACTAAAATGGAGTGGAATGGGTGAATTTAACTCAGATGACAATTATATCTACTACTGTGGGCAAGAATTCCTTAGAAGAAATGGAGTAGCCAACAAAAGAGTCTGAAATGCAGTACTTGGGTGCAATCTCAAAAACAGCAGAATGATCTCTGTTCGTTTCCAAGGCAAACCATTCAATATCACAGCAATCCAAGTCTATTCCCTGACCGGTGATACTGAAGAAGCTGAAGTTGAATGGTTCTATGAATACCTACAAGACCTTCTAGTACTAATACCCAAAAAAGATGTTCTTGTCAGGATAGGGACTGGAATGCAAAAGTAGGAAGTCACAAAATACCTGGAGTAACGGGCAGATTTGGCCTTGGAGTACAGAATGAAACAGGGCAAAGACTAACTGAATTTTGCCAAGAGAATGCACCGGTCATAGCAAACACCCTCTTCCAACAAGACAAGAAGACTCTACACATGGACATCACCAGAACTGCTAGGAGACACCCAAAAGAGAGGGTACTGTTTAATGCTTGTTCTTGAGCTCCAGAAACGCTCTTCCTTCACACAGCTGGGAATCAGATTTCAGAGGAGGAACTGCCCTTCAGTTGGTGCTGGCATTTCTGGAGGAGGGCAGTAAGTTGGGTCTTAGAATGTGGGGGGAAATTCTGGAATCTAGAACTGTCATTGCCAATATAAAGAAGAATGGCTGTCAAACAACATAGAGGAAAGCACCTCTCTTCTTTGCCCAGGCTCCCAGCCAATTCTTAGCATCACTATTGAGAAAATCTTAACAAGAGAGCCAGTTGGGTTTGCAGGAATGGGTTTGTAATAGTTAGTCCTAGTCGTAGTATAAGGAGTACAATTTGAAACTGAGAAATAACCTGACAAATGGCACAAAATTATTATTTCTGTTTTGTTGGAAAAGGGCATTTGTTAGTTGAGTTTCCATGATCATTATTTTCCAAGTATATCATGAAATAAGCTTATTAGATGAGTCTAAGGGAGGAAAAAGTTTAAAATATTGTACATCAGTGAAATAATTTGGTTTAGTAAACACATCATTCACATACTTACCAAGAATTTCAGCTTGTAGTCCTTCATGCCAGCATTTTTCACTGCTACAATGTGACTTTGTAGCATCATCAACCAGGAGAGCAATGTTAAAAAAAAAGTGGAGGCCCTTACTTTGCAGCAGAGTTAGAAGCGTACATGCTTGCTCTTCAGCCCCAAGCTATGATCCATAGAAAGTAACTTGCCTTAACAGATGAAAGTCTGGAGAACACCAAACAATGATGTCTCAGTGACATCATGAGCTCTATTATCTTGTGTGTGTGTGTGTTTTTTTTTTTTTTTAAGTCCATAACGGATTGTTGTTGAGTCTCTAAGTCGTGTCCAACTCTTTGGAACACCATGGACTGTAGCCTCCCAGTCTCCTCAGTCCATGTAATTTCCCAGGCAAGAATACTAGAGTGGGTTGCCATTTCCTACTCTGGGGATCTTCCCAACTCAGGTATCAAACCATCTTCTCTAGTGTCTCCTGTATTGCCAAGTAGATTCTTTAGCACTGAGCCACTACATTAGCTTGTTAGTATTCTTTGTTTATGGTTCAGCCGTACAAATTTTCTTGGAGATCTTGAATAACGTTTAGCACATTTACTTTTCTTCTGTTCTCTGTAAACTTGAATGCCATAACAGAAAATAATTTTATTTTTTGTATCACTGCAAGTCTTCTTTTCCTTGATAAACAATAAAGCTCTGTTGATTATATAAAGAAAGAAAATAATAGTTTTTTAAAAATTTTTTATTTTCAATTATGTCTTTACTATCAACAGAGATGATGTATTAGTACTTCCCTGAGATGGTATACTTACATCATTCCTTTTGGTTTCCAGTAAAGCTCAAAGCCAGTCTATTTCTGCAGTGGACAGAATGTCACTGGATATTCATAAGAATCCCTCTCTTCCAGGGTAAAAACCATATTCTGTGTCATTCTGTGTGTTGATTATCATATGGATACTCTAAATCCAGGTGTAGCTTTATATACCTACCAGGAATAGCCATAAAGATTTATGAACAAATTGAAATTTATGGAAACCGGTACATATTTTAGATGCTTACTGAATAAAAGCATTTTATGGAATTGTAAATATACATACTGTTATGCTTTGAATGATTAGCACTCGTGTAAAATTTTGGAGTTTTACTTATTTCAAGTATAATGCAATTCAAAACCTGTTTTTTCTAAAATATAAATGTGAAATCAGTTCATTCGACATAGATTCCAATCGCAATATATTTCAAACAGGTTTCCCTAAATAGGATGTGGCATAAATTTATTTAAGTTAAAAAAAAAATTCAGCTTTACTGCATAATTAAACCTCCAGAAATTATGTGTCTTACTATACAGGCCTTTTTAATATCATACCATTTGTCAGGAAGTAAGCAATTATGCTTAAAATATTAGGATGAATTTTTAATTTTAGTATTTCTATACACTGTCACTTAGGAAGAACTGTTGAAACCCTGGCATTGCATGTGAACTCTACCTGCATAAAGTGATGATCACATTTTACTATAGGATCACTATTTAGATTTTGCTAATAAATGTCAATATTTCTGACATTTCATTTATTAAGTAAATTTATTCCGAGATAATTAAATGCATTGTTTTCATGTCTATTTCCTTTATATATAGTGTTCAGGGCTATTCTATAATTTCTGTTTGATTTTAATCAGTAAATTTTCAACACGATTTTAAGTTGATATCTAAGAAAATGAAATTACTGTTGTATACAATTTACATTCTGTCCCTCTGAGCTGTGAGTTAATCTGAATCACATCAAATCAAAATTTTGGGAAATGACTTTCAAATATAGTATATTAACTCAGAGATTCTGAATTATGAGTAAACCTACAACAAACAGCTTTGCAACCAATTTTATCACTATTTTCTCTAATTTTCAAAAGTTAAAATTCTATTTTTAAGGCTAAGATCATGAGTTTTGTTATTTGTATTAATTTCTTTTGCCCTCAGTAAAACCCAGTCGTAATCATTTAACTCAGTTTATAATGAAACTTCATTTGCTCAAAGACTTTTCTTTATTTAGAGCCCATTTAAAAAATAGTTGCTTTATATATTATCTTAAATTCCTGAATGCAAAGTAGCAATATGATCTACCAGTATTTCTTCATCCATTCAGCTTTATTCCTTCCTTCTATGGATTTATTTTTCGACTGTGAGAGATTTCTTTTTCCTATTTCATTGTTTAAGTTTTCCTTCTTTAGATAATTGTTTGGAAACTAGTGGATCATTTCAGAAGAGTCTGATATTGACTCATCACTTAGTACCGACAGCTCCATCATTTCATTCTTTATCTTGGGAAAAAAGTCTTTTTTATTCTAGACTGGTGAAAGGCTTGGGTTTTGGGTCAGATGAATGATTATGGTACTCCTCAGTTATTCCTCTTACCAGTGCATTTTTGTACTGGACAGTGGTCTGTGATGATGAGGTGTATGATGCTTGTTTAACTCCATAAGAGTTTGCAACAAAAGTAGACAATGTCTTTACTCTTGTTTGAAGAGTAGGCATTTTCTACTTGGTCCTCTGCCTTCCTGTTCAGATAATGCAGGGGCTATGCCTGTAGGCATTGCAACTGAAAGAAAGAGCAGAAATGCTTTTCTCTAAAGATTTACTGAGTTGCTTTCCTAAGGCAAAAGTTAGGAGCCCTTTAGCATTATGACTTAGGCACACTAACTTTCCAAGAAGATGTCAGTGATGTGTAACACTCACCGTCCCTCTATGCTTGACAAACACATGCAGTCTAAAACAAAAGAGCTTTTTTATGTTCTCTGTATCCCTAAAAATGTGTTCCTTGTTAAATAATGATCCTCTGTACATTATACAGATAAAAGAAAAAAAAAAGGAAGATGACAGTGTTCCCAGGAACTTTGCTTTATGTTCTCTTGTACCCTATTTCACTTAATTTAAACCTCATAGCCATCTTAAATCAAGTGATTTCCAAACCCATTGCCATAATTAGAATTTGTGGTGTGTGTATAATTTTTATATTTTTGTATTCACGTGGTGTGGGTAGGAACTGATATTTTAAGGTTGTCTGCTTTTCTAGCAGAAGAAACAACTATGGCCCTGTGCCCGTATAGCACATTCTTTCTTGGTTATAACTCACCATATATTCTCCAATTCTGCATTGTTAAAGTGTATCTGATTTTAAATACACACACACACTAGTTTATTTGTGTTTGAATTTACCTTTCATCCCTCTCCACTATGTGCTCATGCAGTGACACTTTATAGAGATAAGAATAACTGCACATTTCAGTGTCAAGATATATGCCTTTCTAAGATCCTTAATAGATTCTAACTGCCCAATAACACTGAAATAACTATGGTCATAACACATTTTTTCTCATGGATTGCAGTCACATAGGGACATTCCTCATAAACCGGTAAAGCAGTTATTACTACCTTGTGTTACAATGGACCGTATATATACATACATTCTTTTGTGAATATATTCTGATTGCTTAATGAATGCTTAGTTAAAAAACAATTCTTTACCAGTTCACAAAGGGACTAAAGGGAGGATTTACATATCAGAAAATACATTTGATTAAAGATTTAAATATAAAACATGACACCATAAAACTCCTAGGAGAGAACATAGGCAAAACATTCCCTAACATAAATTCTACTGCTGTTTTCTTAGGTCATTCCAAGGAAGTAGAAATAAAAGCAAAAATAAACAAATGGGACTTAATCAAACTTACAAGCTTTTGCACAACAAAGGAAACCATACACACAGAGAAACACACACACACACACACACACAAATGAAAAGACAACCTATGGAATGCGAGAAAATATTTGAAATGATGTGACTGATAAGGGCAAAATTTCCACAATATACAAACAGCTCATACAACTCAATAACAAATAAACAACCCAGTCAAAAAAATGGGCTGAAGACTTAGACATTTCCTTCAAGAAGACATTCTGCTGGCCAATAGGCACATGAAAAAAATGCTCAACACTGCTAATTAATAGAGCAATGCAAATCAAAACTACATTGAGATAGCATCTCACATCTCTCAGAATGGTCAGAAGTAAAAAATATCTACAAATAACAAATGCCAGTCAGGGTGTGGTGAAAAGAGAACACTCCTATAGCATTGAGAGAATGTAAGTTGGTGGCGTGCTGCAATTCATGGGGTCACAAAGAGTCGGACACGGCTGAGCGACTGAACTGAACTGAGCTGAAGCTGGTGCAGCCACTATGGAGAACAGTATGGCAATTCCTCAAAAAACTAGAAATAGAGTTGGCATATGATGCATTAATCCCACTTCTGACCATGTAGCCTGACAAAATCATAATTCAAAAAGATATATGTACCCCTGAGTTCATAGTACCATTCTTTATAATAGCCAAGACAGAAACAACTTAAATGTCCATTGATACAAACACACACACATACACACACACACACACACACACACGAATATAACTCAGCCTTGAAAAAGAATGAAATCATGCCATTTGCAGCAATATGGATGCAACGAGAAATTATCATACTAAGTGAAGTATATCAGAGAGAGAGAGAGAAATACCTTATATATCACTTATATAAGGAATCTGAAATATGATACAAATCAACTTTTCTCTGAAACAGAAATAGACTCACAGACATAGAGAACAGACTAGTGGTTGTGAAAGGGGAGGAGAAGTGGGGGAACGATGGATTGGGATTTTGAGACTAGTAGATGCAAATTATTATATATAGAATGGATAAAGAACAGGGTCCTATTGTATACCACAGGAGACTGTATTCAGTATCCTATCACAAACCATAATGGAAAAGAATATATATATATGAATCACTTTGCTGTATTTCAGAAACTAGCACAACATTGTAAAGCAACTATACTTCAGTTAGAAAAAAAGAAAATCCATTTTGAAAGTTGCAGAGTATATTCAGACATAAGGTAATAAGGAACATTTGTATGATCTTGATTAAAACGGAAAAGAGGTATTTCTTCAGAACTTCCTTCAGAGTATATGTGGGGCTCTCTATTTTGTAACCATATGCTCCCATAATCGTGAACTCATAGTCCCAACAGTTATCCTGGAGGAACTCTGTGCACAAAAATTGTTAGACATTTTTTAAAGGTTTTCCC